>NC_086333.1:21247989-21859828 GCF_032445375.1 Bacillus rossius redtenbacheri
ATGTCTTTCGCCCCACTAAGTTTATTTAAATAAAAGTAGTTTACCAACGATCCACGAAACGCAGATTTCGACAAGTGAAATCCATTATCATTCACCTGTAAAGCACCGAGCAGAGTCTTGGGTTTAGTTTCATGTCAAGGCGTCTTCGCAATCGATAGCTTACCATCTGTTTGTGTGTTTGTACGCATACGAGTCTCCAACTGTAACCGATGGGTTCAAATGTCTGCAGGTAGTTCAACAGTAGACACATGTACTTAAACCTTTACAGTTTTTCGCGTGTCATCTAAAACTGTCAATACGTGTGAACAAAACATGACTCTTAAAGCTGCGAAACTTCATACGAAATGGATTCTTAGTACATTTACTTCTCTCATGTTTTTGTGCATTATGGGCAAATGCGAACGACATATCGCAGTAGCCGCAAGTATGTATGGTTGACGAAGACGAACCTATCAGACACAAACCATATTCTGATGTTATTGCAGTTGTACCAATTCCCGGTGTAATTCTAATGCACATAGATATAGATGTTACAGCGGAATCTTTACTTTCTGCCGTGCATCACGACATCTGCATGTCTTCAAGTACATTTGTATATAATCTTTTCTGGCAAACTGTTTATGACATTTCTCACAGCCAAACATTTTGCGAGGAGGATTCTTGGTGTATTCTCTCTTCTCGTGTTAACAAGCATTACCGTGTTTCGAGAATATCTTGTTACAGTAACGGCATCGATGTTCGTTAGTTGTTGGCGAATCACCAAACTTTAAAGTCTCCTTCGCTGGTGAAACATCACTCATTAAGGTTTCCTCTGCAGCCAGCACTGCATGCAGTGGAGTCTCTTCTGCTGGCGGAACCATACCTGTTGAAGTCTCCTCTAATGTCGTAGGTGACGTTGATACACAATCCATCGAGTTCTTCGTTGCCATCGGCGTCGCTGCCTCCAGGTTCTGCGCTGCTGGTAGTAAACTGTCCATCAAGTTCTTCGCGGTTGTAGTCGACGATGCCAACAGGATCTGCGTCCAATCGTCGTCGCTACCGTCGAGGTTCCCATTGACGATGGTACAACTTCCATCGAGTTCGACTTCAAAGTTGTCATCAAGTTATTAAAAATAGACAAATACCGGACTTATGTATCAGAATAGTCAAGCTAGGGGAGCCTCACACCATCGGAGCCAGAAACAAACTTAAAGTTCTGCCGTTTAGGATTCGCTTATAAACCTGAGACCTGTCTACAAAAAATGATAGTCAAACAAGAACCATACACTATAATAAACGAGTAAGAATATATTCAAAAAGAAAAAAAAACATTCATCGAAGAGGGAGCATATTTGATAAAAATAAAGAACAACTGGAAGCACATTAGACATAAATGAAAACTATTCGCCAAAAAGGGAAGCACGTTCGACCAAAAGGAAGCATATTTGGAAGCACATTCAACAAAAAGGAATCACATTCGGAAGCACGTTCGACAAAAAGGAAGGACATTTTGGAAGAACATTCGAAAAATAGAGAACACATCCGGCAAAAGATAAGGACACACATTACACACACTGTACACGCTGTTATGGTAGGAAATACCTACCTAACGAGAATTCCCTAAAAGGCAGGACAACAGCAATACACGGAAGTCTAAGAGGTTGTATAACTCCTAGGCCCCAGGAAACCCGGGATTCGCAGGCAGAGGCGACCCGAGGCTCACAGGCAGTGAGCGCTGATTGGATCTTGATGACGTCACTTCGGGGTTGCGCTGATTGGCACTTGATGATGTCACTCAGGGCTCACCGGGTATAAATACGGGGTTGTTAGCAAGCAGCAAGCAGAATGTGCCTGGCTACTAGCCAGAGGCTTCGGCTTACATCATTGCTCCGAAGAAGACTACAAATCATCACGCTGCCGCCATCGCCCACGACGTCCGCAACTTCGCAGCACCACGACGCTGCTGACTTAGAAAAAATCCACACCCGGGGCAGAAGGGATCGCTGCTCCGCCACGAGAGACAGTCACTCTACATCCAGAGGTCCCAACCGGACTCTGCCTGCGGCGGCCGCACCGTCACCTCCGGAGTCTATCACCTCCGTCCGAAGCCGAGGTGGGACTTAGCCGAATTCCAACAAGGCCGTAAGTGGAACATTAACTTTTTCACTCTGGATCGGGACTTAACCGCAGACGACATACCACGAAGAAACGGACTTAACCTCAGACGCCACGACAAAACAAAACTCGCCACCAATACTCGCCAGGAGCGAGTAGGAACTCGCTCGGCGAGTAATTTTGAGGAAAGCTGCTAATCAAATTTGACGTCCTCAGGGGTGGGCGTATACCCCCTGAAGGTAAATAGTGAGGGGAGCAGACTTTTATTAGGGACACTCGCTCAGCGAGTGGCGAAGGAGCGAGTCGGCGCAACGAGAGTGGAGGTCGACATCTACGTCGTCCGCATAGGGTAACGAGGATTTATAGGCATCGTTGGCGAACTTACCCGGAATTGACTTTGTACATAGAGCAGTTAACCAATAGAGACCGGACTGAGACGCCGGAAATCCGGAACTAGGAATAAAGACTACAAGTTGGCCGCACCTCAATAAAGTGTAGGCGAAAACTCCACTAGGTGTCTGATTTAAATGTTTGTTATATAAATAGAGGGCGGACCCAAACTCGCGGTGTAGGTTAATAGTGTAAGTGTAAGTCAAGTATATATTCTGAATTGTGTGTAAGATAAATTTCTTGTAATTTAACATAAAGTTATAAGTCTAATTTTGCAACATAGTTTTTGGAAGTATCAGTAAAATAATTTAAAGAATATTTTAATACAAAAGTTACATTGTTTGTTCCCATTGCTATCATTATCTCTAAACGTATCTGTCAGGGTTATTATTCGTTCTGTGTTGATACTCGTTGCATGGAATTAAAAGTGTGTAATTTGTGTTCACAGACACCGTCAGCCATTTGCTGTTAACCGACTTAAGCTATTGAAGCAAACGGCAACGTATAAATATCAAGTTTGCATGTTTCTCGTGTGTTATGTTATAACCAATAAAAGCGTCTTGTACACAAAACTGTTTGTTTTCCTCGCAAGATAAAATCCCACCCTATCTCTCTTGGCAACTCTTCTCGAGTCGCTGCAGGAGATAACAACGCAATGGACACACTGTACACACATTACATACACAGGACATGCAATTTACACATAGTACACACTGATCACGCAGTGAACATGCAACGAACACGCAATACACACTATTAAAACTCTGGACAAGCAATGGACACACATTACACACACAGAATACTCAATAAACATGCAACAAACATGCAATACACATACAGGTCACGCAATTTACACGCAACGATCACACAATACACACAAAGGACGAGTAATGATCACACAATACACACACTGAACATGCATTTGAAAGAATGGAAGCCCATTTGTACGAAAAATCAACTTGGTATGATACATTCTCGCCAAAGAAATACCATCTTATCTTAGGGATACGTTATCACCCAGGGATATGATCTCGCCAGAGGGATACGATTAGTCAATGACTACAAAAGACATTGGCTCCACAAATCTTTGACTCCAACAGTCTTTGGCTCCAAAATTTATTGGATCCAAAAGTCATTGGCTCGAAAAGTCGTTGGCTCCAAAAGTCATCGGCTCCAGCTCTCATAGGCCTAACAGCTCCAGCAACATTTACAACAAGGTGACTTGGCTACGAATCTAAAAGACTACGAGTCTATGAGGCTTCAATTAGCTATAGACTACAAGGCTACATAGAATCAAGATACGAGACGACAAAAATATATGCTTCTTGACTACAAAGCTACAAGTCTATGATACTACCAGGTTGCAAGGCAACGATGCAACAAGTTTACAAAGGCTACGAGACTTCGAAGCTACAGGACTACAATGCTACATGTCTCAAGGCTACAAGGCTCCAAGGCTCCAAGGCTCCAAGGCTCCAAGTCTATGAGTCTAAAGGAATACAAGACTACAAGACTAAGAGGATACGAGAATACGAGTCTACAAAGCTGCAACTAGCTACACTAGCTCCATTCAGCAGCGAGGGTTAATTCATCTCATGCGAAAAACTTGTTGCAAGTAGTTCCAATTCATGAATCAATTGGCACCACATGCTGTGTTGTACAGGCAGATTTTGTACATGCGGGATGCTCACTCACGATCTCGAGAGAATGAGGGCTTCGCTAGAGCTCATGGAGAAGGAAATTCGTCTCATTTGTCAATGTTTCTCAGCTGTCTCAATTCATAGTAATCGACTAAGTAAAAAATCTCTTAAAAGTATATACAGTAGAATCCCGCTAATCCGAACTAATTGGGACCGAACCCTGTTCGGATTAGGCGGAATTTTGTCATATAATGCCATATATTGTCTTTTTGAGGCGTATTTAGTGTTTGATATGTCAAATATGTATGAAAGGTCAGACGAAAAATATACCTTTATTATTTAGGGTACATATTTAGTATCATATAATATTTTTAATTACTCACATAGCCTAAACTGCAATTTCAAATATTCCGAGTTTAACAAATCCAACAGCCTACATTATGTGACAACATTAGGTCTAAATGAAGGGCGGTTCGTGAGTGTGTATTAGCGGAAAGGCAGTGACCTTCAACCAGAGTAAACAAAGCCCCCATTCTCCTTCCCGCATAGACTGACGTATTCCTCTCCTCTTCCATTCCCAACTATGATGATTCAGACAGTCAGTGCGTCACATGCTACTGCTGTGTCACCTGCTACTGCGCACTTGCCCCGTTTTGTGAGCCATTGTGAGCGGTGTGTTGTGTGGTTTTTTACATTCTGTGCTTGTGCCTGCTGTTGGTCATCATGACAAGCAAGCGTAAACATAACTCGTGTACATTAAAAGAAAAACTGGAAATGCCGAAAAGACTTGACAAAGGTGAAAGTGCCACTCTGTTATCGAAAGAATTCGGTGTCGGCAAAGCAACCATTTCCGATTGGAAAAAGAACAGAGGTAAAATTGAGCTGTTTTGTACTACCACAAGTGAAAAAATTATTGAAAAACGTAGCAAAACGACAGTGTCTTCTTAAGAAAAATTGGACGAAGCATTTTTCTTATGGTTTACCCAAGAAAGACAAAAAGGAATCCATATCACTGGCTCTCTGATTCAAGAAAAAGCACTTCAACTGAACAAGCTCATGGATGGTGACGCATCATTTATGGCTAGTTGCGGTTTCTTAGACCGATGGAAGAAACGACATGGAATCAGGCAGCTTACAATAACTAGGGAGAAACTGTCAGCGAACAACGAAGCAGCTATTGAATACCTTGAGGAGTTCAAATATATCATTTCTTCCTACTCGCCACAGCAAGTTTATAACGCGGATGAGACAGGACTTAACTTTAAAGCATTGCCTACCAAAAGTCTCGCATCACAAGAGTAACAATCTGCACCAGGGTTTAAAATGGATAAACAACGCTTTACTGTGTTAACCTGCTGTAACGCTTCTGCCACAAATAAGCTTCCGCTGATGGTTATATGAATATCGGCATAACCATGCTGTTTTAAAAATATGAACATGAACACTCTCCCTGTATTTTACAGAGACCAAAAGAAAGCTTGGATGGATCGTGTCTTGTTCCAAGACTGGTTTTAAAATCAATTTGTGCAAAATTAAAGGCTTTTAAAAAAGAAAATCGATTGCCTCCGAGTGCTTTGTTACTCATAGACAATGCCCTGTAACATCCTGAAAAAAAGCAACTTGTTTGCGGTGATATCAAAGCCATTTTTTCCCACCAAACGTCACTTCAATTTTGCAGCCAATGGACCAAGGAGTTTTGCAGGCTTTCAAACAGAATTACAGAAAAATGCTTCTTCGTAGCCTGCTTGAAGAGAATGAAGAACTGACAATCTTGCATAAACTCAAGAAAATCACCTTCAAAGATGTCATTTACTGGGTACCAAAAGCTTGCGAGAAAACACAAAAGGAATCTTTATAGAAATCATGGAATAATCTCTGGCCTGATTTAGAGTTTGTACAAACGGTCTTCCCCCGGCAAAAGAAAAGTTTAAATTCTTCAACTAGTGAAAAAAATTGTACCAGGTTGCGAAAATGCAGAAGAGTGCGTTGAAAAGTGGACGGCCATTGACGACTGTGGCCACGAGGAATACACACATGAAGATATCGTAGCAGCTGTGCAGGAAACATCAACTGATCTCGATGCAGACGACGATGAGGAGGAAGGGAACGCGCCGACTGATGTTGTTTCTCACACTGCCGCAGCCAGTGCCCTAGATCTGGCTTTGCGCTACGTCGAGCAACATGCCGATGCAACCCCAACAGATGTTATGTTTATGCGGCGTTGGCGAAACATTGCATCTTCAAGCCGATTTAGTGTATTGCGTCAAAGGAAGATTACTGACTTTACCTCTTAGATAATGGTTTGCTTTTTTTCGTTTTTTTTTTTGTGTTAATCCGGTACAGAACATAAATTTTATATAAGATATGTAAGAAAATTAAAAAGTGTTCAATACGTACGTATGTATTTAATTACTATATACGTAATTAAATAATTAAAATAATAAAAAATTGAAAAAGAAATACAAAAACAGCTTTTGCCAGCGTGTGAACTTTTCCTTTGTTGGTCAAGGATAGAGTTATAGCAAAAGCCAGAATTATTTACAAAGGTGAAGTTCGCGTGCTTACTGATGAAATACTTGAAGACATTTCGACTCCTCGCTTAGTTTGAAGACTCAGATGCGAACAAGTACACAAGGAGATGTTTCGCAACCGATTGTAATGGCATCTAGACATGACTCTAAACACATGACTGTGCTCGGTGCATTACAAGTAAATGATAACGGATTCCATTTGGCAAAATCTGCATTTCGTAAGATGTTGAAAGACTACTTTTATCTAAAAACATTTAGTGTGTCGAAAGACATTTGTACTTTTATTGACGATATTAATAAGAACATTATTAGTCAGTTTTATGAAATTTCAAGATGGTGGTTGGTATGTCATCATCGGCTTACTAGCGGCAGCTAGGAGTGGAACATAAACTTATTTTAGGACTTTCCACCATATTCATTGAAATTATTATTATTTTTTTCATATATTTAATTTTGCTTGCATCCATCAAGTATCGTGAAAAAATGGAACTGATCGAATAAATTAGTATATTTCTTGCAGTTAATTTAATGAATTTTGAAATTTTCCCCTAATTTATAGCTAAATAATTACGAATTTCCAAGATAGCATCTAAATTTCAAGAATACGCACACCACAGTAATAACAAATGATTACTGCACTATAGCAGAAAATAATTAAAATAATTTGGCGACAGCGTATGGCTACCGTGAAGGAAGGATCTGTCGTAATTTTTTTTTATTTTGCCCGCTACTGTTTCAAACCGACTACTCCATGATGTAAGTTTTTTTTGATTGAAATTATATTAAATTTTAATGTTAAATTTTTTTTAAAAAAATTTTTTGATAATAATTAAGGATTTTCAAGGTAGCGGTCGTAACAAAAATTCAAAAGGTGGTAGAATCCAAAATGGTGGCTGTAACTAAATGTGCAACCATGTAGTCACACACATCCAAGATGGTGTGCGTAACAAAACATGGAACGTTTCTAGAATCCTAGATGGCGACCATAACGAAATGTGCAACGGTTATGTCTTAATTTAAGACGGCGGAATTTTTATTTAAATTTAGTTTTTTTTATAAATTTAAAGATTTTTCCTGATTTTATAGCATCAAAATTACCGATTTTCAAGGTGGTGACCGTGATGTCATTATCCAAGATCGCGAAGTGTTTTTTTTTTTAAATTTTTATTAGTTATTTTTTTATAAATTTTAAATTTTCATTTGATTACATACTATAAATAATACGGGTTTTCAAGATGGCAGCTGTAACGATTATTGCGAAGGTTACGTCATATTAAAGATGGCAGCCTTGGCATCCTAATTATCAAGGTCATGCATGACCTCAGTGGCTTATGCGGCTTGCTTTTAGGACTATTAGGCTGCTTTTAGGAATTTTCAAGCCATTGGCATTTTTGAGGACTAAAACGGAAAGTATTTCATTAAAACGGGAATTTTTATTTTAAAGTAGAATTTTTTTTTTCAATTTTTTGTCAGAATTAGTTTCAAAAACACTGGACTTTTTTTTTTGGGTGGGGGGGGGGGGGGGTTTTGAGGATTTTCGGCATATTTTGGCAAATTTTGAAGGTCAAGTTCCAAGGTCAATGTCAAGGTCATCCAAGTTTGCCGCCATGACGTCACAATCCTAGATGGTGGTCGGCACCAAGCACCACAGCCTGCAGCCTGGCACAGGACCGGTTATTGTTCACTACTGCTTTGCTTTCAATTTTAACCTTTAGCTCTGTATATCGAATGATTCGATAGTGACATTGCTGCTCCGGTAGCGAATTCTAGAAACGTTTGAGGAACTACATGTGTTTCACGTTCAGAAATTGAGTGATTGATATTGAATACTTATACATATTATTGAAAACATTTATTTATTATGAATATTAGTGATAGAAATTGCATTTATAAATTATATGTTTTTTTTTCAATTGTATTAATATAAGTGAGGTGATGTCACTCTATGGTATGATTTAGTTTTAATTTAAATTATATTATATAAGATTTAAAAAAAATAATGAATAATGAAAACATGAAATTAGAATTAACATACAACATTTTTAATTTTTTTTTAAATTTTGATTATTTTACTAAAATAAAAAATTAATTTTATTAACATATTTATATATAGTTGAATAGTTAGTATTTATTTAATTAAGGTTTACATAAAAAGTATAACTTCTAACGCGCATACATAAGTACACACAATTTTTATTGTCTAGCATTTTAATGAGATATATATTGGTTTAAAAAAATAGGTTGTCTGTAAAGTCTATTTACGGACGATAGTTTAACGTGACAACGTCATAACAAAACATTGATGAAATGATTGATCCAGAAGAAAAGGAAATATCATTTTCGGCCTGCAACTGAGCCGTAAAAGGTTTTTGCAACCAAACCATTTAGGGATAAAAATATTATATTCTTTGAGGAAGAATTTTTTTTAAATTTTTCTATATTTTGTATGATGAAATCTAACTCTGCATACTTTTATGAATAAAATTGAATCATTTTTATTGAATTTTCACTATTTTGTATGGATACAAAGAAGGAGTGAAATGAAATATACAATTTAATTAATAAATTTACTTTTACTTGCATTCATTAATTCAAATATATTTATTACTTTTGAAGTGTTGTGCGCGCCGTTTATATATTTACAAGGACAAAAAAAAATTTCAGGCGCCGGGATTTGATCTTTCAACCTATCGGTTGATAGACAGCGTGGCTAACCGCACAGCCACGAGGCCAAATTGGAACCCAATGTTTCAGAATGATGTTATAAATTAAAAATATTCCACGCACGATATTTGTTTGAATTTCTTTAACTAGAATATTCTCTGTTGGACTCAAAATATTTACACGCTCGTGGGCTCGTAACTATAATACGGTGTGTGAATTAGTTGATCAAATAATAACTCATGACAAATAATTACCAATGTCAAACTAAAGCGTGAAAAGTATCATACCAGCAATAAATATTTAGTTACACAGCTAAAACAATACTCATACATCACTGTTTAAATATACTGATTTACACTAGTAATTAAAATAATACGTACTTGTAAGAACGCCATTTCCTTGCGAATATACTCCCGTGGCGCGGTGCACAACAATAACCTCGAACCAGTACGCCGCCACGTGCCGGCCGAGTTCTCTGTACCGTCCACAACATACCAGAGAGATGCCACGCATGCGTAAACACATCCGTAGTGGGACATCCGTAGTGGGAAATCCGTAGTGGGACAATTTTTCGTGCGTGCAGCCAGTGTTCATCGATTTATTAGACGTTGTCACGTCAAAATCCTTTTTGCTGTAACCAAATCTGAATTGCTTTTAATTGTTTAGTTTTGCACTTTAAAATGGATTAACTAACATAGTGTCCTAGGTTAATTTTAATATTTTTAAATTTTGATGTGACAACGTCTAATAAATCGATGAACGCTGGCTGCACGCACGAAAAATCTTCCCACTACGGATGTCCCACTACGGATGTGTCCTGTTTACGCATGCGTGGCATCTCTCTGGTATGTTGCGGACGGTACAGAGAACTCGGCCGGCACGTGGTGGCGTACTGCTCAGGTTTCACCCCGCCATGCTGCAGGGATAGGCGGGTCGCGCCGGTTGGATCACGCCTGCGCATGTCGCCACACACGGCTTGGGGCAGACGACAACATAGCGGGGTTCGAGGTTATTGTTGTGCACCACGCCACGGGAGTATATTCGCAAGGAAATGGCATTCTTACAAGTACGTATTATTTTAATTACTAGTGTAAACCAGTATATTTAAACAGTGTTGTATGAATATTGTTTTAGCTGTGTAACTAAATATTTATTGCTGGTATGATACTTTTCACGCTTTAGTTTGACATTGGTAATTATTTGTCATGAGTTATTATTTGTCATGAGTTATTTTTTGATCAACTAAATCACACACCGTATTATAGTTATGAGCCCACGAGCGTGTAAATATTTCGAGTCCAACAGAGAATATGCTAGTTAAAAGAAATTCAAACAAATATCGTGCGTGGAATATTATTAATTTATACCATCTGTTACAGATATTTTCAAAGTGATACCGTGGCCGTGTGGTTAGCATCGCTGACTAGGTTGTCGGATCAAATCCCGGCGGCTGAAATTTCTTTTTGTACTTAAAAAATAAATACGGCGCGCACGACACTTCAAAAGTAATAAACATATTTGAATTAATGAATGCAAATAAAAGTACATTTAATAATTATATTGTATATTTCATTTCACTCCTTCTTTGTATCTATACAAAATAGTGATAATTCAATAAAAATGATTCATATTTATTCATAAAAGTATGCAGAGGTAGATTTCATCATACAAAAGATAGAAAAATTTTCAAAAAATTTCTTCCTCAAAGAATATAATATTTTTAATGCATAAATGGTTTGGTTGCAAAAACCTATTACGGCTCAGTCTCAGGCCGAATATGATATTTCCTTTTCTTCTGGATCAATCATTTCATCAATGTTTTGTTATGACGTTGTCACGTTAAACTATCGTCCGTAAACCGGCTTTACAGACAACCAATTTTTTGTGAAAAGTTTGTGATAATCCGAGCCGGGTTTTCAGCTCGTGTGACTCACCCGCGAGTCAGAGAGAACCTGCACTTACCGTTATTATAAACATTCTAGTGTTTAAGTTAGTCAAAGACCTCATCCATAAAATTTTTGATCAAAATCCATTAAGTAAATATTGATTGATTCCAGAACAAAAAGACAAAAAAACAAACAAAAGGAAACAAACAAAAAATGTAACAGTTATTTTTTTTTTCGTTTTGAATGAATGGCTTTTGGCAAGTTCTAATATTTTTTTCATAATTTTATCCAATTTACAGACTTTGTAATAATAATGGTTTTATTATTAGTGTAGCAGTTTAATGTGATATTTTATAGCCTTAAACCAATAAGCAAATGATCAAACCGACCTTAAAAAACCAAATGAAAAACGAAAATAGCTGTAGTTTAGTTCACAGAAATGATAAAATTACAGCAATATGAAGGTGACTAATATATATAGGTACAACATTTGTTCGTTGTTGCGTAACTTTATGTTTAGTTACTTCCAGCTAGCTCGGTGGTGACATAGATACTACCACACTCACATTGTAGAAGTTTTGGGGTTTTTTCCTAGTCAACTGCAGTGAGATTGCTTTATTTAAGTTGTTCTTTACATTTCTATCCTAAGGATGTTTAAAACCTTTTATTTTTATTTTAGTGGCGCAGGCCTGCATTTCTTTGAAAGAACTTAAAACTTAATGGCTATAATATTATTATTCTTTTTACTGAGTAAAAAATATTATGATATTTATTATTTGAAATATTTACAAATAGTTTAAAAACATATATTTTAAAGTTTTTATACGTACTTACTCTTTTTCGTAGCTTATCTTTCATGAAGGTCTTAAAGAGGTTAAAAACCACTTCAAACTGAGGAGGAGTGTTGAAGAAGTTCATTCCTTTAAGCCTGATCGGGTAACCATCCTAAAAAAAAAATCCGATGAGTTTTAAAAATATTCCAGAGTATTTGACTTAAATAAAGCATAAAATTAATTATATTTGGCTACTTATATATTTTTTAAGGTTTGAAGCCAAACATAAAAAAATAATTTAGTAGTATGTAAATGACGGACCTGGCGCAGGCTTTCGCAGGAGGAGCCAGAGAAGCCGACCACCATATTGGATTGTGACGTCACGGCGGTCATCTTGGATGACCGTGACCTTGACCTTTGATTTTGACCTTGAAATTTGACCCTCTAAAATTGCCAAAAGTTGTCAAAATTGGGCAAATTTGCCCAAAATTCCTCAAAATTCGCCAAAATTTTCATTTTAGTGGAAAAAAATTCCGCCAAAAAATCTCAAAAAATTATACAATTCAAAAATTAGGATTTCGAAAATCCTTAAAAGTCATTTTGCATTACAAAGAAGCCAAATTCCTAAAAGCGGCTTAAAAGTCCTAAGAGCTAGCCGCTTAAACCACCGAGTACATGACCTTGAAAATTAGGATGCCATAGCAGCCATCTTGGATTATGACGTCACCATTACAAGTATCGTTACGGCCGCCATTATTAAAATCTTTATTTATTATATGATTTTAATGAAAAAAATTAAAAATTTATAAAAATTCCAATTAATAAAATTTTAATAAAAAATATTTAAAAAAAAAAAAACAAAGTTTTACTGCACGGAGCTCGGAGTCCTCGGTTCGAAACTTGTGAGGGCAAAAAAAAAATGGTGACCGATCCTTCCCTCACAGTGGACGCTGGCAGACTGGCGCCCACCACTTTGTTAATAGCATTTATATCGTCAGATAACATGATGTCATGTCCGCCATCTTGTCTTCGTTGCTGGAAGCCAACATCATTGTATAGTCGGCTAGAGTACGCTGACGCCATGTTAGTTTAGTTCTTACCCGCTAGAGTGCAGTAATAATTTATTTTTACTGTGACACCCGCCATCTTGTCATTTCGACGTCATCTTTAAAATCCATAATTATAATGCTAGAGAAAAATTCCAAAATTCATTAAAAAAATTTATTTATTAAAAACCGATTGATTAGTTCGATTCCTGTCCTTGGTTGGAAACCGCTAAGAGAAAATTGACATCAGATCCTTACTCCACAGAAGCCACCTACAGACTGATGTACCACCACCCATACCAAGATATATTCTGGCTTGGACTAGAACTCTATCTTTGCTCAACAATGGGAAGTTCACAAGCTAGCAGAATCTTTTGTATGTTTTGTAATTTGTGTTTAATTTTTTCAATTTGTTTTGTAATTTATCAAAGAAAATGTGTGGTGGTTTTCTCCGTGTGCTTACTATTATCCATGTCAATATTATGATGGTTTTTTCCGTGTGCTCCTGGTTATTCTTGTCAATATTTTAATGTTTTTTTCCGTGTGCTTGCGATCATTCCTGTGGTTTCTCCAAGTGCTTCTGGTTATTTCTGAAAAACCGATCTCTCCATGATGGATTTTTACTCTTAATGAGACATGTCATTTTATTCAAGGTTACATTTAATTAGTAAAGTTCTGCTACTAAATCACAACTTGCAATTTTTTTATCAGGTGGAATTAAAAAAAAAATCATTATTCAGTCAAATAATAATAAGCCCTGAGAAATCTGAGAAACATTAACTGTAAGAACAAACTTCCTTCTCCTTGGAGTCTAGCGAAGCCATCCTTCTTTTGCGATCGTCAGTGAGCATCCCGCATCCCGCATAAAATAAATAAATATTATTTACCTGCAAGCAACACGTGGCGTCATCTGTTGATGAAAAGCAGAACTACTTACAACCAGTACTTTTGCATGAGATAACTTAACTCTCGCTGACGAAATATTTAAAAAATTATATTTAAGTAATGGTTTTAATTCAAAACTCTTAGTTTGCATCTGCCATTAGTCGCAGAAGCTAACATGTACCCTGGTTCGTTGCCTGTAGCTATATCAAACCAACATCACTGTAGATACTGCAGCAAGTGTTTAACTTGAGAAAGAATGCTAAACGACATGTGAGAAGCGAGTATAGTTTGTGTCCTTGTCATAAACCATTTATTTGCAGTCAGTGTCATAAATCCTTTGGTAGAAGATATTACTTGGATAGACATTGCAATAACTGTACAACTAAGATGAATACAGATAACGAAGACTGTGCTCAAACATCGTGGAAGAGGAACGAAGGCAGAATATTAGACGACAATAATGATTATGAAGATTGTAAAAAAGCTAATGCTAAAAATACTGATATAGATAAAGACAATAATTTAAAATTAAAAACAAACGAAGAAAGTAGCAACCAGTAGTATAGGAAAGTATTTCCGGGCGCATGGCGCTGGCGCGTGGTGTGTGGCCGGTGTCCGCCATATTGGATTGTGACGTCACGACGGCCATCTTGGATGGATGTGACCTTGACCTTTGACCTTGACCTTGAATTTTATCCTCAAAAATCGTCAAAATCCTCCAAAATTGGGCAAAATTTGCCCAAAATTCCTCAAAAATCGCCAAAATTTCCATTTCTGTGGAAAAAAGTTCCGCCAAAAATTCGCAAAAAATTCCTCAATTCGAAAATCAGGATTTCGAAAATCCTCAAAAGTCGTTTTGCCCTAGAAAGAACCCTAATTCCTAAAACTGGCTAAAAACTCCTAAGAGATAGCCGCTTAAAAGCCATTTCTAGGAATAAGGATACCATGACCGCCATCTTGGATTATGTCGTCACCGATGCATTTTTCGTTACGGCCGCCATCTTTAACTTTTTTATTTATTATCCGATTTTAATAAAATATTTTTTAAAAATTATAAAAAAAATTAAATAATAAAATTTTAATAAAACATTTATAAAAAACAAACATTAACGACACGGAGTTCGGAGTCCTCGGTTCGAACCCGGTGAGGACAAAAAAAAATTAAAAATGGCGACAGGCTCCTTCCTTAATGGCGGCTGCAGGCAGACTGACTCCCACCACTTTTCTTAAAGCATATATATCGTCACCTAGTATGACGTCATGTCCGCCATCTTGTCTTCGATGCTGGAAGCCATCATCATCATTGTATCGTCGACGAGAGTGCGCTGACACCATGTTAGTTTAGTTCGTATCAGCTAGAGTGCAGTAATCATTTATTATTACTGTGACACCCGCCATCTTGAAATATGGCCGCCATCTTGAAAATCCGTAATTATTTAGCTAGAAATTCGGGAAAAATTCCAAAATTCATTAAATAAATCACTCATTAACTTACATATTGATTCGATCCGCTCCAGTCCTTGGTTCGATCCCTGAATGATGCAAAACATTTAATTTTATATAAAAAATAATAATTTCAATAAACCATGTTCAAAATTCTTAAAGAGACTTTAAATCCTCTACTACCATCATCCTATCAGACACCAAGACCACCATATTGGAAATTCGTAATTGTAATGCTAGAGATTCGGGAAAAAGTTCAAAATTCATTAAATAAATTTGTAATCTATATACTGATTGATTAGATCGACTAAGGTCCTTGGTTCGATCCCTGGCCGATACAAAACAACTTTAATTTTAAAAAAGTACCAGAAAAGTGTAAGGTTCGAGAAATAAAACACCTCAAAGTCTATTACAAACATAATATTTATTACACAATTTCTATCCTACTACAGAATCACTTGCGAAAGCCAACAACAATCTTATAAACATTTAGCCCTGCATAGACGTGCAACGACTACTTCTTAGCTCCAAATGGCTCCCAAAGCTCCAACAGCCTCCAAATGCTTGACAGCTCCAAATGCTTAACACAGCTCCAAATGGCTCCAAATGCTCCAAACGGCTCCAAATGCTCCAAATGTCTCCAGCAGCTCCAAATGCTTGACAGCTCCAAATGCTTCAAAAGGCTCCAAATGCTCCAACAGCTCCAAAAAAAGGCTCCAAATGCTCCAATAGCCTCCAAACGCTTAACACAGCTCCAAATGGCTCCAAATGCTCCAAACGGCCTCCAAATGCGTGACAGCCTCCAAATGCTTAACACAGCTCTAAATGGCTCCAAATGCTCCAAACGGTCTCCAAATGCTTGACAGCTCCAAATGCTTAACGGAGCTCCAAATGGCTCCAAATGCTTGACAGCTCCAAATGCATAACACAGCTCCAAATGGCTCTAAATGCTCCAAACGGCCTCCAAATGCTTGACAGCTCCAAATGTCTCCAGCAGCTCCAAATGCTCCAACAGCTCCAAAAAAAAGGCTCCAAAAGCTCCAACAGCCTCCAAATGCTTAACACAGTTCCAAATGGCTCCAAATGCTCCAAACGGCCTCCAAATGCTTGACAGCTCCAAATGTTTCCAGCAGCTCCAAATGCTCCAAATGCTTGACAGCTCCAAATGCTTCAAAAGGCTCCAAATGCTCCAAATGCTCCAAACGGCCTCCAAATGGCTCCAACAGCTCCAACAGCCTCCAAATGCTTGACAGCTCCAAATGTTTCCAGCAGCTCCAAATGCTCCAAATGGCTCCAACAGCCTCCAAATGCTTAACACAGCTCTAAATGGCTCCAACAGCTCCAAAAGACTCCAAATGCTTCAAAAGGCTCCAATTGCTCCAAGAGCTCCATCTTCAATTGGTTCCAACTGATTCCTATTACTTTTATCGAACTTGGCATGATTACTAACATGTCTTTATCAGTATACACTTTGACTGGCAGTGGTAACGTTTTTTTACACCTTTAAGTTATAAGTTTTATTTAGAAATCAGATTTCGATAAATGATAGCTTCCATCTGGAAAGAAAATATATTAATTTATCTTCAAGTTTATACACATACATTTAATTTAATCCATTATTGTATGTAGCCAGCTTCCCTCAGTTCTTTGAGTATGAAGGATATTTCTTTAATGTTCGAATAGTTTCCTGCACAAAGCGATCCATGTAGTAGTCGTAGCCTGTTAACCAATATGTTAGGATCTTCCCATGAGGTATAATCAAACTCTTCTGCTGCCTTCATCATCCTTGCATGTTTATAATAAATATTATCTCTGGTGTTTATCGTTTTAACACCAACCACAAGGTCACTTTCGTCATCTTGCCAGTGATTATCACAAGCTTGATCAGGATAATTTATTTTATTACGCCGTTTCCATCGTTTTGGTCTCAAACCACCATCACAGTCTTCGCTCTTGCATGCTTTTGGTGCTTCAGTACAGTACTCAATCATGTCAGCCTCAGATGTGTCACCACAATCTTCAATCATGCCAGCTTCTGATGTGTCACCACAGTCTTCAATCATGTCAGCACCACAAACTTGATCAGGATAATTTATTTTATTACGTCGTTTCCATCGTTTTGGTCTCAGACTGCCATCACAGTCTTCGATCTTGCCTGCTTTAGGTGTTTCAGTACAGTACTCAATCATGTCAGCCTCAGATGTGTCACCACAATCTTCAATCATGCCAGCCTCAGATGATTCATCAAAGTCTTCGACCTTGTAAGCTTCAGGTGGTTCTCCATCTTTCACATTTTCATGGAGACGACTAGATATTGGAGTAAATATATTTTCATTTCTAATGTGGTTACAACTTCCTTCGTTTGTTTTAAATTTTAAATTATTATCTTGATCTAGATCAGTAATTTTAGCATTAGCTTTTTCGCCTTCGTTCCTCTTCCGCGATGTTGTAGCCCAGTCTTCGTTATCTTTATTCATCTTAATTGTACAGGTCTTGTAATGTCTATCCAAGTAATATCTTCTACCAAAGGATTTCTGACACTGACTGCAATGAAATGGTTTTTGACAAGGACCCAAATTACACTCGCTTCTCTCATGTAGTTTAGCATTCTTTCTCAAGGTAAACACCTTGCTACAGTATCTACAGTGATGACGTTTTGATACAGCAACAAATCCCGTTTCAGGATTCATATTAGTTATTGAGACTAATGCCAGATGCAAACTAAGAGTTTTAAATTAGATATATTACTTAAATAGAATTTTTTAATTATTTCATCAGCGAGAATTAATTTATCTCATTCAAAGGTACTTGTTGCAAGTAGTTCTGCTTTTCAACAACAGATGTCGCCACATGTTACTTGCAGGTAAATAATATTTAGTTATTTTATGCGGGATGCGGGATGCTCACTAACGATCGCAAAAGAAGGATGGCTTCGCTAGACTCCAAGGAGAAGGAAGTTCGTCCATCCTGTTAGTGCTTCTTAGATTTCTCAGAGATTATTTGACTGAGTAATGATATATTTTTTTTTTAATTTCCACCTGATAAAAATATTACAAGTGCTGATTTATTGGCAGAATTTCAATAATTAAATGTGACCTTGAATAAAAAATGACATGACTCATTAAGTAAAAAAAATTCTTCATGCAGAGATCAATTCCTCATCAGTAACCAGAAGCACTCGGAGAAAACCATCAGATGTCTAGTCAGGAATAATCAGAAGCACCCAGAGAAAACCATCAAAATATTGTCAAGAATAATCAGGAGCACACGGAGAAATCCACCATAATATTGACAAGAATAATCAGGAGCACACGGAGAAAACCACCGCAAGTTTTCTTTGATATCATAAAATTTCAGGAAAAAAATAATACTAAAAATAAAAATAAATTAATAAAAAATTAAAAAAAAAAAAAAATACATAAAATTCTGGCTTGTACTAGAACTCTATCTTTGTTCAACAATGAGAAGTTCACAAGCTAGCAGAATTTTATGTATTTTTTTTTTTTTAATTTTTTATTAATTTATTTTTATTTTTAGTATTATTTTTTTCCTGAAATTTTATGATATCAAAGAAAACTTGCGGTGGTTTTCTCCGTGTGCTCCTGATTATTCTTGACAATATTATGGTGGATTTCTCCGTGTGCTCCTGATTATTCTTGACAATATTTTGATGGTTTTCTCTGGGTGCTTCTGATTATTCCTGACTAGACATCTGATGGTTTTCTCCGAGTGCTTCTGGTTACTGATGAGGAATTGATCTCTGCATGAAGAATTTTTTTTACTTAATGAGTCATGTCATTTTTTATTCAAGGTCACATTTAATTATTGAAATTCTGCCAATAAATCAGCACTTGTAATATTTTTATCAGGTGGAAATTTAAAAAAAAATATATCATTACTCAGTCAAATAATCTCTAAGAAATCTAAGAAGCACTAACAGGATGGACGAACTTCCTTCTCCTTGGAGTCTAGCGAAGCCATCCTTCTTTTGCGATCGTTAGTGAGCATCCGGCATCCCGCATAAAATCACTAAATATTATTTACCTGCAAGTAACATGTGGCGACATCTGTTGTTGAAAAGCAGAACTACTTGCAACAAGTACCTTTGAATGAGATAAATTAATTCTCGCTGATGAAATAATTAAAAAATTCTATTTAAGTAATATATCTAATTTAAAACTCTTAGTTTGCATCTGGCATTAGTCTCAATAACTAATATGAATCCTGAAACGGGATTTGTTGCTGTATCAAAACGTCATCACTGTAGATACTGTAGCAAGGTGTTTACCTTGAGAAAGAATGCTAAACGACATGAGAGAAGCGAGTGTAATTTGGGTCCTTGTCAAAAACCATTTCATTGCAGTCAGTGTCAGAAATCCTTTGGTAGAAGATATTACTTGGATAGACATTACAAGACCTGTACAATTAAGATGAATAAAGATAACGAAGACTGGGCTACAACATCGCGGAAGAGGAACGAAGGCGAAAAAGCTAATGCTAAAATTACTGATCTAGATCAAGATAATAATTTAAAATTTAAAACAAACGAAGGAAGTTGTAACCACATTAGAAATGAAAATATATTTACTCCAATATCTAGTCGTCTCCATGAAAATGTGAAAGATGGAGAACCACCTGAAGCTTACAAGGTCGAAGACTTTGATGAATCATCTGAGGCTGGCATGATTGAAGATTGTGGTGACACATCTGAGGCTGACATGATTGAGTACTGTACTGAAACACCTAAAGCAGGCAAGATCGAAGACTGTGATGGCAGTCTGAGACCAAAACGATGGAAACGACGTAATAAAATAAATTATCCTGATCAAGTTTGTGGTGCTGACATGATTGAAGACTGTGGTGACACATCAGAAGCTGGCATATTGAAGATTGTGGTGACACATCTGAGGCTGACATGATTGAGTACTGTACTGAAGCACCAAAAGCATGCAAGAGCGAAGACTGTGATGGTGGTTTGAGACCAAAACGATGGAAACGGCGTAATAAAATAAATTATCCTGATCAAGCTTGTGATAATCACTGGCAAGATGACGAAAGTGACCTTGTGGTTGGTGTTAAAACGATAAACACCAGAGATAATATTTATTATAAACATGCAAGGATGATGAAGGCAGCAGAAGAGTTTGATTATACCTCATGGGAAGATCCTAACATATTGGTTAACAGGCTACGACTACTACATGGATCGCTTTGTGCAGGAAACTATTCGAACATTAAAGAAATATCCTTCATACTCAAAGAACTGAGGGAAGCTGGCTACATACAATAATGGATTAAATTAAATGTATGTGTATAAACTTGAAGATAAATTAATATATTTTCTTTCCAGATGGAAGCTATCATTTATCGAAATCTGATTTCTAAATAAAACTTATAACTTAAAGGTGTAAAAAAACGTTACCACTGCCAGTCAAAATGTATACTGATAAAGACATGTTAGTAATCATGCCAAGTTCGATAAAAGTAATAGGAATCAGTTGGAACCAATTGAAGATGGAGCTCTTGGAGCAATTGGAGCCTTTTGAAGCATTTGGAGTCTTTTGGAGCTGTTGGAGCCATTTAGAGCTGTGTTAAGCATTTGGAGGCTGTTGGAGCCATTTGGAGCATTTGGAGCTGCTGGAAACATTTGGAGCTGTCAAGCATTTGGAGGCTGTTGGAGCTGTTGGAGCCATTTGGAGGCCGTTTGGAGCATTTGGAGCATTTGGAGCCTTTTGAAGCATTTGGAGCTGTCAAGCATTTGGAGCATTTGGAGCTGCTGGAAACATTTGGAGCTGTCAAGCATTTGGAGGCCGTTTGGAGCATTTGGAGCCATTTGGAACTGTGTTAAGCATTTGGAGGCTGTTGGAGCTTTTGGAGCCTTTTTTTTTGGAGCTGTTGGAGCATTTGGAGCTGCTGGAGACATTTGGAGCTGTCAAGCATTTGGAGGCCGTTTGGAGCATTTGGAGCCATTTGGAGCTGTGTTATGCATTTGGAGCTGTCAAGCATTTGGAGCCATTTGGAGCTCCGTTAAGCATTTGGAGGCTGTTGGAGCATTTGGAGCCTTTTTTTGGAGCTGTTGGAGCATTTGGAGCTGCTGGAGACATTTGGAGCTGTCAAGCATTTGGAGACCGTTTGGAGCATTTGGAGCCATTTAGAGCTGTGTTAAGCATTTGGAGGCTGTCAAGCATTTGGAGGCCGTTTGGAGCATTTGGAGCCATTTGGAGCTGTGTTAAGCGTTTGGAGGCTATTGGAGCATTTGGAGCCTTTTTTTGGAGCTGTTGGAGCATTTGGAGCCTTTTGAAGCATTTGGAGCTGTCAAGCATTTGGAGCTGCTGGAGACATTTGGAGCATTTGGAGCCGTTTGGAGCATTTGGAGCCATTTGGAGCTGTGTTAAGCATTTGGAGCTGTCAAGCATTTGGAGGCTGTTGGAGCTTTGGGAGCCATTTGGAGCTAAGAAGTAGTCGTTGCACGTCTATGCAGGGCTAAATGTTTATAAGATTGTTGTTGGCTTTCGCAAGAGATTCTGTAGTAGGATAGAAATTGTGTAATAAATATTATGTTTGTAATAGACTTTGAGGTGTTTTATTTCTCGAACCTTACACTTTTCTGGTACTTTTTTAAAATTAAAGTTGTTTTGTATCGGCCAGGGATCGAACCAAGGACCTTAGTCGATCTAATCAATCAGTATATAGATTACAAATTTATTTAATGAATTTTGAACTTTTTCCCGAATCTCTAGCATTACAATTACGAATTTCCAATATGGTGGTCTTGGTGTCTGATAGGATGATGGTAGTAGAGGATTTAAAGTCTCTTTAAGAATTTTGAACATGGTTTATTGAAATTATTATTTTTTATATAAAATTAAATGTTTTGCATCATTCAGGGATCGAACCAAGGACTGGAGCGGATCGAATCAATATGTAAGTTAATGAGTGATTTATTTAATGAATTTTGGAATTTTTCCCGAATTTCTAGCTAAATAATTACGGATTTTCAAGATGGCGGCCATATTTCAAGATGGCGGGTGTCACAGTAATAATAAATGATTACTGCACTCTAGCTGATACGAACTAAACTAACATGGTGTCAGCGCACTCTCGTCGACGATACAATGATGATGATGGCTTCCAGCATCGAAGACAAGATGGCGGACATGACGTCATACTAGGTGACGATATATATGCTTTAAGAAAAGTGGTGGGAGTCAGTCTGCCTGCAGCCGCCATTAAGGAAGGAGCCTGTCGCCATTTTTAATTTTTTTTTGTCCTCACCGGGTTCGAACCGAGGACTCCGAACTCCGTGTCGTTAATGTTTGTTTTTTATAAATGTTTTATTAAAATTTTATTATTTAATTTTTTTTATAATTTTTAAAAAATATTTTATTAAAATCGGATAATAAATAAAAAAGTTAAAGATGGCGGCCGTAACGAAAAATGCATCGGTGACGACATAATCCAAGATGGCGGTCATGGTATCCTTATTCCTAGAAATGGCTTTTAAGCGGCTATCTCTTAGGAGTTTTTAGCCAGTTTTAGGAATTAGGGTTCTTTCTAGGGCAAAACGACTTTTGAGGATTTTCGAAATCCTGATTTTCGAATTGAGGAATTTTTTGCGAATTTTTGGCGGAACTTTTTTCCACAGAAATGGAAATTTTGGCGATTTTTGAGGAATTTTGGGCAAATTTTGCCCAATTTTGGAGGATTTTGACGATTTTTGAGGATAAAATTCAAGGTCAAGGTCAAAGGTCAAGGTCACATCCATCCAAGATGGCCGTCGTGACGTCACAATCCAATATGGCGGACACCGGCCACACACCACGCGCCAGCGCCATGCGCCCGGAAATACTTTCCTATACTACTGCAACCTCATTGGAAATGAAAAGATATTTACATCAATATCTAGTCGACACCATAAAAATGTGAAAGATGGAGAACCACCTGAAGCTAACAAGACTGAAGACTGTGATGAAACATCTGAAGCTGACACGATTGAAGATTGTGGTGACACATCTGAGGCTGACATGATCGATGACTGTGCTGACACATCTAAGGCTGACATGATTGAGTACTGTGCTGAAGCACCTTAAGCGGTCAAGATCGAAGACTGTGATGGCGGCCTGAGACCAAAACGATGGAAACGTGGTAATAAAATAAATTATCCTGATCAAACTTGTAATGCTGATATGAATCAGTACTGTGCTGAAGCACCTAAATCATGCAAGAGCAAAGACTATGATGGTGGCTTGAGACCAAAACGATGGAAACGACGTAATAAAATGAAGTATTCTGATCAAGCTTGTGATGCTGACATGATTGAGTACTGTGCTGAAGCACCTAAAACAGTAAAGAGCGAAGACAGTGATGGTGGCTTGAGATCAAAACGATGGAAACGACGTAACTAAATAAATTATCCTAATCAAGATTGTAATAATCACTGGCTCGGTGACGAAAGTGACCTTGTAGTTGGTGTTGAAACAGAAGACACCAGGGATAATAATATTTATTATAAACATACAAGGAAGATGAACGTAACAGAAGAGATTGATTGTACCTCATGGGAAGATCCTAACATATTGGTTGACAGGCTAAGACTTCTACATGGTTCGCTTTGTGCAGGAAACTATTCGATCATCAAAGAAATATCCTTCATACTTAAAGAACTGAGGGAAGCTGGCTACATAAAATAATGGTTTCAATTGAATGCATGTTTATAAACTTGAAGAAAAATTAATATATTTTTCAAAATGGATATTATCATTTCTCGAAAGCTCATTTCTAAATAAAACTTATCACTTAAAGGTGTAAAAAAGTCACCACTGACATCCGAAATGTATACTAATAAAGTCATGCATGTAAACATGTCAAGTTCGATAAAAAAAATTAATTGAAATCAGTTGGAGCATTTGGTGCATTTGGAGCTGTTGGTGCATTTGGAGCTGTTGGAGCATTTGTAGCATTTGGAGCTGTTGGAGCATTTGTAGCATTTGGAGCTGTTGGAGCTGTAGGAGCATTTGACATTTGGAGCTGTTGGAGCATTTGGAGCCTTTGGTGCATTTTGAGTTGTTGGAGCATTTGGAGCATTTGAAGCTGTTGGAGCATTTGGAGCATTTGGAGCTGTTGGAGCATTTGGAGCTGTTGGAGCATTTAGAGCTGTTAGAGCATTTAGAGCTGTTGGAGCATTTGGAGCTGTTAGATCATTTGGAGCAGTTGGAGCTGTTGGAGCTAAGAAGTAGTCGTTGCACGTCTATGCAGGGCTAAATGTTTATAAGATTGCTGGCATTCGTTAGTGATCCTGTAGTAGGATAGAAATTATGTAAAAAATATTATGTTTGTAAAAGAACTTGTGGTGATTTATTTCTCGAACCTTACACTTTTCTAGTATTAAATTAAATTTCTTTTAGCTTCGTCCAGGATCGTGTCCAGTGGCGTAGCCAGGATTTGTGTATGGGGGGTGTTAAGAAGCATGGCCTCACCCCCCCCCCCCCCCGTATTAAAGCGGGGGGTCCGGGGGTCCTCCCCCGGGAAAATTTGGAATTTAAGGTGTAAAATAGTGCTATTTTAGCAGTTTTCGGTACTTAAATTTAAATATTGTAACGGTAAATTTGTTTTTATTAATTTAATATGAAATTTGTTTGAGTGATGAATAAGAAATTAATTAAAGATTTGGTGCTAAGGGGGGGGTTTGAACCCCTAAAACCCCCCCCTGGCTACGCCCCTGATCGTGTCAAGGACCTTAGTAGACATAATTAATAAGTATATTGTTTGCAAATTTATTTAATGAATTTTGAACTTTTTCCTGAATTTATAGGTTAATTATTACGAATTTTCTTAGATGTTGGTCTTGATGGATTATAGGATCATGGTAGTAGAGGGTTTAAAGTCTCTTTAAGAATTTTGAACATGGTGTATTGAAATCAATATTTTTTACATAAAATTAAATGTTATTACATCGATCGAGTATCGAACCAAGGACAGGAGCGGATCGAATCAATCTGTAGAATGATTACCAATTTTTTTGGTGAATTTTGGAATTTTTCCCGAATTTATAGCTAAATAATTACACAATTCCAAGATGGCAGCCAAATGAAAAGATGGCGGGTGTCACAGCAATAATAATAAATCATTACTGCACTCTAGCAGGTAAGAATTAAACTAACATGGTGTCAGCGCACTCTCGCACTTGATAACAAGATGGTGGCAATGACCACTAGCAGGCGGTAGCTCCTGGTAGCATGTACTGAACATAAAATATCGGATCCATGATGGTCGACAAGGTCAAAGTCAAAGATCAAGATCAAGGTCCAATTTCAAGGTCAAGGTCAAATTTCAAGGTCAAGGTCAAAGTTCAAGTTCAAGGTCAAATTTCAAGGTCAAGGTCAAAGTTCAAGGTTAAAGTTCAAGGTCAAGATAAAGTTCAAGTTTAAGGACAAATTTCAAGGTCAAAGTCAAAGTTCAATGCCAACAATTGAGGACAAAGGTATGGTGACCAGAAAATTATACTAACATGGTAGCAGCACAATCTAGCAGGAGAAAACAAGATGGTGGTCTCCAGCGGATGAAGACAAGATGGCGGACATGTCGTCATACCAGCTGATGGTATATACCTGTATACCTTGGTATTGGTGGCGGTAGATCAGTCTGTAGGTGGCTTCTGTGGAGGAAGGATCTGTTGTTTTTTTTTGCTCTTAGCGGTTTCGAACCAAGGACAGGAATCGAACTAATCAATCGGTTTTCTAATAAGTTAATTTTTTTGATGAATTTTGGAATTTTTCTCGTATCTCTAACATTATAATAATGGATTTTCAAGATGGCGTCGAAATGACAAGATGGTGGGTGTCACAGTAATAATAAATTATTACTGCATTCTAGTGGGTAAGAATTAAACTAACATGGCGTCAGCGCACTCTAGCCGACGATACAATGATGATGGCTTCCAGCAACGAAGACAATATGGCGGACATGACATCATGTTACCTGACGATATCTATGCTATTAACAAAGTGGTGGGGGCCAGTCTGCCAGCGTCCACTGTGAGGGAAGGATTGGTCGCCATTTTTTTTGCCCTCACAAGTTTCGAACCGAGGACTCCGAGCTCCGTGCCGTAAAAGTTTGTTTTTTAATATTTTTTATTAAAATTTTATTATTGGATTGTTTTATAAATTGTAAATTTTTTTCATTAAAATCATATAATAAATAAAGATTTTAATGATGGTGGCCGTATCGATACTTGTAACGGTGACGTCATAATACAAGATGGCTGCTATGGCATCCTAATTTTCAAGGTCATGACCTCGGTGGCTTAATGCGGCTAGCTCTTAGGACTTTTAAGCCGCTTTTAGGAATTTGGGTTTTTTGTAAGGCAAAATGACTTTTGAGGATTTTCTAAATCCTAATTTTTTGAATTATATAATTTTTTGAGATTTTTTGGCGGAATTTTTTCCACAAAAATTAAAATTTTGGCGAATTTTGAGGAACTCTGGGCAAATATTGCCCAATTTTGCCAATTTTTGGCAATTTTAGAGGGTCAAATTTCAAGGTCAAAATCAAAGGTCAAGGTCACGGTAATCCAAGGTGACCGCCGTGACGTCACAATCCAATAGGGTGGTCGGCTCCTCTGGATCCTCCTGCGAAAGCCTGCGCCAGGTCTGTCCTTTACATACTACTTATTTTACATATCAAGATACATTAATATTCATTACTGAAATATGATTAATAATTACCATGTTGAAAAAACTTTAATCATCAATAAAAACATATCTTTCACGCTTTATATAAAGTTGATTACATAACGATTTGATGTAAATTTTTTATAAAATAACATATCCAAATAATTGTGCTTAGATAATTAACTTATATTGAATAATTGTTAATAACTAATTTGATTACATTCATCAGCGGATGAGTTCTCTATAAAATAATACATATTTATCCTTATATAATCTATGCTTACCAATGCTGAAAACAGAAGATAAAAAATTTATAAAATGAAGGTGCGACAGCAATATTTGAGGGAAAAGACAATATCAGTCTTTTTTCCCAGTGTTTGTAGTGATGTTGACCTGCAGGTTGTGTCGCTTTCATAAATGTAATAAATAATTTAACGTTTTTTTGTATAATACATCAGCTTAAAAAGTTTATTATTTTTATTTTAACTCTTAGCACGAAGAAATATTAGCGTCTACAAAAAGTTACGATAGTCGTTGATAAAAGAAAGTACACAGAAAAAAGGTACTAAATTTCTTACTCCAATGATAAACATTGAAGGAAAACACAATGAGTATGTTTTATTTCGATGTATAACAAAAATTTAAGCCATTTAATATATATATAATATACTAGCTGCAGTACCCGGCGTTGCCCGGGCTGAACACAGGGTGGAGGGGACCTTTATCGATATCAGATGTAGTTAGTAATTGTCTTCTTAATTTTAATGGCAAGTGTGCAAAATAATTTATATCACTTTCAGATCCCAACAGATGTTGTTGTTCTGCCAGTTTATAGTTATTTACCTGTGTGTATATATATATATATATATATATATAAATTGGTGGTCTGTATGTAATCTAGACTATATAAAGCACTATAGAAAAAAGCTGAAAAATGAGAGATTAATAATATTGAAAAGATTCCATTATCTAGCTAATGCTCAGCATGCATTGCAATGCCTCATTCAGTTTTATTTTGTAATATGTTTGAAGTATTTACACCTATACAAATCATCTATCCATCTCTCTAAATATATATTTATCTTTATTTACATCTATATACATCTATGTATCTCTCTATCTCTATTTATGACTTTATATTTACGAATATACCTCCCACTATCTCTATCTCTTTCATATATAAATCTCTATATAGCTCTATACATCTATATATTTCTGTATCTAACCCATTTTAATTCTCTTTACCTCGCTCTATCTCAACTTATCTCTCTGTCTCTCTCTTTATCTCACTCTCTATATATATATCACTCTATCTCTGTCTCTCTTTTATATTTTAATAAATTGTATCATGCGTGCGCACCTATAAAACAAAAACAGACGAAGTGCCGCTATATGAAATGAAATAAACACATTTTTTGAAACGATTCGTGCTCCAACTATTGCAAAATAGTTATACCGTCTCAGAAACCTTCACGGGCATGCGCATAAAAACACCAAAATTTAATAGCAATCGGAGGAATGGTATAGGAACGCATTCGGCACAAACAAACAAAAATTAAAGACATGACAAAAGCATCAAACAATGGTGCGTTTAAAATTCAAGGCAACTTTATCTATTGACGAAGTTAAGAACAAAACTGTTATTAGCGCCTTTATTTTGCCAGCCGCTGCGAGCTCCACTAAGCGGGTTGGTCTCACAAAGGAGAAAAATATGTATTTGCCAGACCTTACTATGTGTATGACACTCACTCACTGTTTGTATGTCTATGACCTATGATTTTTTCTGTTATAAAATGATACTATCACTTTTTCACTGCCTTAGGGATGTAATTTCATATTAATATGTGATCTATGTGTTAATCCAGGTTATGAGCTCGATGTAGGCCAAATTTCACCCAGATCCGTTCAGCCGTTCTGGCGTGATTGAGTAACAAACATCCATCCATCCATCCGTCCATCCATCCATCCAAACTTTCACATTTATAATATTAGTGGTATTATACTTTAAAAATGCAATACTTGCCTATTTAGATACTTGCCTAACCTTGGGCCTATATTACTTTAAGTACAATGCGTTTTTAACAAATCGCTAGTGCGTTGAAAATTCTCAAAACCCGTCAATGACATCTGCCCTCAAGCGTCTGGGGTCGCGCACTCAGCGATGAGGGACTTCTTCCCCCACCTCACCCGCCGTGCGTCGGAAACACCCCCCCCCCCCCCCCCCCCTCTTAGAACGCCCGCCACCACCGGCGGCGCCGTACCGCTGGATCGCACCGTAGTATCGCGCACTCGGTTTGTCATCGTCGTAACTGTTAAAATATTTATCCAAAGGATGTAGCGTGAAACACATATTTTTTTCTACTTTAAATACCAGAAGCGATAAAAGTATCTATTTTCATTTAGGAATCAATTTATTACTACCAAATGTGCATTTGAAATAAATTATCAATTTTTATTGTAGTTATGGTTCAGTATTTTGGATTTAATGGCTTACACATTTTGGCTATAATAGCTTACACATAAGATATAGATATATACTGTGGCGGGCTTTTTTGTAGGAATATTTAAGATAAACATTTCCATCATACATTACATATGTGTAACTCTAGCGGTTTTGCCAGCGCACGCCAGAATAGCTCGCAGATGGTAGATTTTTTCCTACTTGACACTTATCGTCATATTTTGGACAGTTCACACAATATCTTTATAAATTTTAGCCTGTGTTATTCTGATGTATAAGTTATATTATTGTAAAGTTTCATTAAAATACATTCAGTAGTTTTTACGTGAAAGAGTAACAAACATCCGTCCATCCATACTTACAAACTTTCGCGTTTATAATATTAGTAGGATTTATATTAACAGGTGGTTTAAATTGTTGGTACAGAGTGTACACCCGTTACCACTCTCAGGGTTGTAAACTATCATGCCCCACGTTACAGAGTCAATATTTCTGTAATCTATCTTTACATGCTATCGTGGCCCCGCGTTCGTGCACCACTGTATCTCTGTAAATCTGCTTTTACATAAAATAAAAATAATATAATAATAAACACAATTAAGAATGTAATTTAATTGGGCACCTTGTATGTATTATGGTTAACATAACCTAGTGATTATTAATGAAAAGACAAAATGGTTTTTAGTCATAACAATAAAAACTATATTTATTTTATAATGAATAATTGACAAGTGTAACATACATGACCTCAGTAACAGCTTTCTCGAAAAGAGCAAAACAAACAAATTATTTCAAACCTAGGTTCTGTTACGGTGGGCACATGTACACTAAAGTTCATCAATTTTCGAAAGTGAATTTAATTATGTTTATTATTTGCCTCCAGCTAGTCAGGCACGAAACCCTTACTCCTAGACTGTGTGTGACAGTTCGTTGATACAGACGTTTAAATCCAATAAATTTATTGAAGACACGTTAATCTCTAATTAAGTGAGAGACTTTAAGAATGTTCGCTGGGACGTAATTACTGACGTACGGCGTTAACGTCACTATATTTTAATGAAGCCGACCATACTTGAATCCTGGTATAAGGCATAAAGTTTCTAAATCTTATATTTCACGGTAAAGTTGTTCCCGTGCGCTGCATTCATTTACCGACGTACGGCGTAATTAATTCTTGCGTTTAGCTACATCGTCGTAGCTACACTCGACGCTGATCTGCTGAAATAGCAGAATTACACACGGGAATTAACGCAGAATTACTCCATCTTCCCGGCGTCAGATTACTCTCTTTTTCATATATTTAAATTTTGCATTGTCGGCACTCGCCAAACAATCCAAGCGCCTTTTTCCCAATCGGCCAATAAGAATGTTACTGTTTCGAAAACAACGGAGCGTTGTTTATTTGATGCGTCGTCATGGCAACGTCCGAGGCCGCTGGCGCGCGTGACCACGCCAAACAAAACACTGCCGAAAGTCCGGCAAACGAAACAAAACACGTGAACATCATAACAGTTGCAGTGAACCTGTAAATACCGTAGTATTACAGGGTTGTTTAGTTCAAAGTAAATAGTGACGTTTTTGCAGAAATTAAGTTTTCCTTGCTTATTGTAATCCGAGTTTCCTTTAGTTGGCCAAGGAAAACAAGAAACACGAAAAACATGTTAGTTCATGGAGGACTATGGTTGTGTATACCCAAGCCTTCACAAGCCAGATATGAGCAGTGAATTGACCGACTTTTGTCAGACAAAACTGCGAGTAAGTAGACGAGTCTCCAGTATATGACAATACTGTGAGTAGACTTCGCCTCGTCCGATAGGTCGACCACGAGATCTGCGTTTGACGGCCCCGGCCAACACAGCATGTTAGTGTCGGGGTGCTTCTATGACTCGCTCAGCGACCACTACCTGATCACCAGAGAGAGGTATGAGCCACGCTGCTCGATGGTTCTGCTGCTGGCAATGCGGCTGAACCGTCAGCACAGTGTCTTCCAGTCAACTGTCGAGTTTAAACTGTTACTCGCCCTCAACAACGGCGGTGCCTACAATGACCTCCACTACCTGAAGCAACCACAAGGAGTTCCAGTCAGGACGTGCCGTGGTAGCCATCGCGAGCTCGCTACTCGCTGATGCGAGTTGCCATGGAGCAGCTTCCTGGTACAGCCCTACTCGCTCAGCGAGCCAGCCGGTTCCCAGCCACGGAGCTGCAACTCCACCACCGGCTGGTTAAAGGGCGGCCGGGGAATAATTGAGACGTATACGGAAATTGCATATGCCCGATGAGATGTACGAAGTAAGTCTTTTTCATTGAGGATTTTTTTGTCCCGCCCATTGGGAGGGAAATATCTTAGTAATCACTACAAAGTATAAAACAAAGTCGCTTCCCGCTGTCTGTCTGTCCCTGTGTATGCTTAGATCTTTAAATCTACCCAACGGATTTTAATATGGTTTTTTATAGATAGAATAATTAAAGAGAAAGTCTTATATGTATAATACATGCATAAATTAGTAGAGAAACAATGATAATTTTAGAGGTTTCTAATGTGATGTCGTAAATAAACACATTTGTTTGCGCTTACATTGCAAACGCTGGCTGAACCCTACGAGATAGATCAAAATAATGTACTACAGTATTGTACACCTTAAAAAGGTCTACAAAAAGGTCCGCGATAGTATATGTCTATCACTTAGGGATAACTTACAATAACCATTTTTTATCCTTTACTTTTTACGAGAAATAATGGCTTATTTACGAAGCTATTTTAAACAATACATCATTAATCATTATCCAGTTAAGTAGCTTAAATACATTGTGCATATAATATATATCAATATGGCGTTTTACAGCATGTAATTTAAATGAATATTTTCGAAGATATTACAGATTTAAAATGCAGGGACACAGCGGTTGCGGCAGTACCGGCCGGGCGGCTGGTATATAAAGACAATCTGTAGTATATTTAATATCAGGATTGCACCCGTGCAAAGCCGGAGCGGGTCGCATGTAAACTTATAAATTAAACCTGAATGAAGTTTCAAGTCAAGAATAATTTAAATATTAGAGGCTATGCAGTTTATTGAGGCCAATATTTCTAAAGTACACTTAACTGCTACCTACTTTATTGGCTTGTTCGGCGACGAGCGACCTGATGAAGTTGTGTGTACTCTCAATACAGAAATCATATTATTATTGAACAACAGGGCGCGCGCCTTCCTTCCCTTCTTGCCACCCACGGTTTGGTGAATATGTAAATTGTTAATGGGATTAATACAAAGCCATTTTCGTAAGAAAAAACTATAACTAAATTAATCTGATTCGAATAAAAAATCATATTAATTTCGAAAATTTTAAATCGATAACTCTCACCAATGACATGTTGCTTAAACTAACATGTATAAAAAATTCTTAACATTAATTTTTTGTTTACCACTTTGTTTCGCTTATTATCATAATATTTCACACTTTAAATCCTGAAACGCTTTTACAAACCGTCATTTATCAAGCAAAACATTTACAATTACGTCAATTACCAAATTCGATTTGTCTCATTTAAATATCTAAATCTTCTAGCAATGTCACCTCAGTTTATTTAAATCTTCTGACCTTCTCTTCGAATGAAAAGAATGCAAGATGGTGTTTATAAAAGTGTAATTATGAAGTACGGATTCTCTGAAAGGGTTTTACTGTTAGGTGAGTGTTCGCGTGAAATCGTCAGTTTTGTAAACTGTGCCAATGCAAGACTAAGCCGTGTGTCGGAAGCGCATCATTTAAAGTACGATCAAATTCACAGGAAACCAACCGAGACATATTGTCATAAATATATATTCACAACACACACAGTAAAATTAACTGAGCACTGTGTCAGTCCATACAACAACAAAATAACTGAACGAGAAATAATCAAAGAAGCAAAAAAAATCACAGGGCACAATGTTACGGCTACATGCCCTAGCAGACACGCAGTCACCCAGATCACTTGTCACACAATACACAGACAAATATTTTATAAAAGCAACACAACACCCGTCTTCACTCATACAGAACATCGGTAAACACATCACCAGACAACACCCACACAAACTCATAACTGATTTCCACCCTGGCAGGCCACCCTAACTCGGCAGAAAAACAGTTCCATAATGGACACCAACCATAGTGCCACCCTAGTGTATATTGATTAATGTCCACCACAGTGCAATCAGTTTAAATAGAGAAGAAACAACAAACTGTAATGTGTAACATGCATTAGGGTAACTCTGTAAATAATGTTTCGTATGTTCAGTTGTGCAGGAACCAAAAAACGCCTCTAAGGGACATAACAGCCAAATGGCTCACATAAACAAAACAAAAGGTTATTGAAATTTTTCTTTTCTTTTAACTATGTTTCATTTAATGTTAAAAGAAAAATGAATGTATATTATATGTAAAATGTGGCAAAAAAGCACTGAGTCCTTGACTGTCTCTGTAATCAAGAAAAAAACTTGTAAATTGTATACACATGTCAATAAAAGTCTATTGAACTGAATTGAATTGAGATCAGATATTTATCACAATTACGCAATATAACAGAGAGAACACATAATAACTATGCAATCAAATATTGTAGGTCGATTTTAACATATATTTATAATTGCCGTATTGATTTCAAACTTTGCAAGTACAAATACAATAATTTCATGACTTTTACCCGAAGGACGAAATTTTTTTTTTTTTTTTTTTGGGGGGGGGGGGGGTTGGGCATAGGAGCAAATAACCAATTCTTTCTTGGAAATGCAATAACCGTTTTTTTTTTTGTATATCCATGAATCCAGGGCATGGTGGTAAATTTAATTTGCCCGAAGTCGACTGCCCCATCAAAGGAGTCAGGGGGGGAAAGATTTTTTGTCAAAAAAACAAAATTTCGAAATTTCAAAAACAATTGTATTTGGAGTGTTTTAGAGCTGTTCGGGGTCCTCCATCCCCCCTCCTTAGAGGGGTGGTCAATTGCCCCCGATTTTTTAAAAGTCGTAAAAATTGAAGTAATTACGTATATTTTGACGTGTTTCCGGGGCCTTCGGGCACCATTGGACCTCCTTGGGAGGGGGGGGGGGGGGAGGTCATTTTCCAACGAAATTTTGGAGACTTTGAAAATTGATTTTGTAGGGCTTAAATGAAATTTATAAAAAAAATTAATATATCCTAAAAAGTAAAAATAAAATTAAAGAAACTAAATTGTTGTATAAAATAAAAATAAAAATATATTTTTTTTTAATTTCACGTCATTTGTCTAACAGCGACAGAATTAGAAATATGTATACATAACTTAAAATAAGAATCAAGTAATAAAAAAAACATTGATTTTAATAGAAAAAAGCGTGGGGGGGCTTGATATCAGTTGTCTTCAATTTTCCACCACTTATTTCTATTCGTTAGGAGAGGTTCACTAAGAAAACGAAAGAAGAGACCACCCCACGATTTTTTTTTAAATTAATGATTTTTATTTCTTAATTTTTATTTTAAGCTTATGTATTAAATAATCTCGTTATACGGAGTTGTAGTTAGTTATTTTACTGTTAAAAAAATTACTTAAATATTTAAAAAAATCGTTTTGCTTTTTAGTTTGTAAAACAATAGAGGCGTGTTTTTTTTAGTTTTCAAAATATAATTTTATTAACTTTCATAAAACCCAGCCATATTGTATCTTCACGAGGAAAGTGGTGTAAGTATTACACAATAGTGGCTGCCTATAATATAAATGGTATAAAAATTATTTAAAAAAACTATTGACATACACAATTGCTGTTTTAAACCGAATATAATGGAAAAAACTTGAGGTAATTTTATGAGATCACCATTATAAACCAGCAGAGACGTTTTACAAAGAAATTATTTTACTTTATTTTTCCCCGTAGCAAGAATCATTAGAAATAATGGAAAACTTAAATTCATAGAATAAAACAAGTTCAGGATTTTTTTAATTACCTGAAAGACAGTAGACATTTTCTTAACCATTGCGGGTGTCATTAAGGTCATGTGGCCCAATGTGACGTTGCTGAGATCAAGCAGTGTAACCATTCCTTTTATTGAGAGATAGTCGTCTTCCAGCAGAAGTATTTCCATCATCATGTACGTGAGTTTGTTTACTCGATGCATTATATCCAACGTGGGCTGATATTTCCCAGGCCGCATCAGAATGATTCTTCTGCCGTGGACGTCCAGGTACGGCAGTGGGAAACAAACGCTGCAATATCAGGCATTATTAGTAACACAATACTCATTGAATGCAGCCGTGAACTTTAAGTGGAATTAATAAACGCTATACACTATTAATCTCAATTAACGGCTATGGAAAAATTTATTTAAAGATAATCTTAAAATACTTCGTCCATTAGTATTTTGGACTTAAAATATTGCTGCAGGCAGTTAGAAAATTATAGTAATTTTAAAATAGATATCATAAACTGTAGATAGATAGCTTCTCCTTTTAAGCAGCCGAAAGTATGCTGTAGTCATTGCAGTAGCTTATGTTACTTAATTGCAGTGCAAATGGTATTAATGCATTATCAGCCTCGAGATATTCTGCACTTTAATCGCAACTGCTGCAAAAACAAGTTAGCATTGGCTCGCGGAGGAAAATTAAAAAGAAACATTATATGTGAAGTTCCTCTTAAATTCTGTGTATCAAATTCATAAGTAATACTTGCGGTTAAAAGTAAAAGTCAATTTTCAAAAGGCATATAAAAAATTTAAGATGATATTTCTGTGCTTAATATAAGGCATATTATAATGCAGCATGTCTACCAGGAAGTGAATACCATTCAAGTGCAGTGAATGGATGGGGATGTATACTGTTTAAAGTAGTATATTATAGTATGTCCTGCGCTTGAAGTCCTTGTGTTTAGCTGAAGCTGATGTCCGCCATCTTGGATTGTTATATCATGAACGTCATCTTGGTTGACCTCCATCTTTTGACCCTGATCTTCAAAATGTATCAAAAATTGGCCTACATTGGCTAAAACTGGCTCAAAATTTACTATAATATGCCAAAATTCGTGAAAATTACTCAAAATGTCCGATTTTTGGAAAACATTTCCACAAAAATTTAAAACAAGATCGAAAGTATAAAAATTTCCATGTTAGATGAAAAAGTTCCCTCGGAAACATTTCCCATTTTATTTCTACAAAAAAAATGCACGAAATATCCTAAAAGTGGCTTCAGTTTCCTAAATTGAAGCCTTAAGCCACTGAGGTGACCTTGACCACGGCCGCCATTTTGAAATTATTTTCATAGCCACCATATTGAAAACCCTTAATTATTATCCCAAAAATATGGGAAGAATAAAAAAATTAAAAAAAACTATAATTACAATTAAAAAAGGCACTTATATCATGGAGTCCTCAGTTCGAACCTGATGAGGGAAAATTTGAAATGACGATGGATCCTTCCTCCACAGGGGCTACTAGCAGGATTACCACCTCCCACTACTAATGCCAAGGCAGATATTACGCCAGATGATATGATGTCATGGTGACCATATTGGATGGGATATTTACTTTTTATCTGCTAGTCATCACTGCCATATATTTTTATTTTGACCAGCTAGAGGGCAGTATTATTTATTTTGACACCGTCGTGGCATCTGCCATTTTGTCGGACATATTTTCCGCCACCTTGAAAATCTGTATTCGGGAAAATTCGGGAAAATATTAAAAATCATTCAAATTTAACGTATTAATGCTGATTGATTCGATCGATTCCTGTCCTTGGTTCGTAGCTTGGTCAATTCAAAAAATTTAATTTATATGTAAAAATACATAATTTAAATCACTTCAATTTAATTTTTAACATTAAAATTGCAAGGTTCAAGAAATAAAACAACACATTTTTTTACAAATATGTTCTTCACCTTTACCAGAGCCCTCCCTCGACTTACCTTCAAAACCTCCACCAACAATTTCTTCCCCCGATTCATTTTAATACAACTATGACAGGTTTCTCTCTCCATCATTTCACCCCCTCCCCTCCTACTTCCCGTAGCGTTGCATTTTTTGTATACTTTATCCAGGGACGTAACTAGAAAGGGGCATACGGGGCTTGTGCCCTGGACGCCACCTCTTGGGGGGGGGGGAGCGCTAAACTGGCAGAGTAATTATTACTATAGATATTTACTTGAATATCTTAGTGCTAGAACACAAAAAAAATGTTGAAGGGCAGAACAACTGAATTATTTGTTTTGAAAGATACATACATATATATCGTCAAATATTTAAAAACTTTTTATTTTTCGCGTACTATCTAACTTGCGATGTATTAAAAATTAAATGACTGCTAATAAATCAATTTATTTGCCAACTAAGTTGAGTCATAAATATTTGGCACACTGTAGTGGAATTAAAATGTGGTAGCGATATGAGGTATAGTAATGTAAATTTTCTTTTTTTTTTGTTTGAAATATAAAATGGAGGCGCCAACATGATTTTTTGCCCCGGGTTGAAATTAGCCCAGTTACGTCCCTGACTTTATTTAGTTTTCAAATGCGGTCTTCGTCAAATAGTAAGCATTCTGGCCTCTCAAAATCAACACCATTAACTCTGATCATGAATCGAATTCTACCCACTGCTCTCAGAAATGTTATAATGATATTAAAATGTAACATGCAGTTACTTTGGCATTACTAGTAGCGAACTTCTGAAAAATTATTGACATCACCCAAGCTAGTGTACAATATACACATTAGCGACACCTACCTGAAAACTTCTGAACTGTCTGTGACACTATTCAAGATGGTGGAGACACCAAGTAGTAGAAATCGAGCCTATGATGGGAAGGATGGGTATAGTTAGGGGGTGGTAGAGGGGGGAGATGGATATAGGACAGAGGATGATAAAAATATGGTGATTAAAGAGGTGATAGGAGAAAGGGTGGTGTCATTGGGTGAGCATTATTTGAGAGGGAGGAAAGGACTGAGTCATTGGTCGAAGTATGGAGTCATTGGTCGTGAGAGAGGACAAAACTAGAAAAAGAGTAAATTTTGGGGAGGGGAGAAGGGTAAACATCCTGTGTTTAGCCTTGGAGTGGTGGGCGAGGCAGAAGAGGAAATAGGAAAAAAGGAGGAGTAATTACAGGACAGGGTTGGGGAAGGGTCATAATTACCATTTCCTTTGTGTTCCAGAACTCCCTTGCTTCTCTTTTTCATGTTCATGTATATTAGTTGTCTATCGTTTGTGGGAGGTAAATATACATCCCATTCGGTGGATTCTCGTGTATTTACTGTCACCTCAGAATTTCTTGACAGCTAGTCCCCTAGATTATTAATTTTGCCGATTTGGATAGAGGGCCATGCTCTACAGTGAATTCGAAGGCCAGTATTTACATTGTTTAGTGTGTCAGCTTTTATCGGTGGCCTAACGCTCTTGCCAACTACTTTATGCACGGGCTGGTGGTGCATACTATAAGCCACTGTTGCTCAATATGTGGTCGATACCGCCTTAAGGTCCACAACACCCTTAGACACTCTCGCTTGTCCATACTATGTCTCTGCTCAAAGTCTCCTAATTTCACGCTTGCATACTCTTTGATCCTGGGCTCGCATCCAACACTGATTTACAAAAAAGCTGGTGCTGATTCTCTCCGTACTCTCATCGGTATGAACAATTCTTTGTTTGGTTCGTGTCTGGCCGGCAAATGACCTTGTTAGAAGTGGCTCTTCAAATTGCAAATGTTATCGTGCGAAATATGAAGGTCTGGGCTCGCAAGGACCCAACAAATCCATTTATGCTCTCTAAAAATGTGAGAATTTTGACCGTATAGCAATCCCCCACCCTCTGATAAAACATGCCAAGACATATTTCAAAGATGTTTCTTTTTTATGAAAAATAGTTTACATAGATGCTTATTAATTGTAATTGTTTGTTGTTTAGGTGGCGCTGCAAATTGAAATATCTACAAAGAAGTACTCGCACATGCGCTTATCTAAAACTGTTTGACCTACTCTTTCGTTGTGACGAACTACAACTTACAGTTGATACTATTAAAATTAATAACTGTAACATTATTTTATGGAAATACTGTACATTACTATTTTATGTGCTTCAGTTGATTCAAAGTAAGAATTTTAATAGTGTTGAAAGTAATGTCTTTTCATTTGCGAATTGGATTTGAAAATGTAAAATTAACACATATTCTGCAATTTGAATATTGCAATGCGTTGCCTCATACTATAAGGCGAGAGATTATTTCCCCATACGGATTCAACAAAGTGCTCTATATTTCAATTAGCATTTTGCTTCGTTGTTTTCTGTAGATATATATTTTCAGTTTTACATTTAATAAATACAATTTTATAAATAAAATTAAGCTAGCGATCATTTCGTACTTCGTAGAACGCCAGATTATGCTGCATGAGGTTGTGGGTTAAAATTCCGACCGGATCTAGTTGTTTTGTGGTCATAGGTGTAAGTTAATTGGTATGTCGTTCTCACAAGCAATGCAGCTTATAAACCCAAGTAACTTGAAATTCTACTGAAGATTGATTTTAAGTTCTGTTCAAATAATGTGACTATAAATGTTAGTATATATCGCGGGAATTCATTTTATTGCTTCTTAGGTTGTAACATACAGTTTAAAAATTTTAATTTATTATTTCTTTATTGGCTGTGAAAAATGTGTGATGTTATTTTTATATATGAATGGACACAAAATAATTCTGGAACTTTTACAATGATGGGTGTAGAATTATATGGGGAAATTAGGTTGAAGTATTTTAACTAAAAGTTAAAAAAATAAACAAAATTTATTTAGGAAACCTTTGTATTGAATCTGGTGACTACAACTTTTGCTGAGGCATGTCAACAAAATTTTCTAGCAGGTGGGTGTTGGATTCCACATACATGTGTCTCTCTCCCCTTTCTTTCAGTTTTTTACATACGTCATGTTCCTGAACATGTAATCCCCACTTTTCTAACAATCTTAGCTACTCACTCATGCTTACGGTAGGTGGATATGATTAGTCTGCAACCATTTAATCTTTGCCAAAAGTATCAAATTGTCCAATCCAGTCAAAAAAGTGGCATGATACTACAATGTTTTAACACGTGTTGACAAAAATGGTATTAATCATTTACCACAATATGTAATTGTAGCTGTTACTTTGACTACGATTTTGCTTCGAACTTGGTAAGTTGTACATACTGATCATCTCGAAACTATTTTTATTGCTGAGAGTTGCAAACAAGCATTTGTCAAACGTATTTTTTATAGCTTTTGAGCATTAAATATAAATTAGTAAATTTTTCAATTAATTTTTGCATTCTGTCATTGCGTTAGCAAAATTATTAATTATAAAAATGAGACTGTATTTAGAAGTAAAAGAAATATAGCTTCGTATTCCTGCTGTGAATACATTCTTAAAGTCAAGCCATACTACCAATTACGTTTTTTTAAAAATTATCCAAAAAATCCAACATTTTAATTTTAACCACGTAATAAATTCTGTTTTGAAATGTAACATATATTAAACAGACTCTTTTCTCAAACATAACATTAAGAAGCCTCTCATATGAAGGCAGTTGGTATAAGGTTTTATAAAATACAAAAAGGTTTTTCCTTACTATATTATTATTAGCAGTATTTATTGACAAGTACACTGAAATATACTTTATTTTGAGTTAAGAAACAGCACCATTTCTATTTAAAAATTTAGGGACACTTAATATTTCAAACAAGCAGTATTGCGATATCGTGGCATACAGCAGTAATAGCGATTGTGTTCAAAGATTTTTTAAATGTGAACAGTTTTAGCTGAACAAGATACTACCAAAGCTGACGCGATTCTACTTAAAATTAATTATGTCTGAAATTTCATCCTCGTGATAATGAAATGTAGGAACTCAAAATATAATTAAGAAGCACAAGATAAAATTAATGGCAAGTAAAACAACATTAATGAACAAATAGTTTAAAAAACCTAAAAAAAAGCCTTCATCGTAAAATGAACTGAAAATTAAAAAAATAAATTAAAAGATTTAGTTTTTGTTCAACAGCCAAATAATGGACCACGACACTTTATAACTAAAAAAGTGGGGTACTTGATATCATTGGTCTTAAATTTTCTATCAGTTATAATAATATTAATTTGAAATAGATTTTCTATCGCTAGTTTAAGATATAGACCTAGTCATTACGAAAATGAATATACTAACTTAAGAACAATAATGAACTTAAATTTAGTAATGGGGTGCTATAGGGGCGCAAATCTGTAGGAATCGAAAATGGGGCCCGCGGATATTTACAGGAGAAAAGGGGAGGGGAGAGTTGGCACGGAAATTTTGCACGTGGGGTTAAACGAAACGTCATATTTGGATTCGGTGCCCGTATGCTGTACATTGCCCAAATTTTGGCCTTCATGCGTGCAATAAGAAGAAAACTTTAAAGTATACAGAAAGTTTTCCATAAGACCTAGTTATGAAATCAAACACGTTTCATAGTCACGCTTTTGCAAGTGCAGGCAGGCTCCCCTTAGTGAGGGGCTTATTAATTTCAAGGGTGCCCGTACCCCTTGCCCCTCCCGGGATCTACGCCCAGTGGGTGCTTCATATCATTTATCTTCAATTTTCTATCACTAATTTTAGTATATAGGCATTACGAAAATGAAAGACGAGAGCACCCCACGTTTATAGTTATATAGAGTTGTGGTGCATTATTTGGCTCTTGGACAACAATCTTAGATTTAAATTTATTTATTCAATTTTTATTTTATTCAACGACAAAAACCGGTCTTTTAGTTTTGTAAACTATAGATTTATTTATTTTTTAGTCTCAAAATAAAATAAAAATACTAAATATTAATGATTAAAGTATTGACTTATTACAAGGAACATAAAATTGGTCATAAATCTTCCTGTAATATAGTCATATCTGCTAATGTGTCAACATTACATGGAACTTTTCTTGTTATCTTAGAGCAATCAAATTATTATACTTGGAGACCATCTGGTCTTGAACTGTCACTTTTATGGTAAATTAAAATTATATTTAATTAATTAAATTATTTTTCATCCGTCAAGGATCGAATCGAGGACAGGTGATTTATGATTTTTTTAAAATTTATATTTCAAATGTTACGAATTTCCATGATGGCGGTCAATATGTCGGCATTGGCTTGCTGGAGACTGGTAAACTAGGAATTTAAGTAATTTTTAGGATTTCTCACCAGATATTTAATACGTTTTTGTTTAAAATTACCTTTTTTATGTAACTTCCAGGGATAAAACCAAGGACAGGAATCTATAGAATATATAATTATTTTTATAAGCGATTTTTTAATAAATATTTGAGTTTTCCTCTAATATTTAGCTAAATATTTACAAATTTCCAAGATAGAGGTCAAGACGGCCGACAAGATGGCGGGCATCATTACAATAAATTATTCCTGCACACTAACAGGTAAAAATAAAACTAATATGGAGACAGTGCACTCTAGCAGACGAAAACAATATGTCGGATCCAAGATAGCGGCCTCCAGCAGACGAAAACAAAATGGCTGATGTGACGTCATTCTGGCTGGCGATATATGTATCTCGATATTAGTGGTGGGAGGTCAGTTTGCCGATGGCTTCCATGTAAATAGGTTCCGTCGCCATTTTTTCCCCTCACTGGGTTCGACCAAAAGACTCAATGGCATAGGTAGGTGTTTGAATTTAAAAAATTTTTAAATAGTGTTTTTATTAATTTAGAATTTTTCCCGATTTTTTGAATGGAAATTACGAAATTTGAAGATGGCGAACGGTTTAACAAAATGGCGCAATTTCTTTATATTAAAATTGTTATCATTTTCCCCCTTTTTTATAGCATAATAATTATGGATTTTCAAGATGGCAGACCATTTTCAAAATGACTGAGGTTTTTAAAACAAAGTATTAATTACATTTTTATTAATTTAAAATTTTTTCCCATTTTAATAATAATTACGGATAATCAAGATGGCGAGAGTTACGAAATTTGGAACATTTTTGTAATCCAAAATGGCGGCCATGACATACTAATTGTCAAGGTTATGACCTAAGTGGCTTAGGGTGGCTTGCTTTTAGTAGTCTTAAACCGCCTTTAGGAATTTTAGGTTTTTTTTATGCCAAATCTTTTGAGGTTTTTATAATTCCCAATTTTTTATTTTTTTCCACATATTTTTCTTTAAAAATGAGGATTTTTTTTAATATTTTTGGCTGAAATTTTTCCCTAAAAATGGAAATTTCGGCGCCTTTTTTGGCAAATTTTGACATTTTTGCAAATTCTAGCATTTTTGGGCAAATTTTTGTCAATATTAGGGCCATGGTGACGTCACAATCCAAGATGGCGGACCCCAATTCCAGCTCCTCGCACTCGAACAGTAAGGCCTCTGTCAGACGAGCCACCCAGTCGACAACAATATTTGAACGGACCTGCCAGACGGGGTCGTACCGCCTATCGAGTGGCTCGCGACTGTCGACCATCCGCTACCCGGACGCCACCTGTAAGTGGCGGCGACCCAGTCAGTGCAGCCTGTCACACGACACCACTGAGGAGCGACCACTTCACTATGGACCTCGACGTACATTTGTACAGTTTCATAGCTGTTTGTTAATAGTATGTCAGGCAATATAATTTGTATTAAGATTACGTGAGTAATGCTGTACTGTTTCAAATTTATGTATATTAATGTTTCAGGTACATAAAGTAATTTCATTGATTACATTTTACATTTTACATTTACATTTAAAAATGTATATAGATTCAAATATTAAATTACTATTTCAGCTTTAAATTGCAAATTCTGTTGGAATATAAATATTAATCCCAATTTTCGTTTATGTTACAAATTTTACAGAGGAACTTTTGTGCTTATTTGTGACTGTCACAAGAACTTCAACTAGCCAGCCACTCGGGTCGCACGGCGAGTGGCGAGAATGTGGGTGGCGCCACCCAGGTCGCTCGTCTGACAGAGGCCTAACCGGAATTACTTATATCTTTATCTATCCCTGTATCTCATTCTCTATACCTCACTATATCACCCTCTATCTTTTTGTCTCTCGCTATCTCACTCTATCTCTCTATTTTTATCTCTCTATCACGCTCTGCCTTTTATATTTAATTCATTTCAACTCTTTCATGCGTGAACGCTAAAAAACGAAAACACACAAACTACCGCTAACCTTTTTTGAAAGGACTCGCTCACCATGTTTTGTTTATATCACATATGAACTGAAATGTCGCTGTTTGTTTCAGATTCTATACAATTCTGTAATGTGTGTGCTCTAATACATCGAAAACGCACGAACTGCTGATAAATTATATTTAATACACAATATTTTAGAACGTTAAGCGCGTCACCTACTGTAAACCGTTGTACTAATTTAGAACCTTCGCGGGCTTGCGCATTAAAACCCACCAAAGTTTTATCGCAATCGGATGAATGGTACAGGTACGCATACGGGACAAACAGACAAACAAACATTAATTTTTATAGGTATAGATTAGCCTTTATACAGCTACGATTTGGTTTGCTATCCAATAGCTTAAAAGTTGGCATCAACTTCAAAACAGACACCCACTCCATAGACTAATACCTCCATGAATACATCTAGCGTACCACCATAATTATTCGAACTTCGAACCATGCGAAGAGCAACTGTCATAAGATATTAGTAGTATATTAATGTACGAGACAGCGACGTTGCCACATGCTAGGAACAAAGAGTAGAAACAAAGATGTTGGAACAGAGCAGATAAAACAGGATGGCGACGTCCAGCAAACGAAGACAAGATGGCATGAAGTTCTACAATTCAAGATGGTGGCCGTGACATCACAATCCAATATGGCAACCATGGTCAAGGTAATCCAATATGGTGGGTGGTATCAAAGTTATTGAAGATGGCGATCGGGACCAAGGTCGAAGGTCTAGGTTATCCAATATGGCTGCCGTGACTTGTCAATCCAAGATGCCGGACACTCAACTCCAGCTCCAGACCTCGACTACTGGCTACGGAGACCCATTTATATACTACTAGTTTTATATGGCTGAAGTTACTAAAGTAATTTTATGTTATGTGTGTTCTTTCGATCATTCTTTCGCTTCTCCATTGCGGAAGATTCTTTGTTTAATTTTATAAGTGGTTGCCATATTTATTTTTCTCACAATTCGTAGAAAAACAAAGAGTTCATTAAAAACCCTTTAAAGACGTTACTTACCCAAGGTTAAAAATTTCCTGAAGCTCTGGAGACAATGGATCTCTGTTCTTAAACATTTCAGGTAGCGCTGTTCTAAGTGAGTAATATGAATCAATTTTTTCTTTAGTGCTCTCAAGACTGTACTTGCAGGATCTTAGGAATGCCAATATCCACTGATCGTCTGAAAATAAAAGCATAATAGTCATGTTTAAAATAAAACAAAATCATTTTCATAAAATTTGTAATACATATTACGCTTCATCACTTGTTTTAAAGGCTAAAAGGCGAAACGTTTTGTGTTAAAAGTCAAACACCGAGAAATGTGAAACATAGTACCAGGTCCTTTGCTAATTTTACTCGAGTTCACGATTAGCTTAAAAACTAATCTCTTATATTGTTTTATACCTCTTGAATATAAAACCAAAGTTTTGAACGCTATATTCCAGGTGGGTTCATAAATGTCTAAACACAAGAGTCAAAAGTGGCGGAAGTAGCCGTAAGTCAGTTATTATTCTCAGGGTACTCCTGTTTTCCGTACCATTACAATTCGTCGCTATTACATTTCCCTCTTTCAGCCGTCATTTTTATCTAAAGAACTCGACGTTGAGTATGTACATTTTGAAGTGAAACTTCTTTGGGCACAATGGGAGTAAAATTTCAAGGCTGAATTTGAATACAACGTTTTAGTGAAACATTGTTGTGAATCGTTTCTGACGCTAAAATAACGGTGAATAAGTTGCGGACTGTGCAAGCTCCACATGGCGGCGTGCGACTCCGGGTGAACCCCGCTGTGCGGGTCGCGGCGGTAGGGGCTCGCTTGAGCTTGCCGCCACCCGACTGGGCACGAGGTTTGAGGTTATTGTGCACCGCGCCGCTGGCCATCTTCGCAAGAAAACTGTGTTCTTTTAAGTATATTTTTAAAAATTACTTGTGTAAATCGGTGTTGTTGAACAGTGTTATAAGAATATTTTTTTTTAGCTGTGTAACTACATGTATTTATACTAGTATAATAATTTTAACGCTTTAGTTTGACAGGGTAATTCTTTGTCATGTATTATTTGATTAACTTAATCACATACCGTATTATAATTATGAGCCCATTAATGTGTGTAAATATGTCGAGTCCAACTAACAACTAGTTAAAAAAAAAAATTCAAACCAATCCCGTGCGTAGAATATTAATTGTTTTTATTTTCACTTTGTGCAATATGGTTATAATTTAAATAATTACTATGAGGAAGGTACGTGCCGTTTAGTTTTCGCGTTACGGAGCGGCGGACATGTTTTCTTTGTTCATTCATCAATGCCTATTAATACATTGCAGAATGTCTATGTAGGCTATTGACAAAGTCTGTTGCACTACAACTCAATGATAAGGCTATATTTGCAGAACAACAATACAGTCTAGAAAAATGCTCGATCACATCTAATCTATACATAATATGAAATTAAATTAAAAACTAATTTATTATAATCAATCCTAACTTTGATAATTACAAAAAAAATCTTTATGGTTTGAGTATTTAAACAGTGAGTAATATTTTTTTTTAGTTAATCAGTGTTAATTGATGAATAATTATTGATATCCTGACCTGTTATTTTGAAGTGAGTAATAATTTTGCTAACTTATGTTTATTTATTTCTATTTGAAACAAATTTTCAGTAATTAAAATAATATTAGAATCCTTATTACTTGAAAAATAAATGAAAGCCAAATTCCCGCGCTGTGTTATCTTGTTATGGAATTATATAAATGGTTTTACTGAGTAATACTAAGTAATATTATAAATGTAGTTCAGAATAAAAGTTGTCTTATTTGTGTTACTTTTTAAAATGTGTATAAATTGTAGTTAGATTTGCTTTCGTGCTATATTTGGGTTCCTAAAAATTATAAACATTTTATGGTGTGATTACTTCAATAGTGAACAGTATTTTTTATTGTAAGTTAATCAATGCTTGACAATAATTATTGATATCATTATCTGTTATATTGAATTAAGGAATAATTTTACTTCATGTTTATTAGTAATTTTTCTTCTTTCTCCTCTCTCTCTCTCTCTCTCTCTCTCTCTCTCTCTGTGCCGCTTTACCCCTTACGATATACTTACGAGTCGAGTTTTCAGTTGCCAAATAATTCACCACATGTACTGAGTTACGCACGATCTTTGTTTTTTTTTATTATGTACCCATACATTGTCTTTTAATCAATAATATATATAAATTAGGTAAACAATACCTTACGCAATAATGTGAGATAATCTTAAAATGTAATGTTTTCAGTAAGTTTTTTCGTACTAAAAAGAGTGATAAGAGATACCTAAATAAACATAACACTTGTAATCGGTGTTCGTGCAGACGGTACAAGGTTAAATCTGGTCAAAAATTTCTTATGGGTATCTACTCATTCAGATAAACTTTAAATTATAGCTTCAAAACTGAAAAAAATATAATAAAAATACCTTTTTTAATTAATTAAATGCATGAGGAAATTAATTTAAAATATCTTTATTTGCAGTATAAAAACCAGTTTCCAGGAAAATAGTTTTTTTTTTTTTTCATAAATTATGAATGGATTCTATTGAAACCTAAAAATTGAAATTTACTACTCCCTAGAAAGCTTACTGTGATTTCTTGCGTTGTCTTCATCGTGTCGGATTTTGTGATATATATATATATATATATTTTTTTTTTCCTTTTCCGTTTGTTAATGCAGTTTCCGCTAAGTTGTTTGGGCTCAAGGTGGCTATGATCGTTTAAGTACATATAACCCTCCTTTTATTAAGTATTATGTATATCAATGTATATTGTGAATACTCTCCTACAACCACGTGATTGCAGTCGTTATATTAACTTTTGATAAGCTTTGCCGTTTGTAGGCCTACTAAATTATTTTACCGTGGTTCAACGTAATAACTATATAATTGAATCAGTTCATTTTCTTTAAATCAATAATGCATTTTTTATTTTGAAATTTACTATTTTCTTAGTTTCTCAAGAAGGCCAACAGAGAGTCTCATTTATATTAAGATTAAACTTAAAAATTTATTTTTCAAGAAATTAAATATTTATTCACGTATTAAAAGACTCACAGAATTTTGTTTTATAATAAAATTATGTCGTAAAGTTAATGTTTGCGTTAAAAATGGTATTTTGAGTATAACTTGCGGCTTTAAGGCTAATGAAAATTTGTAAAGAACTTTCTGATCGGTCGGAGGTATAGCTGCTAATGGAAGAAATTACTGACATCTGTCAGGAACGAGTCAGTCGAGAACTTTCAAGCTAAGCAGTCTGTGATGTTTTATCGTCGTAATCAAATTTCATTTCTGACGAATAATTGAAAAAATAAGTCAATGCCAGCTTCAGAAGACTATTGGTAAATAAGCATAAGGCTAGTATTATGTTTATTTATTAAAATATTTTGATTATCTACAAATATTTAAGGCCGTCTTTAAAAATATTTATTAATTCTATACGAACTATGTGATCAGTTACAGCGACAGATAGTATAAAATAGCCGATCCGATGCAGGTCTACAGTCTGTGGTGCTGTGGTGCTGTGGTGTTGTGGTGCTGGTCCACCATCTTTGATTCTGATGTCACGGTAGCCTTCATTAATTACCTTGATCATAACCTTGACCTTGACCTCAACCACCATCTTAGTTGATTTTGACTCAGGACACCATCTTGAATTCCTCCATATTTTTTTTCTAGAGCTTAAAGTCATGTTGAATTCCTCCATTTTTTCCTTGAAATTTCCACCATTTTTATTCCGCCAACTTGGATATGACATGCAGCCACCATATTGAAGTTCCATTATTATTTTTAAAAAATTATTAAAAAACCTTGTAAAAATCATAAAATTGCCTATTTTTTATTGATTTATATACCCTAAGCAATACAGAGTAAAATAATTTTACTAATTAAAAATATACTATGAGACATATAAAGTAATAAAAATATACTTACAAATTATATTTATTAGATATTTATAATTCTACTCTGATACAAGTAAATTACCAGCAAGTTATTCAATTCTTAAGCATTTCTCGGATTCCACATTTGCTACCCACGATTAAAGCGCAATGGAAAGCGCCAGCATTTAATACAGGATAGTCCATTTCGTCGTTTGAGAATCTTCTCCTTCAAAAACGTGTCGGGATAAATCGCAGGCTGAATCTCTTTGGCATAGAAGTCGCTGCGAATGTGTGGTCCAAATCTTCAAGGTAGTAGTTCATTGGCTCTGATTCACTAATGTGAGTAAACGGAATGTTCGGTGCTCAGATTCACCATGAAAAATAATTCGAAGACAACTTTCGGCTTGGATCTCAGTACAATGTGGCCAAGGTTAGCTTTACGATTTCGTGGATCTTTCTTCTTTGTGTATGAAAACATGGTCCGAAGAAGGCGATTATCCTTCATGCCTTTTTGGGATTCATTTTCGTGGTAAAATTCACCGCGCAATTGTTATCACTTACAAGTTTCAGCAATACATCAAAACACTTGTAAGTTCTGTAAGTCGATGACGATCGACTAGTTCGTTTGAGTCGTCCCAATACACATTGTCAAAGATTAGACCATTTTTTAGGGTTTCTAAACATTCGCCTTGTAACGCAAGTTTACTGAATATTTTCGATATTTGTCCTTTTATTTATTGAAAAACATCCTACATTCAGGATCGTTATTGCGGAAATGTGCATGAGTACTCTATAGCAGTTTTTGTAATCTTGCAAATTTAAGTGAGCATACCCTGCGAAATATAAATTCGTACAGACCTGGAGTCTTGTGGGTTTTGTCATCCTCTACGCATATTGTATTTCCTTGTGAAAAGTGTATTTATGAGCACCGAGGAAACATTAATAGATCTCTGTACACTCCATTGGTTGTGTCATTATTCCGAGTCAGGAAGATCTCAGGTATTGCCGAACGCATGCATTTACTTTGCATACACGTTTCTGTAATGTTTTGTTGTGCTTAAACTCAGTACTCATAAATTTCTCTTTCTTTTCGAGCTGGATCATATTTCCTCTTTTTTTCAGTTGGTATCTCGTCATCAAATTCTGTCATAGTGATAATGGATGGTCCCTCTTTATTTTTTTTTTCAAGATGACAAGGAAATTTTTTTTAATATCTCTTCATTTTACTTTTCACACGACAGTCCGTCTCTTCTAGCTAGCAAATATTTTTCACGGGCAGAACGTATTGTTGTAAAAGTCACTGGCGAATTCTGACATTGTACTATTTTAAATAGGTAGTATAAGCTGATCTTAAACTTTTTATTTGTTTGCAGTAACTTTATCTATTTATTTAGAATTTGAATCAATCACATACATTCTATTATTAGCAAGATATTTTTCCGTTGCCAAGTGAAATAGTATGCATTCAGGCTATATTGAAAAGTCATAGAATTATCATGTGTTTGTGCATTTGATAATTCGATTATAAAAACCGAGAATCGGAGGCCTCCAGGCACTTATCGATGGTAACCAGGTACTTATGGAATTCTTTTTTCACAATTTTAAATTTTTGACCGAGTAATGAATTTCTGTGTGCGAGTCTTGAGACCAGTTTGCAGTTCGTTATCATAACAGGGAGCGTGACTGGTACATCCATATTATAAAATTATATTACTTATGTTTGATGATAAATTAATAAAAATCTTGTCGTTACTTTCCTTGTAAAGAGGCCGGACGATAATTATCAAGAATTATTCCTCGTGCAGTGAATTGTAATACAGGTACACGTTCTCGAACCAAAGACCAATTGGTTCCTCCAGCAAATCTAGTAGAACGAATGTTATTCAGCAGTTGTATGGCACTGTGATGATGCATCGTATTGTAGAGGGCAACAAAGAACCGTGTCGCGATAGGCACTCACTGGCTTCATCAACCTGAGTAATAGGCACGGGAAAAACTTTCCTGCTTGACGAATCACATGATACTGGCGATCTTCAATAAAACCAAACACATTAATACTTGTAGCTCAGTTGTGTATAATATGTCTATGAGGTAAGAAAGGAACACATTTTGTTACCTAAATGACTCGTGAACTCGCTAATAAATACTCTACCTTTGAAGCTACACACTGCTGGCTACAGAATTTTCAATCCAGGAACAAATCGAGCGAAATGTTTAGATCGTAGTGACTTGGGCATTATTTCTCTTCCTAAAGCATGCAAGTGGCATGAAATTAATTTCCTCTGCAAACACTTGAAATCTAGGAACAAATCTGATGAGATACTGGTGCAGGAAGCTGAATATATAAGCGGCTCACCAGTTGCAGGATTAGGAGAATAAATTGGGCCCTGGGGGATACAAAGGTGACGAAGGCCAAGTCTATAGTCGGGACCCGCAAGACCAAGGCTTACTCTCGCTCACGCAAGACTGGTGCAGGTGTACGAAAGACAAAAAAAAAAGCACAAACTCTTAATAAGATAATGATGTGGATTATTTCTTTGCTTTTACTGACATTAGGTGTCACTGTAATGACCCAAACGAACTTGTCGATAGACCGAGACTGTTTCTGGCTCCAATAAGTGTAGGAAACTATTCTTCACACACCAATGATATAGTGTTCAATCTCGAAGAACTGAGAAAAGCATGCTACATGAGTCAAACCAGAATTGCATTTGAACTTAATGCTTCTTTAAGATGAAAATACCTACGATGCAAAGTTTAAGTGCACCAACTTGGTGATTCATTCCATACTGACTGCATATGCTTTGTCATTATTAAATATTGAATAGTGTCTGATTCCAAAATTCTCTATTAAGCTCTAAACGTGGCATTGTACAATTATTTTCCATGATCTTTTTGCAGGTGTGATGGTACATGTACAATGCGCAAAATTTCTACCATGGCCCTGGTTACATCAGTCGCCTTCAAGAAGAGGATAAGAAAGAATGGTTTAAACTTCATGAACACCTAAAGTATGTAAAGTTCTAACAGGAGAATAGCCAAAGCCAAAGAAGTTAGAATAATACATTTTCTGACAGTTTAACCAAATACTGTTGAAGCACTAAAACTCCAGCAATTTCTACTATAATATCCTACTAATATTATAAACGCGAAAGTTTGTAAGTATGGATGGATGGATGTTTGTTACTCTTTCACGTAAAAACTACGTAATGGATTTGAATGAAATTTGGCCTACAGCTTGCTTATAACCTGGATTAACATATAGACCCAATATAAATATTAAATTCCACCCCTAAGGGAGTGAAAAAGTGATAATTTCATTTTACAACAGAAAAAATCATAGGTCATAGACATACAAATAGTGAGTGAATGTCATTTCTCTATATCTGACACACGATCATACACATAGTTAAGGTCTGGCAAATTAATATTTTTCTCCTTGGTGAGACGAGTCCGCTTAGTGGAGCTCGCAGCGGCTAGCAAAATAAAGGCGCTAATAATAGTTTTGTTCTTAACTTCGTCAAAAGATAGAGTTGCCTTGAATTTTAAACGCACCATCGTTTGATGCGTTTGTCATGTCTTTAATTTTCGTTTGTTTGTGCCGTATGCGTTCCTATACCATTCATCCGATTGCGATGAAATTTTGTTGATTTCTTATGCGCATGCCCATGAAGGTTACTGAGATGGTATAACTATCTTTCAATAGTTGGAGCACGAATCGTGTCAAAAAAATGTGTTTATTTCATTATATATAACGGCACTTCGTCTGTTTTTGTTGTATAAGTGCGCACGCATGACACAATTTATTTAGACATAAAAGAGAGACGCAGATAGAGTGATACATATATAGAGTGAGATAGAGACGGAGAGATAAGTTGAGATAGAGCGAGGTATAGAAAATGAAATGGGTTAGATAAAGAGATATACCTATAGATGTATAGAGCTATATAGAGACATACATAGAAGATATAGAGATAGTGGGAAGTATATATGTAGAAATAAAAAAGATAAATAGAGATAGAGAGATACATAGATCTATATAGATGTAGATAGAGATAAATATATATAGAGAGATGGATAGATGATTTTTATATGTGGAACTACAAACATTATACAAAAAAAAACTGAATGAGACATTGCAAAGCAGGCCGAGCATTGGCTAGATAATGGAATCTTTTCAATATTAGTAATCTGTTATTTTTCAGCTTTTTTCTATATTGCTTTATAAAGTCTAAATTATATACAGACCAGGTAAATAACTATAAACTGGCAGAACAACGTTTGCCGGGATCTGAAAGTGATATAAATTAATTTTCACACTTGACATTCAAATTAAGAAGACAATTACTAACTACACCTTGTGTTTAGCCCAGGCAACGCCGGGTATTGCAGCTAGTAATATTATAAATGTGAAAGTGTGTTTGCATGTTTGTCCTTCTTTCACGCAGAAACGGAGCAATGGTACGAAGGTTATTTTTTTTGCATAGATAGTTATGTGCTGGAGAGTAACATAGACTACATAATATTATGAAATTCAATCCCTAAGGAAGTGAAAAATGGGTGTATTCAGTTTTATAATAGCAAATCATAGTAGGTAGGTAATAGACACACAAACAGTGAGTCTGTGTGATTTATCTATGTCTACCACTCGGGAATATAGTGTGATCAGTAGATGGCTTTGTCTTGAAATTGTAACGTCTTGTGCGTCCATCATGTTTTGTGTAGGGGTTATCTGCCTTCCCACACAATGAAGCTGAAGATTAGCGTCCCGATTTTGCTGATGGGTAGCCTTGATGCACCGCGATTATGTAATCAGTGGGACTTTAAAACCAAAATTTCTCGTTTTTCAAGATTTTAACCTACAGAATTGAAACTCGGTAGTGATATTCCTTATATTATGATGTGTTTAGCCCAGGCCACGCCGGGTACTTAAGCTAGTTTATTATAAAATTATATCGTATGGACAATAAGCAACGACAATTAAGTTTTCTTATCAATTAATAATTTTTCCTGTGTGCAGTTTTAGATTTAAAGCGATTAAATTTCTCTCGAATTGGTTAGTTTTGAAATAAATAAGTAAATTTGTATGGTTTAATTTGATTTATTTATGATATAGGCCTATTCTTATATAACCGAAAATAAGTTATCATAACAGCATTTATAGAAAAAATAAGAATTTTCTAATTAGTTGGAGTTAAAAATTCTGCTTAGTTACATCATTATAAATTTTTTTAATTTTTTTTTGTTAATTAAAAACATTTTAGTCACTTTGGGGAATTTAAAATTCTACTTAATAAAACTGTACCACTGACAGACAGATAACGCTATCTTAAACCAGTGGGTTTAGAAACAATACATTTTGCACAAGAGTTCCTCATACAACTTAGATGAGCACCGAGAAAGGATTTTTCATATTCATTCCAATAAGGGATTAAATAGGGAATGAAAGTTCTTTATTTATAAAGTTACTAGCTGACCCGGCAGACTTCGTACTGACTAATTAAATTGCAATAAAGTCCTGTCAAAATGATTTGTAATGTGACATTTTTTGGTTCCTACATATTTTATAGTCGGGGCAAAAAATTCTCCTGAACAGAACCGTCACCCTGGTGATAGGGTGTTGTGAATAAGAAATATAATTAAATAAAACATATAAATAAAAAGATAAATAAAAAAAGTAATCTCTTTATTGTTAATCATGTGAAACATAATAATTTTTATTTTCATTGTAGTGCATGATTAGATCGATAATTAGCTTGGTTTGTAGCATTTCGGGTTCTTCTACCTAAATTGATTCGTCTAATAGGAGGCATATCTATATTATAGATTATTTTGTCACATGCAATAATTAACGATCATAGGTAAATAAACACTGCACAAAACACTATATAGGTAAGAATTTGTTTCGTGTATCAGTTGACAAAAGCAAACTCTTTAGGGTAGGTAACCTAAAATCCAAGAAAAAAAAACACTGACATTGACAGTTTGTTGTTGTTTCAACTTTTTTTTAATTTGATATGAATTGGAGTCAAATCCTTGAAGCCGTATTTAAAATAGGGAAATGAAATAATAAAAACTTAAACTTATAAAATACTTTTGGTAACGCTGGTTTTGTTTGACTGATGTAATGACTTGAAAACTGATGCATTTTAAAGTAAAACAAATGAAATAATATCGCGAAGCCGACCAAATTGAACTATTCGATTTCGGTTTCTTTTTTGTTTATCTGTGCTCCAACGCACACTGTTTTGATAGATATGATTGAACTTAGTACAGAGGTAATAAAGTGCAAATTGACTCTTTGACGTTAGGAACATACCTACATTGTTTAAACAACGAGTGCTCGTTTTAGTTAGAAAACGTTTGTATGGGAAAAAGTAAAGGGCTGGTTTTAGGGTTTTTCCGGCAATTATTCGAATTTTTCTCGCCGTAAAAACCATCTTTGAACTTCAACGAACATTTAAAAAAAAATTGGCCAAATTGGTCCAGGCGTTGTTGAGTTTGCGCTTACCAACACATTTTGCGATTCATTTTTATATTATAGATAGAAGCAGATTTTCAGTGTTGTATTGTGACAGTTTTATTTTTGTATTCACTGTTGTTTGATGTGACGGTATGGGTCCTAAGAGTGATGTATGGGGGCACTTCACAAAACTTACTAAAACAGATGCGAAGTGTAGCGTTTGTAAAAAATTTGTAAAAACTTCTGGTAATGAATACAATTTAAAATCTTATATGAAACTTCATACCCTGAAAGATGAATTAGGAGATGGACCTACTTGCTCTTACCAGCAAAATTAAATAGAATCTAAGAATTTTCCAATGATTATAGTTCATTATTCTCTATTCTACGAATTTTTCGCTAAACATCCTCATAAATGTGTATAAAATAACAATACATGAAAATTTCTTTTAAAAAAAAGATTTGGAGAGAAAAAATAATGTAGAAAGTATAATTTAATGATAATGAATAAAATTTAGATTAATTTACTTTTACTGTAAATAGCTAAAATTGTATTATGTGATTCCTTCTGTCAAAGAACTCAATACAACATATACTTAAATATTAAATAATGATTTTAGAACAAGTAAAGCACAGATACAAGTTTGTCTAGTATAACAGACCGATATATCGAAAATATCGATTATATCAATGTTTTCAAGACGATATTTTATCGGTATCGATAAAATTCAAGCGATATATCAAAAACTCGATATATCGATATGTGAAAAATTTTTGCCACCCCTATCCATAAATATAATATACACACACTGTAACAAATGGTAAACTTAAATTAAACATTCACTTATTGGAATCTACCTTCATAATCCCTGTCGAATGATCAATCATGTAATGGTAACTACCTTCATAAAGCCTACCGAATGTAATGGTTGACTTATTTCCTAGATTGGGGTCATCCACAGGGGATCCCACACTAAAAATGCAGTTTAAATACCATTTTTTACCAATACCAGAATGTTACAATCATTGCTATATAAATATAAGCTTTTAATACAATTCCCCCATACAATAATTCATTATATTATAAGAGGGACACACTACAAAAAAAGGCCATCATCTGTCACCCAGCAACCAGCAATAAATTTCATTATTAAATAATTCAGTTTACGTAGCACTGTCAAGCATTTAACACCGTACATCAACTATATAATATATACTTACTGTAACAAATGGCAATAATGATTGGTGCTTTCTAGGTTTGGTTGTGGTACCAATTGTCGCCTAGACCACAAGGTTTGCGTAGAGAAGCCTGTGGGACACTGCTTTCTTTGGAGAGGCGGCCATGTTGGTATCAAAATTGTTTCTCTGCTTTGAATGTCAGCCGAGGCCATAATTGTGGACATGACAATATGTTAAACGACTTAGGACTCAGTAATTTATATTATTTAAATTCTAAGTAAAGTGCATCATCATATGTTTGTGTTTGTCTATTTAAAATTGTAGGGCTTTGCCCGGGCTGAACACCGGGTGATATATTGTCCGCGAGTTACAGCAAAATGGATAGCGATATCTCCAGTGTGGTGGACATTAAGAAATGACACATAATTACTGTTTGTGTATCTGTGACCTATGGTTTTATGTTTACCCATGGCGATCGGTTGAAAGGTTTAGAAGTTGATGCGCTACAGCGCCATCTAGCGGCGAGTTACAAAAAAATTGTTAGCATAAAAACCTTCTCCATGATAAAAACACTTCGATGTGCCAACTTTCATGGCGATCGGTCAAACGGTGTAAGAGTTTATCGACGACATACATGCCAACATCCAATTTATATATATTCTTATATTTCGAAATTTTGGGGCTTTCACTTTTGCGGAAAGTGGATGTTCAGGACCTCGAATGGTTTGGAACACTCCATCTCGAAAGAATAGATATTTGAAATTCCTGAAACTGTCGAAATTTTGGGGCTTTGTTCCCAGAGGGGGGCGGGGGGTTCGAGGACCCTGAATGGCTCGAAAACACTTAAAATCGAAAGAGATAGATTTTTCAAATTTTTTAAACTTTCGAAATTTTGGGGCTTTAACCACCTGGGGGGGGGGGGGGGGTGGGGTTGACGTTGAGGACCCCGAATGGCTCGGAAACACTCCAAATCGAAAGAGATATAAAGGAATATAAGAATGTAGGCATTTACTGTACTCCTATCTACCATAATAACAATATTGACAAATAGAAAGCTTATTACCTACCTATTAATAATTATCTAAATAAATTAATAAATAACTCTATGTTTAAGAATTTACGTACATACATAATATTACACTTCAAACTATACACACCAAAAAAAAAACTAAGGGTGTTTGTGAAACTATATTTATTTGTCATAATGTTTAAAACGTTTGTAGTATTTCTTTATATGTAAAACTGTGGTGGCAATATTCCGCTTATCCAAAGGAGTATAGAAATTAATAGAGACATCACTCCCTGTACACACCACAAATCTTTGAATTAAGTATAAAAAAAACATAGTCCAAAATGAAACAAAGGATTTTTGTGAAACTATTTTTTATTTGTCATAATGTTTAAAACATTTGTAGGATTTGTTTATATGTAAAACTGTGGTGGCAATATTCTGCTTATCCAAAGGAGTATAGAAATTAATAGAGATATCACTACCTGTATACACCACAAATCTTTGAATTAAGTAAAACAAATAGTCCAAAATGAAAAAAAAGTATAAATAACAACTTATTTTACAAAAAAATTTATACAACTTGAATGAAAAAATGTTAACATCCGCCTGAAATTTAATAGAAGTAGGTAGATAAGAATATATATATATAAGAAATTAAATGAAACTAAAACATACATAAATAAAATTATCTCACACTCAACCAAACATAATGTTTAATGTGAAATAAAGGAAGATGGCAATTACACGTAACTATTCTAATTAATAAAAAAAATCAACTTTCCTGAAATAGTTAAATTCAAATTTTTCAACAATATATTACATAATTGATAAATATTTCTGGTCTTCGGTCTCAGCAGCCCTAAGACTCTTGACGCTCAGCAGATAAATTATAAACACTTAACCAAACTCCTTGCAAATAAGTATGTAATGTAAAAAAAAATAACAATATTGACAAATAGAAAATATTAGTAGGCCCTACCTACCTATAAATAAATTTCAAAGAAATTTATAAGTTTAAGAATTTATGTACCTACATAATATTAAACTTGAAACTATCCACACAATAAAAACCTAAGAATGTTAGTGAAACTAATTTTTTTTATTTGTCATAATACCTAAAATACGTATGTTTCCAAAATGAAACAAAGTATAAATAATGACCAATTTGACAAAAAAAATTGTACAACTCGAATGACATTGAAAACATACACGTGAAATTTAAAAGAATTATGAGTGCCCTAGGTAGGGAGGAAAAATATATATATAAGAAATTAAATAAAAATAATGGGTGCGTGTACTTAGGTACGCGCATGTGAAGTTATACTTCTTTGGCATCATAAAAAAATAGTTTTTAATTGCATGCAAAAATATTGCGTGGAGTCCCTTCGCGTGGAAAAAGTGAAACTTCGTAATGTGGAAATGAAAATAGGAAGGGGTAGAAATTGATTTTTAGTGAAATCATATTGTATCAAATCAAACTAAAAAAATAAAGGAAATAAATTTGTAACGATTCATAGATTGATATTCAGAGAGAGAGAGAGACCTATTGAATGTCTATAAAACTAACTTTTTTATGAGAGCAGATTTTCATGAAATATATCATGAAATCATTAAACGATAAAACCTGTTTATTTTACTAAGCGGACGGGTTCGCCCCAAGGAGAAAATAACGCGGCGAGACCTCGTGGACATAGAGAAATGACACACTCACTATTTATGTGTCTATGAAACATGATTTTTTTCTGCAATTTAAATTGTAATACACAAAAACGGTATTGAAAATTGAAACAAATATGGCGACACTTCAAACTGTCAAGAGCTTTTTTTTCTTACTCTCTACTTAGTTCCTTACAATAGCAAAACGTAACGTAATGGGTTGAAAGCTATTGCTCGGCAGACATAGAGGAATGACACTAACAGTTTGTATATCTATGACACACATTACATTTTTTAGTTTTTCTTAACTCAGAATCAAGATAAAATATCTAATTGTGAATCTAAACCATCCTTGAATCCCCGTGAACTCACACAAAAAATTTCATCAAAATCGGTCCAGCCGTCTAGGAGGAGTTCAGTGACATACACACGCACACAAGAAATATATATATAAAGATAAATATGTAAATTTGTGTTTAGGCTTTTGTTTATGAATGAAAGTCAGTTGTATAATTTTTGTTTTGTAAATTCATCCTGTATGGGGGGTAAAATAAAGGACGAAAATTCTAATGGGAATACCATTTATTTTTTAAGTTAAAAACGTTGCATTTGTTTCGTAAGCTTCTGAAGAACTATAATATGTTTTTAATGATTTAAGGGTTGAGTTATCAAAAGTGAAATTTCACGGATCAACATGAAAATAAATGTACGAAGCACACATAGAAACTGACGTGAATGAAATATATTCAGAGGTAAATATGTTCAAACACAATTATGCAATAAAGTATTAAAGTAATAACAAAAGCAAAATATTATTTTGCTCAAATAATTCAAACTTTTCTTTTTTTATAAAATGAGGTTAGATACTTTAGAAGAAACTATGCTTTTAATTTTAGGAAATTCACAATTCATTATTTTGCTTCTAATTTATAAAAAAATATTTGTGTGCTTATCAATGTTAGGTTTAGGTATTCCTCAGTTATACCGGTTTGAAACTCGGCAGACCAGCAGTTTTATAATAATAAATTAATTTTAATTATATATACAAGATTTTAGAAAAATATTTGATATTTTCTCATAAATAATTTGTATGAAAAGTTTTATAGTGGATTTTGTAAAATTTAATAGGGTTGTTTTATGTAGCCTAAGTTTTCAGGTTAAGACATTTGTTTTGGTTTAGCATTTGTTCTCCTTACTCTCAAACCGTGGAGGAAACATTGGAATGCCTAGATAGTAAACACTAGAAACTTTTCGCCCAAGAGAAGCCTGATTGGCTAAGGCAAAATTATGCATGGAATGTTACAAATTTTCTAGCTGATAGAGATGTCACCCCCTGTAATTAATTTTATTTATTACATTTACATTATTTCTGTTTTTTCTGTGTACTGATAGTGGAATGTGCTTGCTGACGAAGAAACAGATTTTGAAGTTAATAAACATTAAATGTTCACTATGTTTAATCATTACTGATGACAGTAAATTAATTAAAAATAAGGCACTATACGAATATTTTTCTAAAAAAAATACAAAATTTAAGAAATAAAGTAAACCTAACATGACAGAACATTACTTTGATGATTAAAATTACTTATGGAAAACATGCCAGCCTTTACTTGTGTTTTAAGTAAGTAGTTTTATGTTATTTCATAGTGATGATTCCAACCATAATTATTTTATCTTATTTGAAAACAATTACTAATATAAATTTAAATATTAGTGGGTATCTTAGCTGTATTCTGCAGCTCGCCAGCTACAGGGCAAAGAACTGCGCAGGACGCGAATTATTTCGAGTTGACTCTATTCTGGACTGCATGAAGTCCCAGTTAGTCACCTTTTAATGCGAAACAACACGTAATAAAACACTGTGCTGTGCTTTTCCCCACACAGCTACTTTCTAATATTATTATGCTAGATAGGTTTGATTGTTGGTTACCATTACTTTCTGCCGATATTGATATATATATATATATATATATATATATATATATATATAATTTGTAATAGTGTTTAAGGGTAGGTCAAACAACACAGATATTATTCAGGTTCTGGTAATTATGTGTAATATTTAATTACATGTGTGGCAATTTATTACATCGGCGCCTATTGCTGCACAAGGACCTAACCCACTTAACACAAATGAGAATTAAACACAACACAAAACATAGGTTAATATGACAGGTTCATTCATATCTCGGTAAATTGGTAAGGAAAATTAACATACGTTGAAACTTTATTAATTGCAAAAATTTTAAATAAAATTTATTATCAACAAATTACTGAACTGGGTTGTGGAATGACTATCATGTTCGTTAATCATCTGGATATTTACGTCGCACACATGATTACGATACAACAGTTCATTTAGGTCCATTCAAAAATACGTAATAATATGTTGCACTTTTGCGTGATCAACGAGTTAGCAATCCACAAAATCAAGTATTTAAATAACAATTTCAGTTCGTTGTAGAGTTCGTGTCCCTAGGCTTTAGCTCAGTTTTACGATCGGTAGAACACAAAACTATCTCTCTCGTTTCACCTCTGGGTTAAAATTGATAAATTAGATAGTTTACAATTACAATAATCTTTACTGTTTTTGGTTATTTAAAGTCTTTTAAAATGTTGATAATATAATTTAAACTCAATGTTCTTTCAATTAGTACGTCGCTATAACAACTTTAGTATGGCGCTGTTTCACATGGTATGGAGGGTTTTTACTTACATAAACTAATCACTCCTGGGTACATATTCGTCAGAAAATGCCCTAACAAACTAGTAAACATTTAACAACACGACGAAAAAAACTCATCCTTTGTTGCGGATGGTCTGAAATAGCTAATATCTTTTTTTCTTTTGAATTTTTGACAGGCTCCGCGCCCTTGCATCTCACTGGGACGCCATCTCTTACATAACTCTTTCTCAAATAGAAACGTTCCAGACGCCTTCTACTTGAAACATGGCCTCTGATTGGCCGGGGCGGAATGCTGTTAACGAAATTTACAAAATCACATCTTGTAAACAAAAGGTATTAACAAAGTTGCAAACACAAAACTGAATTAAATTTAAAAACAGAATTTCCAACAATGCCACATCCTTCGTATATGACACGTATAATAACACAGTTTATACGTTTTGTTCAATTGGTCCTTAGAGGTGTATATCTAATTGCCGGTCCATATATGTCTTCCCCACTACATAGAGCATATCTCTCATAGATATACCTAATTAATAGGAATATATATTTAATAACTTTTGCGGGCGAACAATATACAAATTAAATAATAAAATTTCATAATAATAATAACAGTCAATATAATAAGTTTTTATAAATAATAGTATCATTAAAATAAGTCATAACTTTCTGTGCATTCTGAAAATAGTAACAGCACAGAATTGCCGCCCTTGTCAATCATATTGAACTGCAATCGTTGACCTGTTCAAAACAGTACAATGTGATTGGCAGTTTACCGTCTCTCTCGCACTATGTACAACGAATAGCCTTGTCGCCTAGCGGCGCGCGCACCCCACATAAAAAAAAACTTGGAGCGACCGAGTTTCTTCTTCTTCTCCTTTTTTTATTTATTTATTTTTCTATCGTCCTTTCGACCGTTACACCAGACAATTCGCGCAATTTTAATCACTTTGCATCGGGTCGTCGCCGCTAGCAGACCTGCGCTGGAATGGTCCACGGGTTTTCCCGCGCAAAATCTTCTCTGCTGGACCTGCTACAGCTCTCCGACGGCGTCTACTCCCTTGAGCCGTTCCTGTTGAGAGGGACGTGGGAGGACATACTTACCGTAAGTAGCAGTCTCATATGGCTGTAGCGGGTGTATGTACATGTGAGTCAACAATGTGACGTTCTCCAGGACACGTCACGGCAGTGGATCAACGTCCACCCGCGGTGCAAACGTAATCCACGGTGGCGGCTGAGGAGGCATCGGGACAGCGCCCGACCTCAAAGCGGCCAACACCAACACCTGCTCCACACCTCACGTCGGCGGGATTGGCGTGTGGCGGCTCGCAGTACCGGACACCACGGCTCCTGGCTCCGCGGCGAACTGCGGCTGCAGCTGCCGCCCTACCCCACGAACACGTGAGAGGCGGCGTCGGGACGTCTGCGGTGCTGCTCGTGTCGGCGGAACCGCCACTTCTCACAAGGACGCACTCGTCGGGTCCCATCACTGATAGGTACACAGCCGTTGCGAACCGTATTGTGTACATTTTAACTAACACGTGTCCCGGTCATTAAACAGTCTTAAAACTCTTCACTCATGTGTGAATCGTGCACTTGTAACGCACGAATGTCGGCAGGCTAAGACATCTTCTGTGCTTAATGTAGCCTATCCACAAGCCAGTTCAGTATAAACTAACTCTATTAAAACAAATAGTAACTAATGGGATCAAATAACATCAGATATTAAATAATAAGTATAGTAACTTAGGCTAACCATTCAATAACTTTCAAAGTGAAATTGTTACATCTTAACAATAGGTATTATTAGCTAGATAACATTCAAGCATAACTTTAACTAAACTGATTTTCGTGTTAATGAAAGGGTTTGTTTACATCATTGTTAGGCATCCTTATGCCTTCAGGTTGTACCTGTTTTATTCTATGTACAATTTCATTATGCATCTCGTGCATTTCCATAAGAATCATTTCACAATCTTTCATAACTTCATAATATCAACAATTGATAAAATTAATAATTCTCACTAACATCTCATATCATATACATAACATCATATTTACAATATCACTTCAAGGAACATTTCATATATTTCATAATTAAAAGCATTTGTTTATGTTAGCAAACAAATCAACAATAGTTTTGATTTCGTTTAAGTACACGCATCATGTGTAACTTGTGCTTGGAAAGGGAACGCACAGTGTTTCCTTCTCTTTTATCTCTCTTTTATCGCAGCTTATCGCTCGGCGAAGGCGGCCTTTCTTTTTCTTTCTTTTATTTTACTCGAGTGTCTGATGAACTTTTATTTCTACCATTTCTCGCAAGGTAGTATTTTTTTTTTCTGTAATCAGCTGGGTTCTCATATAACGCAAACAGCTGTTTGGAAAGCGTATAGCAGTCTCCCTCTCATCTCAACCATTAGTTTCGTTTTCAGGCATCCGATGCGGGCTTCGCAGGACCCTGAGGGCTCTTTCACACGGAGAGCCGTGCGGCTCGCACTCGCGAGCGGGAGCTTTTTCCGCTCCTACCTTCCACTCTTTCACACGGAGAGCCTTTTTGGCTAGGGCGCTAGCCATTGCGTAGTCGCAAGTAAGCATTGGAATGGATCGTACAAGTGCCGTGGCCATGTATCTTCTTTACCGTAGGCGACGTCTTCGACGACAAAAACGCCGATGTACCAAAACGTATTGGGTACATCCTATTATTCAAAGGCGCGATGAAACAGGTGTTTTTGCCACGCTTTATCAAGAACTTCGACGAGATGGCAACAAGTTTTACAACTACTTTCGAATGTCATTGGCCTCATTTGATGAGCTCCTTGGGAAGATCAAGAATAGTATCCAGCTCGAAAATTCTAACATAAGGAACTGCATTCAGCCTGAACTGAGGCTGGCTGCAACATTAAGGTAAGTAAATCGCACTGTCTAAACAGAAAATTTATGTAAACCATGGACACCAACTCCTACACAAACTAAAATTCAATTTAATTGAACTAAAAAATCTTGAGAGAGAATAATTATAATAAACTCATATGTTCTTTAATTTGCAGCATTCTTTATTGCGAATAAATTTAGCAATATATATATTAAGCTTAAATAATGCACACTGAAACCTCAAAGTTTGTATATAAGTAATACAAAAGTTATTTCTAAAAATAATAATTAAAAAATAGAAAAATTTAAGGTATTGAAAAAAGAATATAGACAATGAAAGAATAATTAGGTAGGCAAACACATACTAATTGAAACAAGACAATTGCACTATCGTCCCATATCCTGTGGAAATGGAGTCTGTGTTGGAGACGTGGTTGTGGTATTGCTTGGGCTGGGAGAGGGCACACATGAGGTGGGCATTATATGCGAGTAGTTGTAGCAACTATGATTGGATTGCTGAGGAGTGCTTGGTTGTCCCCATGCAAAAGGCTGATTTGTCTGGTTTGTATCGATAACAAATGTAACAGCGGAGTGAGGTGGATTATTCCTTGCAGATTTTATTTTCTGAATCAAATTCAGTGCACCAGCTTGGAATTCGAGTACCTCATCATCAGTGAAGGTTTCCAGTGTTGGCACTAGTCCTTGCATGAAACAAATGTGTCTGTTTGGGGTTTCGAGTAAATGCAGCATTTTCTGCTCAAATTCGTCAGGGTGGCTTCTGGGTGTTTCTTTTCGTCCCTTCTTGTTTGTTGAAAGAACCTCCCTTTGTTGGGTACGGCTTTCCGGATTCGAGGGTACCGCACCTACGGTAAACTGTTGTTGATCCTCAGCTTCACCTTCTACACTTCCGAGGCAACTTCCTGGGTCACTGTTGTCACTGGCAAGAGAATCTTCAGTCACCCTCCGTTCAAAAACTTTCCTTAAGAAATCCATTTGGTCGTGGTAAACATACTTCTTGATTTTTTAAGCGGGGGCTCCTGATTTCCTCGCATTTTTTGCTCTGTCGAGTGCTTTTCTGTATCCATCTCTGATAGTTTTCCATTTAGTCGTTAAGTCCTTTTCTCCAACAAAAAAGAAATGATTCGTGTGACAACATAGTGAATTACCACTAGTATTTTCACAATTTTGTTGTTTATTTTCATGTTAACTTGTTTTAGTTTATTATATTTACAGAATGAAATAATAAAAATGATGTCAAACAACTAACTCGATAGTAACTGCAATTGATAAATAGGGAATTCGTATTTTGCATAACCGTATGGCCAATTTTCGTCCTTATTGTGTTAATAGGCTATAGTTTTTTTTACCAATCAACTGATAAATGATCTTGCACTATTACTATCTTTTCAGGCATGGGCGCAAATATGTAGGATTTCCAGGGGGGGCCCGTGAATTCTGTGGTTTAAGAATTTTGCGCTAGAGGTCAACCGAAACAAGTCTTCTCTGGATGATAAGCTCGTATGTTATACACTTTATTTTTACGTAAGTGATATTAACAATAAAGCAGAGCAACATATGTTTTAGTAATTATTAATTAATGACTATAAGAAATGATCTCTCAAACATGTTTGTATAATTTGCTAACCTAAATACATAAAATATCCATGAAAAAATCTATTAAAATAATATACGTGAATATAACGCTGTCCGTCTGCCACCAGGCTGTATCTCATGAACCGTGATAGTTAGACACAAATACTAAAAACATAGTAAAATAAATATTTAAGGAGGCTTCCATGCAACCAACGTGATTTTTTTGTTCGTTTTTGCTTGATATTGAAAACGGCAACAGTTAGACGCTTGAAATATTCACAGAATATTTAGTTATATATTCACTATAAAATAAATGATTAAATTAAAATAAAACAAATTTTTAAGGGGGCTTCCATACAACAAACGTGAAAACAGAATAAAATTTCACAAATGATGTATTTCTGTTGCCGCTATAACAAGAAATTCTAAAACAGAATAAAATAAATATTTAAGAGACATGATTTTTTTTGCCGTTTTTATAGATAATGGTACGGAACCCTTCGTGCGCGAGTTCGACTCGCACTTTGTCAGGGTTTTTTATGCCACATCACATAATTACTGCGATTCAAATGCTGTTCGTGAAATTCTTTGTTCACAGTTTTTGATGCGCCCTAAAAACCCAAAGCTCCAAAGCTAATAAACGTATCAACATCAAATGAACGATCGAATCATATTAAAACCCTTAAAGACTCTTTTATTTAGTAAAGGCATCAACCAGGTAAAAAAGAAAAAAAAACTTAATGACACAAATGAAAAATCTCGTAGATAGAACTATGAAATTTATCCTACAGCTAATTGAACCACATACATTTCTCGGCTTATTTTTAGTATAATTAGTATTTTGGCAGTGAATATTATTTAGTTAAAATATACCGCTTGATTAGTTATTAAAGAGACGCGTTTGCTTCCTTATTAACTTAAATACGAATGTGTAACGTTTAAATACTTCTTTCTCAATCTTACTTTTGTTTACTCGTGCAGTGTTGCAGTTATCAAATAACAAATGTTATAAAGTGATTATCGGCCATGAATTGTGAAAATTATCGTTTGATAATAAAAGGGGAGTGATTTTAAATTCCATATTGACGAGGAAAAAAACTATTCCCTGTATATTCAGATGTAACGTACAGAGCAGCTAGCCTTACAGAATGGAGATGAGCTAAAAAAAATTCCAGTCATGGTATATAAGTTTCAGTTCATAAATAAACTAAATTCTGCTATAATTACTGTTAAAGTATTAAGTTGTTTATTTACTGAAAAAAAAACATTACATAATCACTTAAATAAAATATATTACCTAAATAATAGTCACTACTTATAAAACAATCAAGCTTACCAGGTGAGAATCAGATTCTGTTTTCCGTTTCTTCCGCGTCACGAAATTATCCATGTTGATGTTTGCCAAGAAAGCAGAAGACTGGCGCACACGAGAGCAAAACCAATTTAAAAACAGACTACCTGAAACCTATAATACTGTCGTTTCAGAGGACAAGGTAGTGTGGGTATCAATGGGGAGGAAATGCTAACGGAACCCTACCCTAGCTTCGTCCTTTGGAATGAACGGTTTCTAGGAATTAAGGGTTTCAAAGTTCTCACTGGAAAACTCCATACCATGGCTTTCGCAGAAGGGGTAGGGGAAAATAACTACGGAACTCAAAGGTAGGAATATAAAGCATGTCAAAGTGTCTGTCGTCGTTGTAAATAATAATCTGATATATATATGCTGTGTACACCATTAACTTTAAAATCACGAAGTGGGCCCCCCCAAGGAGGGGCCCATTAATTCCAGGGGGACCCGGGCACACCTGGCCCCCCCGGGATCTACGCCCATGTTTTCAGGTACCTTGCAAGTGGTTGCACATTCACCGAGCTACATTACATGTTCAGAATCGGAATATCAACTGCATCCATGATTGTGAGAAGCGTTTGCGAAGCCATTTGGTCAACAATGAAAGCGGAAGTGCTCCCAGTCCCGACAAAAGAACAGCGGGAAAGCATTGCAGCAGGTTTTGAAAAAAAAGCTAACTTCCCACATTGCCTTGGTGCTGTTGATGGGAAACATATACGTTTGGTATGCCCTTTCAAAAGTGGATCCATGTACTACAATTACAAGGAATATTTTTCTGTGGTTCTCATGGCCATAGTGGATTCTGAGTACCGCTTTGTGTACGTGGATATTGGCAGCTACGGAAAGGATTGCGACTCTTCGGTTTTTCAACGTTCGAGACTTTGGAGTTCAATCGAAAATGGAACTCTTGAACTTCCGACCGATAAATGTCTTCCTGGTGCAATGGAACTTCAACTACCTCATGTTTTCATCGCTGATGAAGCTTTCGGGTTGCACAGAAACTTGTTGAGACCCTTTGGAGGACGACATCTTTCAGTTGAAAAGAGAGTATTCAACTACCGTTTAAGTAGGGCAAGACGTTTTGCAGAATGCGGATTTGGAATTTTATCAAACAAATGGCGAATCCTTCATCGGGCAATCAATGTGCAGCCAGATTTCGCTGTAGACATTGTTAAATGTTGTATTGTACTCCATAATTTCGTTCGTGACAGAGATGGTTTTGCATTCGAAGACACTATGACAATTACAGGACTGGAGGATGTACAACAGCAACAAGGAGTGCGAGGAACTTTGTCCGCCAACAATGTCAGAAATGCGTTCTGCAATTATTTCATGTCACCTGTTGGTGCGGTACCATGGCAGATGAATGTAATTTAATTATGTAATGCAACAATGTCAAACATGTCTTCTGTAATTGTTTTAAGTTACTTGTTGTTGCTGTAACATTGCATATTAATTTAACACTGTAATGCAACAATGTCAGAAATAATTTCTGTGGTACTTTGCAGCGCCGCGTTTTTATTATTTTTTTATTTTATTTGTAGGTAGGCCTACCTGCCCAGTAACAAGATATGTAAAATGAACAGAAACAAACAGTTCATTAAATAAAAAGAAACACAAAAATTGATGTAGCTTCATATTTGAGTACTTATTTTACTTGGCTGGTGCACTGCCGTGCATTCAGACTCAAAATTATTTTATAAATATGTGTATACTAAAATATACGTATATACATAAATACGTAAATACAATTTCAATTAATATGTGTTTTACTTTCACCTTACCGTATTTCTTTTTCTCAGGCCCGGACAATGTTTCAAATTCACCGTTGATTTCTTCACACACTTCCCTCCAATTTCTAGCCACTTCATTCCGGTCCTTGTATAACTCGGTACTTTTGTCCCAAAGGGTGGGCCGGATACGCACTGAATTAATTAAGAACTCGACATCAACATCCATCTTGAAAGCGAGAGACTGAGGAGCGAGAGCTATTGTCGCCCTTCGTGTGAATGCCCCCACTCCTCCCTTTGCATTTCGAGGATGAAGCGCGACCCCCGGCCACAGCGCACGGCTCGCGATGCGCGAATCCGGCTCGAGATGCACGAGCCTTGCCGGCCCTCGCTCGCGCGCCCTGAAGGCCCGCAGTCCCCGTGTGAAAGCTCCAGTTGCACTCTCTGCATTTCAGTCTCGCGCGCCTCGCTCCCGCTCGCGAGTGCGAGCCGCACGGCTCTCCGTGTGAAAGAGGCCTGACTGTATACTCATATCATTCAGAAATTTCTCTGATAGGAATTGTTTCTTGTTAAAATAACTTGAGATTCATGATCTCGATGCAAAGGATAGTTCTATCCTGACAAAGCCAAGTGAAACAAAAAAAAAGTGCTTTCATGATAGCTTGCAAATTTTTTTTCTTTTTTTTTTTTTCTGGCTGACTCAATTTTGCAGTAACTTAGTACTTGTTTATAATACAGCCTGCTGACATTTACTGCAACAGTGTACTAAGTCCGCGACATAGTTGTTAGACATTGAGTTTTTCAGGTCTTCGTTTGACATCATATTCGCCTACTCAACGATTACAAACATAAACAAACAAAATCTCAAGTGCCACGTTGAATGAAATTAAAGTCTTTTGTATAGTTTTTTTTTCACAATAAATAACACAGTCGTTCGTATATATCTCGTTATTATTTAATAAATATCATTATTTAAAATAACCAAGTGAAATTAATTTAAAGAAATAGCTTCCTAATACTGAGTGGATTTGTATGCGAAAGGAATGCATACTTTTCTACTCTGCATTCAGGGCAGAATGCAACCCTATGAGATCGTTTGCAAAGACCTACTTCAATCATAGAATTCGTGTAAAACAAAAGTATTACATTTGCAAAAAAAAAAAGAATTTTTTTTTTATCTTCTTCTGCAGCAGGGTTTAATAAAAAAAAAAATCTCGGCGATTGTTCGTAACTTCAGTGATGTGTTGTGCTTCGGAAAAATTGGAGTAACCACATCAGTAATTCAAGGTAACTTTATTATTATTATTATTATGCTAGTAGTTGCAAAGTGTTCATGTGCTTCTTAGATGCTTTGTAGAACAGTGCTCACCCATGTTTACACAGCTAGGCCATACTTCTCTCACACAAGTTAGTCGACAACACACAAGCTAGACATTTCTTTTTGCTAGTTAGTATGATAGTACTTACAGATAGGCGCATCTCATTACATGGATTCAGGTATTACTGTTAGTGAACTTATACTCACACGAAGAATAATGCAAACCAACTGACAAACAATATTATACACATAATACACTATTAAATTCGAAGATTCATTAAATCTGTGTTGGTGGCATTTCACTTCACCTCACTACAGGCAATAATAAGCGGGAATTGCACTTCCGCATCGACGCGACGATAATGTACCAAGCGGGTATCACACTTCCGCTACACATTAGGTACCTGTCAGTGGTTGCAATACGCCTCACATGGCGTATCAAATTACACAGTAACCATTTAATACCTTTCACATTCATACTGGTCAGGTCCTGGCTCTGACCTAGACATTCCGATTGCGCTCAGCTGTTATAGTACCTATACTCGTACTATACAGGTGTTTCACTAGCTTGTGTCGAACTTGTTCACTGGGACACAGGTTTCTTGTAGGCTCTCAACTGCGAAATATTATACCGGCCTACTGGTCGGCCTGTAGATGGGTCTTCCAGAGCATAACAATTCTCTTGAACTATGTCAGTTATGACATATGGTCCGTCGAAAAGCAGAAATAATTTCCTGGTGACATTCTCCCATGCCTTGCTGACAGGAGATGTCTTCTTGAGCACAAGGTCGCCGATATTAAATTTAGACAATTTGGATGCTGGTTTCCTTCTTCTTCGTACATCAGCTTCTGCTGTGAGCTTCATTCTTACGAATGCTTCCACTTCTTCTCCTGTGGGTAGTCTTGTCCTTTCGGGCTCCTTGTCACAGTGGGGTATAAATTCAGGGTTGATCGCCGCCGATCTATCCAGGCTCAAAACTTCGCTAGGGGTTATTCCGATTGAGCTATGCACAGTATGATTAATAATGCACTCTACATAAAGCAATTTATCTCGCCATGACTGTTGCGAGTGGTGACACAATGTTCGTAGCAATCCGCCTATAGACTTCATGAGTCTTTCCACCGGATTACTCTGTGGATGTCTCACGCTTATAGTAGTCGGTGTTATACCTAGTTTTCGTACACCTTTCTGCCACAGGTCGCTAGTGAACTGCGTACCTCGGTCAGACAACACAACTTTTGGCGTACCGATTTCGTCCACAAATGATTTCAATTTATTTAACACTGCTTTTGCAGTTGGGTTGACAATAGCATACAATTTGGAAAATTTATTAAATACATCCTGCATTACAAATACATGTCTGACTCCTCCCTTCGATTGTGGTAAGGGTCCAAACAAGTCGACCGACACTAATTCCAGTGGTGTTGTCGGCAGGATAGGCTGTAGCACACCATGCAGGTGCTCTCCTGGCGGCTTCACCTTTTGACACAGATCGCAACCACTTGTGACCTTGATTACACATCTGGACATTTTAGGCCAGTACAACTGCCTCTTTAGTGCTTCTGTCACCTTCTTGCTTCCCACATGTCCGAGCGCTGTGTGGGTCTCCCAGGTGATTTGTTGTCGCAGATCAGCTGGTATCACTGGTTTCCAGTGATCTTCATACAATCCTGTTTTCCCAGGCTTGGCGAACAGGGTGTTGTCGTTGCACAAACAGTAGTGTTGATGTATCCTGTGGTCATCTGGCTGCTTCTTGAGCTGGTCAGTGATCTTCTTGCAGTATTCGTCTGCCTTCTGTTTTTCATTCAGATTGCTCAAAATTTCTCTTAGCTTGGTGCCAGGTTGGAAAATCTTAGCAGATGCAGGAGCAATTACAAATTCCTTCGGATGAACTGAAGTTGAAGTTGCATTCTCCTGTAGCTCATGGATTCGACTGAGGTAGTCTGCTGCTGTATTATTCGATCCTTTGATGTGCTGTATCCTGATGTCATACTCTTGTAGTAAGAGAAACCATCTGGTTAACCGGCTGCCAAATAACTTTCCGGCCTTTAAGCAAGTTAATGCTTGGTGGTCAGTGAGTAACACAATAGTTTCTCCCAGTAGCAAATCTCTATATTTTTGCAGGGCCCACACTATTGCAAGAGCTTCTCGCTCTGTCACAGTATAGTTCCTTTCAGCTTGGTTTAGCGTACGACTAGCCAGGGCCACAGTCTTCTCCACTCCTCCATCTTCCTGGGCTAGCTTGCATCCCAAAGCGGTGTCTGATGCATCTGTGTACATGAGGAATTCCTTTCCTTGCGTGGGATGATAGACAACATGTTCAGTTAGGAACAGGTTCTTCAAATTGGTGAAAGCTTGTTCATGTTCTGCGCTCCAAATCCATACTTGACCTTTCTTAAGTAAGGTAAACAAAGGAACTGCACACTGGGCTACTCTATTCGAATAATTTCTGTAGAATCCAATGATACCAAGGAAAGCTCTCAGCTGTTTTACATTCCTGGGAGTTGGAAAATCTTGAATACATTGTAATTTTTCTGGTGATGTCTTTATGCCTTCTGGTGTAAGTATGTGGCCTAGGAAAGGCAGTTCCTCCCTGCAGAATACTGATTTTCGGATTTTTACTGTCATGCCTGCCTCATGCAGTTTTTGTAGCACTGTGGCAACATGTTGGATGTGTTCTTCGAAGCTAGATGATGTGACTAGGATGTCGTCAACATAGGCCCTAGCGAATCCTTGGCATTCGGGTCCCAATGTTGCATCTAGGCATCTTGTAAAATCTGCCACTGCATTGCACAGTCCGAACGGCATGACTGTGAAAACGTACTGTTGGTTTCGAAATAGGAATGAGGTGTATTGGCAGGAATTTGGTTCCAGTGGTATTTGCCAATACCCGGACGACAGGTCCATCGTAGTGAGGTATCTCACCCCTTGGTACAGCCTTAAAATCTCAGATGTTTGCACCGGGCTCTCTCTGTCCTTCACAGTTATTTTGTTTAGTTCTCTGGCATCCAGACATAGTCTAACGGTGCCATCACGCTTGCCTACACATACAATCGGGTTGGCGTAGGGACTCGCTTCCCTCCTCACTACCTTCCAGTTGATCATCAGTTGCAGGTAGGCTGTTGCTTCTTGTACGTACTTCACTGGGATGGGGTAGGATTTTCGACGATATGGCGCATCTTCATCCACTCGAATTCTGGCTTGGTAAAACTTGTTACGACCTGGCTTGTCAGTGAACACCTGTTGAAAACTCTTCAATACTTGGAACAGCTGTTGCAGCTGGTTGGGTGTCACACTTGCTGCACCTTGCAGTGACTGTCGAATGTCCTCCAATGAGGCTTGTAGCTGCTCGCTGGTCTGATTGCTGTAGATTCTCATGTGCATGGGTTCATCACATAGAATTCCCACAAAATTGATCCTTACGTGCCATTTGCTGTTAAGGGATGTAGGTTTGTCACTATCACTTGAGTGAATGACACATAACTTAAAGTCAATCACAACACCAAATTGAGATAGGAAATCGGTTCCTATTATAAGGGGTTTTGCTAGGCCTCTTACTACTAAGGCAAACATCTCCTTAGGTTGGCCTAGGCCTCTTACTGATATCAACACCTGCCTGTTGACAACAGGGCTTGCTCTGTATGTCACCCCAATAATTTTCAGTGCTGGCACTGGCAGCTTGGGTAAGTTCACTCCTTGCTGCTCGAGGTACTTTACCAAATCTTCACTGATGCAAGTGACCTCAGCGCCACTATCTATCAAGGCAGTTACTTCATGGTCACAAATCTTTAGTGTCACTTGGGGACAAATGGCGTACACTTGAGGTATGGATTCTTCCTCATTTTCATGATACAAAAATTCTCTCTCGCTATCTCTTAACATTACTGTGCATAGAAACTTGTAGTAGCTGACACAACTGTACACTGGAGTTGTGTTATCCACCCCTGAGTCTGGATAGGGGTTTTCCGTTCGGGGCGATCGCACGGAAACCCTTTCTAGTTTAACGTGCCCGTGTTGGCACGTCCCCCTGGAGCTGGTGATCTGGCTCCTTCTTGACGATTCCACTGTCGGTTCCCTGCTGCTTCAGACACAGCAGCTTTGAATTCTGCTGCCACCTGATTTGCTGGTCCCTGGTTGTAGTACGTCGTCTGCTGAGATGTAGACGGTGCAGCAAATGGTGGTGGGAATGTTGTCATCTGTGTGTTCCGGTTGTACGAGAGGTGGCTGTTCTGGGCATGGCCGCCACTTGTCTCGTGAGTCCTGGGGGCATAGTGGTATGGCGGGCGGTAATCCTCAGGTTTGCCGTTGTAGCAGGGCTCGTCGGTATGGCGGTACTTCTTGCAGTACTCCAGCTCGTCTTCTGACGATGCTCTCCGGCGGCGGTCTGCTGACTCCCTGGGTGGCCGTGACTCTGGCGAGAATGATCTTCGCTTGTTGTCTCGGTAGTCCCCCTGCCTCCGGCGGTGGTTTGCTTCGTCATCGCTGTGGTAATTCCTGGAGTTGGACCACCACGTCTTCCTCTTGTGATAGGGGGTCTTTCTGTAGCCTGTCTGGTATTGATTGTTCCGACTAGGTCCTCCTCCTCTTGGCTGCCAGTTCATCGTGTTCACCGCTGCCTGTCTGAGCTCCTTGGGTTTTCCCTCGCGATTCTGCCAGTAGTTGTGGACGGGCTGTTGTCGGTGGGGCTGTGGAACCCTCTCACTCTCCTCTTTGGTATTGGGTGCTCGGTCCATTTTCTCAAGTTTATCATAATTGAGAAGGCGCTCGCGGAACTCTGTCACATCACGGTATGGCAGGCCTGATAACTGCTTCTGATACTTGAGTGGGAGCTGCGTGAGGATGGCCGCGATGAATTCATCATCCGTCATGGGCTGATCCAAGTAGCGTGTCTTCTCAAACATTGCTGATAGATGCGCTTCCAAGGACGCACACTTCCTTGGGTCATACTTCTCCGTGTGAAGCTGTGCACGGAGGTGACTCTGTATTCGGATGTTCCAATACTGGTAGTGGAACAGGGACTGGAACTGGGCGTAACTATGCGTTGATGCACTCAGCATCTCCCACCAGTAAAATGCCGGTCCTTTCAGGGCGCTGTTGAGACACTTCAGTATCTCTGTATCTCTCAAATGAAAGGTTGAGGTGTACTCCTCAAATCTTTTCAGAAAACGGATGGGGTTCTCTGTAGCTCTGCCAGCAAACGTGGGCATAGCTTCTGCCCAATGCTTTGCTGGATGGTGCATGAGCGTGGCCGTGTCAATGTTGGATGGGCTCAATATAGGGGTTTCTCTGGGCAGATCCATTTGAACGGTAGGATGATTGTGGATGGGTAGCCGTGGAATTGTGTACATCTCACTGGGGTACGGTTGCCTGTCTACTGGGGCAGTCGGTACAGTTGACACAGGGGCTGTGTGTGACGGTACATGAGCTTGGCGGTCAGCTGACTCACTCCTGGGACTGGGGTGTACACTAAGGTGCTCGATTCTATCTCGTAGTGTGGCAGTAGCCACCTCCATGTCCTCCAGTCTATGTTCGAGATGCTGGAGTTGTCCTCGCACCTCCTCCCTAGCGCTAGCTTGTCCCTGGTGTTCATTTGAGATCATGTTTCGTATGGATGTTACATGAGTCTCCAGACTGTCCACACGACTACTGTTTTGTGATACCTGCTCAGATATCTGCTGGACCTGTTCGTGTTGCTGGGCCAGCCTAACCTCAATGCTGTGTTCCAGGCTCTTTAATCCTGAGTTGGTCTGATCCCTCAGCGCTCCCAACTCAGCCGTAAGCCGCCCCATTTGAGTATTGTTCTGTTCTAATTTCGCATTTAGGGATGCATTATGCTGCTCCATTTGAGTATTATTCTGCCGTAATAACTGCATGAGTGCTTCCAGTGTCACAGGTGATGTAGCAGTATTATCTGGCAATGGTGTGATGTTAGGGACAGTGGCCTCCCTTTCCTCCTGTTCCCCTGTTGCTGGTGACATGAGCCGCCCTAACCTCTCAGTCACGGTGGTAGAGTGATCACTAGGTCCCTCCACACAAGTGTTCCCTGGTGAACCCCCTGCTGATGATGTCGCCGTGTCACTTCCTGAATTCCCTGTGTTATCGCAGTCTTCACACATACTGTCACGCCTACTCCTGAGCGAGTATGTGGGGTGGTTGTGTGCCATGTTATTATAATGGATTAGATACACTATGCAGGATCAAATAACAACTTGAAATAAGGTGTGACAACTCAGTGTCAACACACTCGGGCCCCACGTTGGGCGCCACTATCTCTGTGCTGTGCTTTTCCCCACTCAGCTACTTTCTAATATTATTATGCTAGATAGGTTTGATTGTTGGTTACCATTACTTTCTGCCGATATTAATATCTATATATATATATAATTTGTAATAGTGTATAAGGGTAGGTCAAACAACACAGATATTATTCAGGTTCTGGTAATTATGTGTAATATTTAATTACATGTGTGGCAATTTATTACATCGGCGCCTATTGCTGCACAAGGGCCTAACCCACTTAACACAAATGAGAATTAGACACAACACAAAACATAGGTTAATATGACAGGTTCATTCATATCTCGGTAAATTGGTAAGGAAAATTAACATACGTTGAAACTTTATTAATTGCAAAAATTTTAAATAAAATTTATTATCAACAAATTACTGAACTGGGTTGTGGAATGACTATCATGTTCGTTAATCATCTGGATATTTACGTCGCACACATGATTACGATACAACAGTTCATTTAGGTCCATTCAAAAATACGTAATATTATGTTGCACTTTTGCGTGATCAACGAGTTAGCAATCCACAAAATCAAGTATTTAAATAACAATTTCAGTTCGTTGTAGAGTTCGTGTCCCTAGGCTTTAGCTCAGTTTTACGATCGGTAGAACACAAAACTATCTATCTCGTTTCACCTCTGGGTTAAAATTGATAAATTAGATAGTTTACAATTACAATAATCTTTACTGTTTTTGGTTATTTAAAGTCTTTTAAAATGTTGATAATATAATTTAAACTCAATGTTCTTTCAATTAGTACGTCGCTATAACAACTTTAGTATGGCGCTGTTTCACATGGTATGGAGGGTTTTTACTTACATAAACTAATCACTCCTGGGTACATATTCGTCAGAATATGCCCTAACAAACTAGTAAACATTTAACAACACGACGAAAAAAACTCATCCTTTGTTGCGGATGGTCTGAAATAGCTAATATCTTTTTTTCTTTTGAATTTTTGACAGGCTCCGCGCCCTTGCATCTCACTGGGACGCCATCTCTTACATAACTCTTTCTCAAATAGAAACGTTCCAGACGCCTTCTACTTGAAACATTACCTCTGATTGGCCGGGGCGGAATGCTGTTAACGAAATTTACAAAATCACAACTTGTAAACAAAAGGTATTAACAAAGTTGCAAACACAAAACTGAATTAAATTTAAAAACAGAATTTCCAACAATGCCACATCCTTCGTATATGACACATATAATAACACAGTTTATACGTTTTGTTCAATTGGTCCTTAGAGGGGTATATCTAATTGCCGGTCCATATATGTCTTCCCCACTACATAGAGCATATCTCTCATAGATATACCTAATTAATAGGAATATATATTTAATAACTTTTGCGGGCGAACAATATAAAAATTAAATAATAAAATTTCATAATAATAATAACAGTCAATATAATAAGTTTTTATAAATAATAGTATCATTAAAATAAGTCATAACTTTCTGTGCATTCTGAAAATAGTAACAGCACAACACATGGTCCAAAAAGTAAAAATTAAAATTGATCAAATATTTTGAAATGGAAGCACCTATAAGTTGTTTAAGCTGTGGAAAAGATAAAGTTTGGATCAGCAACAACACAAGAAATTATATCTTATATAGCGAGAAAATTTCACTGAGAACTGAATTATGTTTGGTTTTGCATCTATTTATCAATTTTGAGGAGGAAATTTTCAGCCAGAGCATGCATCGACAATCCTAATTTATGAAAAAAAAAAACAAGTTATAACCAGTTCTAAATTATAGAAATAACATCACTACACTAGATATTGGTGAATGCATAAATAAGGATTATTGGGAAACTATACCATAATAATGCAACTGCATTTCACACTCAAAATTTCGTAACTTGTCTTGCAGAAGTTTTACTGTTGATGGTTATAAATGGCGGCAGGGAACCAAGCCTGCTCCGTGAAGCCGGGTAGGGGGAGAAGACGTCCCAGAGGCGGCCGAGAGAGGGTGGTATGTGGGACTGGAAGTTGAGGAGGGGGAGGGGCTGTGGCCAGTGCCACTGATATCGCAAATTAAACAACTGATTAGGTTAATTTTTAAGTTAAGTTTTATAATAATTCGTTTTATGAATTTCCCACGATTTAATTCAATGGTATTATGGTTCTTAGAGACTATCAGCTTGGCAACATGATCGCCGTACCTACTAACGAGAACATTCTATAGACTCGGAGAATTTAATGTATATTTTTTTAATTGTACCAGATTTAATTATTGTTTTATATTCAATTTCTCATGCGCAGCATATATATATATATACATAATTGGACATGCCTAAAGAAGTGTGAGCAAGTGAAAGACTGGAACTATTTTCGCTGGCACGCGACAGCGGCGCGCTGCAGTGACTGAGCCGCTGACAGGTGGAAAGAAGTCACACTTGGCTCGGGCGGTTGTGAAGCCAGAGCTCGCGCAGAAAACGTCATGAAAAATATTAATGGCATGGCGTGTATACGTCCGGGTGTGTTGTACGTTTAACCGGGTGTTTACCGTAAGGACGGTGCTTATTGAAAAGTGTCGCCGCGAAACTTTTAAAGACGTCATTTATATTTCTGCAAAATGCACCGAGCGGTAATTGCAAGTGGTGTGAAAATTTTCACTGAAATTGTCAGCGGGTTGCAATTCATAAATTGTAGCACCAAGTTCTCGTTGCACAGCAAGCGACGTGTTTCTGCGGCTATGAGGAACGTCTGTGTAGCAGCCAAGCCACTGGGTGCTTGGAACCTGCAGTAGTAAAATTGCATGTTGCAATTTTATGCTCTCACGCATCACCGGCGCGCCGGCCAGCGATTTGCCATGTAAGTAACCAGCTTGTAGAACTTTAGTGACTGTGATTTAAATAAATAATATTACGTGGTGCACATTATTTAACGATGACCGGTCCGTCAGTACCTTAAGAAACGTGAAGTCCGCGCCGCAAACTTTCGTGGAACAAATTATTGGACTTTTTTTGCAAGTTACAATTTTTTAAAGTTGCGTTAAAATTTTTTTTTGTGTGTAGGCTGCCCCAACGAGGCTGACTTTAACTTGTAACTTTTAAAAGTAATAGTAGGAAAAATAAGTCATATATAACTATTGTAAAAACATATTTTAAAAATATAAAATTTATAAATTTATTTGAATATGTATTTAAATAATAAGAAAAATCTGGCCAGATTATTTTTTTTAATGTAAAACAGGCTTTAATTTGTTATATTTTTAAAGTAATTTGAAATGTTGTACTTATTAATGTATGCAAGTTGAGAACTTTAATACTCATGTTCGGTGGTATTTTTTGTGTGTGCCGAAGCTAACAAAACGTAAAAGCACCATTAAATTATACTTTTTATTTGTGTTATTTTAGCTATTATTAATGCTAGGTCCTTCTTAAATTTTCTGCTGCTGTTGTTTAAGGTTAACGATCTTAAAACATGGTAAGCAGTCCAAGTATTTTCGGAGTTGAGTTGAAAATATATATATATTTTTTTAATGTATATATTTTACAATGTTTGAGCCTCCGCGGATAAATAAGACTGTTCCTGGTAAGAGGTGACGACTGCACTGTCTGTTGTCTAACTAGGGGACAGAGTCAGGACATCCCTACTAGTGGTGCGATACCAAAAGCCCTAAGGTTGAGACGAATTTTGCCAGATGAATAGGTATCAAGATAGGGTATGCTGCGTGAAAGTGGAGGGGAAACATACCGCTCTCGTGACGAGAAAAAGGTTCATAGGTCAGGAAGTGAAAATATTCCCGAGTAGATGGTACCAGTACTGCCATGGCAGTACCTCATGTATCTCAATGATATATCGTTTGAACACCAGCGGGTACCTAAGAGGGCTACATACTGAAAGTTGCACGCTACAGCAAGACCACCGAATAGATGTGCATGGTATGGCAATGGTAATGTGCACCTGTCATGTAAACCATAGGATGATAGCAATGAGGTATCTCAATCGCAGGTGCCTGCTTACGGCATGTGGGACAGTGAATGTGGGGTGGTACCTGTGCGAGCGGCGAGGTGCGGCTGCTTCGAGAGCCACTGCTTGATGTGAGCGATGCTGTCGTCGCGTCTGTCCTTGTCTTCGTGCAGTTCCTCAGCAGCTGCCACTGCCAGGTCACCCGGCAACTCTCGGACCGCCATCCTGGACACTGCGACCAACCATGCCCGGACTTATCTGACACGCCATGTATTGTATTCAATTTTGTTACATTACTGGGTTTTAAGGGTTATTCCTGCAGATTTATCACAGGTGCTCTCTTGCGTTTGTTGTTTAGTCGCAAGTCATGTCACTAGAAACATACCAGGTGATATTTACAAACTATAAGATGTCACAAATGTGACCGTAGTTGGGAACACTTGAGTGACTTATGGCTGTTATTAGATTAATGTCAGTATATATTTTGCTACATAATAAAATGTTTAAAAAATTTGTTACTAATTAAGGATACGCCTCAAATAATAGCAGGTAAAAGATAATGAAATAATCCAATTCATTACTGTGAAAAGTAAAATATTGAATTTTGCTACAAGTGTAATAGCTGCATCTAGATAGTTGAATCCAAGACAGTAAAACTTATAGTGAAAAGAAAATATTTCTTTTGGGACAGGATTCAGTTAAGAAGCCGAGAGCCACCTGCCAAATTTGATTCCTTCATCTTGTATTTCACCATAAAATATTCTGAAATCTTGGATAACCTTAACTTTGACACCAACCAACATCTTAGATGACCTCCATCATCACGGGCATTTGCGAAAGGGAGGGCGGGTTTTGAGATATATCCCCTTACCCAGGAAACCTAAAAAAAAAAATCAATTAAAATTCATTATTCCCACCAACAAAAAAATATATAAACAGTGGGCGAAGTGGTTCAATATACCCCCCCCCCCCCAACCCACCGAAATGAAATTCTGCATGTGCCCTTGTCCATCATAGCATTACTCGACATCTTGTTTGCATCTTTTGCTGGCAACCATCTTGGTATTTTCTGACTTTTTCTTAATCTTAAAACTTTTGTCTTCAAATTTGCTTTTCTCTTGGATTCCTGGGATGAACTTCGTACAGGTATTGATTGCCACCTTTGATTCAATTGTTATATACCTGGTGCCACTTTTGTCGCTTGCTGTTGGTTGCCATGTTGTATGAGATCATGGCAGCCATAGTAGTTCTGACAATTACAGTTTGGCAGCAGCAGTAATTAAGTGCCGTTGTTTAAATCTATACTAATATTATAAAGCTGAAGAGTTTGTTTGTTTGTTTGTTTGAACGCGCTAATCTCAGGAAACACTGGTCCGATTTGAAAAATTCTTTCAGTGTTGGATAGTACATTTATCAAGGAAGGCTATAGGCTATATTATGTTATAAATAACATTAGGGATCCTTACTAAAAGTCCAATTTAGAATCAAATGCGTTGGAGGGGGTTAGATACAACATGCAGTACACGTACGAAGTGTGTGTTGACAATGCCGCAGGCGCTATAAGTTTGTTTTCTATTTTCTATTAACATTGTTGCCACGCACTAGATGCCTTGTTATCATTCTTAATTTTCCCATACAAGTAAAAAACACCCGTGTGATATTAACAACGAAGCAATCAGTACCCTCATAAGAGTTCAATTAGTATTTAAATACTTTTTATCACTTTAAATCGCAAACCTAAACTATTGTTTTTTTCCTCTCTCTGTGTTTAATTTATTTTTATTGCCCTTTTTTTCAAGTATATATATTTTACAGACTTGAAACTTCACAGTAATGTTCCTTATGTTACGCATGATGACATTTTCCGAAAATTAGATCCCATGGGTGGTTAAAACCAGGCAACAGTGGGTACTTTGTCTGCATGAGAACAGGATTTTGCATTGTTAATGCCTTCTGCGTCTCCATGGCAACGGGCATCGCGCGGCAGTGGCGTACCCACAAGGAGGGCTTGTATAATGAGCGGCGCAAGAGTGATCTGCATGTAGACTGCCGTAGCGAAGTACGGGTACATCAGTTGTACGTTGCGTGCACGAGTCGGGAAACCATCGGTGCTATTCATTTTCTCTCCGGTACATTATACAGCATTGTAATAAATTTTCACTGAATTTTTTTTATTTACCATTACTGTAAATGGGAGATATGACTTAATTTTTTTCCCATTAGTATAGCCGTGCGAATCCGGGTCGGGCAGCTAGTACCTTTATAAAATTCTGAGTGTGCGGTTTGGGACGAAAACCATGATGCTCGTTTAAAAATTAAAAATAAAGTTTGCTAGCCATTCAGCCAGCTATACTGTTGAGAAGTAAAGATTTAATAAGCTTTCATTTACTGGGAGCCCCAATAAGATACATTTTATAAAGGGTTTTCTTCTGTTATTAGTGCTTCAGCCACATAACATTTAATTTTAATGTAATCTGCCAGAGTTTTAGTATTATTCACATTTTTTAATTCAATTGTCACTGACATGGTGCGCAACTCTTGTATGCAACTATCAAGTATTCAAATTAAATTTCAAAATAAGCTGGCAGATAACAGTTAACCTAATAGCTCGCTACCATGTGACCTGATATCAACTGCTTTAATTTAAAATTTTGTTACAAGTGAGCACTAAAGGAGCCATATTGAATTTACAAGTTGCTATTAGGATCGCTGTTGTAACCTGAACTGTCCTACTTATTGTGATACAGTCGCACACATAGTGCATAGTGTGTGTTCTTATTTATGTTTGAGATTATATGTTTTTTGATATACCAAGGGAAATAAAATATTAACTATGTGTTTGTCAAATACAAGTATTTTTTTATTATTATCAGTTTCTATCTCCATTGTCATTATATTTCATAACTTCTAGATGTATATTTAATTATTTTCACGACCTCATACAAATGTACATTTATTTATTCCAAGTAAGACAATTATACATCTTTAGAATTACATAATTATTTCTGCATTTTTAAAGACTAAATTGGAATGATTCGTGTAGGTCCCTCAATCTTCCCGCTTACATTACTAGCATATTATTATCAATTATGAATTTGGGTACCAAACATAGGTTGAGGCAGGGGCGTAGCCAGGGGGGGGTTTAGGGGTTCAACCCCCCCCCCCCCCTTAGCATCAAATCTTTAATTAATTTCTTATTCATCACTCAAACAAATTTCATATTATAATTAATAAAATTTTTACCATTATAATATTTAAATTTAAGTACTGAAAACTGCTAAAATATCACTATTTTACACCTTAAAATCCAAATTTTCCCGGGGGAGGACCCCCGGACCCTCCACTTTAATACGGGGGGGGGGGGGGAGGGGGCATGCTTCTTAACACCCCCCATACGTAAATTCTGGCTACGCCACTGGGTTGAGGTATCATCGTTTAGAGCTAAAAAGAACAATTCTTAATTATGTTAGAAGACCATGCATGCAGTTTATACCCGATATTAAACTAACCATATGAACAGTAAAAATCAACTAAAATAAATAGATTTTTAAAATTAACTGTCGGTTTGCCTAATAAGGCACGTTACTGGTAGTTTCCTTTGAGATGTTTATCAGATACTCTGTTTAGTACACGATTTCAAGTCAACTAGTTATGGTACGGATTTTTTAACAAAGCTTTTTTTAAATTTATTATTTAATACACATAGGCTTGTCTTCATTTTCTTTCTATTTTGCAGAGATCTAACGTTATTTAATATTTACATACCTATCCATCTCTACACTACACTTTTGTCATAAACAAATATATGTTTATATTTGGAATATTTGATTTTGATTAAAGTATCATATCTATTGAAATGAACTGATAAGTTCAATTAAAGTTTGAGGATTTATTTTTTGCATTATTTTGCAAATGACATTTTATTCATTAATGGCGAACATATTAAACGCACGGAATACTTTTTGAATGTTTCTGATAAATTGATCATTGCACATTATTGTGATTGTACGGATTTATTAGATGATTACACCCATTTTCGGTACAATTGAGTAATATTATGTATTGTACCTACCTTTAACCCGAAGGATAGTTTTCTTTTAAGAGAGCAACCTAAGCCAGTACGTCAATTACGATTAAAAAATTTAAGTTTTCCTTAGTGAAGCCAGTTATTTTGATTAGCCTTATGTCAAATAAAGAAGTAAACACTTGCTTGACAATTAGTGATAGTGCAAGAACATTTCAGAACCCGTTTTTTTATTATATCAAGTAATTATTTAATTTGTATAATAAATGCAGTGTTTAATTTATATACAGAGACCATCATAAGATTATAAAACATAATTCTGTAAATCATAATGTACACGAATGTATTCGCTACATACGGGATGAAAACTGTCAGTCTGAAAATACCATGAGCAATAATGATACATGAAGCTCGGTTGATTTATGTATTATAGTATTGTATATAAAATGTTATGTGTTTTTTGTGTGCATATAATGTCATGTTATGCTAACATGTAAAGTACTCGTACGCTTATGCATGTAAATGTATTATTGACGAGACAAAGTGTAATAAATCGATGAACGTCGGCTGCACGCACGAAAAAGTGTCCCACTACGGATGTCCCACTACGGATGTCTCCTGTTTGCTCACTGTACGCATGCGTGGCATCTCTCTTCATGCTCATTGTACGCATGCGTGGCATCTCTCTTCCACTCGATTGGAACGATCATCGATTTGACTTTTCAATCATATTTTCGTCGTTTGAATTATTAATATTATGTAATTTAACGATCGTCCACCGATTTTCAGCACAATCGGTACGGTTATTTAAAAGTAATGTTGAATATTCAAATACGTTTTGAACCAACAATGGTGTTTTACAGTTACACATAATAATTAAAATTACAACCGGGATCTTTTGCACAATGTTTTAAAAAATATTGTAACCCATTATAAATAAGTTTGGTGTATTTGAGATGCGTATTTGTTATAAAATCGAGTTATAAAAACGAAATAATATTATTCCCCTACCGTGAACAAAATTTTTATAAAAGTATACGTATATAACATCTGAAACATATAATTATAAATCTTGGCCTTGTGGGTCAGCGGTCAGTGGCGCTTTCTTTCAATCGTAAGGTTGTCGGTTCGAATCCCGGCAGGTGGTGAAAAATTTTTTGTACTTGTAAAAATAAATACGGCGCATGTAACATTTCAAAAGTAATAAATAGATTTCAATAATGAATGCAAATAAAAGTAAATTTATTAATTAAATTGTACATTTCATTTCACTCCTTTGTATCCATACAAAATAGTGATAATTCAATAGAAATGATTCAATTTTATTCATTAAAGTATGCAGAGGTAGATTTTATCATACAAAAGATATAAAAATTAAAAAAAAATTCTTCCTCAAAGAATATAATATTTTTAATGTTTAAATGGTTTGGTTGTAAAAACCTATCACGGCTCAGTCTCAGGCCGAATATATTTCCTTTTCTTCTGGATCAATCATTTCATCAATGTTTTGTTATGACTTTGTCACGTTAAACTATCGTCCGTAAACCGACTTTACAGACAACCAATTTTTTTATATTATTAGTTTTAGAGTTAATCATATTGCAGCTATGCATATGTATAATCAATATATGTAAGAGATATGGTATGTGTTTAGGTCATTGGTACTTTAGAGATTTGAATTATATGATATTATGCAATGTCACATAGACTTTGAAAGACTTTAAATATAAAAAAAACATTATTATAATTGTGAATTGATAGAATATTATCATTGTTATGTAATAATTCATTTTAATGTGTCATGATAATTATTACATAATTAGATAGTAATAAACGTTTGGAGCGGCTCTGTAAAAATTCGAACCGTTTACAAGTTCTATTACTGTTATTTAAATTATCAATTGCAAGCTGTGCAAGAAACCAGCATACTAAATGCAACCATTAGAAAAGCCAGTTCCATTTATCCTTGTTATCTACTGATATAAAGTAATTTCAGGACCTTCAATTATTTATTCTTCGGAGTATATATTTAGTTTCATACCAGTATCATACTAGGCATACATAATTTTAATTTAATTTCTCTATTCAGTAGTGTCGCTAGCTGAGCACCTTTTCTCTAAGCACACAGCTCGTGGGGTTGCTACAACAACCAAACAGAGAAGGCTTCGATTTAGAACATAAAAGAGAGTTGAACTGACGCTATTGCAAAAGGAAGACGTATCCGTGTTTGGTTGACTACCAAATCCTTGGTGCCCATGCTGTAGACATGAAGATTCGCGTCACCCGCGATATTTAGTGAGAATGTCATCTATACTTAATCTGAGATAGAAATTTTGACTATTCCTTCGTCAGAATGTGCCGCTTACTAGTTATTTTTGTGAAACTACATATACGTTTAATTTATGACGGCTTAGTAATGTTCTAGTAATGTGATACCACATTCGTGTTTTGAAATTTTTATTGGGTTTTAGCATTGTTTGGGGTTTCTACCTACTCTAGTGGTCTGTGCGCCCCAAAACCTATCTTAGTTGGCTCGTAGCCACACCAGGCTTCAGCCCACTTCATTTCCTATCACACGCGTGGTCAGCCTTCCCTTCAGCTAGCCCACGCACGCTATAGTCTGCTGCGCACGGCCGTAGGCCCTGGTAGCACGGCCGTATTGTCAACAGTGCACCACGTCTTTCACACGTAGCACGCTCGGGTTCCTCTCCCGTGTGCGCACGGCGTAGCACTGATGGTTACGTTGGGAGATGACACGGCAGCCTCGCTCACACGCCGGGTAGCATTCCTAACTAACCCCCCTCCCCCATACGCAATTAACAAGTACTCGGCAGCGCCGCAGGACAGCCCACTCGTCGCCCTCCGCGAACTACTTCTTACTGTGCCGTTTTAATGTTGGTGGCACTTGCTCAACTTATTTATTTATAATTTTTTTTCTTTTTTTTGGGCGAACTGGTTTCCACATGTTTTCAGTGTTTTAAATTGTTATTTGTTAATGGTAATATGTTATATAAAGATTTAAAGGTTAATTTTGAATGAAGTTGTAATAATTTTAATTATGTGTAATTTAAATGTTTGAACATCAAGTTTTTTTTTATTGTGTCAATGTAATTTTTTTTAAATCTATTATGAATAATATGTTTACAATTTTATTATAATGGTAAATATGTGAAGGTATATTTAAGACTTTATAAGTCAATCTTTTGTAATAGAATTAATGCTCCATTAATAATCGATATGTTTTAAAAAAAAAGTACTCTCTACGAGTGCCATGTTCAATGTCCTTCTTCGTCTTGCACTTACTGACCACAAACGGTCTTTTCCAGCACTTTGACGCCATGATGTAGTAACTCAAAAATTCGTTCTTGTGTGATTTAAAGTTTTCAAGATGCATTAAGCATCTACAACCGCACTAAGTGGTAAGTTTTGTTGTCTTATTTCTCAAGAACGTAGGGAAATGTTTGTAACACCGGGCGTGTTAATATTCTTTGTTATTTTTATGTTAATTAGCGGTTCCACGATACCGGCCATGCGGTACACTTGAACCAACTTGTGCTGTGGTGTTGGGGGCCTGTCCCCGGCAGCCCGGAAGCAAAATGATGTGACCGCACCTAATTCAGGAAAGCCGACGACTATTTCATTATTTTTGGCATGAACTACTAACCTTTTTTAATCAACTCTACATAATGTGAAAATTTCGTGGACTTAACCTCATCGGACTTCTCGTCAAACTTTGTCTTCTCTTCTATCTTAAAGAATTTTTTTTGAACCAATGTAACGTCTTATTTAAAATATGTAATTTACAAGCAACGAAACAATGTAACATGGACTAAAGATATTTTGATAAAGAAAAAATTTTGTTTTGTAAGGAATTCATCATGTAATTATTAATTTGTTTTAATAGTAAAAAAAAAAAAATTTTATTCCTTTTTTGTAAGGGGCCCCAAATCAGATAAAACTTAAACATAGTAAAATCAGTATCATGTAAGAAATAATTTAAAATACTAGTGATATTAATAATATGGTCAGGGTGTTGAGATTTAAAAAATAATTTACATAAAAAAATAAATTATTTATCTGAAATTGTCCTTTTTTATTTAATCATTGAATAATACTCTTATAGTTTATTGTGAGTGTGCATGACCAGTCAGCCCTGTTGATACTCTAACTAACCCCTCCGCACATCAAAACACTTCATGAGCCTTGGTCCACGAGCTTTCAGCATCCGCCTGCCTCTGTACATAACCTCAAAAATTTATGAATGGAGGTAAGGTGTGGTGCAGTAATGGTAGCAGAGCCTGTGGTTCTGAAGTTGTTTTGATGTGCATTTGTGCATGTGTAGATTTTGTCTTGCATGTGCCCCTACCTCAACAGCGGTGCTATTCTGGAGGTGACAACAATTTCGGGTTAATTTGTTTTATTTTGTTGTTTGTTTATATTTTGTATTTTTTTAATCATGCCTTCGACGGTAGTACCAGAATTCCTTTTAAAGGATGAGTTGACATTTGAGTGTCAGTTGCGTGGTGTTCAGCACCAAGAAACCACAGCAGCTGTTTTGCGTAAGAAACTTCGCACAGCAATCAATAATGATGTACCTATTGTTCAAGACAATTTAAAGAGTATTGACCCCAATCATGAATTCAATGTGTGCTCGAGTAAAATTCTAGTTTTACAGGAGATAGTCACTAATTTGACTGATGATGAAAACTTTGCCCTTACCTTGCCCAGAGTCAGAAATCGTTTAGCTCATTTGCACAGACGCATTCAATTACTTTTAGAGGTTCATGCCTCTGTATTGTCTGAGGTCCAAGTTGCCTCCTTACAAAATGTTATAATTGAGGTTAAGAGACTGTTAGATATTGTAAACAAGTCTGAAACAGAATTTTCACTCTTGCGAGATCTTACCCCTTCAGCCACTATGGCACAAGTTTGTGACCAATTTGCGGGTTTAGCATTGCCCACTCCCAGTAATGAAAACCTTCCTTACAAACCCATCCCAGGGCCTTCCATGTTGAATGTGGATCCTGTTCCAAGTACCACTAATCAAGTTGTGGATTTCACGAACCTAACCAACACAACATCATTACCACCCACGAGCTCTAATTCTCGTGTAGTATTTTGTACAGCCCCTGAAACGTCACAGCCGGTAACGACACCAAGTAGCTTTTCTCTTCCTAATGTTTTTGGCAAGATTACTCACCCTCTTGAAAATATGTTGAAGGAACTACCAGTCACAGACGGTCTTAATATCCCACCCCTGTTAAATTTTCTAAAGAACCTTGTCAGGTTGCGACAGAGTCATTGTGTGCACGAAACACAACTTTTGGAGGTAATTTACCCTTTTACATTGGGTCCCTTGGCCGAACGAACTCGAGCGGCTATTTCTCAAAATCTTTCGTTTGATAGTTATCATGATGACATTCTTACATTCTTCATTCCATCACGATTGCTCACACAACTTCAACAAACACATTTCAGTCGTCTACAGAAGCCTGGTGAAACCCTTTCTGTTTATGTTAATGATGTTAAGGAAGCCGCGGCTATTTTTCGTCTTAAAGTCACTGAACAAGAAATAGTAAACAATATCCTTGATGGAATTTCCCCTGAAGAAAGATCACGTTTAGTTTTTTTGAATAAGCCATGTTCTTTCGCTGAAATTGACAGGATGTGTATTCACTCACAGAACATAAGATTTGCTGACAGAAACAGAGATATGCAATCTCCTCATTTTTCAGGTTACAAACCAGCTAGACATTTCACTAATACCTGCAACACCACACAAGCTAACCGATACTACCCTAACAGTAATGTGAATTCACATAACAGAGCTCAGTGGCCAGCAAACTCAAGAGGTTCATCTCAGAACTTGTTTTGCACAAATTGTAAAAGAAATAATCATGTTGTTAGTAATTGTAGATTTTTGCAACAAAAAAACGCCTGGAGCAGGGATTCAAGGTGAACGGTTCCCCCTGCAAATTTGGCCAGCCCAAAAATTCCCAATATAATGCTCACATTTTTCAGCAGATGAAAGTAGCACGTTATTTTCAAAAGTATTTTGGTATACCGATAAAAAGGAGAAAAGTTCCAGATCAGGTTAATCATTCTAGTTCACCTAATTTAGTAGGATCCAATGTTGTTCCAGTTCCTCGTGTCAGTGTTTCTTTTGGTACGTTTGTAGAACAAGCTCTTGTGGATTCAGGTTCCACACGGTCTATTATCTCTTATCAATTGTTGAATAAACTGAAAGAAACTAATCTTGTTAAATCTATTGATAATGGTCAATTTAAGTGTTACACTGCATCTAATGAAATTTTGCCTATCGTTTGTTGTGCTGTCATAAAGTTGAAAATAGCACATTTCACATGGATGTTCCCTTGTTTAGTTTCAAAAAATGTTGGTTTGGACTTCATCCTCGGCGCTGACTTCATGACAAAATCCGGTCTTATTCTTGATATGCAGGAGAAACATATTTTCTTTAAATTTCAACCTAACCTCAAAGTTCCTTTTGTAGGTGCATCCCAGTTGGATAATAGCCTTGCTGAAATTAGTGTTAAACAAAGTTCTGATGAAAATCCTGAGTCTTTGAGTCATCTAACTGAGCATCAACGTAATGCAATCAAAAATTTGTGTGAAAAATTTCCTAAAGTTCTCACTTCTGATTTAGGACTTACAAATCTTCTCGAGTATGAAATTAAACTCCATGACAATGGATACGTTAAAAGTCATCCTTATCGTTTAGCACCACCTCAGATGAATCTTCTACGAAAAGAGGTACAACAATTGTTAGATAAAGGAGTAATTGAACAATCTACATCTCAGTATGCAAGTCCTGCATTTTTAGTACCAAAACCCAATGGTAAACAACGCATGGTAGTTGATTTCCGCCGTGTGAATCAAAAAATCGAAATTGAATCAGTTCCATTACCAGATTTACATTCAGCCTTTCACTGGTTTTCCAAGGCCAAATTCTTCACTACTATAGACTTAAATTCAGCTTATCACCAAATACCTCTAAAACATGAATCTAAACCTATTACAAGTTTCTGTGTACCATGGAACCTATATCAGTTCACTCGTGTGCCCTTTGGTCTTGCAACAGGCGCACAAGTTCTCACCCGTTTACTCGACCAAATTTTTCATGATGTTAAATTCAAGTTCGTATATAATTATCTAGACGATCTCGTCATCTACTCTGAAAATTTTGATGACCATCTCCAACACATAAAGGAAGTTCTGTCTCGACTTGCAAAAGCAGGTCTTACTGTTAATCCACAGAAAGTTAAGTTTGCAGTACAAGAAATCTCATTTTTAGGACATAAAATTACTTCACGTGGAATATCCATTGATCCTGAACGAACAAAAGCTATTAGAGAGTTTCCTCCTCCACGAGATGTAAAAGGTGTTGCACGATTTATTGGTATGATACAATTTTTTGGCAAATTCATTCCTAACCTAGCGGAAAAGGCAATTCCACTTAATAAGCTACGTAAGAAAAACACAAAGTTTGAATGGGGTGATGACCAACAAAAGGCTTTTGAATCATTAAAACAAGACATAATAAGTCCACCAGTTCTTCGTATGGCGGATTTTTCTAAAACTTTCATTTTGCAAACAGATGCCTCTGGTTCAGCAATAGGAGCCATTTTGGCCCAGGAATTTGACGGTGTTAGACAACCCATTGCGTTCGCATCTAGAACTCTCACTCAGCAAGAACAGAAATCATCAATTTATGAATTAGAATGTTTGGCAGTAGTTTTCGGTATTGACAAGTTTAGGCCCTATCTAGCCCATACAGCACACAATGTTTCAGTAACATGTCTGTGATATTGCAGTAACATTACTATGTTTCGAATAGATTACATTTCATCTGTCATGTTTCTGGAATATTTCATAAACATTTCATTGGACACATAGTACTCATGTCTATAAATGAAGTTTCAGATACATTTCAGCAAGATTCGTTTGGCAATATTACATTGTGGTTGATTCTGAAATGTATCTGAGACATTATATTGAAACTTCCCATCATGCTTGTTGGCACTGAAGTTTAGAAATCTTTGTCTTTGTGTATTATTTCTTGTTTTGGCGCAGTATTTTGGTACTTGGATTTTTATATGTGGTGAATAAATTGTAAGTTTCAACATTATTTATTTCATGTTAGTTTACTTTTTTTTTTGTTTTTACTTTCGCACTTAAGCAAGTACCGGTATAGAAACATTCTTTTATGCGTCTTCGAAATGTGTAAAGCTGTAGGTTAAGGAATGTCTTTTTTTGTCGGTATGCTTAACATTCCCGTGCCATATTTATATGTGCGCTGTTTTCAGTCTGATTTTTTAATTTATGTGATGCATTAACAGGATATTCGCAATTTAATAAAATTGCGAAAGCATCTAATGAGTTTTCTACTTACTGTAGCTATATATGGTCGTTGACTGTAGAACACGAATGCTAATGTATGGGTTATTTATTATCTTTAGTTAAAAATCACACAAATATAGGCTTATAGGTTCCTAAATATTTTGGTTTTAATAGCATTTGATTAAACCAATTTATTTCGGGCTTTTATAATATACTTAAGTAAATATATTTCATAACCTATAATATGTAGTTAAGGGTAATTAATGTTTATTTACTGTGCACAACACATAAATTAATTATGTTGTGTTTATTTTAATATAAATATTGAAGTGTTTTATTTGAAATAATTTACAATTCTACTGGTTAAGTAATAACTTTTATTATGTTACGTTCTGCACTCTGTAGTACTTACATCGTATGTTGTAGGCCTACGTATTACTATTAACGGAAATTTAATAAAGCCTGCTATTATATCTGGCTTGTCATAAATGTAATTTATTGTAAGTGAATGCACTAGGCCTACACATATAATTAGACAGCGGTTTCATTAATTGCCATTTCGCTTAACAAAGTTATTTCTGCAATCTGGCCTTCCAAGTCTTCGAGTTGTGTTGTACTAAGCATAAGCATCATTGGTTTTTCTATTTAAATTAGTTTTTCTTATGCTAAATTATTATGGTAGTAACCAAGTATGTTTGATTTGGAGAGTTTGACAAAACCTAATTCCATCCATTATATGACAATAAAGGAAACACATTAAATGATGATTTATTAGATAAATAAACATTAAATGTGCACTACAAAGGATAATATTGAGAATCTGCTCAAAAAATTACTAGAAATTTTAGAGTATTATTGCACAAAAACATGGGCTGAATTGTAATGATGTAACATCACAGGCACTGTTCACACAGACACTTATTAGGAAATCATTAGGATTTAAATTTAAGTTTTCTTTTAAAACTTTGCTTGAAATGTGTTATTATACAATGTCATGGGCCTCTTTGCATTAACCAGACACCATTAAATTGATTGTTAGGAATGTAAATAGCATGTTAAGAAATTCCCAGTGAAGAAGTATTCCTGCTTAATAAGTTTGAAAAAAAAATGCATAGGTTGCAATACCAATTTGTCCATTTTAAGATGCTTTTAGTTTTGAAATTTATCATTGGCATCAGAAACTTTTTTTTTCTGTTTGCATGGTAATTTAAAAATAAATAATGTAACAACTTAGTGTCTACATGTTTAAAAATCTCACATACATGTCATAATTGACCTGAAACAAGTTAAAAATAATTGTTTTTTCTTCTTTTTTTTCCAGCAAAAATCTCCAAGAACATCTGCATAGAGAGTCAGTTAAAAGTTTCATGTATTGTATGTATGTGTGTGTGTGTGTGTGTATATATATATAGTTTTTTTTATTAAAGTCTACTTCTCAGACTATGTTGTTATTTGTTATTGAAAATACCCCTTTGCATCTTTGCCTCTATTGTTAAGTATTCAAATGGAAAGAACCTGGTTTGACCTGGTGTGGCTTTCTGATTATGGTTATACATGGTTCTTAACTTACTTCAGGTGCATTCTTGGCTGGTTTCATAACATAGATCATAGAAGTTACAATCCAAAACCCTATTGTCTGTTTGAATAAGTTTCTCTATCTCTAATTACTTAATTGTTGACGAGTTAGGCCAAACTAGCTACCTTCTATTTTGTACAAAGTATAACTCGCCATTCATATTATTTTAAAATTTTGTACTGCATATTACAAAATTATTTATATTATTTGTTTACAATAAATTTGTGATCTCATTTGAATATAGTTTGTGTGGAAGTACTGTTGTGTTAATATTATTTTGTGTATTTACTTTGAAAATTTGGATTTTAGAGACCCTATATACTATTGCCATATTGTATTTGTTGTTTTATCCTTAGGCTATTTAGTCAATTTGGTAGTATTAAAATACAAATATAAAACCTAGCTTAATCCACGAACTTTAGGTAGATTAACATGCTATCTATAGAAAAAATTAAGGAAACCAGATTTTTTATGGACTGCCACTATTGTATCTTCAGCAAGTCACTGGCCACTCAATGTTAGGGAAGCTGGATCAATTTGAGCTCTTGTCTGATACAATAAGTCTTTCAATAAGGGAAAGTGACATTACAATGTTAAAGAGTATTTCTCATTGCACATTTGTTTCATTCCCATTTATATTCCACTACTACACCACCATCTCACTTCATTTAGGCTGGTCAGGCAAGTTTTTTGTTTAGTGAGGACAGCCGATTCTAGTCCATTCTCATTTATGTTGAGCTTGTGTGAAATGGAAAACAATATGTCGATTATAAAGCTATATGATGAAATTGTATTAAGACTGCATTGTTTCATATTTAGACCCTCTGTAAATTAGTATATGTGTGTTTAAGAAGAAAAAGACATTAATTATAACATAAAATTGTTACATGTCTTTTGAGGGTTTTCAAGCGCACATTTTTTCTTGCAAATGTCCAAAAAACAAGCACCAGCCATATATACTTACTATAGCATTAAATAAGGAGAAAAGTACATCACAATACGAGCACAGGTCAAGTCTCATGGCTGTTCATTATGTTAATACCGGTTTCCTGTGCAACATACAAGTAGGAATTTTCTATTATAATATGTTAGTGTATTGTATATAGGTATATTATTTTTTTATTTCTATAACATTTGTTTGAGGTTGAATGCGATTTTTTTTCTTGTGTGTATCAAGTATTTTAAGTTAATGTAATACCACATGATTATCTAGACCACTGATACCGTACACAATAACAGTGTCGTGATTTTTGAGAATGTCAACATCTGGAATGCAATAGAAAACCATACCCAAATTCTCAAGACATTGTTCAAATACAGATAAAGACATCGATGGACAAGTGCTCATTTATGATACTCAAAAACAAACTTGAAGTGGCCATAACACATTGGGTTGTGAAAATTATATTTTAAAATGCTCAGTAATCATGTCTCCTATGCAAGTGGGGTTTGGTTGTTATGGATTAAGTAAATATTAGCATACTTTCTGTGCTGAGCATAAGGAGATCACATCCAGATAGCTTGGGGAGCCTCAATTTAATTTATTCATTACAAGATGACATTGTCATTGTATTTAATAATGGAACCTTTGTGCATTAGCTTGTCCCTTTTTCCCCATGTACTGATGTAGATGCATGCCTGCCTGCCACTATATCACATTCAAATTCCCCATTAAAATAAAATGCAATGGACAGGAACCATGGACACCAATGCTGGGCTACCTATTACATTCATGTAAGTTTCATTCACTTTGCAAGCATACTGAAGACTTATTTAAATTTTACTTTTATAACCATAATTTGTTTTTAGAATAATAATATAGTTTGTAAAATTAATGTTAGGCAAGTCTGGTACACTGACCTGGGAAAACATCTGATGTCTTTATTAATTAAATTATTTCCTTAACTTGGCGGTTCATAATATATATATATATATATATATATATATATATATATATAAATTAAGCTCAGTAGGGTGGAGAATATGGTTTCATTAATTTACCTGAATTGTTGGATTTTGTCGGCAGGCCTTTTTAATCTTACATTAGAAATTATAAGTAAATTTTTAATTATTGTACAAGCCAAATTATTAAGTAATATAATCAATTATCATTACATTAAAAACGACAAAAATTTACATTCTATGCCCTACTAGAGCACATCTTTAAAATAATTTCAAACAAAATAATATTACAATATCTATTTTTTTATATAATCAAAAAATGACACATTACTATGGACAAGCAAAACTTGACGAAAACAAGAAGATACGAACAAGATCATATCAATCCACCGATTAACACTTTCTAAGGGTGTGGTCAAGGGGCATTATGCAAAAAGTGATCAAGAGGAAGTGTACGAGGTAAATGCTGTGATGAATTGGAACACAGTCACTGCACTTCACTGCAACTAGCTGACCAATGCAGCTGTAACATTATGGTATCTGTTAAAGTGCAATACTCTTTTAAATTATAAATATACCCTCAGTCATCCTAATTTCCAGAGGTATTTTGGGTCACATGATACATTTTATATGTATTTCATAACATTTATGGAAATATTTCGGTTAAATGTTTCAGAAATATTGATGGGACATTAGTGGAAACATTTCAGAAACATTACCATTTGATGTTGCAGGGAGGTTTCATTGAAACATTTCAGAAACATTACCATTTGATGTTGCAGGGAGGTTTCATTGAAATATTTCACAGGGCGGACATTTCGACGTTTCTGAAATATATCCGAGATGTTTCAGGTAGGTTGCGAAATGTTTCAAACATGTTACAATGTTTCAAAAGTTATATTTCTGAAACATATCTGTAACATTTTGTGCTGTATGGGAGAACATGCTGAATTTCTTTTAGAAACGGACAATCAGGCATTATCATGGCTTCTTGCACATCCCCGCCAGTTAGGCAAAATTGGTCGTTGGGTAATGAGGATTTCTTCACTAAAATTTAAAGTTCAACATATCCGAGGATCTCAAAATGTTGTTGCAGATGCTCTTTCACGTATGTTTGATAAGACACAACATAATCCCTCATTGGAGGAAAACAAATGTAAAGTTCTTCTAACAGATTTTCCTTTAACATTCAAAAACATTCAATTGCATCAAGAAGAGGATCAAGAATTACGGAAGATTGTTCAAAATTTAAAATCTGGAATACCCCAAAAATCTTATTTTTTATCTAATGGTGTCTTATATTCTAGAATTCGAAATCATCAGAAACGTATTGTGTTACCTCAAGTCTTGAAACCTGTTGTTTTCCAGTATTTTCATTCATCACCCATTGGTGCACATTTGGGTACCTATAAAACAATTGAGGCTATCAGAAGAAAATTTGTTTGGAAAGGCATGTATGGTGAAATTGCAGAGAGAGTTAAGCAGTGCCAACTTTGTGCCCTTAGTAAGCCAGCTCAAAATACACATTTAGGTTTGTTGTCTTCAGAAGTTTCAGATAAACCAATGCAGAAATTATTCATTGATTTTGTGGGACCATTACCAAGAAGTAGAAAAGGAAATAATATGTTGCTAGTTTGTGTAGATGCATTTTCAAAATTTGTTTGGTTGATCTCGTTAAAGAAAGCTGATGCACCCTCAACAATACAAGCTGTTCAAACCAATATCTTTCAAAATTTTGGTATACCTGTTTCAATTGTTTCAGACAACGGATCTCAATTCACTTCTAAAGCATTTAAGAATATGTGTTTCACCCATGGTATACGTCACATTTGTCTGTCTCCGTACTATCCGCCACCTTCGCATGCGGAAAGGTTTAATCGAAACCTCCGATCTGCGTTAATCGCTTTTCATGCCGAAGATCAGAATAGTTGGGACAAACATTTAGTTTGGCTTCAGATGGCTTTTAATTACTCACGACATGAATCACATAAGTCTACACCATATAATTTGATGTTCACTTTCACTCCCAATAACCCATTAGCAAATCTTTGGTCTTTAAATGAATTGTTACCAGATGACCCAAAAAACATAAAGGAAGTTTGGGCAGCCGCCCTTAGAAATCTCAAGCGCTCTCATGAGAGATATAGAGTCAAATATAACAGGAACAGAATCGATAATCCTTTTCGACGAGGTGATCTCGTCTTGTGCAGAGCACACCCAATCAGTAAAAAAGTAGATAAAAGAATGGCAAAGTTATCGTTTCGCTGGTCAGGTCCTTACCAGATACAGCGTTTTCTAACCCCAGTTACGGCAAGTTTGTGCGATCCAGACACTGGATCCTATGTTACCAGAGCCCACATTTCTCATTTAAAGAAATATCATTCATCGTCTTCAGTAAGTTAGGGGAAATTGCACCCCAGTTTTGTTTGGGCCTTTGGCTCAGTCGATCGTGGCCTGATCACCCACCGATCCTAGTCTTTGAGTCCCAAGAAACTTTTTTTTTAATAAATCAATATAGGCCTAGATCAATATATCTATATCTATATATCTATATATACATAATATACATAACTACACAAGAAAATGAATAAAGAAAAGTAAAAGTAATGTAATAACAAGTATGTGCACATAAAATATAAAAATATAAAAAACCATGGTACCTAGTTTTAAGTTGTCGCGACAAGGGTTAATTGTTTGTATGTTAGTTTTGGGAAGTAAGTTTGGTTGTAGGGTTTTCCTAGTTTGAAGTGTTATGTTCAAGTATTCATTTGTTTATAGGTTTCTATTTTGAATCATTGGTAGAGGAGGATGTTAGAATTTTTTGTCCTAATGCAATGCTATCCGCACTTGTTCTTTATGTTTTATGTTTTAGTGCAGCGGTCCGCTCTCTTGGTCCACTCCGTTGATTGATGTCTGTGCGCCATGTTTGGACCACTTGGTATTCTTCTCTGTGTCTTCACCTTAACTTCAGCTAACATTACGGTAACAACAACTCATACTGGTGTTCTCTTTGAAAAAGAAGATGATCTTCTATTTTCAGACAATTTTTATTCTATTGTATTGAATTTCAATTTGCTTCAGTTGGAACATGCAAACAAGGACTTAGAATCAGATTTAAATAAGGTAATTCAGGTCAACAATGTCATTCTCAGTGAAAATAACTCTTGGAATCAAAACTTCGCCTTCGTCATTTATCAACTCAAGGAAAGTTTTGTAGCCTACAGATCAGAAACAATTATTCATTCATTCGTCGTCTTATTCGTCTTCGTATTCGTCTTCTTCGTCTTTGTCGTCGGGTTTAATTCCCACTTTAGCTTCGAGTTTGGTTTCTCGGAGGTATGTGGTCATCGTACGCTCGCCTAAGTAGTGTCAAGGTGGAAACAGTATCAACTGGATAAATCTCTGACTGTTGTTCCAGCGCTGTTTCTTGACACCAGGCAGGAAATTCGATTCTGTAGTTCTTCAAAAAATTCCTAGGAACTAAAGGAGTACTTTTACTCGTACTTTTCGCAAAACAAAATCAAGGTCTACTACAATATATGAACTGCACCAAAACATTTTTCCTGGTCTTCTAGCATCCAGTTCAAAATCTTGGCAAAAAAAAAAAAAATTCAAATTTACACACACAATTTGCAAGGTCTGCCATAATCTGGTTGACAAAAACATATTCGTGGTTATTCGTTTCTACCACTAACTCCGTCTTTACCACTTGTTCGCCGTACGTTGTGACATTGTTTGTCCTTTCCTTAAAACCTTTGGTTCAGTCAGTTCCTCTATCACTTTTAATATGTCTCTACCCATTGTACATGTACCTAAATTTAATGTCAATTTAAGTCAGCTGACATTTTCCAAGTTACCAAATGTATCCTTCAATTCTTCAATTGTGGAAGATATTAACAAACTTTTGATTTCTCAGCCTAGTGGTGCTACATTCCACGACATTGTTAAGCTTTTACGTCCTCACCAGTATGTTGAAACTAATTCTAATTTTAATGTCATTGCTTTAATTTTGTCAGTCTTCGTTTTCCTTTGCATTTTTATCCTATGTATTACTCTATGGTTCAAGTTTAGGTCCATCTCGACCACCCCTTCTAATCCCTCACCTCCTATCCCTTCGGGAACCATCTTAATACCCGTAGCTTCATCCTCCAATGTGGAGTAGTTTGTAATTTTTTTTATTATGATATGTATGTAATGGGTTTTTTTTGTGGTCAAGGATTTAGTTTTAATTTTTGTGGGATATATGGTGTAGTTTGTTGTTGTCTCCCGGTAGCGTCTGCTTTGAGGGGGGGAGTGTGTGCCGTTTTAATGTTGGTGGCACTTGCTCAACTTATTTATTTATAATTTTTTTTCTTTTTTTTGGGCGAACTGGTTTCCACACGTTTTCAGTGTTTTAAATTGGTATTTGTTAATGGTAATATGTTATTTAAAGATTTAAAGGTTAATTTTGAATGAAGTTGTAATAATTTTAATTATGTGTAATTTAAATGTTTGAACATCAAGTTTTTTTTTATTGTGTCAATGTAATTTTTTTTAAATCTATTATGAATAATATGTTTACAATTTTATTATTATGGTAAATATGTGAAGGTATATTTAAGACTTTATAAGTCAATCTTTTGTAATAGAATTAATGCTCCATTAATAATCGATATGTTTTAAAAAAAAAAGTACTCTCTACGAGTGCCATGTTCAATGTCCTTCTTCGTCTTGCACTTACTGACCACAAACGGTCTTTTCCAGCACTTTGACGCCATGATGTAGTAACTCAAAAATTCGTTCTTGTGTGATTTAAAGTTTTCAAGATGCATTAAGCATCTACAACCGCACTAAGTGGTAAGTTTTGTTGTCTTATTTCTCAAGAACGTAGGGAAATGTTTGTAACACCGGGCGTGTTAATATTCTTTGTTATTTTTATGTTAATTAGCGGTTCCACGATACCGGCCATGCGGTACACTTGAACCAACTTGTGCTGTGGTGTTGGGGGCCTGTCCCCGGCAGCCCGGAAGCAAAATGATGTGACCGCACCTAATTCAGGAAAGCCGACGACTATTTCATTATTTTTGGCATGAACTACTAACCTTTTTTAATCAACTCTACATAATGTGAAAATTTCGTGGACTTAACCTCATCGGACTTCTCGTCAAACTTTGTCTTCTCTTCTATCTTAAAGAATTTTTTTCGAACCAATGTAACGTCTTATTTAAAATATGTAATTTACAAGCAACGAAACAATGTAACATGGACTAAAGATATTTTGATAAACAAAAAATTTTGTTTTGTAAGGAATTCATCATGTAATTATTAATTTGTTTTAATAGTAAAAAAAAAAAAAATTTTATTCCTTTTTTGTAAGGGGCCCCAAATCAGATAAAACTTAAACATAGTAAAATCAGTATCATGTAGGAAATAATTTAAAATACTAGTGATATTAATAATATGGTCAGGGTGTTGAGATTTAAAAAATAATTTACTTAAAAAAAATAAATTATTTATCTGAAATTGTCCTTTTTTATTTAATCATTGAATAATACTCTTATAGTTTATTGTGAGTGTGCATGACCAGTCAGCCCTGTTGATACTCTAACTAACCCCTCCGCACATCAAATCACTTCATGAGCCTTGGTCCACGAGCTTTCAGCATCCGCCTGCCTCTGTAAATAACCTCAAAAATTTATGAATGGAGGTAAGGTGTGGTGCATTACGAACTCTGGCTTCACCTCCCTCCTAGACCTTATACCACTAGAATGTACGAACCACCCTCTAGTACTACTTTCGACTTCTATCGAAAACATACAATTAAGCTCCCTAGAACCTTGGCTCTCGACGATACGTCGTGGTGCGAGAAATATACAGACTATCTTAGTGTCTAGACGCGAGCTCCTTGTTTCCGTACGGCACTTTTTTTGGTCAAAGTTTTAAGTGCTACATTTTCACCAGCATGTAGTCGCTTACGTTTGGGAGAGTTTTCCAAAGATTTTCTCCACTTTATGCAGTATTTGCTGTGATCTTTCGCCTCTTTCTTTTTCGTCTCGAGTGTGTGCCACGCAACTGGATTATGACTGCCCCAGGGTTCCAGCTACTTCTAGGATGTCCTAAGAACATTGTTTGTACCCACATAATTGGTAAGTGGAACATAATGTTTCCTATGCCACCACCCCCTTTTCCTTGTTTGAAGTAACGACCTTGCTTCACTTTTGTATCGAGCATTTTGATGTATATTACACTGCATTATTTTGTGCAGTGGGTCCCAGTTTCCCCATGGTTCTACGCTATCTCCGGCCTATTTGCTTCCGATGATTAACTGCGCATCGTCGGTGCAGAGGGCATGTCTCCGTCACACTGTTTCCAGAGCATCTACCCAGTTACTGCTTGAGTCACGCATCTAACTTACTTAAATAATATTAACTGCACTGAAAAATTATGATCTGATATCTCTTTCAAAGTCGACCATATAATCCCTAATTTCTTACAATAAACAAATGATTTACAAGGTATATTGTCGCGGTTCGAAATTTTGCAGGGTTGTTGAAATCAAATTTAGGGACTTTACTGACGGGACTCTGGGCTGGCTGCTCTGTTCACTCGTCAGCGCAAGTGGCGTGACCATGTAATTGGGGCACGGGGCCGGCGCGGCGCGCTGCGGGCTTGCAGAATTTCGTTTGTTTGTTTGGCCGCGCGCTGGCGCAGCCACGGGCCGCAGTTACTGGGGCGCGCTGTCGTAACAAGCCGCGCGGTGTGGCCTGCACATCGGGGTAGAGGGGGGTAGTCTTCCCAGATGTTCTAGTTAGTTGTTTAGTAAATTTGACTTCAATAACGAGCTTTTGTTATGGTAGGCGCGGCAGGGCGCGCGAATTTAAGCGCAAGTGATTGGTGACTCGGGGCTCACTCAGGCGGAGGCTATGCGTCTCACCTGTGGCCACGAGTTGTTAGGTCGAAAAGTAGTTTGAGTTAAGCTCGGCATGTAATCGTTTCAGGCTCACTCAGGCGGAGGCTATGCTTCTCACCTGTGGCCACGAGTTGTTAGTTCGTTCGTGATGTAGGAATTCAGGCTCATTCGGGCGGAAGCTATGGCCGACGCCAGAGGCCACGAGTCGTTTAATTCGTAATGTAGTTTAAGTTAGGTCATAATGTAGTCTTCTTCAAGCTTTCGGGCGGAGGCAATGGCCCTCGTCACTAGTCGTTTAGTTATAATTTTTAAAATGTAATGTTCGTTCGGATTTTAAGGGCAGGAGAGGCCCCTACGTTAGTGTTAAGTAATCGATCAAGAAAGGCTTTTCGGAAAATGTGAGTATGGACTTATCTTTGTTTTAATTTTAGGTATTAATTATGATTTGAGGTATTAGGAAGGACTAGGGAAGTGTTTAGTGAAGTTCTCTCTCTCTCTTTTGTAAAGATCGTTCAGCCATAAGGAAGTAATGAAGGAATTATTGTTTTCAATTGTAATCCCGCTATTTAAATGTTCTTTAAAAATGATGTTGATTATTTGACTTAAAGAATAAAATCAATTTTAATTTAGTATTATGTTATTTTGCAAAATCTCCTTAGTTCAGCTCTCACCAGACATCCTGTACGGGATGACGAACCTATGATCCTAGGTACAGTAAAGTATTTTATGAAGTTAAGACTAGTTGATGCCAAGCGAGTTGTTTCTATGTAAAGAGCTACGGTTCTCTCCCCCCTCTGAAAGTGAGACGTGACAGAAATGGTGGTGGCACCGGCTAGGTGCCACGTGACAGAAATGGTGGAGGCGCCGGGTAGGTTCTATTTCTGGAGAGAGAGGGAGATTTTTTATGTTTATTATTAAGTTAGTTTCAGCTTCTGATAGCAGGTTATTAAGAGTTTACTTGAGGAGAGGATTACGGAATTTAATCTAAGTGGAGGAAGTCTTTGAGATTTTTTTTTTGACGTAACAGATGTTTATTTGAGTATACTTGTAAGGATAAAGTTTATAGTGATAAGTTGTTTTAAGTCGTTGAGTTTATCAGGGATTTTTACGTGAGGAGAATACGTTATAATTTAAATGCTTATTAGAGATAATGCAAGTGGTTTAATTTAATTGAAGTTAATTTTAAGATGGTAGGTTAAGAGAATTATAATTTAAAATAAAGTTTTTTTTTTTCGTTATTAGGAATTATTTTCAAGAGAAGTTTGTTTAGTTGTCGTGCGCGTAGGAGACGAGACGTACGAAATAAATCAGTCGAGGGAAGGATAAACGTTAGAAAGGAATTAAAGAGAAAACGAGAGTTTATGTAAAAGAGAGTTATAGAATTTATAGTGATGTTTTGTTTTAATTAGAAAAATGTTGAGAGTTGTTTCAGAACACGTCAGTGGACGTGGCAGAGTGAACATGTGACGGGGAGGTGCTGAGACCTAGCGGAGAACGGAGGAACCGCAAGCGATGGTTGGCGAACCTGGCGGAATGCGGTGACGTCACGGGCTCGTACGGAGACGTGGACGGATGTGACCTTGTTTTGATCAGCTGTACGGTAACTTAGCGATAAGAAAATAGACTATTATTTAATCACTTTAAATTTAAGTGTGTTTTAGGAGAAGAGGAACTTTCACTATGTAAGTAATTTATTTTAAGAAGTGTATGATGTATAGGCTAGAAGTGTTTCGTTGTAAGTTGTTTATGTTTTTGTTGGTTAAATTTTTTGGGATTTGTAAACAGTTAGTAAGGAGGTACACTATAAAAAGGGATAAGCATTGAGAAAAGTGGGAAGGATAGTTTTTGTGTGTAGAGGGAATTTACTCCAAGGGAACAGAGAGACAAAATTAATTTTCATTAGGGCGAGGGACCCTAATGTGAGGTGTTGTGTCCCTGGGAAGTAGGGATTGTAGAGCAGACCCATAGAAGATGGGCTGGCTACGTGAATTAAGGGTTAGGAGAATCCTGAGAGTTGTGAGTAGTTTGGGGCAGGAGTTCCCCATGATAGTACCGAAGTGGCTATCCTGTATGGGATAGGGTACCATTTCAATGAAGTTTGTTGGTGGGGTTAGAATCCCTTGTTGTGTAGTGGGCCTATAGCAGATAGGCACTACAGTGAAATTTTTGGTTATTTTGTGAGGTAAATTCTCTGGAGGTAAAATGTCCCTGGGTTAAGTTAGAGAATGTGTTAAAAGTTAGGAACAAGGGAAATGAGAAACATTGATGAAGAGAGTTAGTGTACTTGCCTAAGTTTGAAATTGAATTTTAAATTAATTTATGAGAAAGTTTTTTTCTGTCAAATAATAATGGAAGATAGCTAACTGAATTAATTTTTTTGAGTAAGGTGTTTTAAGTAATGAAATAGGTGAAGTAAGTTTGAATAATTGGGGAGGAGTTTCTTTAAGAGTTTAGATAATTGTTTTTGAATTTATTGAGATATTCAGCCAGTGGAGTTTGAGTGTGAGAGATACAGTGAGATTTTAAGGAAATCGGTTGTTTATTAATTAGGACGAATGAGATTTTATGATTTAGAGTCAGTAAGCATAGTTAAATTTACGACATGATATTTGTTGACAGTTTACAGTTATTAAGGGGAAAACAGAGTAATCTAGTTATTTTTATTTTAATGGTTTGAAGATAAGATTATGAATTTTTTTTGGAAGTTTCTTTGGCATGTTTGAATAAGTTTTATTTGGATTTTAAGCAATTACAGAGAAAATTTAATTGATTTACATTAGTTTGGAATTTTGGAGGTTTAGTGTTCGATTAGCCCTAACTTGATGGTCGGATCCCAAAAGAATGCCGTAAAACCGATAGCCATTTGAGAGGAATGCGGTAGGCGCTTGTGTAGAGAGGGGTTGTGGGAAAATTCCTTGGGACTGATGGCAGATCAGGGGCCCTAAATAGTGTGTGATGCTGTAAAACCAGTGCAGGGAAAGCCTGGTATGCTTAAATTTTTGGGCACAGGTTATGTAAACCTGGGGTTCCATGGGATTTAGTCATGTTAGCTGCTGTGGGACATTAAGATTTCCAGGCTCCATAGTAAATTCAATGTTAAATTTTTGTTTTCTTAAAATAATAAATTTGTTTTTAATTTTTTTTGAGATATTTGATTTGAAACAGTGAAGACAGACCCCGAGGAATTAGAGTTGTCATGATGAGGAAAAAAGGTTACAGGCACCACAGAGGTTATTTGTATTGCATAATTTAAATATAAGGAAACTTGAGAATTTGAAATTTTGTTGTTGGGTTGGACACCCATAAGAAGAGTATAGGCAGAATTTTTATTGTTATGAGATGTCTAATTTAATTGAAAAGAAGAAAGTTTAAAGATTCAAGGTAACATTATTATTGTAATAATTGAAAGAGATTAAGAGGTAGAGAGAAATAGGCAGTTTTTGTTTGTAAGTACTAAAGTTTACATATAGAAATTTAGTAACTAAGAATGAATAATAAGTTAAGTCTAGTGTAAAAGTTTTTTTTAAGTTTGTTAAGTTAAGAGTCATAAGTAAATTTTTTTTGAGAGAGAATGTCTTTGATAGGAAGTATTAGAAACTTAAATGGGAATTTTAGGGTAACATAAATAATGTAGGTAATGAATAATAAATAGATGGTAGGTCTTAAGTTAGGATTAACATTTGAAGCAGAATGTAATTGAGAAGAAGGAAAATAAGTAGGCCTAAATAGAAAAAAAAAGAAGAGTATTTTATGGTAAAGAAATTTTTTAAAATAATAAACAATGAATAATAATGTTGTTTCAGGGTAATGTGTACTAATAATACAATTTTTTTTAGGACCAAAGAACATGAATTATGTAATTTAAATTAACATGTATTTGAAACTGTTACAGATACCATAAGATGAGCTGAGCAGCAATACAGTATACAAGATTGCAAGAGTTCGAGAGACAAGATGCAAGATTTCAGAAACAAGAACCAAGACTGAAGATTCAAGAGAAGAGAAAGCTGGCAGCCATGGACTTACAAGTGGAGATTAATAAGGTCATGTAAAGTTTTATTTTTTTTTATGGAAGACAGTAACTGGAGTTTTTTTGTTATAAACATTATTTACAGAACTTTTTAAGTTATAGTAATGTAATGGAACTAGTGAGTTGTGGTAGCTGTCAAAAAGAACTAATACCTTAAGTTTAATTTTTAAAGTTAATTTTCTTTATTTACAGAGGGATTAGTAGTTTTTTTAAACCTTATTTAGGTTGGAATTTAAATACCATAGCTTATTATAAATGTGTACGAACAGTTCAAGTTCACAGTACTGATAGGTAGGTCAGATGATCTTATTGATTTTGATGATTTGTTTTTGAGTTGATTTTTAAGTGTTGTGGATTAGACAATGGAATAGTTCTGAAAACTTAAATTATTTCAAACTAAGAAATAGTAAATTTAATTTTAACTTAACTACACCAAAATTTAAATTTTTTTTTAATTAGTAATGTTTGAAAATTTTATACTCTACAAGAAAGGTTATAAACAAACTGATCGGATGGAATAAGGATGCAGTAAATCACAATTTCATTTAGAATTATTGATTAGCTTTTGAGGTTATGAAGTAAAAGTAATTATAATTTAAAAGTTTGAATAAAAAAAAATGGTTTTTTTAATTTGATTGAAATAGAAAGTTTAAAAGTTAATTAGTCATGATCTAGGTGGGTGATGGGGTGGGAATTGGCCACTCTTTTTCCCTATAACCTCCCTAACATGGCCTTCTATTACATCTAACAGAAAAAAAAAGAAGAAAAAGAAGACTTATTATTAGTTAGAATGTTTTTTCATGAAGATACCTGATGAACTTTTTTTTATTGTTGGGAAGAATAGTAGCAAGATTAATCAGATGTTTTACTCAGAAGAAGAAGAAGAAGAAGATAAAGCAGTTTTATGACTCGACAAGCCAGAGATTGGTGTTTCCCCTCTGCGCTTCTATTGACTACGTTGTTTACTCTCATGGGATAGCTGGTTCGGCACCATGGAGAGAGATTGCTGGGCATTGTGGTTGCCCCCAGAAGAAAAGAAGAGTAGAAGAGGTTATGGGTGCGTCATGTGAAGTGACCTTCAACCCAGTTACTTCGTGGGGACTATTTGCTGTATAGAGAAGATCAAGACTCAAGAGTTAGGGAAAATCATTGGAGGTCATGTTTCCCTTCCTTAAGTTTTTCCTATCAAATTATTTGCCTGATTAGATTATGCTAAGGGTGGGATACTTTATGTTAGCAGTTGAATTAATTAATTTTATTTTTCTTGTGTGTTTGCATCCTTGCCCATCGATTGCAGTTTAGTAGTTAGTTTTGTATTTGTCAGGCGTGATGGTAAGGCCTGTTGATGATGTTTCGGAATTGTAATCTGTTCGTGATGAGGATGGCACAACTCCGAAGCAGATGTGGGGAGAAGATGTGAGCTGCCCTGGAAGCCAGTCCAGTAGCTGTTGGAGTTTATTGGTGTTTGCTGATGGCCAGCCCAGGGAGCTACTCTTCTCGACAACACTGACTTCGAGGAGTTGCACCAACCTTCACGAGATAAGAGTTTAATTAATTTGAAACACTGATAATTTTGTAAGGACACTTAATTTTTTTTGAAGAGCGAGAGAAGTATGGTAATAAAGGGAAACTGAAAAAAAAAAATAATAATAATTATCAAGAATTTGCACATTGTTTAACGAATACTGAGAAACTAAGAACAGTAATTTAATTTGTAAAGAGAGCTTCACTAACAGAACAATTTTTTTTTAGAATTGAGAACTCGAGCCTCTGAAGGTCCCTGTGAAAACAAACCAGATAAAAGTTTTACATTTTTATTTTTATGAATCCATGATGTCTTAAATAAATCTTGTGCAGAATCTAGATGTATGTTCAGACAGTAAGAAACTAAGAAAATTATTGTTTTTGTGAAATAAGGAATTTATAGTTATGGTTTGATGGAGAAATACAATTTGTAATTTTGAGGTAGCTCGATGGGGCTCGAGCTCTGTGAGGGGAGGGTTATGTCGCGGTTCGAAATTGTGCAGGGTTGTTGAAATCAAATTTAGGGACTTTACTGACGGGACTCTGGGCTGGCTGCTCTGTTCACTCGTCAGCGCAAGTGGCGTGACCATGTAATTGGGGCACGGGGCCGGCGCGGCGCGCTGCGGGCTTGCAGAATTTTGTTTGTTTGTTTGGCCGCGCGCTGGCGCAGCCACGGGCCGCAGTTACTGGGGCGCGCTGTCGTAACAAGCCGCGCGGTGTGGCCTGCACATCGGGGTAGAGGGGGGTAGTCTTCCCAGATGTTCTAGTTAGTTTTTTAGTAAATTTGACTTCAATAACGAGCTTTTGTTATGGTAGGCGCGGCAGGGCGCGCGAATTTAAGCGCAAGTGATTGGTGACTCGGGGCTCACTCAGGCGGAGGCTATGCGTCTCACCTGTGGCCACGAGTTGTTAGGTCGAAAAGTAGTTTGAGTTAAGCTCGGCATGTAATCGTTTCAGGCTCACTCAGGCGGAGGCTATGCTTCTCACCTGTGGCCACGAGTTGTTAGTTCGTTCGTGATGTAGGAATTCAGGCTCATTCGGGCGGAAGCTATGGCCGACGCCAGAGGCCACGAGTCGTTTAATTCGTAATGTAGTTTAAGTTAGGTCATAATGTAGTCATCTTCAAGCTTTCGGGCGGAGGCAATGGCCCTCGTCACAAGTCGTTTAGTTATAATTTTTAAAATGTAATGTTCGTTCGGATTTTAAGGGCAGGAGAGGCCCCTACGTTAGTGTTAAGTAATCGATCAAGAAAGGCTTTTCGGAAAATGTGAGTATGGACTTATCTTTGTTTTAATTTTAGGTATTAATTATGATTTGAGGTATTAGGAAGGACTAGGGAAGTGTTTAGTGAAGTTCTCTCTCTCTCTCTTGTAAAGATCGTTCAGCCATAAGGAAGTAATGAAGGAATTATTGTTTTCAATTGTAATCCCGCTATTTAAATGTTCTTTAAAAATGATGTTGATTATTTGACTTAAAGAATAAAATCAATTTTAATTTAGTATTATGTTATTTTGCAAAATCTCCTTAGTTCAGCTCTCACCAGACATCCTGTACGGGATGACGAACCTATGATCCTAGGTACAGTAAAGTATTTTATGAAGTTAAGACTAGTTGATGCCAAGCGAGTTGTTTCTATGTAAAGAGCTACGATTCTCTCCCCCCTCTGAAAGTGAGACGTGACAGAAATGGTGGTGGCACCGGCTAGGTGCCACGTGACAATATATTTAATGTTTCACTACATTTGTGGATAATGTTGTCTCATTTATGTTTTCCGATACATATATAAGCAGAAAAAAGTAAAGAGGAGTTTCTATGTGGAAGAATAGTAAAGTATAGTTCATAAAATTTAAGGTCGATTTTGTTTTAATTTTTCTAGCTTTTATTTATGGTGTTTATAAAGACTCCGATGCAATTAACTAATTTCCATTTGTAACTGGTCCCTAAACCTCCGGCTTAGATCGCAGCACGCATCCAAGATACTATTAAACCATTATCAATAACAAAGGGATGTTACAAGTATAAAGGTCGTACAACGCCGAAGTACTTACTACTGCATCGGTCGCTATAATACCAATAGTGCTTCGAGATCGACAACGACGTCTATCCTGAAATTTGATGTCTCATCCTTGGTAGATGGTTTACGTTTGTAAACATTTCAGGACCTTATGGATCGCTGATCCATGCACCTCGGTCCAGCATCTACTACCGTAGTTGCAGTGCTTCCTTACAGTTACCTTGGTCGTTCCTGTGTCTACAAAGTCTACAACCTGGGGCGTCGCAACCGGGGACGGGGGGGGGGGGGACACGCCCCCCCCCCCAATAATAAAAGTCTTCAATTTCGTCCCCTCCAATCATATATTTAGTTTCGTAGTTATATTAAAAATGTGATTTCTGTGATATAACCCCTATGTTGCGCACAATGCATTTAGTCCAATCGTGGTAATGTGAGCACTTTTTAATTCGATCTTCGTGTAAAATCAAAATCAGGTCCGATACCGAGGAGAGATACTATAATAATAGTGAATATAATCACTTTATTACATATGTTTGTGTACATGTGCGAAATATTCTTAATACTGCTGAGGCATTTAAGTGTAACATTCAGGTTTCTCCTGATGTTTAAATTAATGATTTTTTGTGGATATAGCACCAGCAGATAATGTTAACTGTGTTTTTACAAATTTGTTCTCTGAAAAAAATATTTAGGAAAGAAAAATGCCTAAAACCATCTTTTTGCACCTTCAAACATTTTTTTTTTTTCAGGGGATGGATATTCCTCATTAACTAAATCAATTGAAGTCCCCCCCAAAAAAATATATTCTTGCGACACCCATGTCTACAAAGATCATCTTGAAGTCCAGAGTTAAGGGAAGAATGTTCCTACCAACACACCTGAGCTAGTGCCGGTATATTTCGTGTGCCAAATATAAATACTGACACATATTTACATAGCTGTTGTAACGCATATGATAACTGGCAAAATTGAGTCTCATATTGGTTGCATTTCTGATAGATTTAAAGTTAAAGTTAAAAATAATAAGTCACTTTGCACAGATAGTCGTAAATATAATTTAGTATTTCAGTATTCACGATATATCTTATATGTAATTCGAGGGTACATGTTTGCATGTTACTACTATTGAACGTGAATACAGATGTTGAATTTTGAACTCTGCTAATATTGATTTATTTGTTAATATTAAAATAAATATTGAAAAGACAAACAGATTGTCATTTTTAGGACCAATATTTCTTATGTGCGTTAACTATGTTATGCTCAAAAACACATTACAGTTTACACATATAAGTATTTTGAGATCAACTTTCACAGGTAATTATGGCACAATAATTATTTTAATATTTTACATGTCTGAATGTTCTTTATCATACCCAGTGACGTGTTAGCTGGTTTAACGTGCAATTATTGCCATTTATTGCTTGTATGTGTATGAAAACCATAATCAGAATTTATAAGTTGTAAATTCAAAACAAACTTCTAAAGATATACTATTAATATAAAGGATTTAGAGATATATTTCAGGTTGTTCTACCACTATAGAAGGATTTGCATAATGTGTTAATAAAGATAAACCTATGTACGAATTTTTGTTGACTCTAGAATCACCCTACTCGAATGTTTTTTTGAAGCGAATGTAAGTTATTATATATTATATATTAACTGTACATTTAAATTATATAGATTGAATACCAAGTATTATCGTCTATGAAGATGTTTATTACGGGTCATAAATAAAAAACACTGATTCAGTGATCCTCCTAAATTGTCAATTTTGAGTATTATCAGGTATTTTCCATCATGAATAGTAACTTTATTTCGATAAGGGTGAGAGATGGAGCTCTTGAAATTGTTTCATTAGATGCTTAATGCCAAAAATATTATTCAATGACACTATCAACATTACTTTTGATGAACCACATATGCACATATGAACCACATATACTATATAATACAAATAAGGACATGATTTCTTTGTGCGCTACATATACAGTACATATTAATTCATTTAAATACGTATTTATTGATTTTTATACAGAGTTATAGAATTGTAGCAACAAAAATTACAAAAGTTAAGTTTTTCTGAAAAATCTAGGAATTTACACAAAAAGGTTAAAATACCTCAAGCGTTTGATATGTTAAAGATAGGATAGTAGAAAGATATATTCTTTAAGGAAATTTTATGCTCTACAACTTATTTTTAATGACTTATTCGTACGACGAACAACAGGAAAGTTAGGTAGTCAAATAAATCAAAAATGTAAGGCTATATATATATATATATATATATATATATATATATATATATATATATATATTTCAAAATTAGTGACTTTCGAGAGCAGATATTTCATAAAATATGTGAGATAGCGATAAAGTGAATAAAAAAAATGTTGTGGAACATTTTTGTCTGCTCTATTTAGGTATAGAATGGTCATTTCGCTAGGATGCATAGTTTTCGATTAAAAATTTTAAAAATCTAAAAAAAGGGACCTTTTACTTGCCCTTCTGCCCCCCCCCCCCCCCCACCCCTTTCCCTTCCCCTTCCCAGGGTTCACCCCAAGTCCAAACAATGTCCCAAAATCAAAAATTGTGTTTCTTCAAATTCCTTCTAAAACTTTTTTTTTGACTAATGTTGACATTCCCAGGAAAATAAATAGAAAAAATTAAAATTTATATTAAAAATTTATTTCTACCTTATATTGTGTGAGGTGGTTTGGCCCTGTAAATATAGCAATATAAATAATTAATATATATTTTATTCTGTAGCCTTAATACATAATTATGGATAGTAAGGAGTTTTAAAAAAAATGGGTGTTTTCCATTATATAAGCATGAAAATATATATATTTTTACATTTTAGATATGTTTGATTAAAATATTAATTCCTTACGATCTAAAAGCATTTATTATGGTGGCACTTTAATTTTGCAGTATTTACAGCATGGTACTACCATTTTTCCAACTGTGCATTACATAAAAGTTCTATGTCATGTGCAGTATGGTACATACAAGTCCTATTAATATGTAGAAAGGTACATAAGTTCATCACAAGTCACAGAACAGCATCAACACAGTAAAATTGGTGGTGCGAGAGTGTTATGCCTATAGACTTCTACAGCGAAGCACGAGTAGGTATATCATCTAGTTTGAGATACTTATGAAAGGCTAGAAGTTGTCAAATAGTTTTACTATAATTACTTAAATATTACAAAGTACACAGAAAGGTTTTTCTTTAATATTTAATGTTTTGATATGTCCATAGGTGTTTATTATGATCAGAACAAGATTTTAAAATATATTTCTTTTTGAGACTAGGGGGAAAGGAGAGCTATTTTTAAAATATTTATGTTCTATCATTCCTTAACATTTAGGGTAAAGTACCTTTTATTCGTTAGTCATATGATTTGCTAAGTACTACTGTTTGTTTTAAGTAAATAATTTTTTCTGCATTATTATATTTTAAAATGACAATTTTGCTAAAAATATACATAAACTTGTATTAAATAAATTATTAAAACGATATAAGAAATTTGTTTATTACTTTAAAATAATGTGCTTATCATGATACACATATAAAGAATCATTATATTATTAGCAATTTATTCTTATAAAAGAGCTAAAATTAGATGACGTTCAATTAAAATTGAGTATATTTAACCAAATTAAAAAAAATATTTTTAAGACTATAAAAATTTATTCTGCACAGGTTACGGGGATAATTTCTCTAGGCTTACGTTATGGTGAAAGTATTATATAATAGCTACGTACGTATCTAAGAGGTCTGTTAATTTTTTTTTTTTTTTCAGAGATTGCGTTTTCATACTTGACTATGTTAAAAGTATCAGGAAATATTTCGATTATTTTATTTATTACCTAGCTGTATTTAAATGTATATATTTTTGTTAGTACTTTATATCTTCATTGTGATAAACAAACTAAAATATAACGTAATACATGACTAGTGTACGAAAAATGTTGTAACTAAATTGGCATTTTCTTCCTAAGAAGGTATAAATTGCAGTTTGTTATAGAGGTTTTATTCCATATGAGCTTTAATATATAATTACATAATTTCACACTTCTCTAAATGGAAACGTAAAAATTAAAATAGTATGGTCATTGGTTAATTTCATAATATTTTTAATATATTTCTAGCAAAAAGATTAATTTTTCTTGTGTACAAGTCACTGTTAATGTTGTTTTTACCACGAAAAGTTCCACGAGTGCCGTGTAAAAGAATGTACTGAGGTCAATCAATCGCGAATAGACTTACAGAAAGAAATGTGATAGTAAATGTATTTTTTCCCTTCGAAGAATTGCCTAAAACGTTACTGCATAAAATACAATTTTCTTGTTGAAGAAAAAAATGTATTTAACAATAATTTAATAGCTGAATTTTTTTTAATACTCAACAACAACTACAACAACAACAACAACAACAATAAATGCTTTAGCCTGTAGCTAGGTCAGCCGAATCTTAAAATAATAATATAAGAAATTCTTATGACTAAATAGTTTACGATAGCTGTATTGAAAAATAAGTGTTTTCTTACATTATTCGTAGACAAATTTTATACATTTTCACCCTTCTTAGATAAGTACAAATTTCAACGCAAAATCCTATACTTAAAAGATTGCATGTAAAATCAGTTTTCTTTATGAAAAAATTCTTCATTCGAGTGTTTTAATTTCTGCTGAATGAATGATGAATATATTTGTACATATAAGATACTTTTTTCAACTTTTTGTCCAAGTTGGTTTTTACTACCGTTGTTTTGCTAACCGGTACGATTAAAATATTATGTGAATAGGAAGTGATAAAAAATTATTTGCAACTACAAGCAGTTCACTGGCAGTTTCTTTACACCCATTGCACGACGTAAGTCTGAAGTCATGTGCATTAGTTTTTTTTATTAAACTTTTATATAACCTACAAACTATCTAGTTAATTGAGCAAAAAAAAAAGAAATTACATATTGAAGTTTATACAATTAAAATACATGAATGTTGTTTAGCTAATGTTGATATACCATGATTGCATGAACAACATATAGAAAATCACACTCAGTAAAACAAACAAAAATAGTATAAATGTGTGAAATTTATAATATTATATAATATTCAAGTAATATCATGAAGTCAAAAATAAAATATAAATAATAGTGCAAACTTGTATTTATCTGCCTCGCTTCCTTGGTTTATACCACGTTTACTGGAGAAATCATTAAAAATCATTACTCAAAACTCATAAACTTAAATATGTAATATGCCATATATTATAGGACTGACTACAAACAAAACCTTCTTATAACTTTACAAAATATAAAAATACTCTATTGGTTCTTCAATTAGTAATTGTAACTACGAGTTTTATTATACAACACATTGTTACCAGTATTTAGTGTTTCATTTAAACAAACCTCTTACCGATTACAGTAAGTAGTTGCAAACAATTTGTAACAGGAATGCCATAGAGATCCTAAGCGTTAAAGCATGAAAATTGTTTATACAATAGTTTGTTTATTCTTTCAATTTATATTTTATAATTATTTCCTGTAAATTCTTACATAGTGAGCAATTTTGTAATAAATCCATGGTGTTTTGTAAACTGTACTCACCTAGCTTTCTCTGCGGCCAGAACCTTTGTAAATGTGTGGACACTTGAGAGAGTAGCCTATCAGTGGCTCTTGGCAGATAAGATAACTGCTAGTTTATCTCTAAGTTATAATAAAGTTTTGACACACAAGTTCACATCATGCAGGTTATATAATCGGCTATAACAAGTGTAAACTTAAGGTGAAATTTAAAGTTGAACGAAGAACATTTTTTTAAAATTTTAATTTCGTTGATTTCTTAAGTAAATTACCTTAATCGAGTAATAGCCTACACGTCTGCAGAAAGTTAAGTTTTGCCAATAATCCCTTATAACCGTGCAACTGAATCTACAATTCTTTATAGAACGGGATATATTTCTTAAATGCAGTTTCAGTTATAGCAACTACATATTTACAAACAATTTAAAGAATAAACGTTTTAGTTTTCTGAATGTCAAATTTCTTAAGTGTGATCCATACAATGAACAATGCATTTAATACGTTTTATCTAAGCAAAAAGAATGGTATGTATTAGAAAAGTTTTGAAATGTTTTTGTAAATTGTGCCAATTTAAAAATTGTGCATTGGCTCAAAATTAATTTCCAAATACTTGACATCGTATTTAATAATTTTTTCCTGATTTTACATAGTAAATATTTAAATATTTCATTATATGACATAAAAAAATCGTGTCATTTATTTTTTCTTTTAAATTAATAACATTTAAAAACCTTCATGAATGAGTAATTAGTTCATAGTTTTAACCAGGGCGGAATTATATTTAAAAAAATTAATTTTGCTTGATATTATATGGTGAATATTTTTATTAACAACACAAAAGTGAAAGCTTTTTATTCAGTAATTAAAATTTATATTTATCTAAAACACAAAAATAACACAATAATAGACATTACAAATAAAAGATAATTGTATCGTTTTAAAATATTTTTTATGAGCAGAGGTTGAAATATATTACTCAAAAAATAAAGGGTTTATGATTTAAACCTTACACAGTGGTCAAAAATGTATTATGCCAAATCTTTTTATTTTAAAATTAATATTATTTATATATTAACTATTTTAATTTTTTATAAAAATAACTTTTTGCGTTTATTAATTACTTAAATTTTCTTAGTAAATATATTTATATATATTGAATACTTTATCTCCTAAAATAAACATAACTGCGAAAGAATTTTTCAGTTTCGTCAGTTGGAAAAGTTATAAATATTTATTACATAACGAGCACGTTTTTTCATTCTTTATTATATGATATCAAACACTTTTGAAACGGCTTTGCGTGGATTTGATAAAAAAAACTTTAAAAAAGGATTAAATAACATTATGAATAATTTACGATAACTCCATACTTTAAAAAGACTTTTAATAATAATTATGGTTTATAATGGTAAATAAAATAGTTCAAGTGTTTATGGAAGAACAAGTTAAAAATTTTTCTACAATATTCAAATCATTAATTTATTATTTTATATAGAATATAAATTATATCAATTCCATCTTAGTTTATAAGAAAAATTAGAAACAAAACTTTAGTTATAAAATACTATAATTTATGCCACACACAATACATTATTGTTTTAAAACCCCTATGACAAGCACAATAAAAAGCTTCCTCTAGGCTCTGCTAGTAGTATGTAAATGAGGGTCCTACGCCTGGGTTCTGAGGGTGGTGCTTGGTGCTGGTCCGCAATCTTGGATTGTGACGTCACGGCGGCAATCTTGAATCACCTTCACCTTCACCTTCACTCCGGCGGCCATTTTGGATCCGCCATTTTGGATCCGTCATTTTGTTTTTCACCATTTTGAATTATGATGCACAGTTGCAATTTCCGTTACGGCCGCTATCTTGGAAATCCGTAATTTTTATGTTAGATAATCGGGAAAATATTTAAAATTCATAAAAAGATTTAATTTATGTTTCGCTACAACAGCGATGCACTGATGTTCGTAAGAATATGCCAGGAATTGGTACAACTGCCGCAACGTCAGTATCTTGTTCGGGTCTGAAAGGCTCGTCTTCATCCCCGCGGTATCCTTGCAGCTACTGTGATTTGTAATTCACATTTTCCCATGATGCACGAAGACATGAGCGGAGAAAATGTGTAAAGAATCCTACTCATACGAAGTTTCGCTGCAATGAGTGCCATGTTTGGTTCACACGTATTAAGAGTTTCCGACATCATGCGAAAAAATGTAAAGGTGAAGTCCGTATGCCTACTGTTGAACTACCAGCTGACCTTTTGACTCCTCGGTTTAGGTTGGAGACTCGTGAGCGTACAAGCACAAAAACAGATGTAGAGCAATTGATTTCAATGATGCCTGGACTTGAAACTAAGCCCAAGACTGTACTGGGTGCATTACAGGTGAATGAAAATGGGTTCTACTTGGCACAGTCTGCATTTCGTGGAACACTGAAAGACTACTATTTATCTAAATACGTTTAGTGAGTCGAAAGACATTTGTATTTTTCTTGATGATATCAGGCAGAACATTGTCAATCAGCTTACTAATGACGTAACAAAAAACGTTCCTTTGAAATATAACTTGTGGTTAGACTGTGTATATGGTAAGCCGTATCAGTTCGAGAACAAAGTGAAGAAGTGTGCTTTCAAGACAACGGCTGCTGTAATTTACAGTTCTGACGATGTGAAGCAGTCCGTTAAACACTGTGTCACGAATCTCTGTCAAGAAGAGGATCGTAAAGGATCTTGCTGGTTTCTGTATAGTATAAACCGATTGGAGCTAAGAATTAGTAATTTGACGCCGATGCAGAACTAAATGATTATTAGATTGTTAACTTTCACAGGTGTATCTCTTGTAGAGTAAAAATTATGTAATAAATTTATGTTTATAAAAGAGCTTGCGGTGTTTTATTTTGAACCTGTCAATTTTTTATTTAATTTTTTTATCAAGTATCGGAACAAGTATCGATTCAATCAGTAAATTGATGAATGACATTTCGATGGTTTTTGGAATTTGTCCCGAATTCCTAGGTCAATAAATACAGATTTCCAAGATGGCCGACATAACGACTTACTGATGGTTGGTAGACTAGGAGCCCATGCTGCTTTTTAAAATTATGAGTATAAATAATTGAAAATATTATTTTTTAGATAAAAATATTATTTGCATCACCCCAGGATCAAACGAAGGACAGGAACTGATCTAATCAATCAGTAGACTATATTAATTGCAGATTTTTTTAATGAATTTTGGAATTTTTTCATGAATTTCTAGGTCAATAATTACACATTTCCTAGATGGAGCCTAAATTCCAAGAAGTCGGGCGCCTCAGTAATTATAAATTATTACTTAAATCTAACAGGTAAAAATTAAACTAACATGATGGTAGCGCACTAGCACACGCAAACAAGATGGCGGTCTCCAGCAGACGAAAACAAGATAGCGGACATGGTGTCATACTAGCTGGTGATATTTATACCTTGGCATTAGTGGTGGAATGTCAGTTGGTCAGTAGCTTCTGTGGAGGAAGGATCTACCGTAATTTTTTATTTTTATCTACACCAGGTTCAAACCAAGGACGTAAGTGCGTGTTTTAATTAATATTTAATTTAATTTTGATAAATTAAATTTTTTATAAATTTTAAATTTTTTTGCATTAAAATCGGATAGTAAATAAAGATTTTCAAGATTTTGGAGCATAACAGAAAATACAACAATCTAGAATACTAGATGGTGTCCGTAACGAAAAGTGCAACAATTATGTCATACATGTCCAAGATGGCAAACATAACGAAATGTGCAACATTTCTAGAATCCAAGATTGCGACCATAACGAAACATGAAACTGTGTTTTAAAACTATGTTTTATTAAATTTTGATTATTTTTTTTTTTAGAAATCTAGAAAATTTTTATTCAAATTGGGTAAAAAATAAAGATTTTGAAGATGGCAGAGCGTAACGAAAAATGAATGAGCCCCTGCAGAAAGTGCCTCAGTCATGAAATCATCGAAAATGTGTTAACTTCATATTCATGATTTCATAGATAGTTAACATATTTTTACAATAAAAGGGGCTCAGTCAAGTGACTAGAAAGCAGAAAAACCGATTACCGTATTACATATTTCCATGCAGAAAGGTCCTCAGTCAATGACTGAAGACCTTTTTGCAGGGAAGTGTCATTTATATTAAAGAAAGTTGGCACAACTTACTGATGTGCGCCAAATTAACAGCTGATAGTTAAGTGAGGTTATGTTTGCCAGTAGGCTGCAGACCTGTATATTATTTAGTTTGTTACAATTGCATTGGTAGAGTCGATTTTCTTAGTATGGAAATGGAAGAAAGCCCTTTGATGGGAAAAAAAGGAAGAGTAATCCTTCTTCATGGGCTAGAAATATAACTAAGTTGGCAAAAGTTAAGGGCAGAGAATACACAGATTACAAAGGGAAACTTGTGCCAGCCAAAAAAACAGTAACACCTTGCAGGTAAATATTGCTTATTACAAATTAAAATAGATACGTAATGTCTTAATATCTTATTGTGTAGCTGAGTATCATATTGTTCAATTTAGTGTTCATAACCAAAATGTTGTGAATTATTTTTTCTAGGTGTAAGAGGAAGGACTGTTTTAAGGCAATCAGTGAAGAGGACCAGCACGAAATTCTAACCCGATATCATGATATGTCAACAAAATATGAGCAGGACATATTTATTCAATCGCTGATAGACTTTCATGATATCAAGCAACGCCATCCTCGTAAAGAAGATTCATGAAGAAATGTAAAATAATTTAAGTAACACACAATTGTTGGTGAAGAAAAGATTGAGATATTCTTCAAGCATTTCTATCTTTACATTCTATAACAATGAAGCGTGTAAAACGAATCAGGAGCCTAAGTATACTGGGGAAGAGTCCCAAAGATATGCGAGGGAAGAATTCCAGTGTAAATTGTATTCCATCACATACGAGGGTGCTTATTAAAGAACACATTGAAAGTTTTCCTGTGAAGGAAAGTCATTACTCTGAGAGGGAAAGAAAATATTTAGATGCCAGGCTCAACTTGACCATAATGTATAAGTTATTCAAGGAAAAGAATCCCAAAACTAAAGTAAGCTATCAGTTCAATGCAAAATTCTTCAAAGATAATTTCTGTTTATCGTTTGGACGCCCTCAAGTTGATTGTTGCTGTGAATGTGAGCAATTAAAGTTGAAATTACGAAGTCCTCATCTCAATGATGCTGCTAAAAGGTGTGCAGCGGCTGAACTTTTGGTTCACAACAGGCGATCCAAGAAATTTTATAACCAAATGAAAGCAGATGCCGAATCGTCAAACCAGCCTTATGTAGGCTACTAGTATTATGTTTTGACTACATGCAAAACATTCAGTTGCCACAGGTTCCTGTTCAGGAAACATTCTATCTGCGCCAATTAACTGTAAATGTATTTGGCATACATGATATAACAAACAACACTGCCAAAATATATATCTACCATGAAGGTATCGCAAAGAAGGGACCAAACGATGTTTGTTATTTTTTATATGACTACTTGAAGGATGTCTCACCAGAGATTACTGAGATACATTTGTACTCAGACAACTGCAGTGGACAAAATAAGAACCATTCTTTATCCAGACTACTTTTGTCAATGACTGACAATCGGCAGTTCAGCAAAATCGAATACTTCTTCCCTGTAAGATGCCATTCCTTCTTGCCATGTGACAGAGATTACAATATTATAAAGAGATACATCAAACGCCATGATAGAATTTTCAGTGTGCATGAACTCACAACGTTAATAGTATTATCCAGCAATACACGCAAAATTCTTTTCAAAGAAATTACTTCTGCTGACATTCTAGATTTAAATAACTGGTGGCAGCTGTACTATAAGAAGAACTGTATCTCAGAAGAAACGTCCTGCAAAAGTGTGCCACGAGACCAAAAAATCCACTTTGGTATTAGCAACATGATGCATTTGTCCTACAACATTGAGTTAAGAGGTACCATTTAGGCAAGAGAGTTTATAAATGGATTAGTGAGCCATACATTCTGTCTTGCACAACCTGGGAAACCAATACCAACCATTCCTACAAAACTAGCTTACCTATCAGGAATGGTTCCTCTGAAAAAGGAAAAAATCAATGATTTACATAAACTTTTACGATTTGTACCTGACGAACATAAAGAATTCTACAACAGCATCGTTCGGTGGCCTACTGCTACTGAATCAAAAGATATGGATTAGTGAGACAGAAAGCAGTATACGAGGAAATGTGTATGTATTACAAAAGGAAGTTTTCACATTTTTATTGACACTTATGTATTTTTGGATAATAGGTATACTGTGTGTTGTGCATTTATTAGTAAATAATATTCACTTTTCATAATTATTTCTATTAATATTAAAGAATTTCAAGTTATTTGATGATCAGAAATGTCCTATCATGCAGAAGGGGCCTCAGTCAAGACATTTTGAAAAATCATACAAGTCAAAGTAATATCATTGAGATTATTTAATGTATGCTGAAGCACACACATTTATTTATTTATTTTATAGGATTATTTCCACATTTTAATGATTAATAGTTTCATTGCAAATCAGTTTTTTTTTAGTTATCTGAAAACTATGTCTGATTGACTAAGGCCCTTTCTGCAGGGACCGATTCAAATGCAATAATCTAGCATCCAAGATGGTGTCCGTAACTTAAAGTGCAACAATTATGTAATACATGTCCAAGATGGCAAATGTAACGAAATGTGCAACATTTCTAGAATCCTTGATGGCGACAATAATGAAACATGCAAGGGTGTTTTTAAATAATATTTTATTAAATTTTGATTAGTTTTTTTAATTTTAGAATTTTTTTATTAAAATTGGATAATAAATAAAGATTTTCAAAATGGCGAACATGATGTCATACTAGCTGAAGATATATATATATATATATATATATATATATATATCTGCTGGTGGCTTCAATGGAGGAAGATCCTGTCGCCATCTTTTTTTTTACCTTTCCGGGTTCCAACTGAGGAATCTGAGCTCCATGGTGTAAGTGTACTTTTTTCATAAAATATTGTAACCAATCCCCGGACCACCCGGATTGATTACATTAGCTGGGCGAACAAATAACACGTGACCAGAGCAAAATACTAGCGAAGGCTAGTTTAGCATACAGTACTCTGTTTGTTTTGAAGAATTTAAGGTAATCTTTTTATGAAATGAAAGATTAAAAACGTGACATATATATGTAACTTTAATCATGTATTTTTTTTTTTTGACATATATAAATATTATTTTTACAATTCTCTAAAAAAAAAAAAGGTAACATAAGCAATGATTTACAAATTATCTTATCACTTAGTTCTTTACATTTATATCATCTTACACGCTTATAGTGACCACATCTATTAAGTTTTTTAGAGATATAGTCTTAGGTACATGAAGAATAGTTATGACGATATTTTTTTTGAACAACAAACGTAACAATGAATCGTCTTACTTGAATTGTTTCGCCTTTAGGTGCATATCCAAAATTAATGGACGTCTTATTAACTCGACCAAAAACTTCATTACAACACAGGATAAGAAAACTATGTTACGTATCCACCCTTACGTAATCTCAGGTACATTAGTATTATCAACCCTAGGACGTGTATAGCAGAACCCCATAAAACACCTCTCAAAAGAATATACGTTAAACCTTGCGATATAAATGTTATAATAGCAACATTTAAATACGTAAATTTTACTCCAACTGAGTGTACGCATACACCATTACATCATTACTAAGGATTCTATCTATCATTAACCATCAATATCTAACATCGAACGTAGGCACACAATGACGGATGAAACGGACCCGATTAAGTGAATTAGAAACAACACTAAGTCAGTGTAAAGCGACTGAAAACGCATCTAAACAAATGAAGGGAAGACCTACAACCACCCACGGCCTGATAGAAAGTTCAAACGCCGACAATCCCGCAACACGCAGTCAGAGGCGGAGCTCACGCCACTGCCTGAGTGCATCAGAGTAAGCAAGCTTCACACCGAAGAATAATTCATAACTGGGACCCATATTAATCATGTGCGGTTTCCACGAGCAAACAGACGACCTAGATATACCTAGCTAAATGATCCCAAAGAGCGTGCCTACGCAGATGGACAGCCTTACTCCTAGTGAGCGAGGACTGCGAGGAAGACCGGTCGGGCGGCCCTATTTATACCCCACTAAATCTATGCCACAAGAGGCGCTACTGTCGACCTAAAAAAAGGGGAAGGGAGGAGGAATGGTGGAGGGGGCACTGGTAGGTGAGGAAAGGCTGCCCATTGGAGTGGGGGAAGTGGGACGGAGGGGAGTGATGTGCTGGGTTCGAGTCCGGTGTTGGCTACAATATTTTTTATTAATTTTTATAAAAATTTATTTATTAAATTTGTTTCAATAAATTTGTTATGCATTAAAAACGTTTCCTGATTTTATAACATAAAAATTATAGATTTTCAAGATTGTGGCCGGAACAGGAATTGCAATGGCGACATCATAATTCAAAATGGCGGGAAACCAAATGACGGATCCAAAATGGTGGATCCAAGATGGCGAATCCAAAATGGCCTTTGTGGTCAAGGTCAATGTGAAAGGTCAAGGTCGTTCAAAATGGCCGCCATGACATCTCAATCCAATATAGCAGACCAACACCAAGCACCACCCCCAGAACCTAGGCGCAGGACCGTCATTTACATACTATTTCCGCTTAAGGCTTTCAACAAAACTCCTACCCGAGCCTCCATACTAGCAGGTATAGAATTTTCTGTGTATTAAAAAATGCTGCGTGTAGTATATAATAGTTCCTCCCTCACAAGGCTGCAGGCTGTGGTGCCGGTGCCGGGCTTCCAGTTGTGGAGCCGGTGGAACGGGTCAATGACCGAAGGCTCTGCTGTCATGACGACCATCTTGGATCCACCATTTTGTTTTCTAGAACCATCTGCTATGTTTATTTCTAGAACTTACCGCCATCGAACAGCCCACTTCCTAATGTTGAAATTTCCTTACACCTGCCATCTTGAAAATCTATAATTTTTAGGCTAGAAAATCGGAAAAAGAATCAAAATACTCCTCCATATTGGATTATGACATCAAGGTCACCATCTTGACAACTCGTAATTATTATCAGATTATAATGGGAAAAAAATTAAATTAAAAAACTCATTAAAATATTATTTAAAACACACACTTGCGTCCTCGGTTCTAACCCGCTGAAAGTAAAAATAAAAATGACGGCAGATCCATCCTCCACAGAAGTCGCCTGCAGACTGACCTCCTACCACTAATGCCAATGTATATATTGACAGCTAGTATGACTTCTTAACCGCTATCTTGTTTTCTGACCACTGGAGGCCCCATCTTGTTTTTGTCTGATACAGTGAAATACAACCATGTTGGTTTAATTTTTGTCCACTAGACCTAGGACTTTGACCTTGACTGTTGGCATTGACCTTTGACTTTGACCTTTGTCCTTGAAATTGACCTGACTTTGGACGTTTACCTTTACATTGACATTTGACCTTGGACTGTTACCTTGGCATTGTCATTTTATCTTCACCTATGACCTTGACCTTTGACCTTGACCTTGACCTTGACCCTGGTGACCATCTCTGAACCACCATCTTCTTTTAGTACTCGCTACCAGGAGCGAAAAAGAAACAAAAAAAAACATATTTGGAAGCACAACAAAAAATAAGCACATCTCGACGCACAATAAAAAAAAACAATTAGAAACACATTCGACAAAGGAAGCATATCTGAAGGCACATTAAAAAATGAATACAATTTGAAAGAACAATCACAAAAGAAACCTTATATGGAAGCAAATTAAAATATAGGAAGTACATTAATGGAAAATAAAAATAAAGAGAAGCAAATTTAGAAGCACATTCAACAGAGAAATAACATTTGGAAGCACATTCGTCAAAGGAAGCAACTCCACAAAAAGGAAATGTTTTTTACGAGAACTCAGTCTTAACTATAAATCATATTTCGAGAAATACAAAAATTATATTTGAAATCCAAAATATAAATTATTTCCTAATTTTATACAAATGCAGGTTAAATAAGTCATTATTGTATGTAGCCAGCTTCCCTCAGTTCTTTGAGTATGAAGGTTATTTCGTTAATGTGCGAGTAGTTTCTTCCACTAATCAGTGTCAGTAGCAGTCTTAGACAATCGACCACTATGATAGGAACTTCCGATAAAGTGTAATCAATCTATTCTGCTACCATTATCTTCCTGAAATATTTATTTATAATACTAGCTGCAGTACCCGGCTTTGCCCGGGCTGAACACCGGGTGATATATTGTCCGCGAGTTACAGCAAAATGGATAGCGATATGTCCAATGTGGTGGACATTAAGAAATGACACATAATTACTGTTTGTGTATCTGTGACCTACGGTTTTCTGTTTACCCATGGCGATCGGTTAAAAAGTTTAGAAGTTGATGCGCTACAGCGCCATCTAGCGGCGCGTTACAAAAAAAATGGTTAGTATAAAAACCTTCTCCATAATAAAAACACTTCGATGTGCCAACTTTCATGGAGATCGGTCAAACGGTGTAAGAGTTTATCGATGTCATACATGCCAACATCCAATTATATATATTCTTATATTACAAAATTTTGAGGCTTTCACTTTTGCGGAAAGTGGATGTTCAGGACCTCGAATGGTTTGGAACACTCCATCTCGAAAGTATAGATATTTTAAATTCCTGAAATTGTCGAAATTTTGGGGCTTTGTTGGGTTCGAGGACCCTGAATGGCTCGAAAACACTTAAAATCGAAAGAGATAGGTTTTTAAAATTTTTTAAACTTTCGAAATTTTGGGGCTTTAACCACCTGGGGGGGGGGGTGATGTTGAGGACCCCGAATGGCTCGGAAACACTCCAAATCGAAAGATATATAAAGGAATATGAGAATGTAGGCATTTACTGTACTCCTATCTACCATAATAACAATATTGACAAATAGAAAGCTTATTACCTACCTATAAATAATTATCTAAATAAATTAATAAATAACTGCATGTTTAAGAATTTACGTAGCTACATACATAATATTAAACTTCAAACTATACACACCAAAAAAAAAACTAAGGATGTTTGTGAAACTATTTTTTATTTGTAATAATGTTTAAAACATTTGTAGGATTTGTTTGTATGTAAAACTGTGGTGGCAATATTCCGCTTATCCAAAGGAGTATATAAATTAATAGTGATATCACTCCCTGTACACACCACAAATCTTTGAATTAAGTAAAAAAAAAAGTCCAAAATGAAACAAAAAGTATAAATAACAACTAATTTGACAAAAAAAATTATACAACTGGAATGACAATGTTAACATCCGCCTGAAATTTAATAGAAGTAGGTAGGTAAAAAAATATATATAAGAAATTAAATGAAATTAAAACACACATAAATAAAATTATCACACACTCAACCAAACATAATGTTTAATATGAAATAAAGGAAGGTGGCAGTTACACGTAACTATTCTAATTAATAAAAACAATTAACTTCCCTGAAATAGTAAAATTAAATTTTTTTAACAATATATTACATAATTGATAAATTTCTGGTCTTCGGTCTCAGCAGCCCTAAGACTCTTGACGCTCAGCAGATAAATTATAAACACTAAACCAAACTACTTGCAAATAAGTAGGTACTGTAAAAAAAATAACAATATTGACAAATAGAATGAATAAATTTCGAAGAAATTTATAAGTTTAAGAATTTATTACCTACTTGAAACTATCCACACAATAAAAACCTAAGAATGTTAGTGAAACTAATTTTTTTTATTTGTCATAATACCTAAAATACGTATGTTTCCAAAATGAAACAAAGTATAAATAATGACCAATTTTACAAAAATAAAAATTGTACAACTTGAATGACATTGAAAACATACACGTGAAATTTAAAAGAATTATGAGTGCCCTAGGTAGGGAGAAAAAATATATATAGAAGAAATTAAATAAAATAAATGGGTGCGTGTACTTAGGTACGCGCATGAGAAGTTATACTTCTTTGGCATCATTAAAAAATAGTTTTTAATTGCATGCAAAAATATTGCGTGGAGTCCCTCCGCGTGGAAGAAGTGAAACTTCGTAATGTGAAAATGAAAATAGGAATGGGTAGAAATTGATTTTTAGTGAAATAATATTGTATCAAATCAAACTAAAAAAATAAAGGAAATAAATTTGTAACGATTAATAGATTGATCTTCAGAGAGAGCGAGACACCTATTGAATGTCTATAAAACTAACTTTTTTATGAGAGCAGATTTTCATGAAATAAATCATGAAATCATTCATCGATAAAAGCTGTTTATTTAACTAAGCGGACGGGTTCGCCCCAAGGAGAAAATTGACGCGGCGAGACCTCGGGTACATAGAGAAATGACACACACTCACTATTTATGTGTCTATGAAACATTATTTTTTTCTGCAATTTAAATTGTAATATACAAAAACGGTATTGAATATTGAAACAAATATGGCGACACTACAAACTGTCAAGATCTTTATTTTTTTCTTACTCTCTACTTAGTTCCTTACAATAGCAAAACGTAACGTAATGGCTTGAAAGCTATTGCTCGGCAGACATAGAGGAATGACACTAACAGTTTGTATATCTATGACACACATTACATAAAATTAAGATATTTTTTTTTAACCCGTTTAAAATTTATTGTTTTAGACAAAAGATAGCCTATGTCCATCCCCAGGATATAATCTATCTCCTTGCCAAATTTCATTACGATCCGTTCAGCCGTTCAGTCGGGAAAAGGTAACAAACAGACAGACAGACAGACAGACAGACAGAGTTACTTTCGCATTTATAATATTAGTAAGGATTTTAAGATCTCTGAAGCCTACTGTTTTATCGTCAGCCCCAAAGTTAGTGTCACTGTCATCATAACTATAAGTATCATCATCGACAACAAACACTTTCTCATCTCCACCTGGATTACTGTAAGATTTTGAATCTTTCACGTCGAAGCTTTTTTCATCGTCTTCAAGTTTCCTTTCTAAGTGACCATTATTTCTCCGAAGTACGGAGTATCTAGTTGAATAATGGTTAAATGTATTCTCAATTTGCACGGTGATGATTCTTCCAGTGTATTCTGTCTTCCTTAATCTTTCAGCATCCTTAATATCAAGTTCCTTTTAGAATTCAGGAGATCTATGAACAATACGTTCAAGACAAGTAAGATTATTTACGTCATGCAGCACCCTATTCTTAAGAATAGTAGCTTCATCGTGTCATTAGCTTTTCAGTGAACAAGGTTTTACATGTTCTGCTATGTCTTTTCAAGCTCTTCCTTCGCTTAAACGACTTGTTACACCGAACACAATTATTCATTTTGCATAGGGTTTTTTAACACACTCATTCTTTTCGTATTGTAGGACAATCTTTCTGAAGGTAATCTACTTGCTGCAGTATCTACAGCGGTGTCCTTTCGATAAATATACAGGCATATAACTGGAACCCATATTAGCATCTGTTACTAACAGCAACAGCATACTGAAAGTTTTAAATTTGAATCATTACTCAAATATAATTTTTAATATTTCGTCAGCAAGTGTTAATTAATCACATACAAGAAACCTGTTGCAAGTAATTCCTATTCTTGACAGCAGAAGTCACCACGTGATGTGTTGAGGAAAATATTATTTATTTTTTATGTGGGATGCAGGATCCCACTCAATATCGCAAGAGATGGAGGACTTTGCTAAACCAAAATGGGAAGGTAAATTGTCTTGTATGATAATTTTTCTGATCTGTTTTAAGGCATATTATTCAGCTCAGTAAATAAACATTTTTTTTTAAAATTCCATCTAAATAAAATATAGTAAGTGCTGTTTTGGTATACACAAATTCACTAACCAAACGAAACTCTGAATAAAATTGCTCGTCTTATTACATAAAAACTATATACAGGAATTATTTTCTCAGGAATAACCAGAACTTTGGGAGGATATAAGCAGAATCTCGGTAGGATTAACAAAGAGCACACGGATAAAACCAAAAAATAATGACCTGAATAATCAGGAGCACTCTGAGAAAATGAACAAAATAATGAAAGGAATAACCAGGAATACTCGGAGAAAACGAACAAAATATTGACGGAGATTAATAGGAGTACACGGAGAAAACCAACCTACGTTTTGATAAATCAAGAACACTTAATCACAAAAACTTATATTTACAAAAAAATTACAAACATATCTGACTTGTGGTAGAACATTATGCTTACTGAACAAAGGAAAATTTTAAATGCTAACAAAGCTAATTTTGTAGTATTTTTATTCTTTATTTTTTTAATTAAAACAAAGATAATTTTTTTTTGTGATTACTGAACTTTATTTAGGAAAACGTGAGTTAGTTTACTTCGTTTGCTGCTAATCATTCCTGCCACTATTTTGATGTTTTTCTCCAAATGTTCCTGAATATTCATGACAATAATTTGTTGGTTTTCTTTAAGTGCTCCTGATTATTCCTAATAATATTTTGTTGGTTTCTCAAAGTTCATCTGCCAATTCATGGCGACGCTTCTGTTGGCTTTCTTCATTAGCTTCTCGTTATTCCTGGCGAGAATTCTACTGATGTACCTACTCCGAGTGCTTCTGGTAATTTCTGAGTAATCAATCTCTCCATGAATTTTTTTTCTTTATTAGAAATTCATTTTTATTCAGAGTTACATTTAGTTAGTGAATTTCTGTTACTAACACAGCACTTACAATAATTTTATCAGACGAAATTAAAAAAAAAAAAACATAGAAATGGTTACTCAGTCTAATATTATGCCTTAAGAAAGCTGAGAAGCACTATCATGAATGACGAACTTCCTTCTCCTTGGTGTCTAGCGAAGCCATCCTTCTCTTGCGATCGTTAGTGAGCATCCCGCATCCCGCATAAAATAAATAAATATTTGTACCTCAACACAACACGACACGACATCTGTAGGCAAGAATCGGTACTACTTGCAGCAAGTTCTATTGCATGATATAAACTAACTCTCGCCGCTGTACGGAGCCAAAGACAGTTAAGAGCCATGTAGTCTCGTAGTCTTGCAGCCTCGTAGACTTGTAGCTATATAGTCTCGTATCCTCGTAGACTTGTAGTCCTGTAGTCTCGTATCTTCGTAGCCTCCTAGTCTTGTAGCCAAATAGCAGCTAGGACTAACACTATTTGGAGACAATACTTTTGACGACATTGGCTGTTGGAGCCAGATGACTGTTGGAGCCATAGACCGTTGGAGCCATAGACCGTTGAACCAATGAGCATTGGAGTCAAAACACTGTTGGAGCCAATGTACGTTGGAGCCAAAGTCTGTTGGAGCTCAAGTCTGTTGAGGCCAACAATGTTGAATTTTCGCCCAAATGTGCGTCCTTTTTGTTAAAGTGCTTCCTTTTTTTGCTTCCAAATGTGCTTCCTTTTTTAAAGTGCTTCCTTTTTTAAAGTATTTCCTTTTCGTTGATTTTTCTTCCAAATGTGCTTCCTTTTTATTGTGCTTCCTTTTTTATGATTGTTCTTACAATTAAGCTTCCTTTTCGTTGATTATGCTTCCTTTTTTGCTTCCAAATATGCTTCCAATTGTGCTTCCTTTTTGTTGATTGTGCTTCCAATTCTGCTTCCTTTTTTGCTTTCTTTTCGTTAATTGTGCTTCCGTTTCATTGATTGTGCTTCAAATTGTGCTTCCTTTTATTGTGCTTCCTTTTCGTTGATCTTTCTTCCAAATGTGCTTCCTTTTCGTTGGTTGTGCTTCCTTTTTTATAAATGTGATTTCTTATTAGAAACTGCTTCCTTTTTGTCGATGGTTGGGCATAGATAAGTCTGTACTCAAGACATGATTGGCCTCATGGTTTGGAGACGACTGGTATATTGGCGTGACATTGAACATGACCGGTTTAAAATGATGTTCGCATTTCGGTGAATGAAACACCTTGGTTCGGAGACGCTTGGAAATTGCGTATTATTATTTGTACATGGACTGTTTGAAATGTCCATCGAGTATCGATGAAAAATATATTTTGGCTACGGAATGGATGTGTTTGACCAACTACTGAATGCGCCTGGCTACCAACTAGATATGACTGGCCACCTAATGGTCGTACGTACCTAAACGCTGAGTAGACATTCCTGGCTTGCGACTGGGTGCGTATTGACACCTAATGGAGTGTCTGACCACCAAATACATACCTGGCCACCAATTGGACGAACCTTGTTGCTGACTGGACATGCCTAGCTGAAAACTGGGCATGTCGGCCAGGAATTGAATTAACCTGGACTCCGATTACGTGTCTGGCTACTGAAAGAAAGGCTTAGCTACCAAATGGATATATCTTGTCGCCTACTGGGTGTGCTTTTCTGCTACTAAGTATAGCCTACATGCCTGGCCACAGACTAGAGGTGTCTAGCCAACAACTACTGACTGTGCCTGGCCGCCGAATGGATGTGCCCGATCACTAACTGATCGTGTTAGACTGACTTTAATCTGGAAGTCCCTAACCACCAACTGGACGTGTCTGGCCAACAACCTGAATATGGTTGTACACTAAATATATGCCTGGCCTCAGAATATACATGCATGACCACCGACTGGACGTGCCTTGTCCCCTACTGGACGTGCCTGAACGTCAGATACGTGCCTGGCCACGGACTGAATGTGCCTTGATGCTACCTGGGCATGCCTAGCTGATAAATGTACATGTCGGCAACAAACTGAATGCACCTGGACGTCGATTACGTGCCTGGCTACTGAATAGAAAGGCTTAAATAGCAACTGGCTACGTCTTGTCACCTACTGGAGATGTTTTTTCTGATCACTTAAAATACATACCTGGCCACCGACTCGATGTGCCTGGCCGCCTATTACTTGCTGGCTACTGAATAGACATGCCGGGTTAATCAACTTTTATGTATAATTTTTATGTATCACTGACTCGACAACACATGTCAAGGCATGCAAAGGACTCGTTTCGCCTTTTAAGAAGACTGTAGTATTGTACTGAATGCTAGTAATATACTTGTTTGTATTTGTAGGATTTATGTAATAAAAATTATTTTGTAAAAGAACTTGCGATGTTTTATTTCTCGAACCTGCAACCTTTATGATAAAATTAATAAAATTACTATACTTTTAATTGAACTTATATTTTTTCATTGACCAAGGCTCGGGCCAAAGACAGGCATCTATAGCGCGAATCATTATAGTAATAATTTAATTTTTTGATGATTTTTGGAATTTTTCCCGAACATCTAGCTACATAATTACACATTTACAAAATGGCAAACATAAAGACTTACTAAAGGCTGGTTTATGAGGAACTTAGGTTACTTTAGGATTTTGAACATGCTTTATTAAATAAGTATTTTTTACATAAAATAAAAATATTTGAATGAGTCAAGGATTGAACCAAGAACAGGAACTAATCGAATCAATCAATATATAAATTGCTAATTTGTTTAATGAATTTTGGAACTTTCCCGAATTTCTAGATAAATAATTACGAATTTCCAAGACAGCATCAAAATTTAAAGATGGCGATCCCACAATAAAAATAAATTATTACTACACTCAAGCGGAAAAAAATTAAACTAATATGATGGTACTGCACTCTAGCAGATGGCATGTGTACTACATGACACTAGCGCTCCTTGTTTCAATTACTGAAAACAAGATGGCGATAGCACTCTCTAACAAAGACCATGTGTGTTAACTAGGGCTCCTGAAACCAGTACTGAATTCAAGATTGTGTATCCAAGATGGTCACCATGGTGAAGATCAAAGGTCATATTTGAAGGTCAAGGTCAAAGTCAAAGGTAAGGTCAAGGTCAAAGTTCAAGCGTCAGGTCGATGTTTAAGGTCAATGTCAAGTGTTTAAGGTCACGGTCGAAGTTCAAGTTCAAAGTTCAAGGTCAAGGTCAAGATCAAAGTTCAAGGTTAAGGTCAATATTTTAGATCAAGGTTAAGGACAATATTTAAGATCAAGGTCAAAGTTATAGGTCAAGATCAAAGTTCAATGTCAAGGTCAAAGTTCAATGTCAAGTTCAAAGTTCAAGGTCAATGTTGAAGGTAAAAAATAAAGTCAAAGTTCAAGGTCAAAGTCAGAGGTCAAGGTCAAGGTCTTAGTTCAAGGCAAAGGTCAAGGTCTAAGTTCAAGGTAATGGTCATGGTCATAATTCAAGGTCAAGGTCAAAGTTAAGGTCAAGGCCAAAGTTCTATGTCAAGGTCAAAGTGTAATGTGCTTCCATAATTTATTATTATTATTATTACTACGCGCGTCGGGAAATGAACAGTGTACTCGGGTGTAACAAGCTGTCAGGTTAGCTTGCACAACACGGTACCTACAATGAACGTGACGTCAGCCGGCAGGACTGACCTTGGCGCGCAGCGCCTTTAACTAGGGGTGTGGGGGGGAGGGAGTATCTTGTCCAGCGGACACGTCTCTGTTGATAAGCCACGCGCGCGGGCTGAGTTGCGTGGGCGGGCAGCCAGCTGCCTCTCGGCTCGCGCTCAGATGTAAACACAGAGACCAAAGTGCAGCAAAACTTATGATAATTTTAAAATTCAATGGTCAATTCAGCTACTAAGTGTATCAGCAGACAGTTCACAAATTACTTACTACAAAAAGATTCTAAGTGACAAAAAAATATTTAAAAAAAAAAAATTTTATTTAATTTTTTTTTTAAATTTTAATTTTAGGTATGACCTTTCAACTTAGGTATGCCTATAGACGTAACCATGCTCTGCTACCATTTTGTAATACCCCAAGTGTCTTAAAGAATAATTAAATAATAAGGTAAAAAGATTTGGAAACTTTGATAACTGAGGCCCTCAATATCTTATATATAAAATTCTCGTGTCACAGTTTTCGTTGCCATACTCCTCCGAAACGGCTTGACCGATTTTGATGAAATTTTTTGTGCTTATCCGGTATCTATGAGAATCGGCCAACATCTATTTTTCATCCCCCTAAATGTTAGGGGTAGTCCAACCCTAAATTTTTTTTTTTATTTCCAGTTTTTGGTAGGAAATCACCATGGCAACAGCTGTTGCTTTGTTGATGCTTCATTCGTCTCTATGGCAACGGCTATTTCATTGTTAGTGCAGTCCTCATCACCGTTGAAATTTTGCAAGTGGTAGTGGGAGGGGGAGGTGTGGTGGTAGTGGGAGAGGGAGGTGTGGTGGTAGTGGGGGGTGGAGGGGGAGGTGTGGTGGTAGTGGGAAGGGGAGGTGTGGCAGGAGTGAGAGGGGGAGGTGTTGTGGGAATTGGGGGGTGGAGGGGGAGGTGTGGTGGTAGTGGGAAGGGGAGGTGTGGCGGGAGTGGGAGGGGGAGGTGTGGCGGTAGTGGGCAGGGGTAGGGGGAGGGTGGGAGAGGGACCGCCGGCGCCGAGCAGATTTTTTCGCGAAATATGCCTGCCCCTAATGTTCCTTATGTTACGCAGTATGACATTTTCCGAAAATTAGATCCCATGGGAGGTTAAAACCAGGCAACAGTGGGTACTTTATCCGTATGAGAACAGGATTTGGCATTGTTCATGCCTTCTGCATCTCCATGGCAACGGGCATCGCGTGGCAGTGGCGTACCCACAAGGAGGGGCATGTATAATGAGCGGCGCAAGAGTGATCTGCCTGTAGACTGCCGTAGCGAAGTACGGGTACATCAGTTGTACGTTGCGTGCACGAGTCGGGAAACCATCGGTGCTATTCATTTTCTCTCCGGTACATTATACAGTATTGTAATAAATTTTCACTGAATTTTTTTTTATTTACCATTACTATAAATGGGAGATGTGGCTTAATTTTTTTCCATTAGTATTTATAGCCGTGCGAAGCCGGGTCGGGCAGCTAATATAACTATAAAAGTCAACAACAGAGGCGACACTAGGAGCAAACAAAGAAAATTTAGAGACTCCCTACGAATACTTGGGAGTAAAAGGATCGTTATTATATATTAAATAAATAAAAACAACTGTTACGTCTATAGACTTAATTATTTTATTAATCATTGTTCATTCTTTTTTTTATAGATTGACTTTTCCTTAGTTACATCTTTTTTTATTGATAAGTGATCTTATTTAAATTCCTCACCATTACACTTATTATATTATATTTTTTGAACTTATTGACTATCGGGCCGGCCCTGAATGTTTAACAAAAATAACAATACTTAAAAACATGAATGAAATCGACATTGGTAACGTTAAAGGTTGTACATATAGTCCTTGCAAAACCATAATATAAATTTCTTCTCCTCGACTTGCTTTTACTGTCCGCTGTCTTAACTGGGTTACACTGTTTTTTTTTTGAGTTCGTGAATAGAATAATAGAATTATGCGGGTATCACCCGGGGCTGTAGGTAGACGGTGATCGAGGTAGTAGGTCTAAAGATGGTGGATTCTGCTCAGGAACCGACTCCAGTGGGTCCTGGCAGAGGATTTTGGCTGCCCCAAACTTGGAACCCTGTCTGAAACAGAGGTCCAAATTCCAAAGAATTAGATCTGTTTCCAGACAGTATACTTAAATGGCGCAAAAGGCCAATAGAAGGAAAATTAAAGGGGGGGATGACGTCAAGACTTACCAAAACAGGGTGTTGGTCCTGGCGCTCAGGAGAGGGCGTCTCGTCTCCGCAAACTCGAACCACGATTCGCGGTAGCCACGGAAGTCATCATGATTAATTAGAAAATAATTTATATAAAAATAATAAGTTTCTCTACTTTCAACTAAACTACTGACTGGTTAATAATTTTAGCTAGGGACTCCATCCCTCTAGTCTGAGAAGACTACCTACATAATATACGATGTCGATGATTCGCCGAAGATCGCAGATACAAACGGTACCAGTCAGTCAGGAGGCACACACCGAAGTAATTTCAGAGCGGGATATCACCAGAATATCATAAGCGCGGGATCTCTAGAGAATGGGAGGGGGGGTAGGCTCTGAACCGAAAATTACCGAGCCCACCCGAAGGTGTCCGGCATAAAAAAAAATTAGATCTTACTGGAGTGACTGCGCGACTGAGGCGCTATCTTTTGGTGGCGAGAAGAAGTACTAATAAATCGACTAGTGACCGACGAGAGTGTCAAGCTAGGGGGTAATGGAGTAACCAGCGGTGCCACCTAGCGGCCTGAGACATAATGAGGGGAAAGGTTGTCGTTACCTCCACGCGAGCGCGGTAGTGTCGGCGCTGCCGACGCCCACAAGTGGCATTAATTACCACAGCCGTCGCTAGATGTCGTTAAAGGCCAGAATCGTAACTGCGGCTGTCAAGCCTGAGATGGCCTTGACTCCGGTTAACGTCCCCGTGCGGTCGTCGCTCCTAGCCTCACTTCTGAGAAGAAAGGGTGGGTGAGCAGGAGGGGGATGGCTTCAAAAAACGCATGGTCTGTGGGATGCAAGGTCCACGGGATCCTCCTGTCGTGTCTTGCTGCTAGTGTACCTTATACCGATTCGTGACAGAGTTAGCAGGGTTCAGCACTGCTTCACAAGCTGCTCTAGGCAAAAGGTGGTCACGCGAAGAAATAAAGTTACCGGCCCTCGACGTGCCTGGAGGCGGGAGAAATATTAGCCAGAATGCTAGCCTAGCATGAGGGTGGGAAAGAAAATCAGCTCGCCTCTGAGAACAGAGGCTGAGGGCCTGGCCGTAAATAAAATAAGATGAGAGAAAAAAAATATTTCCAAAATATTTAAGATTACAAAATTTTTAATAAAACGTGCCTAAATCCCTAATACACGGCACAGTAACGTCAATGACAAGATAAAGGTCAAAGGTCATGGTCAAAGTTCTAGTTCAATATCTAAGTCTTAGTTCAAGAACAACATTAAAGGTCTTGTGAACGATAAACTAAAATGATGGTAGTGCACTCTAGCAGACGAAAACAAGATGGTGGCCTCCATAGGATAAAACAAGATGGCGGATGTCACAACATAGTAGCTGTCGATAAATATCTTGGAATTAGTGGTGGCAGGTCAGTCTGCCGGTGGCTTCCGTGGAGGAAGAATTAGTAATTTTTTTATTTTTTGCCCTCACCGGGTTCAAACCAAAGACATAAGTCCGTTTTTTGAATAATATTTTATTAATATTTGATCAAATATATTTTTTTATAAATTTTAAATTTTTTCCCTTTAAAATCGAAATATAATTACCGATTTCAAGATGGCAACCGTTACAAAATAGGCAACGGTGTTTTAATATGTTATTTTATTAAATGTTGATTAATTATTTTTTATAAATTTTAGAATTATTTTTATTAAAATGGGATAATAATTACAGATTTTCAAGATGTCGGATATGACATCATACTAGCCGGTGATATATATACCTAGGCATAAGTGGTGGGAGGTGAGTCTGCCGGTGGCTTCATGTGGAGGAAGGATCGGTCGACATTTTTTATTTTTGCATTGACTGGGTTCGAACCAAGGATATTAGTGCGTTCTATATTTAAATTTTATAAAATTTTTCTGCAAACATGTTTTATTGAATTTTATTACTTTTTATATTTTGAATTTTTTCCAAATTTCTAACATAAAAATTTCAGATTTTCAAGATAGCGGCCGTAACGTAAATTGCAACGGTGATGATATAATTTAAAATGGCAAGAATTTAGAGAAACCAAATGTCGGATGCAAAATGACGGATCCAAAATGGCTGATCCAAAATGGCCGTCGGGTCAAGGTCAAAGGTCAATGTCATCCAAGATGGCCGCCATGACGTCAGAGAGGTCGGTGAGCTCTACCTCCACACCCGGAACCCAGGCGCCGGACATATATTAATTTATACACTACTAAATAACATGCATGGAAGATGGCAGCAGAAGAGATTAATTACTCATCACAGGAAGATCCTAACATATTGGTTGGCACGTTAAAACTTCTACCTGCTTCGCTTTGTGCAGGAAAATATTCGCACATTAAAGAGCTAATACTCAAAGAACTGAGGGACGCTGGCTGCAGGGGCGCAACAACTAAATTTCCAAAGGGGGGACAATACACCTTTTTATAAAGAATCATCGATCCCCCCTATTGAAGCGGGGGGTCCGGGAAAATTTGTATTTCAAGGTGAAAAATGGTGCTATTTAAGCAGTTTTATTATCTAAAAATTGATTACACAGCACTTTCTTTGCCCCCGTTTGCCACCACTTCAAGGTTTCAGGGGGGGGGGGGGGGGCAAAATACCCTTTGCTCCCCCTGTTGTTGCGCCCCTGGCTGGCTGCATACTAAAATGACTTGTTTTACCTGCATTTGTATAAATAAAAATAATAAATTATATTGAAGTTTTTAAAAGTGATTGTTAGAGCCACGGAATTTTCGCGCATTCATTTAGTCGCAAGCTAGAATGCAAAACTCCACACTCTCGCACTGTGTTCATGATTGGCACGCAGTTATCTGGACACGGCCCTCTACGACCGTGAGCCAACGATGTCCAGCTAGGAGAGAAGTAAGCGAATCAGGTAGTGCCAAATAACAAGGAAAACAATGTTCTCGCTAAGAAATCAACCAATGGGAAAGTAAACATGGGTCGAGCACACCTATTACTTTGAATTCTATCCTGAGGCCAGAGGAATCCGCGAAATTCCCGGGACTCTAGTGATTGTTGTTATTTCACGAATAATGAATTTTAGGCCTGAGTACACGCTACTGCATGTTCAATGCCTGCATTACATGCCTATTTCACATATTGTGTGTGTACTGTGTGTACTGTGTGCACTGTGTGCACTGTGTGTTGTTCATTCTGTGTCTACTGTGTGTACTGTGTGTTCATTTCGTGTGTACTGTGTGTAATGTGTGTTCATTCCGTTTCCTGTGTGTACTGTGAGTTCATTCTATGTCTACTGTGTGTACCGTTTGTTCATTCTTTTTCCTGTGTGTGTACTGTATGTTCATTGCGTGTCATGTGTGTGTACTCTGTGTTCAATCCGTGTCATGTTTGTGTACTGTGTGTTCATTCCATTTCATGTGTGTACTGTGTGTTCATTCCGTTTACTGTGTACACTGTGTGTACTGTGCGTTCATTCCGTTTACTGTGCGTACCGTTTGTACTTTGTGTACAGTCTGTTCGTTGTTTCCTGTGTGTACTGTGTGTTCATTCCGTGTCCTGTTTGTGTACTTTGTATACATTCCTTTTCGTGTGTGTACTGTGTGTTCATTCCATGTCCTGTGTGTGTATGGTGTGTACTATATTTTTAGTGTATACTTTTCAGTAGATATATATAGTTCATCCTGGGGCAGGGGAGGAGGGAGGGCGAATTCGGGGATTATGTCACTTCCTTCGACCATGCACACACGAAAAAGTGTCACGTTACGTTCATCAGCCATGTACGCACGAAAAAATGTCCCGTTACAGTAGTAGGATATAGCCGTTTCTAGGACAGGCGCAGGATCCAGGATCCGGCAGGAATCTTGGATGACGTCATCGGCGACCATCTTGGACTCAAAAATTCCCTAAAATTCCTTAAAAATGACTCAAAATGACTCAAAAATTCCCGTTTTAAGAAAAAAAAATCCCGTTTTCGAGGGAAAAATTCCCGTTTCGAGGAAAAATTTCCCGTTTTATTCCTTAAAAATACCAGCAGCTAGAAATGTCCATATGTAGGCTTAAGCATCCATGTCTACAGCCTCAGATAAGCCTCTGACGTCATCATGGATGATGACCTCACTGTTGCAATTTCCGCTACGGTCGCCATCTTTAAATTTATTATCCGATTTTAATAAAAAAATTTAAAATTCAATTAATAAAATTTTAATAAAAAATATTTAAAAAAACATACATTTACGACACGGAGCTCGGAGTCCTCGTTCGAACCCGGTGATGGCCAAAAAAAAAATTGGCGACCGATCCTTCCTCCACGGAAGTCACCTACAGACTAACCTACCACCACCAATAACAAGGTCAACTAGTATGATGTCATGTCCGCCATCTTGTCTTCGTCTGCTGGAAGCCATCATCTTGTTATCGTCTGCTAGAGTGCGCTGACGCCATGTTAGATGAATTCTCACCCGCTAGAGTGCAGTAATCATTTATTATTGATGTGTCACCCGCCATCTTGTCATTTGGCCGCCATCTTGGAATTGTGTAATTATTTAGCTAGAAATTCGGGAAAAATTCCAAAATTCATTAAATAAACCACTCATCAATTTACATATTGATTCGGTCAGTTGCTGTCCCTGGTTCGATACTTGATCGATTCAATATAGTTTAATTTTATGTAAAAAAATAATAATTTCAATAAACCATGTTCAACATTCTTAAAGAGACTTTAAATCCTATAAACCATCATGTCCGCCGTCTTGGAAATTCGTAATTATTTAGCTATAACTCGTGAAAAAGTTCAAAATTAAGTAAATAAAATACAATCAATATACTGATTAATTAGATCGACTAAGGTCCTTGGTACGATTTAGGATGATGCAAAAAAAATATTAAATATAACCACAATTCAACCTAATAGTGGCAGGTTCGAGGAATTAAACACCGCAAGTTCTTTTACAAACATAATATTTATTACATAATTTCTATTCTACTACAGCATCGATCACTTACGAAAGCTAGCAAATTTATAATCAATCATTTAGTTCCGCATCGGTGTGAAATGACTAATTCTCAGCTCCAATCGGTTTATACTAGATAGAGTCCAACCAGAAACTTTACAGACATAGTCCTCCTCTTCTTGACAGAGTTTCTGGATACCGTTTTTAACAGTTTGCTTCACATCGTCAGAATTGTAAATTACTGCAGCCGATGTCTTGAATGCACACTTCCTCACTTCGTCTTCGAATGGATACGGCTTTCCATATATACAGTCCAACCACAAGTTATATTTTGATGGACCGTTTGTTGCTACATCATCAGTAAGCTGATTGATTATGTCCTCTCTGATATCATCAAGAAAAGTACAAATGTCCTTCAACTCACCGAACGTATTTAGATAATAGTAGTCTTTCAACGTTTGACGAAATGCAGACTGCGCCAAGTAGAACCCATTATCATTCACTTGTAATGCACCGAGCACAGTATTAGGTTTATTTTCATGTCCACACGTTATAGCAATCGGTTGCTGCACATTGGTTTTCTTGCTTGTACGCTTACGAGTCTCCAATCTAAAGCGAGGAGTCGAAATTTCTACAGGTAGTTCTTCAGTAGACACACGGACTTTACCGTTGCATTTTTTCACATACCGTCGCAAACTATCAATACGTGTAAACCATTCATGACACTCATCACAGCGGAACTTTATGCGAGATGGATTCTTCTTGCATTTACTCCTCTCATGTATTCGTGCTACATGAGAAAAAGTGAACGACATATCACAGTAGCTGCAAGGATACCTTGCTGATGAAGACAAGCCTTTCAGACCCGATCCAGATACTGACGTTGCCGCAGTTGCGCCATCTCCAGGCATACTCTTATGAACATCAATGCATCGTTGTTGAATAGAAACCTTTACTTTCTGCCGAACAGCAGGACCTTTGCATGTCTTCATGTGCGTTTTCATATTATCTTTTCTGGCAAACTGCTTATGGCATTTCTCACAAACAATCATTTTACGATAAAGGTTCTTGACACATTCTCTCTTTTCGTGTCGTCGAGCATTGCTGTTGTTTGTGAAAATCTTGTCACAGTAACAACACCGATGTCCGTTAGTTGTTGAATCACCAGCCATTGAAGTCTCCATCGAGGCTGAAACGAAGTTCGTCGTGTTTTCCTGTGAAGCCAGCACCACCGGCATTAAATTCTCTTCTACTGGTGGTACCACGACTGTTGAAGTCTCCTCCAGTGTTGTCAGAGGCGTTGCCGTCGGGATCTGCTCCAACATCGTCGGCGCTGACGTTAGAGTTCCTATAGACGATGGTACATCCTCCATCAAGTTCGACGTTAAAGTCGGTAAAGATGCCATCGAGTTCACAAGAACAGGTAATTACGCGACTTATGCACCAGAAGAAACAAACTAGGTGATCCTTACACCGATAACGTCAGTAACAAACTGAGCATCCTGCTGTCTAGGACTCGCTTATATACATGCACAGGATGGAATAATACGCTAGTCAAATCAAGAACCATCAACAAAAATACTCGAGTCAAAACTACTTTAAAAATAGAAGCCCACTCAACGAAAAAGGCAGCACATTTGGAAGCAAATTCGACATATGAAATGGACACGCAATGCACGCACCTGCAGATTTATTCACAAAGTTAATATTTAAATTTCATTCAAGCGAAATAGCAAGCCAATGTCACATCATCATATTAACATCCTATTGGTCATACTATCCTCAAAATTTCACAGTATTATAAATCACACCAGTTTTAGACGGACTTATGGTTTCTTACACACAACAAATCATTAATTTTTCTTTAATAAATTCATATTTTAAAATGCAAAATATACATGGTAAACGAAGAACCAGGTACGTAAATATTTTATATACTTTATGCACACTGTAGACGCCAAGATCTTGAAAGTACATATGTAAGAAAGATATTTAATAAAACTCATATTAAATTGTATATTTATTCCCATTAATACACATCAGATAAAAAAAAGTAGGTTATTATATAAACCTCGCATTTCTTAGTTCATGTTTCTTTGAGCATGTTTCTTTCAGCATTTCGCGAACCAAGTAGAAGTTTTAACCTATTCTTCAATCATTTGGATTGTCTCTCGATGAACAATTGGTCTCATGTGCTACGGCTTCCATCTTCTTTACATATTTGTTATTATTAGTCTTAAAATCCACGCATCCGTGTCACTATCACAGACGCAAAGTTATCATCATCATCATCATCATCGTAGCTGTCATCAATATTATCATGAGCTGCATCAATATCACTCATTTTATGATGTCGTTTCCGCATTTCAGTTGTCAGAGATTTACCACAATCTATGATCTTGTGAGCTTCACATTATTCTCTATTGTTTTGTAGACATGGTTAGTTACATTCTCGTTTTCTTTAAAAGCCTGTGTGTCCAGTTTTATTATTTAATCCTTCATCCCATCATCCCAAACACAATTAAATCATCGTAGTATACAGAAAAAAAAATCAACAAAGTTCCTTTCATTTAATCTTAGGAACCACATCATCCTTTCCACCTATAGTATAGTTTCTTGAGCCCAAGAGTCTTTCAATATATACCATGCAGTGTTCTTCAAGAGATGTGGTATACTTCTAGTTCTACATACAAATCCATCCTATCATTGATTTGTTGACACATTAGAAAAAAACCTTAAAGTTAATTTTTACGTGTTTTATTAAATTATCACTTCGGCTAAAAATAATTACCACACATAGTGTGTTATAACATTTCCTTCTTCATCTGTAATGCTAAGTTCCTTGATAATAAATCCATACTGACTAGAGAAGCCTTGGAGGTTTACACATTTCGTCATGGTGGTCGAGACGAGACTAAGCCGGTAATGTACTGTCAGGTCTTAGATAATAGACGACACAATCTACCTTTTTGCAGGATGTCTCGATTATGTCCGGAGCCTCCTCGTCACAATCACTGGTCCAGTGATGACCGAAGTTGCAGACCTCTAGTTGGAAGTAACCATCCTCGGTGACGTAGTGCACACGGCGGAATCCGGGTGTTACTTCCGCGTACTTTGCAGACGGATCGAACGGCATTTGCTTGAATTTGTAGCAGCAGCACTATACCCACACGACTATGTGTTGACTGCTGTGTCTAGGGTGTTGACCTCAATTTATTCCGCTAGGACCACCCTCCAGTCCAGTCACATGTACCGTTGCTTCCGTTGTTGTCCCCCGCCTTGCTGGCGGCCTCCAACATTCCAACACGGTGATCAACCATCCAAGCCCTAAGCATGCTAGCATTGTGTCTTGAGATCGGACCTGGACATCCAAGTTACATAGAGTACAATATACTCTGAAATACATAATAAAGAGAAAATTGATATAAATAACATTATACTTTGCTTAATAGTTCCAGAAGTAATGAACGCACTGCTTGACCAGTGACCGGTGTAACTAAATATTAAATATATTTAATATTTTATTTTCCATTACCTTTCGTGGAATTTATTAATCATTCACTCTACGAAAAACAACTCAAGACAATAAACCTGGCCAACGAATTAAATACAGTACCGCTATGCCTTACATGAAAGTATAATTATTCGATAATCTGAATAACCTATAAATCGTTCATGTACAAAGCCACACATACAGGACAATTGTCTATGGACCATGAGACCGAGTCATGACAATATCAGACGTATAGGCATGAAATTTCAGAACCGCAGGACCTTCTTCGTCTTTAGATAATTACAGTAATTTAGACCATCATGAAATTTTAATACATACTAAAGGACCAAGCGACCTTGAAAAATATTTTAGTAACACCAAGAGGTTTTGAACTAGTAAATATTCAGTCACTACATATTTTACTTCGCGCAATCAACAAAAAGGAAGCACCATCAACGAAAAGGCAGCACATTTGTAAACACCATCAACAAAAAGGAAGCACATTTTGGAAGCACCATCAACGTAAAGGCAGCACATTTTGGAAGCACAATCAATAAAGAGAGCAGATTTGGAAGCACCATCAATAAAAAGGAAGCACTTTTGGAAACACCATCCACAAAAAGGAAGCACATTTTGGAAGCACCATCAACATAAAGGCAGCACATTTTGGAAGCACAATCAATAAAGGCAACACATTTGGAAGCACCATCAACAAAAAGGAAGCACATTTTGGAAGCACCATCAAAAAAGCAGCACATTTTGGAAGCACAATCAAAAAAGGCAGCACATTTTGGAAGCACAATCATAAAAGGCAGCACATTTGGGAGCACCATCAACAAAAGAAGGAAGCACATTTTGGAAGCACCATCAAAAAGGCAGCACATTTTGGAAGCACAATCAAAAAAGACAGCACATTTGGAAGCACCATCAACAAAAGAAGGAAGCACATTTTGGAAGCACCATCAAAAAGGCAGCACATTTTGGAAGCACAATCAAAAAAAAGGCAGCACATTTTGGAAGCACCATCAAAAGGCAGCACATTTGGTAACACAAGTTACGAGAACTAAGTCTTAGTTAGAAATCAGAATGCAAGAAATAAAAACATTAAATTTATACTTTTAATATTTAATTTATTTCTTAAGATTATACAAATAGAAGTAAAATAAGCCATTATTGTATGTAGCCAGCTTTCCTCAGTTCTTCGAGTATGAAGGATATTTCTTTTATGCACGAATAGTTTCCTGCACAAAGCGAGCCATGTAGAAGTCTTAGCCGGTCAACCAATAAGTTTGGATCTTTCCACGATGTGTAATCAATCTCTTCTACCACCATCTCACTTGCTTGTTTATTATAAATACTTTTAATATCACAATCGTCCCCGTGATCATAATAAGCGTTATCAGATTTATTTATTATAACACGGCGTTTCCATCGTTTCGGTCTCAGGACATGGTTACATTCTTCGATCTTGTCAGCTTTAGGTGCTTCATCACAGTCTATGCTTTTGTCAACAGCCTCAGAGTCACTGTTACAATCACTGTAGAGGACATCCTCTTCACCCAGATTACCATATGAATTCGATATCGATGATGTCGAAGTGCCATTATCGTCTTCATGCTTCCTTTTTAGGAGTCCATCATTTTTACAAAGTAAGAAAGATCTACTTGAATTCGGCTGGAATGTATTCTCACTTTTCACGTTAAGGATTCTTCCATTGTCTTCATTCTTCCATAAATCATCATCATCCTTCAATTTAAGTTCTTCGTCGAGATCGGAAGAGCCACGAACATAATCTCTCTCAAGACAAGGAAAATTATTGTCGTAATGCAGATCACTATTCCTTAGTCTAGTAGATCCATCGTTGTACTCTGGCTTGTACGCAGGCTCAACGTTACAAGTTCTGTCATGTCTTTTTAAGCTCTCTCTCCGCGTAAACGACTTGTTACATCGAACGCAACTTATCATATTGCGTAGTGGATTTTTAACACAGTCATTCTTCTGGTGTTGTCTTCCATTCTTTCTCAAGATAAATTCTTTGCTGCAAAACTTACACCTGTGTCCTTTCGATACAGCGACAGACACCGAATCAGGATTCATATTAGTTACTGTGACTAATGTTAGATACAAACAGACAGTTTTCCAATTGGAACCATTATTTAAATATATATTTTTTAAAAATATTTCTTAAGCGAGAGTTAAGTTATCTCATGCAAAGGTACTTGTTGTAAGTAGTTCTGCTTTTCAACAACAGATGACACCACGTATTGCTTGCAGGTAAATAATATTTCTTTCTTTCATGCGGGATGCAGGATTCTCACTAACGATCGCAAATGAGGGATGGCATTGCTAGACTCCAAGGAGAAGGTAGTTTGTTCTTCCAGTTAGTGTTTTTTAGATTTCTCAGGGTATATATTATTATTTGACTGAATAATGATTTTTTTTTAAATTCCACCTAATAAAAATAAAAAAGAATCACTCAGAGAAAACCATCAAGGATGATGTCGTTTATAAACATCATAAATTACCAATTTTTTTTTTAAAAAGTCCAAATTTAATCCTGCTTAAGCAACATGAGAGTTCTAGCACAAGCCCGCTTGTGAACTCTTTGCTTAAGCAACATGAGAGTTCTAGCACAAGCGGGCTTGTGAACTCTTTTGCTTAAGCAGGATTAAATTTGGACTTTTTAAAAAAAAATTGGTAATTTATGATGTTTATAAACAACATCATCCCTGATGGTTTTCTCTGAGTGCTTCTATTTTATTTTTATTAGGTGGAATTTAAAAAAAATCATTATTCAGTCAAATAATAATATATACCCTGAGAAATCTAAAAAACACTAACTGGAAGAACAAACTACCTTCTCCTTGGAGTCTAGCAATGCCATCCCTCTATTGCGATCGTTAGTGAGAATCCTGCATCCCGCATGAAAGAAAGAAATATTATTTACCTGCAAGCAATACGTGGTGTCATCTGTTGTTGAAAAGCAGAACTACTTACAACAAGTACCTTTGCATGAGATAACTTAACTCTCGCTTAAGAAATATTTTAAAAAAATATATATTTAAATAATGGTTCCAATTGGAAAACTGTCTGTTTGTATCTAACATTAGTCACAGTAACTAATATGAATCCTGATTCGGTGTCTGTCGCTGTATCGAAAGGACACAGGTGTAAGTTTTGCAGCAAAGAATTTATCTTGAGAAAGAATGGAAGACAACACCAGAAGAATGACTGTGTTAAAAATCCACTACGCAATATGATAAGTTGCGTTCGATGTAACAAGTCGTTTACGCGGAGAGAGAGCTTAAAAAGACATGACAGAACTTGTAACGTTGAGCCTGCGTACAAGCCAGAGTACAACGATGGATCTACTAGACTAAGGAATAGTGATCTGCATTACGACAATAATTTTCCTTGTCTTGAGAGAGATTATGTTCGTGGCTCTTCCGATCTCGACGAAGAACTTAAATTGAAGGATGATGATGATTTATGAAAGAATGAAGACAATGGAAGAATCCTTAACGTGAAAAGTGAGAATACATTCCAGCCGAATTCAAGTAGATCTTTCTTACTTTGTAAAAATGATGGACTCCTAAAAAGGAAGCATGAAGACGATAATGGCACTTCGACATCATCGATATCGAATTCATATGGTAATCTGGGTGAAGAGGATGTCCTCTACAGTGATTGTAACAGTGACTCTGAGGCTGTTGACAAAAGCATAGACTGTGATGAAGCACCTAAAGCTGACAAGATCGAAGAATGTAACCGTGTCCTGAGACCGAAACGATGGAAACGCCGTGTTATAATAAATAAATCTGATAACGCTTATTATGATCACTGGGACGATTGTGATATTAAAAGTATTTATAATAAACAAGCAAGTGAGATGGTGGTAGAAGAGATTGATTACACATCGTGGAAAGATCCAAACTTATTGGTTGACCGGCTAAGACTTCTACATGGCTCGCTTTGTGCAGGAAACTATTCGTGCATAAAAGAAATATCCTTCATACTCGAAGAACTGAGGAAAGCTGGCTACATACAATAATGGCTTATTTTACTTCTATTTGTATAATCTTAAGAAATAAATTAAATATTAAAAGTAAAAATTTAATGTTTTTATTTCTTGCATTCTGATTTCTAAGACTTAGTTCTCGTAACTTGTGTTACCAAATGTGCTGCCTTTTGATGGTGCTTCCAAAATGTGCTTCCTTTTTGTTGATGGTGTTTACAAATGTGCTGCCTTTTCGTTGATGGTGCTTCCTTTTTGTTGATTGCGCGTAGTAAAATATGTAGTGACTGAATATTTACTAGTTCAAAACCTCTTGGTGTTACTAAAATATTTTTCAAGGTCGCTTGGTCCTTTAGTATGTATTAAAATTTCATGATGGTCTAAATAACTGTAATTATCTAAAGACGAAGAAGGTCCTGCGGTTCTGAAATTTCATGCCTATACGTCTGATATTGTCATGACTCGGTCTCATGGTCCATAGACAATTGTCCTGTATGTGTGGCTTTTTACATGAACGATTTATAGGTTATTCAGATTATCGAATAATTATACTTTCATGTAAGGCATAGCGGTACTGTATTTAATTCGTTGGCCAGGTTTATTGTCTTGAGTTGTTTTTCGTAGAGTGAATGATTAATAAATTCCACGAAAGGTAATGGAAAATAAAATATTGAATATATTTAATATTTAGTTACACCGGTCACTGGTCAAGCAGTGCGTTCATTACTTCTGGAACTATTAAGCAAAGTATAATGTTATTTATATCAATTTTCTCTTTATTATGTATTTCAGAGTATATTGTACTCTATGTAACTTGGATGTCCAGGTCCGATCTCAAGACACAATGCTAGCATGCTTAGGGCTTGGATGGTTGATCACCGTGTTGGAATGTTGGAGGTCGCCAGCAAGGCGGGGGACTACAACGGAAGCAACGGTACATGTGACTGGACTGGAGGGTGGTCCTAGCGGAATAAATTGAGGTCAACACCCTAGACACAGCAGTCAACACATAGTCGTGTGGGTATAGTGCTGCTGCTACAAATTCAAGCAAATGCCGTTCGATCCGTCTGCAAAGTACGCGGAAGTAACACCCGGATTCCGCCGTGTGCACTACGTCACCGAGGATGGTTACTTCCAACTAGAGGTCTGCAACTTCGGTCATCACTGGACCAGTGATTGTGACGAGGAGGCTCCGGACATAATCAAGACATCCTGCAAAAAGGTAGATTGTGTCGTCTATTATCTAATACCTGACAGTACATTACCGGCTTAGTCTCGTCTCGACCACCATGACGAAATGTGTAAACCTCCAAGGCTTCTCTAGTCAGTATGGATTTATTATCAAGGAACTTAGCATTGCAGATGAAGAAGGAAATGTAATAACACACTATGTGTGGTAATTATTTTTAGCCGAAGTGATAATTTAATAAAACACGTAAAAATTAACTTTAAGGTTTTTTTCTAATGTGTCAACAAATCAATGATAGGATGGATTTGTATGTAGAACTAGAAGTATACCACATCTCTTGAAGAACACTGCATGGTATATATTGAAAGACTCTTGGGCTCAAGAAACTATACTATAGGTGGAAAGGGTGATGTGGTTCCTAAGATTAAATGAAAGGAACTTTGTTGATTTTTTTTTCTGTATACTACGATGATTTAATTGTGTTTGGGATGATGGGATGAAGGATTAAAAAATAAAACTGGACACACAGGCTTTTAAAGAAAACGAGAATGTAACTAACCCTGTCTACAAAACAATAGAGAATAATGTGAAGCTCACAAGATCATAGATTGTGGTAAATCTCTGACAACTGAAATGCGGAAACGACATCATAAAATGAGTGATATTGATGCAGCTCATGATAATATTGATGACAGCTACGATGATGATGATGATGATAACTTTGCGTCTGTGATAGTGACACGGATGCGTGGATTTTAAGACTAATAATAACAAATATGTAAAGAAGATGAAAGCCGTAGCACATGAGACCAATTGTTCATCGAGAGACAATCCAAATGATTGAAGAATAGGTTAAAACTTCTACTTGGTTCGCGAAATGCTGAAAATTTATACGTCCTCAAAGAAACATGAACTAAGAAATGCGAGGTTTATATAATAAAACCTACTTTTTTTTATCTGATGTGTATTAATGGGAATAAATATACAATTTAATATGAGTTTTATTAAATATCTTTCTTACATATGTACTTTCAAGATCTTGGCGTCTACAGTGTGCATAAAGTATATAAAATATTTACGTACCTGGTTCTTCGTTTACCATGTATATTTTGCATTTTAAAATATGAATTTATTAAAGAAAAATTAATGATTTGTTGTGTGTTAGAAACCATAAGTCCATCTATAACTGGTGTGATTTATAATACTGTGAAATTTTGAGGATAGTATGACCAATAGGATGTTAATATGATGATGTGACATTGGCTTGCTATTTCGCTTGAATGAAATTTAAATGTTAACTTTGTGATGAAATCTGCAGGTGCGTGCATTGCGTGTCCATTTCATATGTCGAATTTGCTTCCAAATGTGCTGCCTTTTTCGTTGAGTGGGCTTCTATTTTTAAAGTAGTTTTGACTCGAGTATTTTTGTTGATGGTTCTTGATTTGACTAGCGTATTATTCCATCCTGTGCATGTATATAAGCGAGTCCTAGACAGCAGGATGCTCAGTTTGTTACTGACGTTATCGGTGTAAGGATCACCTAGTTTGTTTCTTCTGGTGCATAAGTCGCGTAATTACCTGTTCTTGTGAACTCGATGGCATCTTTACCGACTTTCACGTCGAACTTGATGGAGGATGTACCATCGTCTATAGGAACTCTAACGTCAGCGCCGACGATGTTGGAGCAGATCCCGACGGCAACGCCTCTGACAACACTGGAGGGTACTTCAACAGTCGTGGTATCACCAGCAGAAGAGAATTTAATGCCGGTGGTGCTGGCTTCACAGGAAAACACGACGAACTTCGTTTCAGCCTCGATGGAGACTTCAATGGCTGGTGATTAAACAACTAACGGACATCGGTGTTGTTACTGTGACAAGATTTTCACAAACAACAGCAATGCTCGACGACACGAAAAGAGAGAATGTGTCAAGAACCTTTATCGTAAAATGATTGTTTGTGAGAAATGCCATAAGCAGTTTGCCAGAAAAGATAATATGAAAACGCACATGAAGACATGCAAAGGTCCTGATGTTCGGCAGAAAGTAAAGGTTTCTATTCAACAACGATGCATTGATGTTCATAAGAGTATGCCTGGAGATGGCGCAACTGCGGCAACGTCAGTATCTGGATCGGGTCTGAAAGGCTTGTCTTCATCAGCAAGGTATCCTTGCAGCTACTGTGATATGTCGTTCACTTTTTCTCATGTAGCACGAATACATGAGAGGAGTAAATGCAAGAAGAATCCATCTCGCATAAAGTTCCGCTGTGATGAGTGTCATGAATGGTTTACACGTATTGATAGTTTGCGACGGTATGTGAAAAAATGCAACGGTAAAGTCCGTGTGTCTACTGAAGAACTACCTGTAGAAATTTCGACTCCTCGCTTTAGATTGGAGACTCGTAAGCGTACAAGCAAGAAAACCAATGTGCAGCAACCGATTGCTATAACGTGTGGACATGAAAATAAACCTAATACTGTGCTCGGTGCATTACAAGTGAATGATAATGGGTTCTACTTGGCGCAGTCTGCATTTCGTCAAACGTTGAAAGACTACTATTATCTAAATACGTTCGGTGAGTTGAAGGACATTTGTACTTTTCTTGATGATATCAGAGAGGACATAATCAATCAGCTTACTGATGATGTAGCAACAAACGGTCCATCAAAATATAACTTGTGGTTGGACTGTATATATGGAAAGCCGTATCCATTCGAAGACGAAGTGAGGAAGTGTGCATTCAAGACATCGGCTGCAGTAATTTACAATTCTGACGATGTGAAGCAAACTGTTAAAAACGGTATCCAGAAACTCTGTCAAGAAGAGGAGGACTATGTCTGTAAAGTTTCTGGTTGGACTCTATCTAGTATAAACCGATTGGAGCTGAGAATTAGTCATTTCACACCGATGCGGAACTAAATGATTGATTATAAATTTGCTAGCTTTCGTAAGTGATCGATGCTGTAGTAGAATAGAAATTATGTAATAAATATTATGTTTGTAAAAGAACTTGCGGTGTTTAATTCCTCGAACCTGCCACTATTAGGTTGAATTGTTGTTATATTTAATATTTTTTTTTGCATCATCCTAAATCGTACCAAGGACCTTAGTCGATCTAATTAATCAGTATATTGATTGTATTTTATTTACTTAATTTTGAACTTTTTCACGAGTTATAGCTAAATAATTACGAATTTCCAAGACGGCAGACATGATGGTTTATAGGATTTAAAGTCTCTTTAAGAATGTTGAACATGGTTTATTGAAATTATTATTTTTTTTATAAAATTAAACTATATTGAATCGATCAAGTATCGAACCAGGGACAGCAACTGACCGAATCAATATGTAAATTGATGAGTGGTTTATTTAATGAATTTTGGAATTTTTCCCGAATTTCTAGCTAAATAATTACACAATTCCAAGATGGCGGCCAAATGACAAGATGGCGGGTGACACATCAATAATAAATGATTACTGCACTCTAGCGGGTGAGAATTCATCTAACATGGCGTCAGCGCACTCTAGCAGACGATAACAAGATGATGGCTTTCAGCAGACGAAGACAAGATGGCGGACATGACATCATACTAGTTGACCTTGTTATTGATGGTGGTAGGTTAGTCTGTAGGTGACTTCCGTGGAGGAAGGATCGGTCGCCAATTTTTTTTTTTGGCCCTCACCGGGTTCGAACCGAGGACTCCGAGCTCCGTGTCGTAAATGTATGTTTTTTTATATTTTTTTTATTAAAATCGGATAATAAATTTAAAGATGGCGACCGTAGCGGAAATTGCAACGGTGACGTCATCATCCATGATGACGTCAGAGGCTTATCTGAGGCTGTAGACATGGATGCTTAAGCCTACATATGGACATTTCTAGCTGCTGGTATTTTTAAGGAATAAAACGGGAAATTTTTCCTCGAAACGGGAATTTTTCCCTCGAAAACGGGATTTTTTTTTCTTAAAACGGGAATTTTTGAGTTTTTGAGTCATTTTTAAGGAATTGTAGGGAATTTTTGAGTCCAAGATGGTCGCCGATGACGTCATCCAAGATTCCCGCCGGATCCTGGATCCTGCACCTGTCCCAGAAACGGCTATATCCTACTACTGTCACGGGACATTTTTTCGTGCGTACATGGCTGATGAACGTAACGTGACACTTTTTCGTGTGTGCATGGTCGAAGGAAGTGACATAATCCCCGAAATCGCCCTCCCTCCTCCCCTGCCCCAGGATGAACTATATATATATCTACTCTTTTCTTTTGTTGAGTATGTGTTGTTTCGTTAAATGCGCGTAGTCAAATCTGTAGTAGCTCTGTAGTAGCTATGAATATTTACTAGTCCTAAACCTCTTTGTCTTGATAAAACATTTTTAAAGGATTATTGGTCCTCTTGTTAGCCTATAAATATGATCCGTTGATCTAAATGCTTGTAATTGAATTTATCGATACTTAGGTCTGACAGTGAGAGAGCTTGTCTTTACTGGCTGAAATGTTATATTAGCTTTTGACGATGGTCATGAGGATCGGAAATGTTTGTTCTATACGACTGACACTGTTCATGTCCTGGTCTTGCAGTCCGAAGACAATTGGCCTATACGTATAGCTCTTTACATGAAATGGTCCGAATGTATTCTAAGTATCGAAAAATTATACTTCCATGTTAGGCATTGCGACATGTATTTAATTTGTTGGTCAGGTATTTTGTCTTATGATGATTTTCGTAGAGTGACTGATTAATAAACTCCAAAAAAGATAATGGGAACAATATAAAATTCAATTTAAGCTTTAGTTATCCTTATCACTGGCCGAGAATCAAACCAAGGACGGGAATCCATCACGCAAATAATTATATAAATAATTGAATTTTATGATGAAATTGGGAATTTTTCCCGAATTTCTAGGTCAATAAATACAAATTTCTAAAATGGCGGCCTTATCGGCTTATGGGAGGCTGGTAGTAGAGGATTTTAAGTGGCTTTTAAGATTTTGAACATGATTTATTAATTAATTTTTTTTTACAAAAAATAATATATATTTTCATCAGTCAAGGATCGAAGTACGGATAGGAACCATCAGTAGAGTGATTTTTTTCGATTAATGTTTTTAATTTTTCTTTATTTTCTATTTAATTAATTACTGATTTTCAAGATGGTGGACATATAGGCTTACTGAAGACTGGTAAATCAGGAACTTAAGCCACTTTTTGGATTATGATCATGATTGATTGATATTGTTATTTTTTGATAAATTTAAATTTTTTGCATGATGTAACCAAGGACAGAAATCAATCTAATCCATTAGTAAATTAACGAATGATTTTTTTATTTTCCCTAATTTCTAGGTTAATAATTACGAATTTCCAATACAGCATTCAAATTTCAAGATAGCGGGTGCCACAGTAAAAATAAATAATAACTGCACTATAGTGGGTAAAAAATTAAACTAATATGATGGTAATTCACTCTAGCAGATGGCATGTGTGCTCCATTACATTAGCGCTCCTTGTATCGATTACTGAAAACAAGATGGCGACAGCACTCTCCGGCAGACACAATGTGTGTTAACTAGCGCTTCTGGTAATAAGTACTGAAAACAAGCTGGCGGTTATGTTTCGAACAGATGATGCTATTATTCCTTCAAATTAAAAAAAATTATAATTCCGAATATGTATATTTTTATACACCTTATCTGATTCTAAGTCTAGTAAATGTCTCGATGGCCATGCGGTTAAAGGCATATGTTTTCCAACCTGAGCTGCGATGGTTCGATTCACAGTGGTTCCAATGTATTTTGTAATAAAAAAAGTAAATTTTATATGGTGATAAGGACCATAATAGCTCTTGTAGGTAATTGAACATCAACCTTATGTGATGAGACAGTGCGATGCTGGCGCTCTCTAGGAGTAAACAGCAGAAACATTGGTGTCGGATTCCAAGATGGCCGGGGCTCCATCTGATCAAAAAACCAAGATGGTAGACATATCGTCATCCAAGATGGCGGCCTCCAGAAAACTAAAACAAAATGACGGACTTTTTGTCAGTATCGAAAAAAAACTCTGAAATCAAATCCAAGATGGCGGACTTGTTATTAGAATCCAAAATGGCGGCCGAAACGAAAATTGCAATGGTGATTCATGATTCAAAATGGCGGAAAGTTCTAGAAAACTGAAGCGCCCGCCGCGCTTCTGTGACGTCATCTCCGTGCCGCAGCCTTCCTTTCCTTCTCCCCTCCTAACCCCTCTCCGCCTCAAGGTGCCAATTTCCCCTTCCCTTTCTTTCCCCCTAGCCTCTCCTCAATTGTAGCGACTGCAACGCCATCTAGCGAATAGTATAAATGAGCGCGTATAACTTTTTATTTTTTTTCGTGGGTCTCTCTTGGTGGAAGCAGGTCGTCTCTGGCCCGGTCGAGGGGCAGCTCGTCTAGGTAAAATTCTTCAGGAGACGGAGTTAGTGTGTGCACACGATGGCCGTGCGAGTAACGTAACTATTAAATATGCTTGCCAGCCTTGATTTTCATGTAGCCATCCCTTTTGACTTTGACCTTCACTTAATTTATTTTTCTTTGTACTGGAAGCATTTGCTTACTCCCTCCTGCATGTGGTTTTGATTTTAGTTGCTGCGCGACTTGCATTGTCGGCAGTGGACTCTTAACTTATTTCAACGGCATCCAGACCACGCTTTGATTGCTTTTGGTTTAGAAGTAAGCACGTTAAGTGCCCGATGCCGCCCTGGTATTTGTTTTTTCATAAGAGCTTTCAGCTCCGTATGACGTAATTTTACGCATCGTTTTGCCTCGATTTTGCCCTCTTTCTTTTCCTCCCAGCTGTACCCCCGACCGGAGCCATTTGGTTAAGGCATACCCCCCGTGATCTAGCATATTTTGTTTGAGCACTTCTCTGTATTACGCTTACCTAGCCTTGGCAGTGAATGTCATCATGACGAGACCCACTGAAAATTGTAGCTGTAACAAACCATGTAACCGATCCCTCGCTTCTCTCTTGGGCTTGCATTTCTGTCCGCGGGACTACGCTCTCTATGAGTAATAGATATTTAATATGTTTTTTTCGAGGAGTGCACAATTAACGTTATATTAGGTGTTGGTTTATTTTGTAGTACATAATTCCTTGCCCCTACACGTGTTTGGACCGCTCGTATAGTCTGTATGTATATTGAGTCAGTTCCTAAAGTTGTTAACAGCAACGTACGTCTTGTGAATCACGTGTGTAATGACATAATGTTCACTATGATTTTGGTCTTCGCTCGCCTCCGGGCCGTAACGTAATGCGTACGCACGTATACTTGAATATTGGTTTCTCTCCTCTCTTATAGTGTGTGGTAACTGAGTCATAATTTCGCATAGAAAATGAGAAAATGTCTATCCCCATTGTCAGAGGCGACTGTTTTATACTGCATGATCCAGGGCATGCCTAGGAAATTCAACTTGTAACGGAGAGAGAGAAAGAATATTAACTTGTTGCTTATTGCTTGTTGTTTCGTACGACTGTAAGAGATACGCAGTAGTAGTTTGTTTGTTAAATCAGAGTACCTTGGGCACAAGGTTCACCCTAGTTTTTTCCATAAGTAAGGACTCAGTAAAGACATAAGGAGTGAAAATCATTGTGAAGGGAATAAACTTCATTAAATGTATGCTAATTTGTATTTGCTACGCACATGCCTCTAGCTGGCATCGAATCCGTTGACAGTGTATGTATATGTGTTAAGTTTGCGAAATTATAACGTTGTTAAGTGCGACTCATGTTCTTTATTTGTATTTATGATTTATCACTTTCTGCTTAACTGTCTTTTCTAGCAAAGACCCCACACACGATTTTCTTGTGCCCCCATACACTTCGCTTGCATGAGTAGGATATTCAGTAGGAGTGTTTGGTGGCGCATGGATGCACCCTGGTGGTATGCTTAACTGGATACCCCCACGCTGCAAAACTGCGCTACTCTGCTGTTTAGGCAGATTATAGTGATAAATCCGTTTGTATTGTTTGTTTCGGTGCACCATGGCCGTCTCCGTGAGCTGGGTTTACCAGTTGCACAAGACCGATTTGGCGCTGCATCTCGAGGAAAATGGTCTGCCCTTGGCGGACACCGATACCGTCGCCGAGATGAGGGCGCGTTTGGTTGACTACCTGCGTAAATCCGCAGGAGCCGCATCTGAAGTCACGACCAGGCAGCCCCCAGCTGATGTGAGTCCTTCCTCGTCCTCATTTAACGTAAAACTTTTTTTTGCCGCCCTTAAAACCATCCCGTTCCTGGGTGGAAGTGATCCCAGGCAGATCTTAGATTTTGTGATTAAGGCTGAGAGCCTGCATAAATTAAATTTAGTTCCACTTGAGGCTTTTCTGAAAGCACTCTTAAGTAAAGTTACGGACATCCATGTACCTCTGTTAAATGAGGCCATTGCTCAGGGTACGAGCTTTGATAAGTTTAAAAAATCACTGGTATGTTCAGTGTGTCCGCCTAGGGTTCTAGATGCCTGTAAGAGGGAGCTAGTGTGGCGCTTCCAAAACCCAGATGAAACCATTATGGAATATGTCACGTCGGTTACCGCGTACGCGGGAGCCTTAGAGCTGGGTACCCCGGAAGAGGAGTTTGTCCAACTTATTTTGGGTAATTTGGCCCCCGTGGTGTGGCAGAACTGCTCGATGCTCGCTCCTCCCACCTCGCTCGCAAGCCTACGGACTTGGGCGGGCGAAGTGGAAAGTCGCCTTGTTTCTCTTGCTAAGTATCAAGCTGAGTTCCCGGCAAAGCGCCCCAGCTCGGTGAAAAATGACTCTCGTTTTGACGGACGTATTTTTACGTCGCAGTCCGCCCCCCCCCCGTTCTCACTCCCCGTAGCCCGAAACTCCGTGACGTGGCAGACACCTCCACGCCTCGTGTGTTTGACAGCCTGCCTCGCGGCGAGCGTTCTGCCCATTTCACGCCTGGGCCCGAGGCGCGGGCCGCAGCTCGCGCGGCCATGAGTTTACCGCCTGAGGTAACCGCGCCCGTGGGCTCGCGGTCCGCAACCTTGACCCAGTCACGGCAGCTAGTGACCTTGGACACCCGCCGCGGAGCCGGCAGGTGTGCCAATTGTAGCGCCTTTGGACACGTCACGTATGAGTGTACTGTTCCGCGGGTGGAAATAAATCAACGTAGATGTTTTCGGTGTAAGGCAGTGGGACATTATAGGAGCGACTGCACGGGAACTGAGAGACAGCCTCGTGCGGAAAACTAATCTGGACGGGACGGAAAAGAGGTCGTATCCGTCGGCTACTCAAAAAATCCTCTGAACCCACTCATTTACATTTCCTCCCAATTAAAATTCAGAAACATTTATTTCCAGCCTTAGTCGATACCGGTGCTACCCGGTCTGTTATTAGTGAAAAATGTTTCATCACATTAGTGCAGTTGTACCCTCAACTTTCACAACGAGTTGTATCGGATGATTCCGTAAGGAATATCGTTGTCGCTAACGGGCAAGGCATACGCACATGTAAATCTATTATAATTCATTTTAAAATCCATGGATTTTCCTGGAGTTGGCCGTTTGTCGTTGTCCCCGGGATTTTGCCGAATCTAATCCTTGGCTTAGATTTTTTGGGCAAATCACGCTGTCGACTCAGTCCCGCCAACCATGAATTGCAATTTGATTTCGCTCCTGCTGTAAAAATTCGTTTGCGTCATGAGGTCCGCGAACCCATAGTTATGAGTTGCAATGATTCCGATAACGCGATGCGCGATCAAGCCATCGCCGCTCTCGTGCGGGAGTTTCCTGACGTGATAACACGTAAGATCGGCAGATGTGACATCTTGCCTTTTCGTTTTCATGTTACCGACGAAGTGCCCGTTTTTGCCAAATATTTGAAGGTTTCTCCCCCTAAGCTGCAGGCCATGCGCGCCATTATCGACAGATTACTCGCTGCCGGCGTCGTTACCCCTTCGACATCCGAGTTTTGCACCCCTACTTTTTTGGTTGCTAAGAAGGGGGGCTCTGAGTGGCGCCTTGTGCATAACTTTAAACCTCTCAACAAGAAGGTAATTCATCCAGTTTGGCCAATACCGACGGTAGAGAGCGCCTTACAACACTTGGGTAAAGCAAAAATATTTTCCATCATCGACCTCAACGACAGTTACCATCAATGCTTGCTTGATCCCGCCTGTAGAAAATACACTGCCTTTTCAACCCCTTTTGGCCACTACGAATTCAACAGAATTCCGATGGGTGTAAGTTTCGGGAGCGAAGCCATGAGCCGTGTTCTGGACCATGTGCTAAGCGACCTTAAATACAAATTTGTTTTTAACTATATCGACGACATAATTGTATATAGTAATTCACTTTCAGAACATCTTGATCACCTTAAGCAAGTCTTGGCACGTCTGAGAAACGCGCATCTTACTGTTAATCCACATAAAATTTCCTTGGCACAAGACTCAGTAAAATTTTTAGGCTATGTAATTTCAGAAGGGAAACTTCACATGGATCCGGATAAGGTCGCCCCCGTGGCTACTTTTCCGCGTCCAAAGACTTTGAAGGGAATTCAAAAATTTCTCGGCATGCTGGGGTATTATGCGCGTTTTATCCCAGATTTTGCCACGATTTGCGCGCCGTTGAATCGGTTGCGAAAGAAAAACGCTGCTTTTATTTGGGGTGAGGAACAGGAAACGGCCTTTCAATCTCTAAGAAAATGTTTGTGTTCCGCCCCCGTGTTAATTCTCCCCGACTTCAATAAACGTTTTGCCCTGCAGGTTGATGCTTCCTCAGTAGCCCTTGGAGCCGTCCTCGGACACATGGAGAACGGAAAATTGAGACCAATTGCTTTCGCAAGTCGAACCCTCTCAGAGTCAGAGCGCCGCTTGGGCACCTATGAGAAGGAGGCCCTTGCGTGCCTTTTCGGACTCGAAAAATTCGAGTGTTACTTGGATTGTAGAGAGTTCGACCTGTATACAGACAACCAGGCCTTAAGTTGGCTGTGCAATCATCCCTCGCAGCTCGGGAAGCTTGGGCGTTGGATACTGCGGTTGTCAAAATTCCGATTTGTAATCCATCACCTAAGAGGTGCGGAGAACGTTGTGGCCGACAGTTTATCTAGAATGTTCAACCCGGATGATTTTGAAATTGATAACCCTTCCCCCCCGGATGCGGTTGAGTTTATTTCGGTGTGCAAAATCTTCCCCGAATCCTTCATAAACCTGAAAGCCTGCCAGCAGGATGATCCTGCATGTATTCGAATCCGGAACGATTTGCAATGTGGAATGGCCTTACCCTTTGCCGAGAAGGATGGGTTGTTAGTGTATGCTGGCCCGTCAGGACGAGCTCAGAAAGTTGTCGTCCCTGAAAAACTTAAGGGTATGATTATCACATATTTCCATGCCTCACTTGTGGGTGGGCACATGGGAATAGATAAAACATACCGTAAAATTGCCCAACATTTTTTCTGGCCAGAAATGCGTCAAGACGTGCGCGATTTTGTACGCGCCTGTATTGACTGTCAGCTATCAAAGCCCCCACACAATGCTAAAGTAGGGCTTTACTGTGCCGACGCTCCCGTCGCCCCTTGGCAGGTTCTGCATATTGATATTTTCGGACCGCTGACGCGATCAAAAAAGGGCAACGTATGCTTATTAGTAATTCTAGATATTTTTACTAAATTTGTTGTTTTAACCCCCCTTAAAAACATGAAGGCGTCGTCCATAGTAAAAGTTCTTAAGGAACAGGTGTTTAAAATCTTAGGCCCGCCGTGTATTGTAGTATCAGACAACGCTAAATACTTTCAGTCGAACTTATACAAAAATTTCTTGTTTGAATTTTCTGTAAAGCCGGTGTACAGTTCACCGTATTTTCCACAGGGAAATATGAGTGAGAGAACCAACAAGGTTCTCAAGGGAATTTTCACTTCGTTCTACCGCGCCGACCAGACTCTCTGGGACGCCGATCTTGAACTTTTAAATATTGGTTTGAACGCAGCTCATCACAGTTCTACAGGGCATCCCCCCTCCGTGCCTTTCCTGGGGAGGGAACTTACCTTACCCTTGCTCAACCAGTGGGGGTTGCCACCTGTCGACTCTAGTTTGTCAAGTGTAGAGTTAGATCGTGTCTTGGAAGACGTTACTAAGAATTTAGCTAAGGCTAGGGAAAACGTGGCACGAAATTATGATGCAAAAAGGGCAGCCCATTCATTCGCTGTTGGCGACGTTGTGCTCTGCCGCTCTTACGTTTTGCCCTCATTAGCGGCTAGCCTAAACGTCAAACTTTTGCCGCCCTATGACGGGCCGTTTTTGATTACTAAGTTTTTAGCAGCTAACACTGTTCAGTTACAGCTAATGAGCAATAAACGTAAGTGGCGTAAGGCACACGTAACACAGCTAAAGCGTTTCATTCAGTGATTTAATGCAACGTTTTGGCAGCTAGTGGAAGCCTTAAGATACTTAAGTTTTTTTTTTTTTTTTTTTTGGTGTGTGTATTACTACTTTAGGTATGTTTTCTAATTAGATTGTAGAATTGTTAGTAACAGAATATAGTGTTCAGTCGCAGTTCAGTTGATGATTACAGTTTCCTTCAAGCGCGCGCGCCTCCTTTCTACCCCTCCCTTGGGCTGTGCGCGGACAACTCTACGAGAAGCCTGCTACGTCTCTGCTTTGCCGCTGCCCCTCCGCCCCCTACGCCGCCAGCCCTTGACTGCTGCGGGGTGAGGAGACTGTTGGACGGCGTGGAGATCTGGTGACAGACTCTCCGCTGTTCGGACGCCACCGCCGCCGCGGTTCAGCTCTAGAGGTATTCTCGGCCCGCCAGAAGACGTCGGCGGGAAGGATGCTGCAGAGTTCCGATGTCCGCCACTTAGCGCTGAGTGGCTGAGACGAGGAAAAGCGCCGAGCGCTGCCTGACCCCCTTGCAACCTTGTACCGCCAGAATAGGTCACCTGATACGGCGCTTATCGTTTCTCTCTTTCACTTCAGAAAAAATGGAGGGGGACCTGTCAGCGACACGTCGGACGCGAGTCGCCTGTATTCTACTTGTGCAGCACCAAGGAGATCGCGGTCCCCTGTTGGAGCTGCCACCCGTCGCACCGCTGAAACGAACACGTTGCTTCCCCCCTCCAGCGGCACGATCCGGCTAGTTTCAAGTCATTTCTACATCGTCTGAATCAAGGCGTTCGCAAGATACAAGAAGTTGTCTCATGTCACAAACACTGAACTTCAACACGACTTTAAGCTCGGGCTCACAGGGCAGAAGACTTCGTAAGGGGTGGGGGTTGAAGCGCCCGCCGCGCTTCTGTGACGTCATCTCCGTGCCGCAGCCTTCCTTTCCTTCTCCCCTCCTAACCCCTCTCCGCCTCAAGGTGCCAATTTCCCCTTCCCTTTCTTTCCCCCTAGCCTCTCCTCAATTGTAGCGACTGCAACGCCATCTAGCGAATAGTATAAATGAGCGCGTATAACTTTTTATTTTTTTTCGTGGGTCTCTCTTGGTGGAAGCAGGTCGTCTCTGGCCCGGTCGAGGGGCAGCTCGTCTAGGTAAAATTCTTCAGGAGACGGAGTTAGTGTGTGCACACGATGGCCGTGCGAGTAACGTAACTATTAAATATGCTTGCCAGCCTTGATTTTCATGTAGCCATCCCTTTTGACTTTGACCTTCACTTAATTTATTTTTCTTTGTACTGGAAGCATTTGCTTACTCCCTCCTGCATGTGGTTTTGATTTTAGTTGCTGCGCGACTTGCATTGTCGGCAGTGGACTCTTAACTTATTTCAACGGCATCCAGACCACGCTTTGATTGCTTTTGGTTTAGAAGTAAGCACGTTAAGTGCCCGATGCCGCCCTGGTATTTGTTTTTTCATAAGAGCTTTCAGCTCCGTATGACGTAATTTTACGCATCGTTTTGCCTCGATTTTGCCCTCTTTCTTTTCCTCCCAGCTGTACCCCCGACCGGAGCCATTTGGTTAAGGCATACCCCCCGTGATCTAGCATATTTTGTTTGAGCACTTCTCTGTATTACGCTTACCTAGCCTTGGCAGTGAATGTCATCATGACGAGACCCACTGAAAATTGTAGCTGTAACAAACCATGTAACCGATCCCTCGCTTCTCTCTTGGGCTTGCATTTCTGTCCGCGGGACTACGCTCTCTATGAGTAATAGATATTTAATATGTTTTTTTCGAGGAGTGCACAATTAACGTTATATTAGGTGTTGGTTTATTTTGTAGTACATAATTCCTTGCCCCTACACGTGTTTGGACCGCTCGTATAGTCTGTATGTATATTGAGTCAGTTCCTAAAGTTGTTAACAGCAACGTACGTCTTGTGAATCACGTGTGTAATGACATAATGTTCACTATGATTTTGGTCTTCGCTCGCCTCCGGGCCGTAACGTAATGCGTACGCACGTATACTTGAATATTGGTTTCTCTCCTCTCTTATAGTGTGTGGTAACTGAGTCATAATTTCGCATAGAAAATGAGAAAATGTCTATCCCCATTGTCAGAGGCGACTGTTTTATACTGCATGATCCAGGGCATGCCTAGGAAATTCAACTTGTAACGGAGAGAGAGAAAGAATATTAACTTGTTGCTTATTGCTTGTTGTTTCGTACGACTGTAAGAGATACGCAGTAGTAGTTTGTTTGTTAAATCAGAGTACCTTGGGCACAAGGTTCACCCTAGTTTTTTCCATAAGTAAGGACTCAGTAAAGACATAAGGAGTGAAAATCATTGTGAAGGGAATAAACTTCATTAAATGTATGCTAATTTGTATTTGCTACGCACATGCCTCTAGCTGGCATCGAATCCGTTGACAGTGTATGTATATGTGTTAAGTTTGCGAAATTATAACGTTGTTAAGTGCGACTCATGTTCTTTATTTGTATTTATGATTTATCACTTTCTGCTTAACTGTCTTTTCTAGCAAAGACCCCACACACGATTTTCTTGTGCCCCCATACACTTCGCTTGCATGAGTAGGATATTCAGTAGGAGTGTTTGGTGGCGCATGGATGCACCCTGGTGGTATGCTTAACTGGATACCCCCACGCTGCAAAACAAAATAGCGGAATTCAAAATGGCAGAAAGTTCGAGAAAACAAAATGGTGGATTCAATATTGTGGATCCAAAATGGTCGCTGGGGTCACAGTCAAAGGTCAAGTACAAGGTCATGCATGATGGCCGCCGTGAAATCACAATCCAAGATGACGGTCGGCACATCACCACCACAGCGTGAAGCCAGGTGCCGGAGCCCCCTTTTTACACTACTTCCATTGTGTGTCAAGTGTGTGTACTGTGTCCAATGTTTTTCCTGTGTGTACTTTGTGTCCAGTGTGTGTCCTGTGTGTGCATTGCGCGTCCTGTGTGTAATTGTGTGTACACTTAAAATACTGTGTGTGTAATTGTGTGTGCATTGCGTGGACTCCGGCACCACGGTTCCGGCTCCGCACCACGAACCCGGGGCCAGAACATACATTTGTACACTTCGTATGTCATTACAACGTTTTTAATGTTTTGGTCTCAGGGCTTCATCATAGTCTTCGATCTTGCCTGCTTTAGGTGCTTCAGCACAGTCTTCGTTCGCGTCACCAGCTTCAGAGTCACTGTCGCCATAACCATAGAAGTTAGCGTGTTCATCTGAATTACTGTACAAAATCTAAATCGTTGTCGTAGAAGCTTCTTAATGGAATAAAATCTTTTTTTTAAGTGTACATCATTATTCCAAAGTATGAAGGATCTACATGATATGGGCTTGAATGTGTTTTCACTTTTCACGCTGATGATACTTAAATCAGTTTCAGTCTTCCTTAAACCGTCAGCATCTTTCAATTTAATTTATTTTTTGCGATCGGGAGGGTTTTGAACTTCACTCTGAAGTCAAGGAAAATTATTTACATCAAGCTACTCTTCTTTAGTGTAGTGTCCATATCGATGTCATCTATCCCGTAAGTGGGTTGGCTTTACATGTTCCGCCGTTTATTTTTAAGCTGTCAATTCGTGTAAACAACATGCTACGCTGATTAGAGCTTAACATTTTGCTTAGTGGGTTTTTAACCCAATCATTCTTCTCAGGTCAAAATGCTTTCTGCAGTGTCTACAGTGGCGTCCTTTATATTCAGCTGCAGATTAATAATCAGGAGCCAAGTTAGGTTCTGTGACTAATGATACATGCAAATTGAAATTTTTATTTAGAAACAGCAACTTAAATACAAAATTTTAATCCATCCGCGAGTATTTATTTTCAATTTTGTATGACTCGTGGCCAAATAGTTCAGCTTAAAAACAACAGATGTCACCATATGTTGCATGGAGGCAATTTTTTTTTCATGTGGGATGTGGGATGCTCACTAACGATCGCAAAAGAAGGAAGTCTTCGCTAGACAACAAGGAAAAGGAAATAATTCTTCTTGCATGATTGCGATTCTCAGCTGTCACAAGGCATGTTATTTAACTGAGTAATGGATGTTTCTTGTTTGAATTACACCTAATAAAAATTTTTTTTGTGCTGATTAGTAAACCTTAATTCACTAATTAGATATAACTCTGAATAAAATTGCATGTCTCATTAGGTACAAATATTTTTGCGCAGAGATCGATTTCTCAGAAATAACCAGAAGTACTCGGAGAACATCAGCGGAAGTCTCGACAGGAATAATGAGCACATAAAGTATACCATTACAATATTGGCAGGAATAATCAGTATCACATGGAGAAAACCTACGCACGTTTTCCCTAATATCAGAAAATCACACCAAAAATATATATAAATTAAAATAAAACATAAACATAATATAAATAATAAAATATAAAAAATAAAAACAAAAAAATAATTTAAAAAATTTAAAAAAAAAAAAAAAAACATTTGGCTTCTACTAGAACTCTATCCTTGCTAAGCAGAGGAGTATGTCACAAGCTGACAGAAGCTGTTTTTGTAATTTTTCATTCGTTTTTTTTTAATTTTTTTATATTTTCTTATTTATTGGATTTAATTAGAATACATACTATATTTGACTGGATTATTTGTGACATAATTAGTAACGTACCAAAAAAATGTCGTGGATCAAAATGTACAGATATTGGTTCATTAATTCATAAAACAGAATCTAAGATAGTCTTCGGTTAATGTGTTAGTTTGCAAGAATTTCCTTGTGGAAATGTGTGTTGTTTAGAGTTGAGAGGATGAGTCGAGGCGATGACTCGCCAGAGCGTAACGAACACTACAACGCTCACAATCGGCTCGCTCGATGATGGATATGGGAAGATTCTCTGGATTGGGGTGTTCGATGGCGGAAAGGTGGAGGGGTAATGTAGAGCGCCTCAATCCTCACTCTCTGGCAGACGTTTGAGAAAAACCTTGCAGTGATGCAATTTTCGTTATGCTTAAACCGACAAAAGTTATATATTTAAAAAGTCAATAAAATTCATTTATAAGTATAAAAGTTTATATAAAATTTAACAATAGGATTATTTTTAGTGTATTTAAGCTGTCTTAAACCTATAAATTCATTGTTAGACTCCATGGGGAATAATTAATAAATCATTTATTGCAATTAATTATTACATGTGTTTTAAATATTTGTTTACCCTACAATATTTCCTACCCTTCTTTCTGTGAGATTATACTTATAATACGCGCTTGTGCCCATGTTATTTTTGTTGCAACTCTTTTTTTTTAATGTCTAGCCTGATTACTGGAACACGCCATAAATAATACAATTCCATTTTTTTTTAGTGTTTATCAAATGATTCTGATGAAAAGGTTCCGAGATATAGGCGCCGCGCCGGGAGGACAAATCTGATTATATATTATATGTAGAGTGGAAATGATAATAGAGCTAAGTGCCAAAAAGTTGTTTTAAAGATATTTAATAAAAACTGTCCCTACATCCCATTTATGTTTTAATTCATTTCAAAAATAGTATAGCATATCTTAGTCCACAATTGTTATACTGAACAAGTTAACAACGAATTGGTATTGCATAATTTAGAGAAATACACCTACAAATTATGTTAAATTGGAAAAGAGCTAAGTACCACAACAAGGGCTCTGCAAATGGTGCTATGTGCCACAAAGTTGTCTGTAAAAATAATGACCGAAATTAGACTAATAGTTAACAGATTATTGTTTCGAAATATATATTTTTATTTATAATAGAATACCCTGCCCATACATAAACACGATAATGAGCACATAAAATACTTACAAACACTAATTTTAAAAAAAACACATGTTTAAATATTGGCAAAGAGCTAAGTGCCACAACACTTTTCCTACCAAAGGTGTTATGTACATAAGCTAAATGAGCTAAGTTCCACAGTAATGTTTCTTTATTGTTGACAGCAGAGTACACTATGAATAAAGACATATACATTATCACAAATAAATTCAAGTAAAAGGATTTATGTTCGTAGATTGTAGATTGTAGTACTGTGCAAAAAATAAACCATTTGAATGTAACATCTCAGAGGTGGCAAAACTCTTATTATAGATTGTGTTATACACCAACATGTTTACTGGAGTGAAACCCTGGTTGTAAATCACACTGTAAATGTTTATGAACAAACACTGCGATAAAAGTCTTTGTTTTCTTCATCGACATAGTCAATCATAGTCAGCAAGTCCCGTTTTTTTAGCTTCAGGCAGTGGCACACTCGCTGGTAAGCTGGTGAATTCGGTGGATACAATGTCTGCAACTGAAACACCTCTGTTTACAACGCGGCAGGTTTCCCACCCTTCGATGTCACCAAAGTTTGTTTTGTACTTTACAATTGCAGGATTGTCTTTTGTTACACGTAGCCAAGCCGCCTTAGATATCTTTAGTTGCGAAGTGTTTATGCATTTCTTAGCAGCTTCGTTTAAATCAAGAAACTTTCCCTCCATATTCAGCACACGAAATGGTCTGGATGGTCTTGCTGTCCGTATAACATTTACAACATCCTTCACGGTCTGTGCCTTCGAACACTTCCACCGTTTTTCTATAAGTGCAAAATCCCTGTCTGAAGCAGAAAAACTGTGCCCCACCATAAGAAACTTGTGATTTATACAGTCAAAATGTCCTGCAGCAACCAGAAAAATATACAGAAACAGTAGCATTCGGTTTTTAATTTGACCGCAGCAATTGTCACTCCAAACACATATAACTATTTTTTGGTACATTTGAAGAGCTCAGGGTCATTTATAGTACGCAAGAGACAAGACGCCATCTGATTCCCTCCCCGCGATGATTGGCCTTCATGCCATACACACATTATCCCATCTGAGGTATCAGCTATATGTATGCCAAAGTTATAACAACCTAACTGACGCGAATAGTACATGTTAGAGTGGGTTAGCTTAGGAATTTGAAAAACTTTTTGTAAGTCCATTGAGAGTGTACATGTTTCGCTACCAGGTAATGTGCTGCTGATGAAGTCATTATTCATAGTCATGAAAGCCTTTTCACTCTTACGATGATGTAATTCCAGTTGTGTTTTCGCTGTCACCGCATCAGCTTTGTCTTTGACTTTCATTATCGCATTCAGCTTATCACACGTTTTACAAGTATCTACACGAGGTTGCCTAAAACATACACTCAGTAAGTCTTTTAAGAAAACCTTACGATAAAATTTATAGGTCACATGACTGTCAGGATGTTGTATTTTAAATGAAGTGAACAATCTGTTTATATTCAAATCGCCACTTATGTACTCCTTGTCAGACTTTTTTCTGTTGTAATGACTTTGTTCTCTGGGTATACGATTAATGTGTTCTCTAACCATAACCCTATCTTGAAAGGTGAATTTACAGGTTCTTGAGCCACCACGTTTGTCTTTGTAAACAGAAACGCCTTCCTTTTTCTTTCTTACTAATGTCGCAATCTTTTGTGACGAAACACCAAAAATTTTCATAAAGTTGCTTTAACACACTCTACCATGGCTTCCTTTTCCATCAGGAATAGTGAAACTCACTATTGTTTGTCTTCGACTCTCACATGCATAGTTGTACTTACCATGCCGGCGTCTTTGTACTGGCAGTATATCTATTAATCCCATTAAGTAGTTGCCTTGTTCGTTCATGTTTAATGCATGGTAGCCTTCAAACAACCTGGTTTTCATATCCACCAGTTGTTTGCATTCATAACGGCATTTACACATCACCTGAAAATTAAAGCAATAGTATAAGCTTCGATATTATTCACATAATATAACCTGCAAGAAAAAAAAACATTTTTGCTTTAGCTGTGACATCACCAATATAAAACTGAATAATGTTAAGTAATACTCTTGTTAGTGCCATGTGCAAGAGGGGTTAACTCCCCCCCTTTTTACAAGCTTTTATTTAGCTTCACCTGTCCCGTTGTCTGTAATCAAATCTTGCAAGTTAAATTTGATCCACTTCCCGGTTTCTGATTGAGTTGAAATTTTGCATACATATGTAAATCGAGTGACAATGCAATATTATGATGATATATAAAGCATAAGACTTTAAGCTTATATTTTTTAACATAGCACCCATATTGTAAAGTTGTTTTGTATATCTTCATAAAAACACACAAACAGTACACAATAGTAATACAAGATGCCACAAACATTGTACGAAAATAGTGCTTAGAACATTACTTACAACATTGCCAGGTGGACTCTTTGCTGGTATTTCCTTCTTATTTTTTGTAACGTAAGACATTCCACGTATACGTGCAGCATGTTGCTTTGCTTTCCACGCCCCTGGTTCTTGTTCTACTGCAGCAAACACATTAACATTTACATTGTTTTCTTCTTCCGCCTCCATTTTAACATACACATCAACAAACTCTCACTGCACAAATGGCTGCATCAATTGTGTAATGGTACAAAAAGGCACTTAGCACATTTAGCTGTACCACTGGGCTTGACATACCACCCATGCCATCTATGGCTGTCAACTGCAACTACTAGGAGTATGAGAGGCACTTAGTTCATTTAGCTGGGCACTGGCCTTGCCAGTTAGTTTACATAGCCATGAAAGAACAACTTTTTCAGTTTTGGGCACTTAGCTCTATTAGCATTTCCACTCTACATTTATTGTTAGCAACTGCAGTTGACGTAATAGTGTGCTGAAACATGACTGTCATACGCACAGAAAGTGTTTTCTTTTATTTAAATAACATTTTTTTAATTATTATTATTATTATTATTTATTGACATTTTATGTTTTTGTTCTGTGTTCACGTCTTTGGACGTATCTGCAACTACCATTCTCTATGGTGTAATATAAGTGACGCCGAAGCTCAATTGACAAGACCCCTCTAGGGAACATTGGACCTAAAACGGCAAATTGAACTTTTTATTTAATAATTACATAAGAGAATTTCCATTGTTGTAAAATTCTATTTTAAATTTGAGGAATTGTGATGTATTAATTTGTTTTGTTAATTGTCTGTGAGTGATTTTGAACGTGTAATTAAGTCAACAATCTTAGTGATTTAGCCAATCAGCGACGTTGTTACTTAAGATAAGCGTCACTACAGAATTAACAGTTAGTTTAAAAAGAGTCTGAAATTAACGGCGATGATGGCTGCATAGGCCGGGTTGAAATTCCCTTAAAAACTAATGAAGATGAATAGCTGGATAGGTCATCCGACGATCAGGATGTTTTGAAACGTCGTTTACATCTTAAGTATATGTTATTTAACTAGGGCACGTCATAAATGACGTGTACTGAGGTGTGTTTTACCGTGAGTAACCAGCGACTCATGATGCCATGCTAATTTGAATGTTCACTACATACATACATCGTGATTTTTGCCGACGGACTTTCAAATATTACGTTTCATTGTTGAGCTATTATAAAATCATATGGAGATAAACATTTTTTATTAAAACAATCACGCATCCTGTTTTACATACTTGACTTTTGTTCGATCACCCAGAGGTGAACTGAGACAGATGTCTCGAGATGCTCTACCGCAAATATTCAATGAGTTTCAGCCGCGGAAAATAAAGAAAAACTAATTTTAAATACGAAAATTTTAAATAAATATTATTTTCTCGCGTAAATAATTTATTATAAATCGAGATTTGCAACAAACATTTTTTTATTTTGGACCATATGAACTTTTGTTTCATGTTACCATGTGTGCAACCTAACTCCTGTAATTTTATCAAATATAAAACGACATACCACTGGATTGACTAGAGACAAAACATACTTTTATTTGATTAAAGAATATTTGTATTAATCGTATGTTTTTATGTTGTTATTTTGCAGTGCATGTGTATGTGTCCTTCATAATTCTAATGGATTTGTTGTTTATTCCCATGTCTTGCGAAGTTGTTTTATAGTGAGAGAATATTCAATATTTCCCTTGTGTGTAATACTACATGATCTCTAAACTATTAAGTAATTTACGTAGTGCATAAGGGTGGCGCCCATATTTGAATTTTTTTAAAATTATTTAAAGAATATATTTATTTTTCCAGAGCCATAACCATCCATAGATAATTATTTATTATTTAAATTTCAACATCTAAATGACAAGTATATATTGTTGTTACTTAACAATACTACCCGCTATCTGTGTATGTAGCATAGCCGCAGTAGTACCACTACAGAAAAGTGGTTCCACTACGTGTGGCCAATCACATCATAGAAGAGTGGAGCCCAACACACACTGATTCTGTCACCTATCATAGTACAGAAGAGTGGCAACCCAACTAGTGGGGCCAGATTTGTTTATATCAAGGCTAATAGGTTTGTTTACATACAAACAAGTATTTCATTGAACTGTCAAGTAAGCAGGGTATTTGTTGTGATTGTAAATTTTAATTTGTTGGAGGTCAAACACAATGGCTCAGCAAACATATAATTTAAGGAGTAGGGCCAATAGCATATGTGAAGAGTGTCCTAAGAATCACAGTTCTGACAGCGACACATCATCGGCCATGGAGGAATGTAGTTCGCCAGAGACAAGAATAACGGATGCACACACACATTCACACACGCAGCATAGTGAGAGGTTAGGGCGGCCAGTGTCACCTCTTCCCACAGGAAGTATAACACTAGAACAGGACAAAACAACTACTACACCAGGCATGTCCACATCAAGCCCTGACATGACACAGATGCTACAGCAGGTACTACAACAGCTCGCCAAACAGGCAGAACACACAGAGCAGTCTGAAAACAGGATTATGTCTCGACTAGCCAATCAGTCCGAACACACAGAGCAGTCTGAAAACAGGATTATGTCTCAACTAGCAATACACACCAAGCAGGCAGAGCAGATGGAGACAAAATTAGACCTCACTTGTTCCAGTGTACAGAGTCTAGAACATAGTATAGAGGAGAAGTTAGTGCAGCAACAGAGGGAAATTAACCAGGTCGTGGAGAAGGTGACTCAGACAGTTGAACGGGTAGGTGAGTTGGAAACACAACTACTAGCCATCCGTGAAAATGTGACCCTAGAACAACATGGTCTGAGGGAATTTTGCCAGCGCAGTCAAGTCAGTATGAGGGACGAGCTGCATGGACAGACTCGACGACTCGAGGTCAGGTTGGAGGACATAGAGGTGGCGACCTCTAGCCTACGAGATTGTTTACAGAATCTGACTGTAAGTCAGAGCCCTACACCTGACGCAACTGGTAGGACACAGCGAGAAGCAACTGAAGTACCTCCTACTAGTACATGTAGACCACTGGACACCACACCTGGGTGCAGTTACAGCACATACCCTACAGAATCACTACCCAGGCAGACTGTAGAGACTAGGGCAGCAGCTGGACCTAGGGCAACTACCACATCAACAGAGCGCCATCTGGACCCGGTAGCTCTGATGCACCATCCAGCAAAGCTGTGGGCAGAGGCCATGCCTACTTTCGCAGGCAGGGCAAATGAGAGTCCTATGAGATTCATCAGAAAATTCGAGGAATATGTGACTATGTTTAACCTCACCGATGGAGAGGTTTTGAAATGTTTGAACAACGCATTGAAAGGTCAGGCATTCTATTGGTGGGAGCTGACCAGCACCAATACACACAGTTTCACTCAATTTAAGGAGCTGTTCAGACTGCAATTCTGGAACATCAGGATCCAGAGTAATCTGAGGGCACAACTCCACACAGAGAAATACGACCCAAGGAAGGGCACATCTCTGGAGGCACATTTGTCTAACATGTATGACAAGACAAGGTATTTGGATCTCCCCATGACTGATGAGGAGTTTGTGGCTGCCATGTTGACACAGCTGCCACTGAAATACCAGAAGCAGTTGTCTGGCCTACACTATCGTGATGTCACTGAGTTTCGTGACCGACTGCTAAACTACGATAAGCTCGAGAAACTGGATAGAGTAGCACCCAGGACAGAGGAGGCAGACCGAGCACCACCTCACCAGAAGCAGCACCAGGTCAACCCTTACTGGCAAGGACGTGAGGGTAAGCAGAAACCAGAGCGTCAGGCCGCAGTGAACTACATAAGTTGGCAAGCAAGGGGGGAAGCACCTCGTGGTAACGGTGGGCCCTACCACAACAGATACAAAGGGGCACACTACAACAGGAAGCGTACCTGGTGGCCCAGCAACAAGGGATACCACAGTGGTGAAGAGGGGGCAGAACGAGCCAGGAAGAGTGCCCGTTATGAAGAGAGAAGGCGGTCCTACTCGCCGGACCAACGGCCACCCAGGGAGTCCCACAAATACGGTCGTCGTGCCTCATCCGATGACGAGAGAGAATATCACTACAACCAACACCGTAGGATGAAGGAGAGACAGTACCACGACCAGCGTGAAGATTCCCGCCTGCCATACTACCGAAGCCCCAAGACGACAGACAGCGGTGGAGGCAAGCCCCACTACAGCCACCCGTCTGAGCAACCGGCGTCGCCCAACAGGACGTTTCGCCAGAGCCAACAACTTGAAGTGACTAATCAGCATGGAGCACGTCCACGCTATCTGCTGGAAAACCCTGTTGCAGCAGAGTTTAAGTCCGCAGTACAGGAAGCAGCTGGTACCAGTACATGGTACAATAATAACAGAAATTTGCCAGACTCGCAGGATGCGCGAGTATCAGCAGGCACATTGTATTAATTGGATAGGTCTGAGGCGATCAACCCTATCTACCTGCCCCGACTGAGTCAAGAGCAAGAGGAGGAAGTATTACCCACTGGTGAAGAGGTGGAGCAATTCATAAGAAAGAAGCTTACAGCAGAAGCTGCAGTCCGCAAGAGAAGGCACCCCGCATTTAAATTAGCAACCTTCAAAATTGGTGACCTAGTGCTCAAGAAAACTAATCCAGTGAGCAGAGCTTGGGAAAATGTAACTAAGAAATTGTTTTTATTATTTGATGGTCCATATGTTATTACTGGATCCACTCATGAGAATTCCTACGCTTTAGCCGAGCCATCAACAGGCCAGTCAATAGGCCGTTTCAACATTGCACAGCTGAGGGAATATAAGAACCCTAACACTACAAAGTAAATGTTGGTCGATGCACTAATTAATGTTTACCTCATTGTCATGTGAGCGAGTAAGCTGGAGTAACAGCTGAGAGCAGTCTGTATGTGATGGCTAGCACAAGAGCCATGTAATCCCCGTGTTTATGATGTGTTATGTTGTTATGTATATGGTACGCCAGGAGAGGCGTAATATAGCCGTTGAGTATACCCTTGCGTAAGAGCGGAAGTGTAATTCCCGCCAGTGTCCTGTGACGAGGTGAAGTGACATGCCACCCGCACTGGGATATTGAGTAGCCAGTGAAGCTATTATGGGTATAAATTATTTGAGTATTTTACGGCTAATGTATTCTTCGATTTGGGTACTGACCCACTAACACTAACACATATTGGGAAGCACTAGACTCGCCCTATTTACTGTGAAGAGCTATGTAATTATCTAGCAAGTAGACATGAGTGTAATTGTGCTCGACAAAATACATGTGAGATGTTATTTCACCTAGCTGTGTACACATGTGTAAACACTGGCATGCAAAGTAGTTCTACAAGCACAAAACACTTTGCAACTACAAGCAAAATTATTCTAGGTTACCTTGTTATAGGTTATTCCAGTTTATATTTCGTTGCACTGTAACACTTTTCTTGCAGAGATCACCACAATTTAAGATGAAAATAGCTATATTATTTTTGGTTTGATATGAGAATACTAATGAAATTGGAATTAGTATTTTTTTTGTTCTGATGTTTTAGGTTGGTATCACTTGAGGATACTGATTAGAAAATTATGCATCCATTTCGCATACAAAACCAATCTGTTAGTAGTGTTGAATTAATTTAGGTTTTTTTTTCCTATATTTGTTATTAAAAGAAAGGGGTATGCTGATCTGCTATGAAATGATAACAAGAAAATTTGCAGAAAACATCTATATGAAGTTTTATTGTGAAAAGGACCCTATACAGAAAATTTATAAATTTTTATCATATGAATCACTCGATTTTTCGAAGTTTGTTTATGTATTTTAGTTTCTTTGAAAAAAAAAAATCTTGATATAGGCTGACCTGAAAAACACTGTGTAGAATCCTATGTCGCGAGATAACACGCTCTTGCAGTGAGTGTCCACAAGCCTCAAGATAAATCAACTTCAAGATAAACATTCCTCCAAGCAAAAATCGGAAATTCAAGAAAATATAAATTATTTTCAAAAGATAAATTCAGCTCTGAGAAAAGAGAAAATGAAAAATGTACTACTCAACAGGAGCTGTTGCAAGCTATCCTGAAGAACACATGTTTTGTTTACAATTGATAATATAGCAAGTTGCTATCTACACTGAGGCTAGGAGCCTCAGATACATTACAATGCTCAATTCCTGTAAAAAAAAAATAATTGTGAAAATTGAACGTGAGTTTCCGACCCAGCGAAGCCCGCTGCGGGTCGATAAAACACCGTGAAAATGAAAATGAAATGAAAGAGCACTGAACAGCTGATCTGCTCCGATAGTCGCCAGACTGCAATTGGAAACCACCAGTCAGATAAAAAATGTTCAAGTTACTCACTCGCCGAGACGACTGTTATAAGATAAGAAAAGAAAAAAAAAGAAAATACAAGAGAATTCGTCTGTTCCTGTAAGAAAAGGAGGCGAATGAACATTAAGCAAGAAAAAGAACATATGGTGTGATTTCTTTCACACAGCCTTGTTACCTAGCTAAAAATTACTTTGTTTAGCTAAAAACAAATTTTGTTTAAAGAATTTAAAAAACTCTTTTAAAATGTTATTAAAATCAGGCTATTATAATAACAGCCTATAACACTGTATATAAATGTAATGTAAATGTTATGTTATGATATTGTGAATTGTAATTTTTTTTTATGAATTGTTAATGAAATGTAGATGTAAGATATACATGAAGTTGATATGTGTAATGATATTGTGAAACATACAGGCAGCACTAGGCTTAGGCTGCATGTAAATGAACATTGTGAAAATCATATTTTTACAATATGAGAAATGTATTAATTTTTCTAGTTAATTAATGCAAAGTTATGGTAACTTGAATTTAAAACTTTCAAGAGATATGTTATTCATGGTTAATGAGCTTATTGTTAATTAAGCTAATATATTATTTCTGTTATTAGATTACGAATAGAGCTATCTAAATGATTTTATTTATTATTATTACCTTTAAGCGTTAATATTTTGAATATCTTTATTAATCCAGTGGTATGATAGCAGCAAGATAAGAAGTTGATAGGCCTGCAGACACTCGTGCTTGCAAGTGCACGATCACACATGTTATAATTGATAAACTTTGATTTACGAATGAGAGGTTTAAGTTAAGTGAGTGCAGTGATTACACTCAACAATAGGAGCAAACAGAGACGCGAATTCCTTCGGAAGTGTACCTAACAATGACGTGTGCTGCAAACGATGTGCTGGCGCCGCGGTGTTCCGCCGCGTCACGCACTGGACCAGGAACAGGGCGGCAGGTGTCTCGCCGAGACGCTACCCCAGCAGGAGCAGGTGGCGGTGACCCCGCCTGCTGTTCCGTCGCCGCCGCGCGCCTGTGACGTCAGCCGACATCTCGCGCTGATTTGGTCGGCAGGGCTGTCCAAGAGCAGCTGAATCACCACCCGGTGATGTATGGTCCCAGGTTCGCCTTCCACAGGATGCTGCCAGCACCACGGATGGAGGCCGATCCACTGCTACAGTGATGACCTGGATAAAGTCCCATTGTTATGCCACATGTACATTTTTCTTACACATTTCCCTTGTGATTGCGACGAATACTTACTGTAAGTATTTTCCTCCGAGTGCCACTGCAACCCAACTTAGTTCCAGGACTGATGATGCTGAGAACTTCAACAAGATTGCAAGTTTTCACGCGAAAATACACCGAATACCAGCGCAGGTCTGAACTCTGTGACGGAGTGCCGCGTACTGAGGTGCTAGTCCACGAATCAGGAGAGGGGTGCGGGACAGGTGTCCTTTCTCGCGCCAAAGTTTTTTTATTCCCCTCTTTCTTTCGTCGTTTTGTGGTGTCACGCGAGTCGTTGCTTGGCAACTAACTTTTTTATTTAACTCGAGCAGCGAGTTTTCAACTGAAAAGCACACCGTGTCTTGTTTAAAAATTTGAAAACTGCAACACACTATGCTTATCAAGGGCGGCAATTCTGTGCTGAAACATGACTGTCATACGCACAGAAAGTGTTTTCTTTTATTTAAATAACATTTTTTAATTATTATTATTATTATTTATTGATATTTTATGTTTTTGTTCTGTGTTCACGTCTTTGGACGTATCTGCAACTACCATTCTCTATGGTGTAATATAAGTGACGCCGAAGCTCAATTGACAAGACCCCTCTAGGGAACATTGGACCTAAAACGGCAAATTGAACTTTTTATTTAATAATTACAAAAGAGAATTTCCATTGTTGTAAAATTCTATTTTAAATTTGAGGAATTGTGATGTATTAATTTGTTTTGTTAATTGTCTGTGAGTGATTTTGAACGTGTAATTAAGTCAACAATCTTAGTGATTTAGCCAATCAGCGACGTTGTTACTTAAGATAAGCGTCACTACAGAATTAACAGTTAGTTTAAAAAGAGTCTGAAATTAACGGCGATGATGGCTGCATAGGCCGGGTTGAAATTCCCTTAAAAACTAATGAAGATGAATAGCTGGATAGGTCATCCGACGATCAGGATGTTTTGAAACGTCGTTTACATCTTAAGTATATGTTATTTAACTAGGGCACGTCATAAATGACGTGTACTGAGGTGTGTTTTACCGTGAGTAACCAGCGACTCATGATGCCATGCTAATTTGAATGTTCACTACATACATACATCGTAATTTTTGCCGACGGACTTTCAAATATTACGTTTCATTGTTGAGCTATTATAAAATCATATGGAGATAAACATTTTTTATTAAAACAATCACGCATCCTGTTTTACATACTTGACTTTTGTTCGATCACCCAGAGGTGAACTGAGACAGATGTCTCGAGATGCTCTACCGCAAATATTCAATGAGTTTTAGCCGCGGAAAATAAAGAAAAACTAATTTTAAATACGAACATTTTAAATAAATATTATTTTCTCGCGTAAATAATTTATTATAAATCGAGATTTGCAACAAACATTTTTTTATTTTGGACCATATGAACTTTTGTTTCATGTTACCATGTGTGCAACCTAACTCCTGTAATTTTATCAAATATAAAACGACATACCACTGGATTGACTAGAGACAAAACATACTTTTATTTGATTAAAGAATATTTGTATTAATCGTATGTTTTTATGTTGTTATTTTGCAGTGCATGTGTATGTGTCCTTCATAATTCTAATGGATTTGTTGTTTATTCCCATGTCTTGCGAAGTTGTTTTATAGTGAGAGAATATTCAATATTTCCCTTGTGTGTAATACTACATGATCTCTAAACTATTAAGTAATTTACGTAGTGCATAAGGGTGGCGCCCATATTTGAATTTTTTTAAAATTATTTAAAGAATATATTTATTTTTCCAGAGCCATAACCATCCATAGATAATTATTTATTATTTAAATTTCAACATCTAAATGACAAGTATATATTGTTGTTACTTAACAATACTACCCGCTATCTGTGTATGTAGCATAGCAGCAGTAGTACCACTACAGAAAAGTGGTTCCACTACGTGTGGCCAATCACATCACAGAAGAGTGGAGCCCAACACACACTGATTCTGTCACCTATCATAGTACAGAAGAGTGGCAACCCAACTAGTGGGGCCAGATTTGTTTATATCAAGGCTAATAGGTTTGTTTACATACAAACAAGTATTTCATTGAACTGTCAAGTAAGCAGGGTATTTGTTGTGATTGTAAATTTTAATTTGTTGGAGGTCAAACACAATGGCTCAGCAAACATATAATTTAAGGAGTAGGGCCAATAGCATATGTGAAGAGTGTCCTAAGAATCACAGTTCTGACAGCGACACATCATCGGCCATGGAGGAATGTAGTTCGCCAGAGACAAGAATAACGGATGCACACACACATTCACACACGCAGCATAGTGAGAGGTTAGGGCGGCCAGTGTCACCTCTTCCCACAGGAAGTATAACACTAGAACAGGACAAAACAACTACTACACCAGGCATGTCCACATCAAGCCCTGACATGACACAGATGCTACAGCAGGTACTACAACAGCTCGCCAAACAGGCAGAACACACAGAGCAGTCTGAAAACAGGATTATGTCTCGACTAGCCAATCAGTCCGAACACACAGAGCAGTCTGAAAACAGGATTATGTCTCAACTAGCAATACACACCAAACAGGCAGAGCAGATGGAGACAAAATTAGACCTCACTTGTTCCAGTGTACAGAGTCTAGAACATAGTATAGAGGAGAAGTTAGTGCAGCAACAGAGGGAAATTAACCAGGTCGTGGAGAAGGTGACTCAGACAGTTGAACGGGTAGGTGAGTTGGAAACACAACTACTAGCCATCCGTGAAAATGTGACCCTAGAACAACATGGTCTGAGGGAATTTTGCCAGCGCAGTCAAGTCAGTATGAGGGACGAGCTGCATGGACAGACTCGACGACTCGAGGTCAGGTTGGAGGACATAGAGGTGGCGACCTCTAGCCTACGAGATTGTTTACAGAATCTGACTGTAAGTCAGAGCCCTACACCTGACGCAACTGGTAGGACACAGCGAGAAGCAACTGAAGTACCTCCTACTAGTACATGTAGACCACTGGACACCACACCTGGGTGCAGTTACAGCACATACCCTACAGAATCACTACCCAGGCAGACTGTAGAGACTAGGGCAGCAGCTGGACCTAGGGCAACTACCACATCAACAGAGCGCCATCTGGACCCGGTAGCTCTGATGCACCATCCAGCAAAGCTGTGGGCAGAGGCCATGCCTACTTTCGCAGGCAGGGCAAATGAGAGTCCTATGAGATTCATCAGAAAATTCGAGGAATATGTGACTATGTTTAACCTCACCGATGGAGAGGTTTTGAAATGTTTGAACAACGCATTGAAAGGTCAGGCATTCTATTGGTGGGAGCTGACCAGCACCAATACACACAGTTTCACTCAATTTAAGGAGCTGTTCAGACTGCAATTCTGGAACATCAGGATCCAGAGTAATCTGAGGGCACAACTCCACACAGAGAAATACGACCCAAGGAAGGGCACATCTCTGGAGGCACATTTGTCTAACATGTATGACAAGACAAGGTATTTGGATCTCCCCATGACTGATGAGGAGTTTGTGGCTGCCATGTTGACACAGCTGCCACTGAAATACCAGAAGCAGTTGTCTGGCCTACACTATCGTGATGTCACTGAGTTTCGTGACCGACTGCTAAACTACGATAAGCTCGAGAAACTGGATAGAGTAGCACCCAGGACAGAAGAGGCAGACCGAGCACCACCTCACCAGAAGCAGCACCAGGTCAACCCTTACTGGCAAGGACGTGAGGGTAAGCAGAAACCAGAGCGTCAGGCCGCAGTGAACTACATAAGTTGGCAAGCAAGGGGGGAAGCACCTCGTGGTAACGGTGGGCCCTACCACAACAGATACAAAGGGGCACACTACAACAGGAAGCGTACCTGGTGGCCCAGCAACAAGGGATACCACAGTGGTGAAGAGGGGGCAGAACGAGCCAGGAAGAGTGCCCGTTATGAAGAGAAAAGGCGGTCCTACTCGCAGGACCAACGGCCACCAAGGGAGTCCCACAAATACGGTCGTCGTGCCTCATCCGATGACGAGAGAGAATATCACTACAACCAACACCGTAGGATGAAGGAGAGACAGTACCACGACCAGCGTGAAGATTCCCGCCTGCCATACTACCGAAGCCCCAAGACGACAGACAGCGGTGGAGGCAAGCCCCACTACAGCCACCCGTCTGAGCAACCGGCGTCGCCCAACAGGACGTTTCGCCAGAGCCAACAACTTGAAGTGACTAATCAGCATGGAGCACGTCCACGCTATCTGCTGGAAAACCCTGTTGCAGCAGAGTTTAAGTCCGCAGTACAGGAAGCAGCTGGTACCAGTACATGGTACAATAATAACAGAAATTTGCCAGACTCGCAGGATGCGCGAGTATCAGCAGGCACATTGTATTAATTGGATAGGTCTGAGGCGATCAACCCTATCTACCTGCCCCGACTGAGTCAAGAGCAAGAGGAGGAAGTATTACCCACTGGTGAAGAGGTGGAGCAATTCATAAGAAAGAAGCTTACAGCAGAAGCTGCAGTCCGCAAGAGAAGGCACCCCGCATCTAAATTAGCAACTTTCAAAATTGGTGACCTAGTGCTCAAGAAAACTAATCCAGTGAGCAGAGCTTGGGAAAATGTAACTAAGAAATTGTTTTTATTATTTGATGGTCCATATGTTATTACTGGATCCACTCATGAGAATTGCTACGCTTTAGCCGAGCCATCAACAGGCCAGTCAATAGGCCGTTTCAACATTGCACAGCTGAGGGAATATAAGAACCCTAACACTACAAAGTAAATGTTGGTCGATGCACTAATTAATGTTTACCTCATTGTCATGTGAGCGAGTAAGCTGGAGTAACAGCTGAGAGGAGTCTGTATGTGATGGCTAGCACAAGAGCCATGTAATCCCCGTGTTTATGATGTGTTATGTTGTTATGTATATGGTACGCCAGGAGAGGCGTAATATAGCCGTTGAGTATACCCTTGCGTAAGAGCGGAAGTGTAATTCCCGCCAGTGTCCTGTGACGAGGTGAAGTGACATGCCACCCGCACTGGGATTTTGAGTAGCCAGTGAAGCTATTATGGGTATAAATTATTTGAGTATTTTACGGCTAATGTATTCTTCGATTTGGGTACTGACCCACTAACACTAACACATATTGGGAAGCACTAGACTCGCCCTATTTACTGTGAAGAGCTATGTAATTATCTAGCAAGTAGACATGAGTGTAATTGTGCTCGACAAAATACATGTGAGATGTTATTTCACCTAGCTGTGTACACATGTGTAAACACTGGCATGCAAAGTAGTTCTACAAGCACAAAACACTTTGCAACTACAAGCAAAATTATTCTAGGTTACCTTGTTATAGGTTATTCCAGTTGATATTTCGTTGCACTGTAACACTTTTCTTGCAGAGATCACCACAATTTAAGATGAAAATAGCTATATTATTTTTGGTTTGATATGAGAATACTAATGAAATTGGAATTAGTATTTTTTTTGTTCTGATGTTTTAGGTTGGTATCACTTGAGGATACTGATTAGAAAATTATGCATCCATTTCGCATACAAAACCAATCTGTTAGTAGTGTTGAATTAATTTAGGTTTTTTTTTCTTATATTTGTTATTAAAAGAAAGGGGTATGCTGATCTGCTATAAAATGATAACAAGAAAATTTGCAGAAAACATCTATATGAAGTTTTATTGTGAAAAGGACCCTATACAGAAAATTTATAAATTTTCATCATATGAATCACTCGATTTTTCGAAGTTTGTTTATGTATTTTAGTTTCTTTGAAAAAAAAAATCTTGATATAGGCTGACCTGAAAAACACTGTGTAGAATCCTATGTCGCGAGATAACACGCTCTTGCAGTGAGTGTCCACAAGCCTCAAGATAAATCAACTTCAAGATAAACATTCCTCCAAGCAAAAATCGGAAATTCAAGAAAATATAAATTATTTTCAAAAGATAAATTCAGCTCTGAGAAAAGAGAAAATGAAAAATGTACTACTCAACAGGAGCTGTTGCAAGCTATCCTGAAGAACACATGTTTTGTTTACAATTGATAATATAGCAAGTTGCTATCTACACTGAGGCTAGGAGCCTCAGATACATTACAATGCTCAATTCCTGTAAAAAAAAAATAATTGTGAAAATTGAACGTGAGTTTCCGACCCAGCGAAGCCCGCTGCGGGTCAATAAAACACCGTGAAAATGAAAATGAAATGAAAGAGCACTGAACAGCTGATCTGCTCCGATAGTCGCCAGACTGCAATTGGAAACCACCAGTCAGATAAAAAATGTTCAAGTTACTCACTCGCCGAGACGACTGTTATAAGATAAGAAAAGAAAAAAAAAGAAAATACAAGAGAATTCGTCTGTTCCTGTAAGAAAAGGAGGCGAATGAACATTAAGCAAGAAAAAGAACATATGGTGTGATTTCTTTCACACAGCCTTGTTACCTAGCTAAAAATTACTTTGTTTAGCTAAAAACAAATTTTGTTTAAAGAATTTAAAAAACTCTTTTAAAATGTTATTAAAATCAGGCTATTATAATAACAGCCTATAACACTGTATATAAATGTAATGTAAATGTTATGTTATGATATTGTGAATTGTAATTTTTTTTTATGAATTGTTAATGAAATGTAGATGTAAGATATACATGAAGTTGATATGTGTAATGATATTGTGAAACATACAGGCAGCACTAGGCTTAGGCTGCATGTAAATGAACATTGTGAAAATCATATTTTTACAATATGAGAAATGTATTAATTTTTCTAGTTAATTAATGCAAAGTTATGGTAACTTGAATTTAAAACTTTCAAGAGATATGTTATTCATGGTTAATGAGCTTATTGTTAATTAAGCTAATATATTATTTCTGTTATTAGATTACGAATAGAGCTATCTAAATGATTTTATTTATTATTATTACCTTTAAGCGTTAATATTTTGAATATCTTTATTAATCCAGTGGTATGATAGCAGCAAGATAAGAAGTTGATAGGCCTGCAGACACTCGTGCTTGCAAGTGCACGATCACACATGTTATAATTGATAAACTTTGATTTACGAATGAGAGGTTTAAGTTAAGTGAGTGCAGTGATTACACTCAACAATAGGAGCAAACAGAGACGCGAATTCCTTCGGAAGTGTACCTAACAATGACGTGTGCTGCAAACGATGTGCTGGCGCCGCGGTGTTCCGCCGCGTCACGCACTGGACCAGGAACAGGGCGGCAGGTGTCTCGCCGAGACGCTACCCCAGCAGGAGCAGGTGGCGGTGACCCCGCCTGCTGTTCCGTCGCCGCCGCGCGCCTGTGACGTCAGCCGACATCTCGCGCTGATTTGGTCGGCAGGGCTGTCCAAGAGCAGCTGAATCACCACCCGGTGATGTATGGTCCCAGGTTCGCCTTCCACAGGATGCTGCCAGCACCAAGGATGGAGGCCGATCCACTGCTACAGTGATGACCTGGATAAAGTCCCATTGTTATGCCACATGTACATTTTTCTTACACATTTCCCTTGTGATTGCGACGAATACTTACTGTAAGTATTATCCTCCGAGTGCCACTGCAACCCAACTTAGTTCCAGGACTGATGATGCTGAGAACTTCAACAAGATTGCAAGTTTTCACGCGAAAATACACCGAATACCAGCGCAGGTCTGAACTCTGTGACGGAGTGCCGCGTACTGAGGTGCTAGTCCACGAATCAGGAGAGGGGTGCGGGACAGGTGTCCTTTCTCGCGCCAAAGTTTTTTTATTCCCCTCTTTCTTTCGTCGTTTTGTGGTGTCGCGCGCGTCGTTGCTTGGCAACTAACTTTTTTATTTAACTCGAGCAGCGAGTTTTCAACTGAAAAGCACACCGTGTCTTGTTTAAAAATTTGAAAACTGCAACACACTATGCTTATCAAGGGCGGCAATTCTGTGCTGAAACATGACTGTCATACGCACAGAAAGTGTTTTCTTTTATTTAAATAACATTTTTTAATTATTATTATTATTATTTATTGACATTTTATGTTTTTGTTCTGTGTTCACGTCTTTGGACGTATCTGCAACTACCATTCTCTATGGTGTAATATAAGTGACGCCGAAGCTCAATTGACAAGACCCCTCTAGGGAACATTGGACCTAAAACGGCAAATTGAACTTTTTATTTAATAATTACATAAGAGAATTTCCATTGTTGTAAAATTCTATTTTAAATTTGAGGATTTGTGATGTATTAATTTGTTTTGTTAATTGTCTGTGAGTGATTTTGAACGTGTAATTAAGTCAACAATCTTAGTGATTTAGCCAATCAGCGACGTTGTTACTTAAGATAAGCGTCACTACAGAATTAACAGTTAGTTTAAAAAGAGTCTGAAATTAACGGCGATGATGGCTGCATAGGCCGGGTTGAAATTCCCTTAAAAACTAATGAAGATGAATAGCTGGATAGGTCATCCGACGATCAGGATGTTTTGAAACGTCGTTTACATCTTAAGTATATGTTATTTAACTAGGGCACGTCATAAATGACGTGTACTGAGGTGTGTTTTACCGTGAGTAACCAGCGACTCATGATGCCATGCTAATTTGAATGTTCACTACATACATACATCGTGATTTTTGCCGACGGACTTTCAAATATTACGTTTCATTGTTGAGCTATTATAAAATCATATGGAGATAAACATTTTTTATTAAAACAATCACGCATCCTGTTTTACATACTTGACTTTTGTTCGATCACCCAGAGGTGAACTGAGACAGATGTCTCGAGATGCTCTACCGCAAATATTCAATGAGTTTCAGCCGCGGAAAATAAAGAAAAACTAATTTTAAATACGAACATTTTAAATAAATATTATTTTCTCGCGTAAATAATTTATTATAAATCGAGATTTGCAACAAACATTTTTTTATTTTGGACCATATGAACTTTTGTTTCATGTTACCATGTGTGCAACCTAACTCCTGTAATTTTATCAAATATAAAACGACATACCACTGGATTGATTAGAGACAAAACATACTTTTATTTGATTAAAGAATATTTATATTAATCGTATGTTTTTATGTTGTTATTTTGCAGTGCATGTGTATGTGTCCTTCATAATTCTAATGGATTTGTTGTTTATTCCCATGTCTTGCGAAGTTGTTTTATAGTGAGTGAATATTCAATATTTCCCTTGTGTGTAATACTACATGATCTCTAAACTATTAAGTAATTTACGTAGTGCATAAGGGTGGCGCCCATATTTGAATTTTTTTAAAATTAATTAAAGAATATATTTATTTTTCCAGAGCCATAACCATCCATAGATAATTATTTATTATTTAAATTTCAACATCTAAATGACAAGTATATATTGTTGTTACTTAACAATACTACCCGCTATCTGTGTATGTAGCATAGCAGCAGTAGTACCACTACAGTAAAGTGGTTCCACTACGTGTGGCCAATCACATCACAGAAGAGTGGAGCCCAACACACACTGATTCTGTCACCTATCATAGTACAATAGTTACAAATGGTCACAACGTTGACCTCAAAAAGAGTCTAAATCTTATGTCTGTGATATGTTGAGACATAATATTAAACAAAGTATAAACTACTTGCAAGCTGTAGGTTATTCCTGTATTTAAAATACAAGATGACAGGGTATAGCCATTGAATATAAATAAGTATAAGTATTGTTTATATTCAATGGTATAGTTTCACTTAAGAAAAGAAGAATACCTGATGACAGTCATAACAGACAAAGTAGTTTAAAAGTTTCACACCTTCCCACAGATTAACTTTCTCTATGTTTACTTATTCTATGATACCAGTTATAATCGTATTATTATACATATAAGTATGAAGTATATTTTTACTAGGCAAATTGATTGAAAACAAATCTGAGAGAAAACTAGTTAATTGAAATGTCACTTACAAGACCAACTGCTCTAATGGTAAGACATTCATATATTTAATCTATTAATTTTATTAAAGACATCAAGACCCTCTCTGTTAAATATATAGCTATCTACAGTTGCATGTAAAGTGGCTGCTATGTAATCAACTCTCAATTCTAGACTGAAATATTTTAGCTTTTTCAAGCTTTAAAATTACTGATGTTGGTTTTATACCCTGACTGGTATAAAATTTTTCTCGTGCAAATAATTCAATTTAAACTATAGAAGAGTTGATATCAGAAATTATATAAAACCAACAAATTTACATTTTAGAAGTTTAATAAACATTAATTAATGTTAGTTATTTTCCAGGATATGCATCTGAAAAAAGAATAAAAATATTAAATTGCCTTTCTTTAAGTTCCTGTATTTTGATTATTATGTTAAATGGCATTGCGATATTTCAATTTGTTGACTATAAGTATGCCATTTGGATGCTTCATTAGTTTAGGAAAGCTAAAGTAAAAATGCCATAACATCTAGAAAACGAGATGTTACATTAGTTGCACTAATTATTATTCAAAATGCAATAAAATGTTTTTTTTATAAATGTAGCTTACCTAAATCAACTGAACAAATGCGTATCAAGGTCAAAACCAATGCCAGAGGGGGAAGGGGTCTATTTTTGTGAATTTGACCTCTTTCATGAGGCAGGAGGGTCCCTGGTGCCATACAATAACCTACAATAAAATAGGATTAAATTTTCCAACTACAGCTCCTTGATCCTTCTTTATTATACTTCAGAAGGGGGCAGCGGGTCTTCGCCTGTTTCGCCCTTGCAACTGGTTCACTAAATGAAGTCTAACCTTCGCCGCATTATATTTCCACGACTGAACAGAACCGCTCGTTCGTGCAACTTCGGTAGCACATGAAGTTTTGTTTATAAACTACGAGTCAAAATATATTTAAAATGTGTTATTGTTTTCATACTAAGTATAAGAATAACTACATGATTTCATAAGCGTTTATGGATGATTTTTCGATTTTATATATAAGTTTCCGAGGTTAAATGTTTACACGTTCCGCTGATTTTTGCGAAATAATTTTTTTTTAATCAGGTCAACTACATTAATAAAATTTTCTAGTAGGTACATAATAACATTATTTAACTTTAAACTAGCCTTTAAAACTGTAAACTACTGGAAAAATGGCAATTACGGTTTGTACAAAATGGTAAACAGAAAGCCACAATAAACAAATGAAATTTTTATTTTTTTATAATTTTTTTGGATGCACCTCTCCCCCATGTGCTTCTGCACAATATAAAAAAAGAGAACCTTTTAGGAATTTTTACAGAAATTTTAGTTACTAAATTATTAATTTGCTAGGCATAACACATTGAATGGTAATTTTCTAACTTGTGTCCATATTGATGGTACCTACAAGAGAATTAAATGGCACGTGTTCTAAAATTAATGTATCAGGTTTCGTAAAATTGAAGGACAATTGTTGAAAACCAAATCATTCAAGATTTCACTAGTATTATGACGTTATTGACAGAATACAAATACTTCACATGTAAAAATTTTAATATGAGAACATGCGATTGAACTGTGTTTGTATTCCATTTCATGTTTTACTAGAAAAATTTAGCTACCAATAAAAACAATACATTGTCTTGTTGAAACATATTGAATTCAACTTGATTACACAGCAAGGATTTCCGGTCTTCAGGAAAAATAATCTGAATTTGCGCGATCGTGGATTATTTGGCCGTGCATATTATTTAGTTGTGGTTAGGCTTCCTTTCAGCAAAACGGGCGAAAATAAACTCAGAAACATACATTAAAAAAATCAAACAATTACCAATTCTTGAGAATATAAAAATTATTTAATAATTCACCTTTGCTACGACTTAATACTGGAAACAGGACTATCCACATTTCAACAACATATAGCCAGACAATAGATGACATCTAAATGTAGCCGATGTTTGTTACCCAACAGAATTACATAATATTTACAATAATAAACTACCTTCTACAAGAATTTAACTTAAGAATATCATATTTCAATTATCGTATTTTCACTGAATTTACCTATGACACAAAACTTCCATGATATAAAACTTATGATAAAATGAACGATTAAAAACTACATATTTACAACTTTCCTAATATTACTGTATTTCACACAAAAAGTTTAACTGCTTGCAGCACAGAAAGTACAGCATAATTATTTAGCTTATTATTTAATACGGTGAAATTTATATGCTTTCATAAACATGCCACTGAAAAATATTTCTGCCTCAGGTTGTCACGGCCCTGATTTCCACCACTGAAATCAAGGCTGACAAACCTCCCACACACCCGTTGCTGAGAGAGGTCAAATTCTACACTTTCATAAAATGCGAGAATCACTAAAATTGCCAAAAATTCCCGCTCATAAATCCCCTCCTTCAACTGCGAGTGTAGGTATTCAAAGTAACTATCATAAAAATATTGAATGAAATACTAAATATTAACAAAAATATATATTACTAAACATACGAACTAGAGCAAGGCCGGGACACGTGCAGGTGCAGAGCTGGCTTGCGACTGCCGCAACATGATATGCGCCGCGCGCGCCTGGAAGATAACAAGGATTGTCGCTTTCCCCCCTCCTTCCAGCCACTCCCCGCGCGGCGCCCTGCCTTCGACACATAACTGACACCGGACAGCTGTGGAGTTACGCGAGCCGCCGACACGTGTTTCGAGAGATTTCTACCATCGTGTCTGCGCGGATGACGCGACTGGCCCCGGCCGCGCTCGTGAGTTCTGGAATTGCGGCTGATATATAAAACGAGGACGGCGGCCTCGAGAGGGTCAGTCAGTTCGAAGTGTTCAGTCGGGAGTTCTCCCGCGGCGGAGTTTCCGGGGCGATAGAGTGGCGAAGTCCTTGGACGAAGGTTCCAGGGCGAAGAGTTCAGTTCCGGGTTATAGTGTCGCGGGTACGGCGGAGTCCCGAGCGAAGTTGCGAGCGAGGCGTCGGCGTCGGCGGCGGCGGAGTGCGGTGACGGAATCCCGCGGCGGAGACCCACGAGGGGTGCTGTGGCGAGAGTTGCGCCAGAGGTGCGGCCCAGTGAGGTGTGCGGAACGAGTGACTGGGGAATAGACATTTCTTTAAGCGTAATTAATTATTTGCCATTTTAGAAGATTATTTGTAAGTGACATAAGTAGTGGCAATAAATAAAACTGTGTAGTGTAATAAAATCTTTAATTGGGCTATCTTTTACGAACCCACTGTAAATCGTAACAATATATATTAGTAAAATGAATAAGGAATATAACGGCCAAAATGTTAACAGCGACTGGTAATAAGGCAATGGAATAATAAAATTATTTCTTTTCCGTTTATACAGATTATAAAATAATTTAAAATTAAAAAAAAAAAAATATTGTACCTTTTTTCAGATGAGCTCCTCTTCTTGATAGCTAACTTAAAAGTTGATCCTAGGGACATAAAATGTACTAAAGCAATGGTCGACGTAATTATCAAATGTTCATGACATAATATGTAATTGTGATAGTCCAAAGTTCTGTTGAAAACATTGTTCCAAATTAGAAGGCTTCTTTGCAAATCCATTAAAAAAATAAATACAATGGGCATATTTAAATTGTAGAAGTACATTATGAAAACACTAACAGCAAAGGCAGCAGCAGTCTCAGACGATCCACCAATATGTTAGGATCTCCCATGTCTTTTATCAATCTCTTCTGATGCTGTCATCTTCCTTGGTGTTTATTTTTCATGGCGAGATTCAATGCTTCATTTCGGGGACAACCAGCTTTACCCCCAGCGCGCGGTTTCAAAAAATAAACATAGCAATCATGATGATAGCTAGCCTCAGCAACTACTAAATCATGTTCAAACGCTATGCGAGCGGTAATAGTAATTGAATTATCATCAGAACGAGACTGGGCTATTTTCAGAACAGATTCTTTGAATGAAAGTGTAGTAACCTTACAAATTTTACGCCAAAATTTCTGAGCTCGTTTCTTTTCATATTCTTCATTTGCTTCATCGCCGCAAAAGAAGCAATGATTTTTAATACATAAATCTGATTCACTTACGTGTGCTCTGGTACTAGGAGGACTTATTTTCGATGTACTGGCTTGATACTCTTCATGTTGCCTTTTCACTGCAGCAATAGTGCTTCTTCGAGTGTAGTTTTTCCGACATTGCACATGTACTGCCACTGATTTTTGACTTTTGGCTTTTTAGGTAGTCTGTGAATTCATCACCTCTTTCAGCACTTGCGTCAATCAATGTTTTCATGCCACGATCAACAATAACAATTTCACTGAAGGCAAAGGATCTTTACAAATGAAGCAAAGTCCCGACATTTTCTAAAATCTGAATACAGCACAAACTTTAAAAAATAGTATAAGCAATAACCACGTGTTTTCACTACGAGTGAACATTAAATACTAACGGTATTTCGTTAGGCCCTTCGAATAGAGAGCAGGTAGACGAGTATACTCGAGTAGACAATTGAACAGCAGACAGATTTTGCTCAAGGCCACGTGGTCACATCAAATAACGGACGGATTCTTTTCAACTCAAATTCTCAGAATAACTCATTATAAATGTATTAGTCACGCAAACTTAAAATTTTACTTATATGACGCGTCCATTAATGTTCAGAGACAGCGTAGTCATGCATATTATGGAGAATACAGCTCCAGCTAACTTTCAAATTGCTTTTTCTCAGAAATGGTAAATCTAAGAGAAAAATGTATAAAGGTATTTTTAGTAGATAATTACCTTATCTACAATTTTTGTCTGAACTATTTCTATCGTAAAACTAACCGTTTGGACAAAATATTCAAAAAACCCATTTTTGCGACCTTTGACCTTGAATAAAATTTTTTGCACACACGGGATAAATGGGGACTTTTCAGGATTTCATTAGAGTGGTATCCCTTACGTGCCTGTAAATTTTCAGCTTCTTGTGATTTAATGCAAGGTCAATACTTATTTTGACCGCAAGTCGCCTCCCTGCTCCTTTACGTCACACTCCAGAGGGGTCACAGTCCATACAGTTCACTATTACAATTAATTACGAACAACCAGCGTACTTCTCAGTTAGCCATATTTAATTTTAGCTCAGCTTTCTTATTTGTATATACACATTTTTATAAATACTAATAATATAAAATACAAAATAATAAACACAATATCAACATACAAACATTCTCACACACTCTTATTATACTGTTACGACTGGCTTCGTAAAGGATAGCGCAATTAAAGATTTTACTACCACACAGTTTTATTTATGGCTATTATTTACTTCATTAACAAATAATCTAAAAATTCCAAATAATCATTTGCACTTAAAAATGTTGCTTCCCCAGTCACTCGTTTTTACACACCGCACACCTCGCTGGGCCGCACCTCTGGCGCAACTCTCGCCGCAGCACCCCTCGTGGACCTCCGTCGCAGGACTCCGTCGCCGCACTCCGCCACCGCCGTCGCACCTCCCTTCACCGAGGACCCACTTGACGCCTCGCTCGGAAATTCGCTCGGAACTCCGCCGCGCCCGCGACAATATCGCCCGGAACTGAACTCTCCGCCCTGGAACCTTCGTCCAGGGACTTCGCCGCTCTATAACCCAGAAACTCCACCGCGGGAAAACTTCCGACTCCACTGAACTGACTCCCTGCCCTGGAACCTTCGTCCAAGGACTTCGCCGCTCTGCCGCACCCGCGGCACTATCGCCCCGGAAGCTCCACCGCGGGAACACTCCCAGCTTCCAGCTGAACTCCCCAATAGGCCGACGTCCTCGGCTTATATATCACAGGCGACACTTCTAGAATTCACGAGCGCGGCTTGGGCCAGTCGCGTCATTCCACGCCGACCCGATGCGAGAAATCTCTAGACACACGTCGGCAGCTGCCAGTTGGCTCGCGGAACTACCCAGCTGTCAGGTGTCAAGTGTCAGGTTATCGGCGCCGCACGAGGAGTGCCGGAAAGGAGGGGGGGGGGGGAAGCGGTGACCATTGTAATCTACAGACGTGCGCGGCACGTCTCAGGTTACGGCGGCCACGTGATGTCAGCCAGCTTGCACCTGCGCGCCGCAGCTCTGCTTACGTTCGTAACAATACCGATTACTTTACTGGACTCCTTGCAATTTGTAACCTGGATCCAAAAAAATTTCAATTACCAATTACAACTCTTCTCTATTGCTGGTCGACCAAATGTATAGAACGAACATAACGTTAGTTGCAGTGGTTTTTAAACCTGTTGCTTCCATTTCATTCACACAACGTAAAGTATACTTAGCCATCTCACTCGACCTCTCCGTAGAAGATTTATTTTTAAGTTTTTCAAACACAGTTTTTGGGTGAAAGTTCTCAACTTTTATTACCAAATATTTTTACTAAATGTTATGTAGGTGTTTTATACACACACACACACACATATATATATATATATATATATATATATATATATATATATATATATATATATCTTTGTAAGAAATAAAATGTTTTCAAAAGGTTACATTATTTTTCATTAGTTTTCCTTGTAAGGATTTTTATTGGTTGAGAGCAAGATTTTAAGTTGATTTTTCATCATGACAATTTTTCTTTTGCAACAGTATTGATTGTTTCTAACTGTCCTTTTTACAGAGCGGCATTCCTGGCAGGCTGACAATGCGTAATCGAACGACAACTGGGGTAAGTACGAAGTTTATGCTAAACCATTTACTGGAAGTAAATTATATTGGATGTTCGAACCATTTACTGGAAGTAAATTATATTGGATGTTCGAACCATTTACTGGAAGTAAATTGTATTGGATGTTCGGTATTCTCACTAAAACACAGAGAAATTTCATACATTTTAAATGAGTATTTAGACGAACCAGTAAATAAGAAATAATACAATTATTTCAACAAAATAGATTTCCTTAATTTTGTTTTAAAGCTAGTTAAACGGCTTGTCGAACAAAATTCTCTGTATTTCTTTAAGGTTTAATAAAGCCAATTTTTAATATTTTTACTGAGTTTTTAACTTTGCACCCTTACTGTCACGTACAATGGAAAATTTTAACTAACCTACAAATATAGAGCTCTAAATTGGAAGATGTTTTTATATTTCTTTTTAAATATAGTTTTACTTTGCAAAATCTAAGTCAAATTTTCTGTCACGTTTCAGTCATGTTTTATTACTTGCATTTATTTTTAGGACCTAAACGATTGGCGACATTTAAACAATCTTGAAATGAAAATGGCACGAAAAAAGCGCACGTAGTATGCCGAATAACACAGAATACCTACAAAATAACTTTGATAAATGGCTGCATTTTCAATATTTTTCTTATTATATATTTTTTGTTTTATTTCAAAACCATCAAAAACCATTGGAATTAATTTCCTAAATTCTTATTCAATTATTTTCTTTTGTACTTAAACTTCGGTACAGTGTTATACGTACAAGCAATTAAAAACTTGGCAAACTGATAACTGAATTTAAAAATAATAAATGTAACGATAATAGAACCAACTGCAGAATAAATAAAAACAGTCTGAATGTCATGAATGACACATATACTACACTTTTAAACGATTGCTGCGTAAAATTCTAAATGAAATTTTATTCGCAGGTTACATAGCTCAATAACAATGTTACGGATGGCTTCAGTAATATTTTGAAACATCAAAACAGTAAAAAAATTAAGTATTATTGTTGTTCCTCACCGCACGGTAAACTGGTTAAAACTTACTCGTGGAGTTTAGGGAATAAATAACAAAGTAATATTACCGTAGAACTATTTGATAATGGTGCTACGAAACCATAAATGTGGAATAAATTTTCATAAAAATTTAAAATAATCTGTAGGTAGAAAGGGATAATGATAATTAAAAAAATCATTAAACTGGAATACATTCTTTCCTTTAAGCATGTTTATTTTACTTTAAGCATATGGACTCACGTACAGTTATCCAAAACTTACCTAATTCACATGATTATATTTTATGTTTTAATGAAATTAGCTGTATGTTCTTAGAAATATTTCAATACTCCGTGCGTTTAACGATATGTTTTAATTTATTAACTTGAATTAAAAAATAATATAAATTAATTTAAAATAAGGCAATTCTTAACAAATAAATAATGAAATAAAGGATCATTCAAAATGTATGCCAACACAAACATAAAATGTTTTAAAACTACAAAGGAAATATTAAAATTCATTTAGGGTACGTGTCAGTAGTTATAACAAATACTTTTGGTTCCCTCTTTGGTTATGTAACAAATAATTAAGTATGATTGTTAAAAATATCCAAAAGCCAATGTTTTCTAAAACGTTAAGTTGCCAACTGTCAAGCAAAATATACACCTTTACTTTTTTTTAAAGAATTTTCGATGTGTAACATCTTAGGCCCGTTCCACAATGACACGGAAACGGAGACGGAACACGGAAATGAAGACGGATTTCACGGAACAGAGCTTCTACAATAGCACGCAAACGGAGACGGACCCGTACGGACCTGCTAAGCAGTGCTGAAGTCTTCCGTTTACGTTACTCCGTTAGACCAATAGGAGCAAGTTATTTATTCACTGCAGTTGTCAAGCTACAGTTGCGCGTTCATGTTAATTAAGATATTAGTTTTGACTAATGTTGGTTTCCGTATTTCTCGACTACTTTTTTTTATGCGTGAACAACAAAACAAGATTTGTTATGAAATTAGAATTGTGCACGTGGGTTTCATCATGACGAATTTTGATGAACTTTTAATTTTCATGGTTAAAGATATACCTGCAATATATGACAAGACGGAGAAGGGCTACTTTACCACCGCCACAACGCAAAAAAAAAAATCGTCTTACTACATTACCAAGTTAACAACCATACATTTCGATTTAACAGGTAGTTCACTTGATACTCGTAGTTTTCAGTTACGTCACGCTCGCTCTTTCTTATTGGCCAAGATATCTTACGGATCCGTGTATTGTAGAACGAGACAAATACGGACGGAACGGAACAATACTCCGTTATCGTCTCCGTTTCCGTCTGTTCCGTTTCCGTGTCATTGTGGAACAGGCCTTAGCTTTGTCATACAGCATTTGGTATGAATAATTTCGTGAATAAAACTGGTCTCATGGAATGCAAATGTGTAATCACTGTGCTGCCATGTGTGGCGGATAGCGAGAACCAAACTTCGCAGAGCCAAAAGAAAATAGTATTAACTGTTTAATGATTTTTACAAGATGGGCAGTATTTTGATAAAATAATTCTTGAAAATCAGGTCCAAATCTTTGTATGTAGCATTTTTTAATGTCTTTTCCACTTATATCAGAGAAGACGTTTCATTATATGGTTTAAAATTTTGGTCTGCATATGAAATGATGCTATAGTCAATGTAGCTGCTAAGGAAACAAATTCTACTCACATGTGAGGAATCTTCGTGTGTGATTAGCGTCAATAAATGTCGTTGGAATCACAATTTGCGTATATTTATCACATTCGGCAATATTTTTAAGTATTCTACGTTAAATTTCGTACTAAAGTTTCGTATTATGTTTATTTGCAACATTAAAGCGTGAATTTTCTCGCTACCGTGGTTGATTTTACACATCTCTGGTGAGTACTGAAATGCACGCTCTCATTTTTTTTTTAATTATAAAAAAACTTTTTTTACAATTATCTTTATTAAAACATTTTAAAATGTTATTTAATAAGAAAATACTAAATAACATTTTAATGACCGCGTTTAAAAAAGAAACATATGAAATTTATTTATATAAAAACTAGATTAATTATTCAGTGAAATATGAGAGACCACTGTCAAAAATAAAATATTGGTGGTCTGTAAAGTCAGTTTACGGACGATTGTTTAACGTGACAACGTCGTAACAAAACAATGATGAAATGATTGATCCAGAAGAAAAGGAAATATCATATTCGGCCTGAGACTGAGCCGTAATAGGTTTTTGCAACCAAACCATTTAGGCATTAAAAATGTTATATTCTTTGAGCAAGAAAATTTTTTTGTAATTTTTCTATCTTTTCTATGATAAAATCTACCTCTGCATACTTTTATGAATAAATTGAATCTATTTTATTTTATTATCACTATTTTGTATGGATACAAAGAAGGAGTGAAATGATATGTACTATTTAATTAATAAATTTACTTTTATTTGCATTCATTAATTCATATATATTTATTACTTATGAAATGTTGCGTGCGCCGTATTTATTTTTACAAGTAAAAAAAAATTCGCAGCTGCTGAGATTCGAACCGATAACCTTCGGATTGATTGATTAAAAAAGGCTTTTTATTTTACAGTTTGCACTTTACATGGTTTTTACATTTTGTTTTCTTGGCACCCCAGCACGCAGTGCTCTTTTACCAGTTTATTACATGGTTATTTACACATTGTTAGGTTTAATTTACAAAAAGGTATACGTTATTGGAAGTCATCCATGCTAACCAAACGGCCACGAGACCATATTGAGATTAAGTGTTTCAGATGGTATAAATTAATAATATTCCACGCACGATATTTGTTTGAATTTCTTTTAACTAGCATATTATCTAATGGACTCGAAATATTTACACGCTCGTGGGCTCATAGCTATAATACGGTGTGTGATTTAGTTGATCAAATAATAACTCATGACAAATAATTACCAAAATCAAACTAAAGTGTGAAAAGTATCATACCAGCAATAAATATTTAGTTACACAGCTAAAACAATCCTCATACAACACTGTTTAAATATACTGATTCACACTAGTAATTAAAATAATACGTACTTGTAGGAACGCCATTTCCTTGCGAATATACTCCCGTGGCGCGGTGCACAACAATAACCTCGAACCAGTACGCCGCCACGTGCCGGCCGAGTTCTCTGTACCGTCCGCAACATACCAGAGAGATGCCACGCATGCGTAAACTCTCGGGGCGTGCGCATCTCTCTCGCGGGCTGTTGGCTGGGAGTTCCCTGCGCCCTATTGGGTAACCGAAGGCTGGCAGTGCGTGTGGGATTTGTGTGCGTACTGGGGGCGGCCTAGCAGCGCCAACTGCTACCGACCGCGTCCCGCGGGTGGCGGATACGGGAGCCCAGCTCGAGAGTTGCAATCTCGCTGGGGTGGCTGTGAATAACCAATAGCAGTCCGCGGACCAATGGCCGGCCTGTGGAGTCGTTATCACGGCTGTCGGGGAGAAAGGTAGCCTGAATTTAGCTCGGCGCGTGGCAGAAAGCAGCTTCGTCGGCGAAGGCACCGCAGGGGAGCTCGATGTGCCCTGGATGCGAAGTGTAGACGAACTGCGGGCTGGAACTTGCGGAGCTGTGGACTGCCGCGCGCGCAACGGAACTGAACAGCATCGGAATTCTGAAGGAAGAGATGGCGGCGCCTTCAAGTTGGGGCCCTGTTGGAGCCAGTGGTAGCCTGGGCGGCGCGACCTTCAACCGACCCGGGAATTTGGGGGGCAAGAGGGTCCGACTCGCAAGATACTTCATTCGCCTGAACGACGTACCCCCACCCTGGCTTGAAAGGTCGTTGGCTGTTGACTGGAAGAAGGAAGATGAAGATGGCGCAATGTCAGGCTGCCTTTCGCTCCGAGAGCCAGCAGTTCGAGCCGGTTTACTGGCTCGTCTGCCCACTTCTGTTTTAACTGTGGCTGCCTGGGCAGCTGTGGCTGGGCTGACGAGTGAAGTCGCCCGCCCCTGGGGGTGCTTGCGCCCCTGGTTAATAATAACCCAGGAGTTCCCAACCTTTAAATACGGGCCGCAAGGCCCAAGCACCCAACTCCAGCAGTAGGAGTAACGAAGGAGTACTGGATCAATGTAAACACAGAAATGTAAACACAGCGCCAGTACCCCTATGGGCGCCGCCAACTTGTTTCATGGGCGCCGCCATCTTGTCATGTGGGGACCGCCATTGTTGTTGACAGTGGTTACCAGGGCGCGCCGGTAGGCCGCCATCGTAGTTCAGCCTTTAGTTACCGGAGCGCGCCACCATCGCTCCGAAGGCGGGAATTGTATACAAAAAAAACTGGGCGGTAGGTGGATTCGATCCCGGGAACGCACCAACGTCGTGGTCACGAGGCGTGCGCCTTTACCACTTTTTTTTTTTTTTTTTTTTTAAGTTTATTAGTTTATTGTGATATCATGTGCATGTACATAACATTACAGCTCACATCAGATTAAAGTCAGCACAAATGGGTTACACGATACTGATACCTCGCCCCTGCGGATTAACACAGTCCCACACCATCTGTACAAATTTCAAAACATGAAAAGGTAATGTCCAAACCTCCTTCTTAACGTATTGTTTTTTACCATAGACCATCTGTCACGTCGTAGCTGGGATATGAAGTCCCGCAAGAAGTATGGCACTTGAGTTTTGAGCACAAAAGCTATCAAATTCGCCATCAGCCACACAGCCGCCCGCCTCTTCACGGTAGGGAAGGCCGTGATGTCGAGGTAGCACATGCGGTCCGCGCACACGTCCCGTGGAGGTAGGCAGAGCAGTCTGGAGAGTTTGGTTTTACACCACTCCCACAAGGGGCGCGAGAATGAGCAAGCACATATGCGATGGAGGGCGGTGTCACGGTAGCCACAGAGTTCGCAGTGGTCATCCTGGGATAACGCAATGCGTTTCTTGCGATAAAGGGTGGGTGTCAGGTCGTTGACAAATGTGAAAGCTTCGGCACAGAGATGAGTAGGTAATTCAGGATCAGAAACGTTTTTCCATATGTTCAGCCAACACAAAGAAAGGATCTTATTCTGAATATTCGGCACAGAGGGTGTTGCTCGTCGCTGGAAACCATACAGTTGTCGTGTGGAGACATGCGTACCTTCGGGAAGTTCGGAAATCGTCGTGCGAAGGTGATCGGCGGCGGACTTGTAGTGTCGGGGTAGGCGCTCCCTGGCGCCCCATGCGGCTGTGTACAAAGCCGAGGAGCGACCACCCTGTAAGACACGTTGTATGACGCATTTCTGGAACAAGGCTCGTGCTTTGTGCTCATGCTCAATGAGTCCGAGACCACCTTTACTGACAGGCATCGTCAGCTGATCGCGGCTGACCTTGAAGAGGAATCCTTTCCAGATAAACCATCCAATGTATTGCCTGATTTGAGCTGCAATCGCAGCTGGCATGGGGAACACCTGTGCCATGTACCAGAGTTGTGAAAGGGAGTACATGTTAACGATATATACACGTTGGATGATGTTGAGGTTTCTAAGGTGTGACTCAAGCAGGCTACCACGAACTTTCCGCACCACTCCGTCCCAGTTCTCTTGAATGGTATGACCGATGTCACCCGTGAAAAGTATTCCAAGTGTCCTGATCGCATCCGTAGACACGAATGAATGCTGTGGCACAATCACATCTGGCGCTGCTTTCAGATTCAACACTTTGGTTTTCGCGAAGTTGCATTTTGCATGCGTTGCCTTGTGGAAGGCCTCAAGAATAGCATGAGCGGCCGCGAGTTCATGGTCACTACGCACAATGACCGTAACATCATCTGCATACCCAATGCACGTTAAAGGATTCCCTTGAATACTCAGTCCTGAGAGAGTAGAGTTAAATTTCCTTATAAGGGGCTCAATATAAAGGACGAAAAGTACCATCGAGAGCGGGCACCCTTGTCGGACAGAGGAGCGAATCGGAAACTTGTCACCAAAACAACCATTGATGGACATCTTCGAGGTTAGGTTCTCTAGGAACGTGCGTAGGACAGCTCGAACTGTCGGAGGGAAGCAAAGGTGCTCGAGCACCCTGTCAAGGAAGCTCCATTGCACCCGGTCAAAGGCCTTCTCAAGATCAATGTTCAGGAGGGCGACAGCGCCCGGCGTTGTGCGCGCCAGGAGCTGCACATCGCGGAGCGCAGAAGTGCCATGTGTGATGGACGTCCCCTGCACAATACAATGTTGGTCCGGCCCGATGACATCAGACAGCGCTGATTTAATACGATTGGCATACACCCGTGCGATGATTTTGTAGTCAGCACACAGAAGCGTGATAGGCCTATAGTGGGCTACTTCACGTGGCTGTGGTACCTTGGGTATGAGCACAATGATTCCCTCTGTTTGCGTGCTGCACAGACGCCCTCGTCGAATGACCGTGCGCGCCATTTCGCAAAATTCCTCTCGAATCGTTGGCCAATAGTGCTGGTAGAATTCGTAGGGGATACCGTCCACACCAGGGGATTTGGTTTTTGGGGCCCTCCGAACGATGTGTGTGATCTCTTCGTCAGTTGGGTCGGCCTCCAGATGGTGCTGTGCTATGTCGTCAAGGCTGCTGTCATACACATCGAGGAATGACGTCCCTTCATCATAGTCAATGTCGTGGTCCGCATAGAGTTCCTTGTAACTACTTGTAAATGCTGCGAGGATGGTTGTGGAATCCCTTACGACCGTGCCATTCGCGTCCACAACCGAGCTGATATGCCTTCGTGTACGCCTCTTCCGATCTCGCATGAGGGAGTGAATTCTAAGCCTTTCTTGCTGTAGCGCACTCTTGGTGTTATTGAATACAATGCGACTTTCCATGTTCGCTCGGTGTATGGCGATGATCCGTTCCTTAAGGCGACGGGCTTGACCCCTCGGATTGGTAACTGCGGTTGGATGCGTACTTAATTCCCGTAGGGCCCTCTCGTGCAAATAGAGAAGGGAGTCCTGCTCCCGTCTACAACGCCCGCCATGGTGCTTAAATAATTTGGCCAGACCTGGTTTGACGCAGCCATCCCACCAATCCGCTGTGTCCGCGTACCTCTGTTTACATCGCAACCAATGAGACCAGCGCCGATGAAAATCATTGTCCACTTCAGTTTGACCCAACAAGCGTGTTTGTAGTCTCCAGTAGTTACGCCCAGGTGTGGGTGAAACCTCCGGAGCAGCCACAGTACAAACGACCATGTAATGATCTGTGACAGCCACTGGCACCACATCATATGATCGCGCGTTGTGTCGATGCGTGCGGGACATATAAAACCTGTCTAGGCGCGAACTAGATGAATAGGCATGAAAGGTGTAATGTGGTGTGGGTACTTGAAGAATGTCGACCATGTCCTCCACATCAATGGCAGTAACGAGCTCATGCAGTGCCGTGTTAATGGGGTAGTGTCCACCAACGTGATCACTGGGTGTAATTATACAATTGAAATCTCCACCTAGAATAAGACCCGTGCCATCATTCCTTATAAATGGAAGGATTTCCTGGCGAAAAAATTCCTGGCGTTCTGTTCGACGCTGAGAGCCAGAGGGGGCATAGACATTCACACATTGTCCGATAATGCTCCTGCCAGTAGCGCTGGAGGGATTGAGCGCTATGAGTGTGCCAGAGATTATTCTCCCAGATGCGTGCGCTCTGATGTGCGTGAGTTCAAGATGGTTCTTTGTGACAACAATGGTTCCTCTCCCTTGAGGGCCGATGTTGGGGTACACATTACATTGGTCAAAATATGGTAGCCGCTCTAGCGCACACTCTTGTAAAAATAGTACGTCGATAGCGTGCGCACGTACAATGCTGTGTAAAGCATGAAATTTGAAAGGAGCTTCAATTGCACGAATGTTGACAGTGGCAATTGTTAAAACTCTAGTCATCCGCTACGTCTTTGCTACTAGCTACGTCATTCCCTCCCCCACTCTGTACCGTTATGCTGATCGCGCCCCCCTTGATTTGCTCGATCGCATGCTGGGCAATGCGGAGTGAATATTCACGTTGTGAACGCGGGCTGTCCGGTAGGGCGGTGTCGCGACTTGGACTGCGACTCGCATGACGGGCCTTTTTGTCCTTGCGCCCGCTCGGGGGCCGTTCACGCCCACCGGACTTTTTGCCTGAGCGGGGGTTGGTGGAGTGCGCCTCCTGTGAGCATTCGGACATTCCGTCATCCTCCATGTCAATGGGCGTATCGAGTCGTATATCCGGGGCGGGCATGTCCTGTTGAGTCGGAGCAAGAGGTGATGCGGTAATGGTGGACAGCAGAGTTTTGAGTGGGACCGCCTCATAAGGCCTCTCCTCCCTGTCTTCTGACGTCAGAGTTTGTGCCGGCGGATGTAAGCTCGCCCCAGAGGTGGTGGGCCAGTCCCGCACTTCGTGCGGTTCTGTCGAGCGACTGCTCTGCGCGCCACTCTGCAGTGTCTGCGCCCACGTGCGCGGCGCGCCCGACCGCTCGCGCGGAAGAGTGGGGCAGGCCGCGCGGTGGTGTCCCGCCTGCGAGCAGTGACTGCAGGTCTGGAGTTGTCCGTCATACACTACGAAACCGTGATGCCCATCGACTACCAGCTGTGAGGGAATATTTTGATTGAGTTCCATTTTCACTATTCGTACCCCTGTCTTGGCTTTGAACTTGCGATACACCCCCCACATTTCGTCCACGCACGTGTGTATCTTTCCGTACGGAGTGAGCGAGTAAACAATCCGTTCATTTGGTACTTCCACGGGAATGTTTACGACCCGGACGGTTTTCAGGTTGTCTAGCGCCAGTTCTATGTCTACTTGTAGTGACTCACCGCTCGCTGCGTGTATCTGAGACGTTCCGCCGGTCTCTCGGATGATCCTCTCGCAGTGTAGTAATGATGTCAACTTCACAAAGACGCACCGTTGGCGTCCGTCGACCTGTACAGCAATCACTTCGTCATCCTGCAGCCCAAGGGTCTCGTCGAGCCATCGGAGTAAGTCCAACGCGAGCGGTTTGGTTTGACACTTCACGCGAAGGGTATTCACTCGTGGGGTCGGTTGGCAAGTCGCCATGATGGTCCTGCGAAAGTCAGTAAGAAGCCTTTAGAATACGTAACGTGTAAGCCGCACGACACTTAACTCGCTCTTGCACTAAACCAGGAGAGTAACAGCGCACGAGACACGTCGCGTCGCACACGTCCGCGCACCACGCGAGCACGGGGCGGACTACCACTAGACCACGGGACCATATGAAGTATGGGGAATTAAATAACGAACATATGCCTTAAAGAAGCTATGCTTAAAAGAAGCTATGTCTTTAAGCACCCGCCATGTCTTAAAAAAATATATGCTTAAAGACCCCACCATACTAGCTATGCCTATAGACCCCACCACTCCACAATCGCCGCCATGTCTAAATTTCAAAAAATAAATATGTATATAAACCCACACCCACCCCCACCCCCAAGTATGTCTAAAAGAAACCCCCGCCATACCAGCTATGCCTAAACCGCTATGCTTAAAATACCTGCCATATTGTATGCTTAAACTGCCATGTTTAAATGTCAAAAGCCCCGCCACTCCACAACCGCCGCCATGTTGTATGCTTAAAACAATTGACGCCATGATGTATGCTTAAAGCAAACCCCCCACCATTATGCTTAACCGCCATGTCTTAAAAAATATGTCTATAAACCCCCACCACTCCACAACCGTCATATCTAAATACGCTTAACCCGCCATGTTGTATTCGAAAATAAACGTCTACAACCCCCCACTCCGAGTATGCTTAATCGCCATATCTAAATTTCGAAAAGAAATAAAATACCGATATATTAAAATTAAAAAAAATACAGTCATACTAGCTATGCCTAAACAGTTAACTTTCGAAAATAACCCGCCATGTTTCAGTATGCTTAAAAGCCCCACCCGCCATATTAGCTATGACTAAAACAAACATAACCTCAAAATCCCGCGCAGAGAGAGCGAGATGTTGCCTGCTGGAGCGTCACTCGTAAACTGCGCAATTATAACCCCACACATCATAATATAAGCATAATAATGTCTTTAAAAACAACACTGTGTGTGTGTGCAACACGCCAAGTAATAAGCATAGTTACTACTACTTTACGTCGAGTAAAATAAATAATAAAAATAAGCATAGTTAAAAGTTCTAATAATATTAAGAATATTTAAATGTAATAAAATTATTACAAACACTTTGTAGTAATTGGCTCTCGGCCAATGTGTTAAGCATTAAAAACGTCGTGCTGGAAGCGTGCGCTGGCGACCAGGAATGTGTTTACCTGCTGGGTGATAGTGAAAGTGTTTTCCACAGAGGAGCAAGGTCAGACCATCGCTGCGTACAGGAAAGGAGCAAGCACAAGGAATATACAGAGGTGGAAAAAGAAATAATGTAGACAACACACGGGTAAAAAAGAATGCTGGTTTTATTTTACTTTATGTATAAAACATGTGTGGCGGACAACTCCAACCCAGAAGGCCCCGCCAACTCTTCAACTCCCTCGGCGCGCGGTCGAGCCATCGCTGCGGCCTTCCCTCCCGCGGTGGCTGTGAACCTCCCTCCTCCATAAAGAACAGCTCAGCTAGATCTCCCGGTATAAGGGCTGACATATCAGCACAAGTTGTTACAGCCATCTCGTGTTGGGGAGATCTGCAGAACAATACATACGCAGTAGCCACAGCATACCCCAAGTGTGTAAAACATTTACATTAACATTTCTTTTTTAAATATATTAGTCGTGTAAAAGAGAGTACGTCAAGATATGTAAATAGAAAATACGTTAACATTTATTATTGAAAATAAATTAGTTGTGTAAAAGAAATTACGTTAAGACTTGTAAATAGAAAACACGTTAAAGACATTCTACTTAAAAAAATACGTTAACATTTGTATAAATCATCTGTGTAAAAGAAATTACGTTAAGATATTTTAAAGAGAAAATAAAACCAAAGAGATTACGGTATGACTTGTAAAAAAAAATTAGCCTTTGTAAAAGAGGAAAATTAAATTACATGTTTAGAATAAACTACGTTAAGACTTGTAAAGAAAAAAATTATATTACATTAGCTTTTATAAAAAATAATTACATAAATTATATTAACATTTCTTTTTGCTAAATAAATTACTTGTGTAAAAGAGATTACGTTAAGACCATTCTAGCTTTAAATCAAAATAAAGTATGTGTGTATAAATTACGTTAAAGACATTCTAACTTTAAAATTAAATTATATAAACAGATAAAAAATTACGTTAAGTCCATTCTAGCATTAAAAAAACACGTCAACAATTACGTTAACATTTATTTTTGTACTGTGACATACCAATAGGTTATTCCCCACGTGCAATGGTGGGAGGATCGGAGCGCTAGGCCACCCCATCACTCGGGACGACAGCATAGCTGAACGTAACACTAGGAAAGGGCTAATCATGGTCCGGGGAAAGGCGTAGGTCCTTATGTCCCCAAGGTAGAGTGCTGACACCGTCTTCAGAAAGCCAACGCTTATCATCCCCTGAAGACAATGCTACCTTGGTCACACGCTCCGTAAACACAGTGTGGCCTCGCGATCGGAAATGGTTTTCGGTCGCGAGAACCCGTGAATTTTGAAGCAAGCATTCCAGGTATTGAGGAAACAGGAGTGAACGCAGTGCGCTGGCCTTGATTCCCTTCGCCTTACGCGTAGAAGAACCGACCTCCATCTTAAACGCGTAAAGCTTCGGGCGAAGACCAACAAACTCCGTGATGACATTGCCAGCGGCCTCATCCTTCATCACCCCCGTTACACCCTTATTAACCAAGGGGAAGCGTTGCTCATTACCTGGAGCATAATTTGAAGTATCGAAACGGGAAGCTAAATCGGGGCGAATCGAATCGTAAATGTCGTCACACACAACGTGGTAAATTAACGAATCCGTATCCGTGTACAGGAGATGCAGAGACTGTGGAGGGAATTTCTTTTGCATGTAATTATAGTGAAAATCGTAGAGGACTAATTTTGATAAATCTAAAATGGCGACACCTGTGTACAACGGTCTATCAAAGGTAATCGTCCCTTTTTGCATCTCTATGAGGACTAAACTCTCATCGATGATTCGCCGAGCCTTGAATGTCGGACGACCAATCAGCTCAGCCGCCCCATAAATGGAATCGTATCGTGAAACAATGCGTATATCCTTATGCTTTCGCGTATTTACAAACTTTTTCCGTAAACCGAGTTCGACAGTAATTTAAAAAACGATTTCTCAAAGGGGTTCGCAGCCTGGGCACGACGCTCAGCATTAAAGGCTATATAGTCCCTCATCCAGGCCGCCTGCGCAAACCGCAGCACGCGGTGAACCTGGCCGATGACCGCCCCATACTGAACGTAGTGCCGCAGTGTTTTGGCATGAAAAATATATTTAGTATGCGGCGCGAGAGTTAACAGTAATTTACTCATACGCCCGTTTGGCGGTACGCCATTCACAGGGGCCAGAGGCAGATCTGATAGGCGATCGTGACATTCATCGGGAAAGGTCAAATCTACTTCCGCGAAAAATGATGTATCACCATCGATGTCAATGGTGTTGAAATCCCAACTCGTATACTCATCCCTGGGAACCCATTGGAAATTACCCACAGGAAGCTTATCCAACATTGTGTGAGCATACAGTGCGTTAACATCGAAATAACAGATGTACGAAGACGGAAGGCTCGGGTCGTGACTGGACATGTAGACATTGTTAGCTTTCGCGTGACGTCGACTTACGTTTGTAATACCTCCACGAACGGCAGACTCTAGGAAGAGGTATATGTCCGGGTCGGTCACAAGTTCAAGACACACACCGGTTTTAATTAAAAGTGCATCCCATGCGAGCGAGGGAGCGGTAATGTAATGAGCGGGATCAAGCGAATAATGCTGTAGGCAAACGAAATGGAAAGACTCGAATATATCGGCCAGCAAACAAGTATCCACCTTAAGGTAACTAAGTGCGTACTCTTTCAAAGTGGCACAATAGAATACATCCCAAGCCCTTTGAGCGTGAGTATAGTCCAGATCACTCACGTCCGTGCAACTCATTACGTTATGGAACGCATCCTTTTGTGGTAGCGAGGCAGTCTGCAAATGCTCACTAGACTTAACAAAGTCATAGGGAAACACACCTTTACGCATAGCTAACTGAAACTGTGCATCATCTGGAAACATTGAACGGGTGAGTTTCAACTGATCCGGCGTGAGATTGCCAGCGAGAGTTTCCAGAGATGAATTTAAAAAGTTAAGTGAATCAATAAATCGAAGACGCACAGCGCGCACACCTCCTTGCGCATTATCTGAGACATGTATGTATTTAGTAATACATTTGTAACTCTCTAGAGTTACGCCTAATACTTTGACCTCGCCGGGATTCTCCACAACAAAGGAGCCGTCCGGCTGTGCAATCCGCCGCGAAACTAAATGCTTCATTAAAAAGTGGGCATCATAATTTTGCAAATTATGGAATACCGCGACAAGCTGTTTTTTTTTGCATCCTGAAAGCCAGGTTGCATTTCGAATGGGCATAACCACGTATTTCACCAGTCAAATGGCAGTGATCAAGCACCTTCTGCCCAGCCAATACCTTCTTACAGATATGGCAATGCGTTTGACTCGCAAGCCTTGCAGAGACGGCTGGAGTCGGCGTCTTAATAGGAATGGTCTTTGAATAAATATCACATACCCACTTTGTCATTGAAACTAATTCGGCAACCATTTCAGCAATACAATTATCACCCTCGAATTGCACATACCTGGTCAAAGAGCTATCGTATCCACACACTAACAAAATGCTGCATGCGTATGGTACATGTTCGTTTACCCGTGCGGTATTAGATGTCTCATCACCGGGTAAACAGGTGGATATCGGCTTAAGGTATGACTCGGTGTCACAGTACGCAATAAAGCCGAGGCGATCCTGTTTTGCAATATTTGTAAACTGTAAATATTTGTTCTCCTCTGTAGGGAAACAGGAACGCACTGCTTGATGCTGGCTGCAGAGAATAGTGTGTGAAGTTAACCTGTCTTCACTTGGGAAGTATTGAAGACAGCGCTCGCAAATCCATTTCTTACCATTACCTCGGGATATTTGTGAATGCAATAATCTGGACAGACTCTTAATTGTTACAAAGTGTAGGTGCTCTGCCGCGCCACTAGAACGAATCGCTAAAATATTTACATGTCTCGCTCTTCGCTCAGAGGATACGCGAAGAGGCTGGATAGAGGATACAGATTTGCCACTAAAACATTCATCAACAATACTCCCCTTACTGTCTACGCAAGCATAAACGTTAACGGAAATATTATTGTTCCTCTCGAATGTGTTAATCTGATGGAGAGTGGATGGGAAACTCAAACCAGACGTATTGAAAGCCACAAGTGGATCCGGATACGAAATGGCTCGGCTAACATTGACTTCCGCCGGCATCACACCTGCCATAACGGCATACAGAAAGCAATGCTGCTCGGGACAAACAATATTGACACAAGCTTTCCTATTGGATAAAAACGTCGGTAATTTCGTGTGCGGCGCGCCAACGGTGAAAGCCCTATAGCTTGGAACATGTACATCCATGTTAATCAATCGCTGTAGAGCCCACCCACTGCCACGAGCAGCGAATTCGCTAACGTTCCTATTGACTTCCGGAATGAATACTGAATCATAGATTTCCCCTACCTCATCAGAGAGCATTACAGCGGCTGAGTGGGATGTAAAATGAAATGTCTCACTCTCGCCTCCCTCCACAGATTCCTTAACAAATGAAGCCGAGAGTGAAATGTAGACTTTAAAAGGGCGTACCAAGACGGAAGTTAAGGCCAGAAAGGGAACCCTACATCTCTGTAGAAACCGGTCCAAATCGGGATCAATAGACTCAACATCATTTCCGATCCGAAAGTCCACTATCCGGTTAGCAAAAGCAGAGTCCAAGATAACACTCTCCAGGGGAGGCAAGTCGCCAGCTTCACGCGGCTCCACCCCGGACGCCCGCGCGCTGTCGCGAGTGTCCGATGTGGAAGCCTCACTGGGACGGGGTCGCTTCGCCTCGGGGGGAGTAGACATGGCGAGGAGGGGATCGACGGGAAGTTACGTTCAGCGGTACAAATAATGTTCTGGAAACATAAACAACATTTGTTAATATTAAAGGAAAGGGTCTTGAGCGAAGCCCAAGCTATGTGAGCGCAAACTATGTGTCGCCGTAAACATGACTGAGCGACTGTGAACATGTTACTCTGCGCGCGTCGTAAACGCGACTGAGCGTACTCCCCTCCGCTCCGTGTTGTAATGACAACGAGCCTTTCCCCGCCCCGCGGTCGGGGAGGGGAGTCCGCCCCGCGGTCGGGGAGGGGAGTCCGCCCAGCCGGCAGTCGGGGAGGGGAGCCTGCCCAGCCCAGCCAGCGGGAGGGACCGTGTAGAGACGTAGAATTAACACTAACGGATGAGACTTACCTCACGTAGCATGCGCCGACATCAAATGCAAGCAATCGCCTCCCGCCGGCGGTATTTATACATGCCCAGCTAGGTCAGTCCGGGTCGGACACACTTTCACCACACGTCCGTAAACATGTACGTCACACGAACGTTTTCCGTCTTAAGACAAAATTTAGTGTTAACACATTTAAAAAAATATTTATGTGGTTAGCAAGGTCACGAGTAAACACATTAGTGTGGTTAGCAAGGTCAAGTGTGAAGACATTAGTTATTTATGTGGTTTGCAAGGTCAAGTGTGAACACATTAGTGTTGTTTGCAAGGTCAAGAGTGAACACATTAGTGAGTATGTCAGGGTCAAGAAGACAGAAAAATACATCGAGACATTTTTTTTAATGTTTTTAATAGCCCACACCCGTTGGAATAGAGTTACAAACTTGTTACATATAAAAGTTACATTGAAATTAAAAGTTACATTTAAATTAAAAGTTACAATATATTGAAATCAATAATACGTATAAACAATGTACGTATAAAATAATACAAAACGTGAAAACAATTTACGTATAATTGAAATAAATTTTATGTATAAACAGTTTTACGTATAAAGATATTACACTGAAGACAATGTTGATGTATAAAATAAAAGTTACACTGACATTGAAATTAATAGTTACAAATTTACGTATAAACAATTTTATGTATAAAAGTTACATTGAAATTAAGTTTCAATGATATTACGTATAAAATAAAAGTTATGTATAAAATAAATTATATTTTCTTTAAAAGGTCTGTAAGTACTTTGCGCAGTGCGGTTCTGGCAATGTCTAACACTCTTTCGTCCATTGCTTGGTCACTGCTCACCGCTGGACCCAGGTCGCCCTCATCACGGCCCCGCGCTCTGCGGGAGGAAGGGCGGCGTCGGCGTCTCGGCTCTACCGACGGCGAAGTCTGGCTGCAGGCGGGCAATGGCGGCTGCGTCTCGAAGGCGTGTGCGTAGACCTCTGCACTTGTTACGGGTAGAGTTGTATCGGTGCGTAGCATACGAACGCAACACTCGCCGAAGCCGGGGCAGGGAATCACTTCTAGAGGCAGGTCTTCCGGTCTTGGGTTGTGGATATGTTTCGAGTGCACGGTAGAGTCACATTCTTCCGTAACATGTCTCAACGCGCCCTGGCTCCACTCGCTATACTCTACACTGCCTACGCTTGGAGTTACATCTGGATACGTGTTCCGGGAATTAAAGCTAGCCATCTTTACACCGTCACTGTTTCTGCACGACTGTTCACGCACGGACCTGCGGGTCTATTTAAAACAATATTTACCAGATGAATAATTAAATGTATTATGCAATCACAGCACTCTGCACGTTTCGGTGAACGACCTGTTACTTGGGTATTTATATACGAAGGCATTAGGATGTTGTTTACTCTGGACCACCGAGCTATATTTATACCGACATCTCGCCGCTTGCGGTGACCTTGAGGCCTACCCCTCCTCCTCTGACATTTCTGCCTTATCATTGCTCTCGGCAATGTTTTCAACCATCCATGCTCTGAGCAGCGCTGCGTTGTGGCGCGACGATACCGGTCTTGTGCCTCTGCGGTTGTTGCTGTACGTTTTATCTAATATCTTTAATGATGGGCAGCCATATTCACTTTGAACGTCCACTATGCGCACATGTTTGCGACAATGTTTAGCTAGCCAACGTTTCTGTTCAGCTCCGGCGACCATTATAGTTCCACTCAGGTGTGCCGTCAATATGTTTGGCAGGCTTGTGTAGGGAAATATTCCGTCTTCCCATTTCAGATTGTGGAAGGTGTTGGTGAGCCACGTGTTTGTTTGTTGATGTTTGCTAATTAAATGTTCCCACGCAAATGGTGGTTGAAACGAGCGCGTAATCACGTTCCCTTCCGCGTCTGCGATGCTAACTTCCTTAACGATAAACCCGTGCTGTGAGAAGAAGCCTTGGAGGTTAACACACTTCGCCATGGCGGCTGAGACACGACTGAACATACATCGCGTTTAGCTCATTATTTTAATACTTTGATCCCTCTGGTTGTACGATACTAATCTATCGTGTAGAATAATTGCGTATGCCTGTGTTAGCGGCGGTATATTGTTTGCTGCGGTAATGTCTATTTTACAATCTATGACGGTTGAGGTCAGTTTTTCGTTTTGACGTGACACGTCGAATACAAAGAGAGGGGCCTTATCTTTAAATCCCTCCGGGTCAAGTAGAGGCGTATTTAGTCTACCGTAGTAGCTCGCTTGAAAGTCCGAGTACATATTATATGCAAGAAGGTAGTATCCATTCGTAAAGTTTATTGCTAGGTCCGAATATGGATACGCCTCGGAATTGAGATAGACCTTGATATTTTGTAAATTACAATGGTCGAATTTAGATTTGTTTGCGGCTAGAACATTATGTCTGCCGGTTTGCAATGCCACTATTATATAACGAGGGCGTTCGCTGGAGAAACTAGATTTTACAGCCCAACTGACGCTCTGTGATGGTGGTAAACTCGGGTAAACTTCTACTCCCCACGATCTGAAAGCCATATCTATGTCGCGGCCTTTTTCAATCATTTTCAACAGCCGTGTGCGCTGGGCGGGGCTTACAGTTACATGCGGAACAAGCCAGTCGATAGATTGCAAACTTAATGTCACTTGCTGTGGCTGATCGCTTGTGTCCATTATAGCGTTTATATAACTGTTTGCGGTGATTATAACGAGCGTTTTTTTACAATTTATTAATATTTGTTTATAGTCTTCTGCAAAGCCTAGCAACTGGTTCAACGGAACGCATATTTCAAACTTGCCTTGCGCTGTAAGTGGTAAACTGTAGTCGCCGTCCGGACACCATCCCGCCATCTTATTTACGGATTTTTCATCACGCGTGCGCGATAAATAGTTTTTCATAGTTGTCACAATTCCAACTTCACGTACCTCGTCGATTGTCACGCCGTTAAGTTCGAATGATATTCGATTTATCATATGCAGTATACCATTGTTTACGATTTTTGCATTGTCTGGTTTCTGCCCGTTTGGTTTCGTGAATGCACCGCGAATTCGCAGAAACAATTTAGCAATGTGCGTATACACGTCAGAGTTTTGTATTGCTATAACTATCTCGGAGCTTGGCTCGTACGGTCCCGCAATGTATGGTTTGTACGTGTGCATTTCACATTTTGAGACTGCATCGTCAAACTGCGGTGATTGTTGCACATCGAGTATACTATATTCCATTTGGAAATACTTTGAAACCTAATTTTTCTAGGAACCTCACGTTGGCAGGTGTTAACCGCTTGATGTTTGCTTTCGTACTGGCTCTATGCTTGCTCACCCCCGCCCCTTTATGCAAACCAAAGTATCTTACGCCCATAATTTTTTCAAATGTAAGCGTAGTGTAATCACCTCGTTTCTAAAGTTGATTAATTTACCGTTCTGGCCTACCACTCTAATAACCAACTCTCGTATTTGTTGCACGGTAACCGGACTGTAAATGAGTGTTTGGGGTGTATCACTGAGCTTATATCCTGGAGGAACGTTCGGGGAAAATTCGTGTATCGTACTGTTTGGTTTTCCATTAAGGAAGCTGTGGCCAATAATATTCGCCGTGATTCTAATCACATTTACCGGCATCACGTTTACGGGCTGGGTCGACTCGTGAATTTTATTCGCCTCGTAGACTTCCGGTTCGAATCCAAGCATCGGGGCTAGGGAACAGTCGCCGGTGCAGTCGATTTGTGCATTGCTGTGCAATACGCATTGTAGAGTGTTTGGATTACCTTTCAACGAAAACATTACGTCTGTGGGTAGGTGTTGTTTAATATACGTTTCAATGTCTAAGACTTCGTAGGAACCTATTGGTAATTTAATTTCTCGCGTCATCTCTTCGTTCTTCAGCTTGTACCTAAACATCCGGTTGTTTTCGTCCACGTTCGGGATGGAATTGTATACGGTAAAATCCACGAGAGCGAGCTGCCATAACCCGTCACTTACGTCGATCAGTGGGAAGTGTGTTGAACACAGTTCCGATGTGTTTCCACTTAGTATTAGCGTGATGGACATGTTCTTTCGAAGCCGGTTCTCTTATATACCGAGATGAGAAACTTTATGCACAAGTGTCCGCAGTTGAATGAGTTTAACTTTTGCTGTCTATCGTAATTATATGTTATTTTGCAGCCTCTCAGGTATCGCTGCATTTGTAAAGGGGGCGGCAGGTCTCCAAAACTATCGTAATACCGAACCGTACGACCGGTCTTGGCATATATGCTACCCAATGCGTTCCTGGCCCCTTACTCGTATCTAAATTAATAATACCGCTCTCATTGTGATATGGTTTTGTGGGTAATTTATCCTTCATAAACACATTTCTAAAATGTGGAATTTTTAATTTCCTAATTGCTGTCTTTATGTCTGTGGTGGTAAGGGCTCGCTTTGGCAGGTTACTCAGTATCCTCATTTCCTTTTCCCGCCCCTCTTCCTTCTTCTCCACTTGACCCCTCCCCCTGACTTTGGGTAGGGATGCAGGTATAGGCCCGAACCGTTTTTTGCAAGCGCCCGCATTTTACTATTGTGCTGTGCGTTGTTTACGGTCTTGGCTATACCCGCCGCTCCGCCAATCAGGCTGCCTAGCGCTGCCAGCGCTGGGAAAATGAAAGGTAGTAGCCCGCCTTTTTTCGCGCGGTTTTTCTTTGTTGAAACACCGCCGCCAATCTTACGTTTTACTCTCATTATCTTATTGACTCCCCACGCTGCGATCTTTTCACCGAATTTCGTTGCGGGGTTCTTTGCTATTTGTGCGGCTTGGTTCGCTAATATACCGTCGGCTATATGTCTGTCACTTAGGTTATTACTTTTAGAATAGCTAAAATCGTGGAGACGACACGCCTCGTCAAGGGAGTTGACTCCTGTATCGCCGCGTGCTAGCCTCTTGGCGAGTTTCGTTCCCGGACCGCAGTAATTATATCCTGGCAGATGTACTTCTACTGGCAGCTTGTTAATAACAGAGTTTATTATTCCTCCACCTCTTTGTACCTTCTTTCGTGTACAACGCATAACGCTATACTGATTCCAGTTGGTATAAGTATGCTGTTTTTATAGTTTTTTGTTTAGTTGCGTAATGTAAGTAGTGCCACAGCGTGAGTCGCTGCCTGTGCGGCTTACACAGGCTGATGAAGCCAGTGCTCGCGAGTCGCGGCATGGTTCTTTATTACCGTCGACAATAAGATGTTTGATTGTCGGTCCGTCCGAATGCGGAAAAACGTGTGTCCTACTTAGTTTACTCGAGGAACCGAACGGTCTTTGGTTCGAGAATGTGTATCTATATTCAAAATCGCTGCACCAACCAAAGTATAAACGGCTGGCTACTGTTCTTAGAGCGGTGGAAGGTTTGGGATTTTTCCCGTATACAGAAAATGCTGATGTGGTACCTCCTAGCGAGGCCAGGGCCAATTCAGTGTTTGTGTTTGACGATATAATGTGTGAGAAACAAGGGATCATACAACAGTATTTTTCTATGGGTCGACACGCACATGTTGATTGTTTTTACCTAGGTCAAACTTATGGCAGAATACCTAAACATTTGCTTCGTGATAATGCGAATGTTATCGTGCTTTTCCGCATGGATATGCTTAATTTGCGACATGCCTACGATAATCATGTAAACAGTGATATGGAGTTTCGCGCGTTTAAGGATATGTGCTTCTTGTGTTGGAAAAATGAACATGGTTTTCTTGTTATCGTAAAGGATTATCCTTTACTTAATGGCAGGTATCGTTGTGGTTTTGATCATTTTATTGTTGCGAGTCATTGAAGGATGTCCTACAGCATATCAAAGTTTGGAGGTGGTCCTCTGAAACGTCAGCTTGACTCGTGTATATCTCGCGATCTTGATGGGAATTGCGATTTGGTCAGAAAACGTTTAAAGCGTGTGGGTATGCCAAAGGATGCTGGGGATGGCGCGAGTAAACATTATATCGACTCGGTCGCGAGTGTAATCACTCGCACGGTGACGGAGGAGTTGTTGCGTCGGTTTACGGAGCTCAATTCATCGTTAGTCAATGTACGGATGTGCAGGTTGGTATTATCGAGTTTTTACGTAATATGGAGTTGAAGGAGCAGCTGTCTGTGGACCAAATGAATTCTCGTCTGTCGGTACTGCCAACAAAGTTGGGTGATATGTATGTTACTTTGTTGGAGAATAAACTCGATCTATTTGAGAATGCGATTATAGAAAAGGTAAACGGTATATTGGCGGAACTGATATTGAAACTTACCGCTAATGGCGCTGACATTTCGCAACGTGTTTCTCAATTGGCTCGTACTATTGGTGTTGTTAAGAATGGTGTTGATGGATTGGTTTCTGCATCGACTGTGAGGACTGTTGCTAAGCGGCCCACACCTCAGAGACCGCCTCCTAAAACTTAGACATTTTGTATATAAAAAGGCTTTATGCTGTATGGTTATCTTCAGTCATGTCTGCCGAGGCAAACGCTTTAGATCATGTCATACGGAACATACGTGCCAAATATATTTTGGCTAAGCGAGCGCGAATGGAGAGGGATGCGATAAATCAGGAAATGTTCAAGTCTGTTAATTCGCGTTTGGATAGTCTTGGACAGTCGTTTGTGCAGTCTATCCCGCAACGTGATATTGTTCCGAAACAAGAGTCTTCAGAGGTGAAGCCGGAACTGGTAATGAGTGATGGTTATGATTCTGACACTAGTATACGTCGCAATGTTATGAATGATTCATTGGGTGAATTACAGTCTTACGTACGGAGCTACAACCTTCGCTCAGGTGATGGGACCTACGGTCTCTATAAACGCAACAACCATTGGTTCTTAGGGGATACGGAAGTATTTTTTCACGATAATAATTTAATTCGCGTAAACGAAGAATTGATACAGCCTGCTCCTGGCTTATTCGAATTATTGTTCCGCCGAGTGCCGCACACCTACTCCGATTCTGCCTTAAAACAATACGGACATTTACTAGATATTACAAATGCTTATTATAAAAGAAATAATCCTACGACAAAACGATATAAAAGCGAAACGCATGCAAAGTTTGATATCATTAAAGGATTGTTTCCGAATATTGACTCATCTCAGCGAGGAAGTGGCTTGTTACAAAAAACATTGGATTTGCAACGCACAAAGCAATTTATCTATTGGGACAACCCGAACCAACTTATTGCTCGCCTCAGATTACTAATGGCCTCGCAAGCTGCTGGCCATACCGGACATAGCAACGAGGTGATATCTATTCTTGAAGAGTTGAAGGAAGCTGGATATATCGTAAAATGAGTGTCGCACAACGTGGGATTTCTAATGAACTGCATCGCGGAGTTCGCAGAATTTTTCCTCGTAGACCTGTGTTGACATATGGGCTTCGCGATTTATTACAGATTGATTTGGTGGAGATGATTCCGTACAGCAGGATAAATAGCGGTTTCAAGTACATCCTTACTGCTATAGATGTTTATAGCAAACGTGCTTATGCGGTTCCAGTTAAACGAAAGACGGGAATATTAGTCACCGCGGCCATGAAGAGTATTTTAAATGAGGCGGGAAGTTTTAAGAATATTCAAAGCGACGCTGGAGCGGAATTTTACAATAAACATTTTCAAGCCTTAATGCAAAAGTACGCAATTAATCATTACTCTAGTTATAGCGAAGTCAAGGCGTCTGTTGTATAACGTTTTAAAAGGACTTTAAAGGATATGCTTTACCGTGAGTTCTCGGCGCAAGGAAATTATAAGTGGCTTACACTTTGGACTGCCACCACTTAGCCTAAAATCGTTCAGCCTAATACCCTCTCTGAAACACTATTCAGCCTAAAGTCACACAGCCTAAAATCACTCAGCCTAAAGTCACTCAGCCTAAAGTCATTCAGCCTAAAGTCATTCAGCCTAAAATCATTCAGCCTAAAGTCACACAGCCTAAAATCGTTCAGCCTAAAGTCACTTAGCCTAAAATCATTCAGCCTAAAGTCGTAAAGCCTAAAATCATTCAGCATAAAGTCGCTCAGCCTAAAGTCACTCAGCCTAAAGTCGTACAGCCTAAAGTCATTCAGCCTAAAATAACTCAGCCTACAGTCACACAGCCTAAAATCGTTAAGCCTAAAGTCACTCAGCCTAAAGTCGTACAGCCTAAAGTCATTCAGCCTAAAATACATCCAGCCTAAAGTAACATAGCCTATAGTCACTCAGCCTACAGTCACTCAGCCTAAAATACATCCAGCCTAATTTTAGGCTGAAAAAATTTAGGCTCTGTGACGTGTACTCATAATTGCGCAGTTTACGAGTGACGCTCCAGCAGGCAACATCTCGCTCTCTCTGCGCGGGATTTTGAGGTTATGTTTGTTTTAGTCATAGCTAATATGGCGGGTGGGGCTTTTAAGCATACTGAAACATGGCGGGTTATTTTCGAAAGTTGACTGTTTAGGCATAGCTAGTATGACTGTATTTTTTTTAATTTTAATATATCGGTATTTTATTTCTTTTCGAAATTTAGATATGGCGATTAAGCATACTCGGAGTGGGGGGTTGTAGACGTTTATTTTCGAATACAACATGGCGGGTTAAGCATATTTAGATATGACGGTTGTGGAGTGGTGGGGGTTTATAGACATATTTTTTTAAGACATGGCGGTTAAGCATAATGGTGGGGGGTTTGCTTTAAGCATACATCATGGCGTCAATTGTTTTAAGCATACAACATGGCGGCGGTTGTGGAGTGGCGGGGCTTTTGACATTTAAACATGGCAGTTTAAGCATACAATATGGCAGGTATTTTAAGCATAGCGGTTTAGGCATAGCTGGTATGGCGGGGGTTTCTTTTAGACATACTTGGGGGTGGGGGTGGGTGTGGGTTTATATACATATTTATTTTTTGAAATTTAGACAAGGCGGCGATTGTGGAGTGGTGGGGTCTATAGGCATAGCTAGTATGGTGGGGTCTTTAAGCATATATTTTTTTAAGACATGGCGGGTGCTTAAAGACATAGCTTCTTTTAAGCATAGCTTCTTTAAGGCATATGTTCGTTATTTAATTCCCCATACTTCATATGGTCCCGTGGTCTAGTGGTAAAGGCGCACGCCTCGTGACCACGACGTTGGTGCGTCCCCGGGATCGAATCCACCTAGCGCCCAGGTTTTTTTGTATACAATTCCCGCCTTCGGAGCGATGGTGGCGCGCTCCGGTAACTAAAGGCTGAACTACGATGGCGGCCTACCGGCGCGCCCTGGTAACCACTGTCAACAACAATGGCGGTCCCCACATGACAAGATGGCGGCGCCCATGAAACAAGTTGGCGGCGCCCATAGGGGTACTGGCGCTGTGTTTACATTTCTGTGTTTACATTGATCCAGTACTCCTTCGTTACTCCTACTTCCAGCATGGTTGATTTTTCAGCCCCTCCAACTCTTCTTACCTGGACCCTTCTTCCTCTTGTCCAGTAGTTACCTGCTTGCTTAATGCATGTTAATTGATCCCCGCATGAACCGGCCCAGGGTTTTCCCTGTGTCTATGCAGGTTTTACCTGGGTCACATTAGCTAGCTTTTAAGCTAGGCGACCAATGGGGCGTCAGTCATGGCGCCAATTGCAGCCATGGCTGGCCAGTAAACCCCAATAGCACACGATGCACGCGCCCTTGTCCTGCATGGTTAAAAACCCGCATGGTAGAGTGTATAGGCTTCGGCCTGAGACACACTTAGGTCCTCCCCTAACCTGGACCCTCCCTTACACACTTAGAATTAACTTAGGCTAGGGGAAAAAAAACACATCCCACTTGCATAGTAGCCTTTCTACTCTGTCCAACTCTTCTTCCAGAACCATCCTTCTGTTTCCTGTAACCAACCTGCTTGTAATTAATGCATGAAATTTTGCATCCCGCATGTCAGTGCCCAGGGTTTTCCCTGTGTCTATGCAGGTTTTACCTGGGCCCAACGTATCTAGTTTTAACTTAGAATAGTCAGTGAGGGGAGTTAGGCATGGCTAAAACGTTGCCATGGCTGGCCAATCCCCTCCTAGCACATGATGCATGCTTCCTCTCCTGCATGGTTCATAACCTGCATGCTTAGAGCGTATAGGCTTCGGCCTGAGACGTACTTAGAGTCTTCCCTACCCAGACCCCTCCCAAATACACTTAGTAAATAGTAAGGTTAGGAAAAAGAAAAAGAAAACACATCCGTAGTGGGACATCCATAGTGGGACATCCATAGTGGGACAATTTTTCGTGCGTGCAGCCAGCGTTCAACGATTTATTAGACGTCACGTTAAAAATAAAATTATTACATAATTTTTATATTTTCTTAATTCAAACAATGAAGGACAATCTTGAAGTTTTTCACATATATCCTACTAATATTATAAACGCGAAAGTTTGTAGGGCCTATGTATGGATGGATTGATATGTGTTACTCTTTCACATAAAAACTAGGTACTGAATGGATTTGAATGAAATTTGCCCTACAGCTAGCTTATAACCTGGATTAACATATAGACCCCATATTTATATGAAATTCCATCCCTAAGGGAATAAAAAAGTGATAATTTCATTTTATAACAGAAAAAAATTGGTTGTCTGTAAAGTCGGTTTACGGACAATAGTTCAACGTGACAACGTCATGACAAAACATTGATTAAATGATAGATACAGAAGACAAGGAAATATCATATTCGGCCTGAGACTGAGCCGTAATAGGTTTTTGCAACCAAACCATTTAGGCATTAAAAATATTATATTCTTTGAGGAAGAATTTTTTTTTAATTTTTCAATCTTTTGTATGATAAAATCTACCTCTGCATACTTTTATGAATAAAATTGAATCATTTTTATTGAATTATCACTATTTTGTATGGATACAAAGGAGTGTAATGAAATGTGCAATTGAATTAATAGATTTAATTTTATTTGCATTCATTAACTCAAATATATTTATTACTTTTGAAATGTTGCGTGCGCCATATTTATTTTTACAAGTACAAAAAAAAATTCGCAGCTGCTGGGTTTCGAACCGACAAACTTTTGTTAAAGAATTGGGTACGCTAACCACACGCCCACGAGGCCATATTAAGACAATGTAGTTTCAAATGTTATATATATACATATATATATAATTTGTTCACGGTAGGGGTATAATATTAACACGATTTTATAACAAATACGCATTCCAAATACACCAAACTTATTTATAATGTGTTACAATATTTTTTAAAACATTGTGCAAAAGATCCCGGGTGTAATTTGAATTATTATGTGTAACTGTAAAACACCATTGTTGGTTCAAAACGTATTTGAATTTTCAACATTACTTTTAAATAACCGTACCGATTGTGCTGAAAATCGGTGGACGAACGTTAAATTACATAATATTAATAATTCAAACGACGAAAATATGATTGAAAATTCAAATCGATGGTTGTTCCAATCGAGTGGAAGAGAGATGCCACGCATGCGTACAATGAGCAAACAGAACACATCCGTAGTGGGACATCCGTAGTGAAACACTTTTTCGTGCGTGCAGCCGGCTTTCATCGATTTATTAGACGTTGTCACGTCAAAAAATCATAGGTCATAGACATACAAATAGTGAGTGAGTGTCATTTCTCTATGTCTGACACACGATCATACACATAGTAAGGTCTGGCAAATTAATATTTTTCTCCTTGGTGAGACCAGTCCGCTTAGTGGAGCTCGCAGCGGCTAGCAAAATAAAGGCGCTAATAACAGTTTTGTTCTTAACTTCGTCAAAAGATAGAGTTGCCTTGAATTTTAAACGCACCATCGTTTGATGCGTTTGTCATGTCTTTAATTTTCGTTTGTTTGTGCCGTATGCTTTCCTATACCATTCATCCGATTGCGATGAAAATTGGTGATTTGTTATGCGCATGCCCATGAAGGTTACTGAGACGGTATGACTATTTTTCAATAGTTGGAGCACAAATCGTGTCAAAAAATGTGTTTATTTCATTTTATGTAGCGGCACTTCGTCTGTTTTTGTTTTATAAGTGCGCATGCATGACACAATTTATTTAAATATAAAAGAGAGACAGAGATAGAGTGATATATATATAGAGTGAGATAGAGACGGAGAGATAAGTTGAGATAGAGCGAGGTATAGAGAATGAAATGGGTTATATAGAGAGATATACCTATATATGTATAGAGCTATATAGAGACTTATATATAGTAGATATAGAGATATTGGGAAGTATATATGTAGATATAAAGAGATAAATAGAGATAGAGAGATACATAGATGTATATAGATGTAGATAGTGATAAATATATATAGAGAGATGGATAGATGATTTGTATATGTGGAACTACTTCAAATATATTACAAAAAAAACTGAATGAGGCATTGCAATGCAGGCCGAGCATTAGCTAGATAATGGAATCTTTTCAATATTAGTATTCTCTTATTTTTCAGATTTTTTCTATATTGCTTTATAAAGTCTAAATTACATACAGACCAGGTAAATAACTATAAACTGGCAGAACAACGTCTGTCGGGATCTAAAAGTGATATAAATTAATTTTCACACTTGACATATAAATTAAGAAGACAATTAGGTACTAACTGCACCATGTGTTCAGCCCGGGCAATGCCGGGTATTGCAGCTAGTGACAAATAAATTAAAATAGCCGAGAAGAAATGAAGAATGAAATGAAGAGTAACCAGAATGACATAAGGAAGGTCCAGGAAGTCTTGAAGAGTGAAATAAGAAACAGCCAAAAAGAAGTAAAGAATGACATTAAATACGACAGTGAAGAAATGAAGAAGGGGCAAGAGGGAATAAATCAAGCCCAAGAAGATATCCGAAACGAGTTGGTGGCTTTGCAAGAAGACATGCGGAGGGACATGGTGGTTGCTTAAGAAGAAATGAAGGAAAAGATGGAAGAATCCAATATTCAACTCGAAATCATGGTACAGTTTTTAAAGCAGAATCTAGCTGAACATAAAACGGTGGCACAACAGCTAGCTCAGGTAGAGCAGGCCACCGAACAGCGAGTAGCAGCTGTAACTAAAAAATGATCAAGGAAGATGCAGATACTACGAAGCGAAGGAGTTTTTCCAGGGAAGTCAAGGTGGAAGTTGCTGCAAACGGCCAACCAAAATTCAAGCCACCCACATATGATGGCAGATCGTCATGGGTTGTCTACAGTTGACAGTTAGAGGCAGCTGCTAAAGTGAATGTCTGAGATAAGGAAGAGGAGGCTACAACACTTGGTCTGGCCCTGCGAGGATCTCCACTAAAAGCTGAGGACTATGATGTACTAGTAGAAGCTCTTGAGCCGAGGTATGGTGACCAACACTTGGGGAATATGTATAGAACAGCCCTCAAGACACGCTTTTTTTACCCCCGACCAACTGGAAGTTCCTGCAATGCAAGTGGTAGTTAGCGAATCTATTTCAATTCCAACAAACCATGAGCAGATAATAGGAGCTAGGATAATGGGAGACCCTAGGAGCAACATGAGCTATGTGATTGAGCCAGATATGACATTATATAAGAGAAGCTCCTTGAGCTCAAAGTATTGTAAAGGTTGGTAAGGTTGTACCAGTCAGGGTGGCCAACCTCGATACTCGAACAAGGTTTATTAAAAAGGGAGACCCAAAAGCTCGCTGTGAACAGTCTCTTAGTATGGCAGGGTGAGTCTTCGTCACCTATTAGACATACCGAGCAGCTACTGAATCCTTATATAGGACAGTTATTAAGGCGATGCCAAAGAAAACTCACAGTTGAATAATTAGAAAAAGTTACTGCTTAACTGGTAAACAACCAGGATGTATTTTCCTCAGGGGATACTGACCTTGGGAGAACAAGCCTGGTCTATCATCGCATCAACACAGGTGATGCGGAGCCAATCCGACAAGCACCATGGCAGCTGCCTCTAGTAAAACAGGAAGGAGCGGAGAAGATTATCGCGGGTATGATGGAGGGCGTTGTAATAGAACCATCAGGAAGACCTTGGGTTTGCCCGATCGTTTTAGTGGCGAAGGAGGATGGCCATCTGAAGTTCTGTGTGGACTACCGGAAGCTGAATGACGTCACAAAAAAGGACAGCTTCCCCTTACCACATATCGATGACACACTTAATACAATCTCTAGCACCAGATGGTTCTTTACACTTGACCTGAAGAGTGGTTACTGGCAAGTGGAACTGCACTCGAGGATAAAGAGAAGACTAGTTTCACAACAGGGACTGGACTGTTTGAGTTCACTGTGTTACCATTCGGGTTATGTAATGTTCCTGCAACTTTTGAGGCATTGATGAAATTTGTGTTGCATGGCTTGGCTTGGAAAACATGCCTAGCACCACTGGATAACCTTATTGTGGTGGGAAATACAGTAAAGGAATAATTTCGAGATCTGCATGATGTGTTCGACAGGCTTTGCCAAGTGCAACTTAAGTTAAAAGCTAAGAAAGCTTATTGTTTCAACATGAGTTTCTGGGACATACTGTATCGCAGAATGGAGTACAAACAGATCCTCAACCTAAGAATAATCATGATTAGAGGAATTTCTTGGGTCTCTGTGCCTATCATAGGTGGTTTGTGCCTGGTTCTCAGCAGTCGCAAAAAAACCACCGCATTAACCGACCGAGGACAAGAGACAGTTTCTATAAACTTCAGCATGTGAACCTGCCATGATAGTGGAGTGCAGGCATTGCTGTAAATGACGAACATGGCCGTTAAATGCAATCATTTTTATAAAGTATAGGTATGGCTGTGAAGGGTGGTCATGGCATTAAGGTTGTGGTGGTTGGTCATTGATGTAGAGCACTGGCATTATGTGAAGGTCAGTCATGGAATAAAGATTGGGCATGGCCAATAGGGTGGACGTGAGCATGAAGAGAGGGAATTCACATGAAGGTAGGAATTTTCGTGAAGGTCGTACATGTTCATTAGGAGAGGCCATGGTCTTGAAGGGCAGGTATGTCTGTAAAGGGAGCACATGGTCGCAAGTGTTGAGCATGGTCGTGAAGGGCGTTATTTGCTTTAAAGGCGGGCATGGTGTTGAAGTGAGGGAATTGTAATTATGGATGGCAAAGTCTTGAAGGTAAGGCACTGTCGTGAAGGGAGGGCATTGTATGAAGTTTAGTCATGTAAGTGTAGTACGGGCTTGGCGGGAAAGGTGGACATGTTCGTGAAGGGTGGGCATTGTCATGAAATGCGGGCATGGTCGTGAAGGGCAAGTATTGCATGTAGGGAGGTCGTAGCTCTAAAGAACGAGAATGTCCATTAAGGGTGCGAAAATTCGTGAAGGGTGGGCATGGTCGTGAAAGGACTTGGCTTGAAGGGCGATTATTGCTTGAAGGAAGGGATTAGTCTTAATGGACGGGAATAGTCGTGAAAGGCACACAAGGTCGTAAAGGTAAGGCATACATGGTTGTGAAGGGCGAGTATAGTCTAAGGGCGGGAATATTTGAGAGGGGTGGGAATGCTCTTGAAGAAACGACATGGTCGTGTAGGGAAGCAAGATTGTGAAAGGCAAGCCTGTAGAGGGTGAACATAACTGTTAGAGAGGGCATGGTTCTAAAGGGAAGGCATGGTCGTGAAGTGAGGGCATGTACATGAAGGGAGGGCAAGCACTTGAAGAGCAGGCATGTCCCCAAAGTTCAGTCATTGTCGTCAAGTTAGGGCATGGCGTAATGTGCGGGCATGGTCTTAATGGACTGGCTTAGCCATGTGAAGGTTCGGCATGGATGTAATGGGAGATCGTTGATTGAAGGGAGGGAATTATCATGAAGAGAGGGCAAGCATTTTAATAGCAGGCAGGGCACTGAAGTTCGGGCATGGTTGTCAAGGAAGGGCATAGTGTGAAGTGCGGAGCAGCCATGAAATGCCAGCATGTCGATGAAGGGAGGGCCTGGTCGTGACTGGCGGACATAGTCGTGAAGGCTGGGCGTTGTGTGAATGGCTGGCGTGGCATGACGTGTGGGCATGGTGGCTGAAAAAAGGGCATGGTCATTAGGGAGAGGATGACCATGAACGGGGGGCATGGTCTTGAAGGGAGGGCACGTTCATGAAGGGTGTGCAAAGTCGTGGAATGGTATCATGGTTAAAGAATGAGCATGATCCTGATGGGTGGATATAGCCGTGAAGGGAGGGCATGGTCGTTAAGGGAGGGCATGATCGTTAAGGGAGGGCATGGTCGTGAATGGAAGGCATGGTCGTGAAGAAGGGGCTTAGATGTGAAGAGCAGCAATGGCCGTGGAAGTAAGGCATGGTCGTGAAGGGAGGTCATGGTTTGGGAGAGGGTCATTGTCGTGAAGGAAGGGCTGAGTCATGAAGTGAGCGCATTCTCGTGATGAGAGGGCATGGTAGTGAAGAGCAGTATTGGCTGTGAAGTGAGGGCATTTTTGTAAAATGCGGGCATGGCCGTGTAGTTAGGGCATGGTCGTAAAGGGAGGTCATGGTCACAAAGATAGGGCTTAGTGTAAACACCAGGCAAGGCCTTAAAAAGAAAGCATGGTTTGAATGATGTGCATAGTCATAGAATTTGAGCATGGCCGTGAAGGGCAGGCATAGTCGTTAAGAGCCGGTGTGGACGTGAATGGCGGTCTTGGCTTGATGGCCCGGCACGACCGTGAAGGTCGGTCATGGTCATGATTGGCGGGCATTGCCTGAAGGGAGTGCATGGCTGTAAACAGATAGCATAAATGTGATCGGTGGGAATGGTCGTGAAGGTAGGTGTGACCATGGTCTTGAAGGGAAGGCTAGGCCGTGGAGAGTGGGCACGGATGTGACATGCGGACATGATTGTGAAGGGCGAGTATTGCGTAAAGGGCGGGCTTAGCCGTATAGGGCGGGACTGGCCTTTGAGGGCGTGCAAGGTCGTGAAGGGTTGGCATTCTGTAGTTGCAAACTCTGTGTTGCTTACCCACAACACTCCTGCTCGGGTGAAGAGTTAGTACGCAGAATTGTACTAAACTAACTAACTTTACTTACCTATACGGCCGATGCCAAGCAAAAAATATTCCAGAAAATGCCATACATAAACAAAATAAAATATTGTAATGTATTTAGATGACTAATATGATACTGCTTGTGTAAAAAAAATAGGAAACTATAGACTGGCTGTTTAAAATTTTTTGTTTCATGGTAAAACAACCATTGAAAAAAACTGAATATATTATATATAATACATTAGGTAATAAATATCCTCAAAAGAAACCAATGGGTACAGGCTACTATTCTGATCAAAACATTTAGAACTTCAGAATGAAATACATTTTACTTTATCTTTCATAAACACATATTTTTGCCACATTGTATGCCATTAAATCATACTGCATTTTCCATTCCGAATTTATTTGTAAGTTGACGTCTCTGTTTACAGTCGCTAACATGGATGGCGGAACCTGAAGAAGAGCCCGTGGTCCGATTGACACAAGAGGTATGAATTTGTCTCTATTTATGTATCCGAAACCAAACCGGTTATTTACCATGTGAAATTGATGAATCATCATAATGTTGATGGTAAGAATGTCAGTCTGCGATCAAGAGGGGAGAGCATGTAGTCAAAATGAGCATTTCAGTATTTCTGACAGTAGCATTCGTGAATAAATTTCCTGAAATTTTATCTTTACCAACGAAGGTAATATTAGTCTAGACTTCCTAACCACTTTGATGGTCATCATCCATCAAAATAATAGTGTTGTTCTTACAACTATAGGTATTTATCTATAAGTTTGTATACTTCGGAACAGTAAAATAATAATTGTAAAAAAGAGCTAAAATATTATGTTCTCCATTACATTATTAAAAAGATTTTTGAATGAAACTTATCTATTTATATTGCTTATTACTTTTCGATTACTTTATATTGATATAAAATAATCTACTGGTCTTTAAAAAAACTTATACAACCAGTCTAGAGCCTGTGGTGTAAATATCATTGTCCCGCAGGATATCTGGGCCATGGTAAAACTCAATAGATATATATCTGAGTGTCTCAGACTTTTCAGGAACCAAATAGTACAGGCACACAAAGTTAAGTGATACACTTAGGTGGTAGTCTAGAAGAACGAAAACCAACTTTAAAACAGTATTATTAAATCTTTCGTTTTGACTAAAGGAACAGAGCATGTTTAAGCTAACATTTAAGTATGTGGAAGTTTACAAACCATGAAAATTTAATTTAAATAAGACTTAAATTGACGCATGCAGAAATTAATATGGTAAAACCCCAGATGGCTAATACAGAGGATAAGGTTCCAATTTCGATGTAGCCTGCCTGGCAAAAGTCATGCAATTTTTCCACATGTGAGTGCGACATAATGTTAGTGTGTGTAAGAGATGGCATGGCTATATGGCATGAAATGGACACAGTGTGGCAGAGCGTTATGACCACGTCACAGAAGATGAAACCAGAGCTGCTGGTGTGGAGTTTGAGAGTGTAGAGGTGTGTGAGAGTCACGAATGTGTGGCAGGAACTGAACACAGTGTGGCAGTGTGTTCTGACCACATCACAGAAGATGAAACCAGAGCTGCTGGTGTGGAGTTCGAGAGTGTAGAGGTGTGTGAGAGTCACGAATATGTGGCAGGAACTGGACACAGTGTGGCAGCGCGTGCTGACCACGTCTCGGCGGATGGGACCAGAGCTGCTGGTGTGGAGTTCGAGAGTTTAGAGGTGTGTGAGAGTCAGGAATGTGTGGCAGGAACTGGACACAGTGTGGCAGCGCGTGCTGACCACGTCACGGCGGATGGGGCCAGAGCTGCTGGTGTGGAGTTCGAGAGTGTAGAGGTGTGTGAGAGTCACGAATGTGTGGCAGGAACTGGACACAGTGTGGCAGAGCGTTCTGACCACGTCACAGAAGATGAAACCAGAGCTGCTGGTGTGGAGTTTGAGAGTGTAGAGGTGTGTGAGAGTCACGAATGTGTGGCAGGAACTGGACACAGTGTGGCAGCGCGTGCTGACCACGTCACGGCGGATGGGGCCAGAGCTGCTGGTGTGGAGTTCGAGAGTGTAGAGGTGTGTGAGAGTCACGAATGTGTGGCAGGAACTGGACACAGTGTGGCAGTGCGTGCTGACCACGTCTCGGCGGATGGGGCCAGAGCTGCTGGTGTGGAGTTCGAGAGTGTAGAGGTGTGTGAGAGTCACGAATGTGTGGCAGGAACTGGACACAGTGTGGCAGTGCGTGCTGACCACGTCTCGGCGGATGGGACCAGAGCTGTTGGTGTGGAGTTCGAGAGTGTAGAGGTGTGTGAGAGTCACGAATGTGTGGCAAGAACTGGACACAGTGTGGCAGTGCGTGCTGACCACGTCTCGGCGGATGGGGCCAGAGCTGCTGGTGTGGAGTTCGAGAGTGTAGAGGTGTGTGAGAGTCAGGAATGTGTGGCAGGAACTGGACACAGTGTGGCAGCGCGTGCTGACCACGTCTCGGCGGATGGGACCAGAGCTGCTGGTGTGGAGTTCGAGAGTGTAGAGGTGTGTGAGAGTCACGAATGTGTGGCAGGAACTGGACACAGTGTGGCAGCGCGTGCTGACCACGTCTCGGCGGATGGGGCCAGAGCTGTTGGTGTGGAGTTCGAGAGTGTAGAGGTGTGTGAGAGTCACGAATGTGTGGCAGGAACTGGACACAGTGTGGCAGTGCGTGCTGACCACGTCTCGGCGGATGGGACCAGAGCTGTTGGTGTGGAGTTCGAGAGTGTAGAGGTGTGTGAGAGTCAGGAATGTGTGGCAGGAACTGGACACAGTGTGGCAGCGCGTGCTGACCACGTCTCGGCGGATGGGACCAGAGCTGCTGGTGTGGAGTTCGAGAGTGTAGAGGTGTGTGAGAGTCACGAATGTGTGGCAAGAACTGGACACAGTGTGGCAGTGCGTGCTGACCACGTCTCGGCGGATGGGGCCAGAGCTGTTGGTGTGGAGTTCGAGAGTGTAGAGGTGTGTGAGAGTCACGAATGTGTGGCAGGAACTGGACACAGTGTGGCAGTGCGTGCTGACCACGTCTCGGCGGATGGGACCAGAGCTGCTGGTGTGGAGTTCGAGAGTGTAGAGGTGTGTGAGAGTCAGGAATGTGTGGCAGGAACTGGACACAGTGTGGCAGCGCGTGCTGACCACGTCTCGGCGGATGGGACCAGAGCTGCTGGTGTGGAGTTCGAGAGTGTAGAGGTGTGTGAGAGTCAGGAATGTGTGGCAGGAACTGGACACAGTGTGGCAGCGCGTGCTGACCACGTCTCGGCGGATGGGACCAGAGCTGTTGGTGTGGAGTTCGAGAGTGTAGAGGTGTGTGAGAGTCACGAATGTGTGGCAGGAACTGGACACAGTGTGGCAGCGCGTGCTGACCACGTCTCGGCGGATGGGACCAGAGCTGCTGGTGTGGAGTTCGAGAGTGTAGAGGTGTGTGAGAGTCACGAATGTGTGGCAGGAACTGGACACAGTGTGGCATTGTGTTCTGACCACATCACAGAAGATGAAACCAGAGCTGCTGGTGTGGAGAGTGTAGAGGTGTGTGAGAGTCACGGATGTGTGGCAGGAACTGGACACAGTGTGGCAGCGCGTGCTGACCACGTCTCGGCGGATGGGACCAGAGCTGCTGGTGTGGAGTTCGAGAGAGCTCAGCTTCGTGGCGGCGCCAGACCAGGAAATGGGCATGCTGCTGGTACATCGCGAGTCCACCAGCATCTCGCGCGACGCTGCAAGTGCCGCCCCCGTCGTCATCCCTCAGCCCGGTACAGCTGCCTGCTGCTCCACCTGCATACTTGCTTCATTCATTCCGCAGTGTGATTGTGCTCCTTGCAAAGTCCGGGATTTTTTTTTCATTTCATATTATGTGGTTATACAAATTATTAGCTAACTAAGGTTTACATGTTAACAGCGATTGCTAACACACCATTCTTATGAGGGTCGTGTGTTCGATCCCAATACTTTGGCACGATTTAGATTTAAGGTCTGCAATGACTAATGTCACAAACTTCTTCGGTTCACAAATAGTGCAAAAGACCTTTTGTGTCAGTTATGTGATCCGAATAAGTAGTTTCGTTTATGTTTTCTCGGACATGGTTCTGACCCTGAACAGTCATTGAGAACATTTCACAGCAAAATGAAGAAAAACTTTTACGCAGAGTTTTTGGATTGAGGTAACATAAAAACTAGATCTGATTATTTATAGAGTCTTGTTGAATGTTCGATATAGTTTTTCTTTTAATAAAATGCTTAGTGTTGCCTCATCCAATGCAAAACATTATAAAGATTATGTAAATATAGATTACTTTGTGAAATAAATTCTAATTATTAATCATTACTGTGGCCCGTCGATAGCGGGGCGTAAATACAAAAGGCAAGTAAAGGTGATAACATTTAGGCTGGTAGCAGTTTAGTGAAAGTAATAATAACACGGTTCCTTTATCTGAATACTTTATTACTGCACAATTACATTCACACTACCCATTCTCCAGCTTGTTCGTTAAAACCAAAAAGAAAAAACAAAACACACATATCAAAAAGCATGTGACAAAAAACCAAACATAACAGAACCAAATATACCAACTACAAAACAAAATAGTAGATAAATTGTCATTTCAACACCCCTCCTCAATTTATCATAAACAGTACATAGTTGTTTTTTTTTTCAGTTTACTACACTCATTCCCAAGTTCTTCCGATGCCTTGCAAATGGATTGTTTGCCAATCCTTTGGTCAAAATATCTGCTTTCTGATCCTCTGATGGTACATACCTTACAGAAATTACATTGTTGTGACACAGATCCTTCACAAAGTTGCATTTAACATCAATATGTTTCAAACGCTTCTGTTCCCAATTTCCCAGAGCACATATGCAGGATTGGTTGTCCTCAAACATGGTAACTGGCCCGCTACACTCAACACCTAGCTCCTTCAACAATTGCATCAGCCAGAGAAGCTCTGAGGTAGCTGAAGCGAGAGCAACAAACTCGGATTCAGTTGTAGACAAAGCAACTGTTTTCTGTTTCCTAGTTGCCCAACAAATGACATCACCATACATTTCGAACAGAAAACCTGTTACAGACTTTCTGTCAGATCGATTGGCAAAGTCAGCATCAACAAACCCTACCAGTGGTACATGACTGTTCCCTCTGTACCGCAGTCCCCAATTCAAAGTCCCTTTCAGGTACCTCAGCACTCTCTTTAGGCCTACCCATTGCACCTCAGTAGCATTTGACTGAAATTGGCTGAAAAAATTTACAGCAACACTAATATCAGGTCGGGTGGTGAGAGATGCATACATGAGGCTACCTATCAACTCCCTGTAGGGTTTCACATGAATGATAGACTCTTTAGTAACATCCTGTATAGGTTGTAATTCTAAAGGTGTTTGCACAGACTTACAATGTTCCATTTGAAATTTACTTAACAACTTTGCAAGGTAACTAGTTTTGCTCAAAAACATTGACAGGCTTACAATGTTCCATTTGAAATTTACATAACAACTTTGCAAGGTAACTAGTTTGGCTCAAAAACATTGTCTGATCTACACGCTCTACTTTAATGCCTAGAAAGTATTTAACTTCTTTCAAATCTCTCATCTTAAATTCTGACATTAATTTCCTTTTTAGTATTTCAATTTTATCAAGTGAACTACTAGCAATTAAAAAAAATCATCAACATAGAGTAGCAAGTACACAACACAACTATCATTATATGTATAAACACATTTGTCTGCTTGACTCTGTATAAAACCAAGAGACTTCACATACAGATCAAACCTTGAGTTCCATTCCTTTGGTGCTTGTTTTAAGCCATACAAAGTTTTCTTTAACCTCAAAACCATGCCATCCTTGACTTTTACCCCATCTGGTGGATACATGTAAATTTATTCTTTCAATACTCCATGAAGGAAGGCATTCTTAACATCCAGTTGATGGACATGTAAATCATGATGGTTTGCCAAGCAGAACAGGGTTCTCACTGTAGTGAGCCTCGCAACAGGAGCATAAGTGTCACTATAGTCAAAACCCTTCAACTGTGCACATCCCTTAACTACTAACTTAGCTTTGTACCGTTCCAAGTTCCCATTCTGGTCATGTTTCACCGTAAACACCCATCGACTATTAATTGTTTTCTTTCCCTCTGGTAGTCTTACCTCCTCCCATGTCTCACTTTCAACTAAGGATTTCACTTCCTCATTAATGGCATTCAACCAGCAATTTCTGTCACTTCGGTCTTTCAGCTCTTCCATACTCTGTGGAAGTCCCTCACAAAAAGCAATATCACTCAGTGCCATGTTTACATTATCTACAGTGGATGCTGTAACTAAAACTTCTGGTTTCTCTAACCCCTCCTGAACTTTCCTTTCTTTAATCCACTTACAATATAATCCTTTAAGTACCCCGGAGCATTCCTCACACGTACCTCAATTTTCTCATCACTTGATTTTCTAAATCCCTTAAAACTTTCCTGTTCTCCCTCTGACTCTACACCATTACCACTTCCCACAACTCCTTGTGAATCTACTAGTTTTTCATTCTCTTGTTAGGTTTTCTCAGTTCCCACATCTTCCCATTCATGATCCCAATACCCTTTCTCAAATTGATTTTTAGTTTCATTAAATTTGACACTACTTGCAACAATTATCTTATTCAGTTCCGGACACCATAACCTGTACCCGTTATCACAATATCCCAACATAATACATTTACGACTATGTGAGTCAAACTTTCCGTTTCTCTCACTCTTTACTTTGTAAGCAAATGCTATGCAGCCGAACACTTGCAATTTATTGAGATCAGGCTTTCTCCCATGCCATAATTCAGCCGGTAGTTCTCCATCTGACAAGGCTGTGGTAGGACTCCTATTAATCAAATACACAGCAGTTAAAACTGCTTCTAATCAAAAACTTTTATTTAGTTTAGAACCAAGCATCATGCACCGCGCCTTGTCCAGGATAGTACGATTCATGCGTTCGGCTACCCCATTTTGTTCTGGAACCCTAGAAATAGTCAACTCGTACTTTATACCCTTTTCTTCAAAGAAGGCATTTACCTCATGATTAACGTATTCCCTTCCATTATCACACCTGAAGCAGCAGATTTTTTGCGAGAATCTAGATGAAGCCATAGCCTCGTATAATTTAATATAATGTAATACTTCATCTTTGGACCTCAACCCGAATGCAACAGTGAAATGAGTATAGTCATCAATAAAGGTTAAAATTTATTTCTTCCCATCATGGGTGCTAGGTGATATTGGACCACATAAGTCACTGTGAATTCTCTCCAAAGGCCTCTTTGCTCTTTCCCTAGTCTGTTTCCCTTCAATACAGATTGAACACATGTCAGTTTCCTCCTCAATCTTATCAATATCATTAACCATCTTTGAAAGCTTATGCAAATTTTGATTACCAATATGACCGAGCCTTGCATGCCACAATTTATCAGTAACCTTTACTGAACACGTGTTAACTTGATTTTCATATTTCTGTACATTTACACACATTTTATACTAATTTCCTTCTCTGTTTCCAACCATAACAACTCTTTTGCCAGCAACAATAGTACATTTACCCTTGTCAAATACCACTCTAAACCCTTTGCTTTCTAACCTAGAAACAGACAACAGATTATAATTTAGATTTTCTACTAACAAAGCATCTTTAATTATAAACTTCCTGAGTTCTCCACTTACTTGTGTTTCAGCCAATACATCACCCATCTCTTTTGCAATTAAGAAAACTTTTGATTTGGCCACACCTATTGAAACTGGTGAACTTATTTTTCTTCGGTTTGCTACAGGAGTTTTTGCCATTACGAGATGATCTGTTGCTCCTGAATCAAGCACCCAAACCTCTTCTTCACTCTGGCCATCTTGTGATGCACAACACCCATTCGTCGACACTACAAAACTATACACTGGTTCTTCACGCTTGTATTCTTTCTTTACAAGGTGTGCATTCCTTTGTGGAGTTCCATTTCCTCTTGATCCTCTTCCAGATGACGCAACTCTTCTGTGCATTCCTCCTCCCGGTTTATTACATTCATATCTCTTATGCCCTGTAATCCCACAGTTATGACACTTATAAGGAAATTTGGCTTTCAAATTAGTATTCCCAAAATATCCACTGCTTCCTGGTCTAGGACCAGTTCCAGGAACATACCTTGTTCCTGAGAATGCCACGGGTTGAAAATCATGTCGATTTTTATTTCATTTCCTCTCCTTACGAGCAGTTTCATCTTCTTCTAATCTCTGTTTAACAAACTCAAGAGATAAATTACAGCACCAAGTGTTTGTAGACCTGACACAACTCCTTCCAACTCTTCAGGCATTGTTAATAAAAATTTTATAACAATTCCCTCTTCATCCAACTTTTCACCTGTAGTCTTCAACTCTCGAACCAATTTATCAAATTTCAAGCAGTATTCACTGAATGTTTCAACAGATGGTCTGTACTTGAGTGTATGTAATTTTTTGTTTAGAATCATACTGCTGGTTACCCCTTTCTTCTCAAAACGTTTCAGTAGACTGGTCCACATATCATATGCAGTAGGCTTGCCTTTTACATGTTCCAATTGGCTGTCATGTATCCTTTGAATAATAAAGTTTTTACACTTCTTATCTTTACGTATTACTTCCAAAAGTCCTTTTTCCTTAGAACTTTTAACATCTTGATCATCTCCATCTACCACAGTACATGGACCCTTCCATTCGTCTAAAGGCTTCCCTAAATGATCGAGCACTTCCTTTTCATCTAGGAACACCTCCATTCTAAACTTCCAGTCGTCAAAGTTGTTCCCATCAAACAACGGTATTCTAAATTTCTCTTCTTCCATTCTGCCGACTGTGTTAACCTCAGTTACACGTGCTGAGATAACCTCTCTTCAGTATTCACTATTCCAATTGTCCTTTCCACTGCCTACTACCACCTGGGCCCATAACCTGATAACATTTAGGCTGGTAGCAGTTTAGCGAAAGTAATAATAACATGGTTCCTTTATCTGAATACTTTTTTACTGCACACTTACATTCACACTACCCATTCTCCAGCTTGTTCGTTAAAACCAAAAAGAAAAAACAAAACACACATATCAAAAAGCATGTGACAAAAAACCAAGCATAACAGAACCAAATATACCAACTACAAAACAAAATAGTAGATAAATTGTCATTTCAACAAAAGGTATGACGGGCTAGACTCGGATTTTTTTTACCTACGTAAAAAACAGCAAATATACTAGATAAGGTTTACTACTACAAAATATGATAATTTACGGTACGCCTCACATGGAAGCTAATGATAGATAGTTATTACATGTAATATTAAAAAATAATATATTTACAAACATTACAAAGGGCCCATTACAAGCGTAAATAAAATAATTAATTAATTTCATATTTTACATCATAGAGTCTATACTCTATAGTCTTAAGCTTATACGGTTTTTCTGAGAAACGATCGGCTGATTCCTGTCCTATACCAAATTACAACTTGGTCAAAAGCATCCGTGCATGCAAGATGTGCCACTGCATTAACATACAAGTTCCTACACACCAGCTCACGTAAAAGCAAAATCCAATGTTGACTGTTTCCGGATTTCTAAATAAGTCATATTTCAAGGTACAAACTTGACACTTTTTCGTTTTATATATGTCAAGTTGGTAATGCCTTTATTTTATGGCATCGAGATGAAAAAATGTGTGCGAGTTATTTAAAGTGTGGCCAACACGGAGTGCGACCAGCCAACTCTTTCTTGAGTAATATAGGGTGCGACCCGCCAAGCATCGGCAGTGAAACCAATCACCGCAACGGAATGTGCGGTAGTCGAAAAGATAAACATCAGTATCTACAAACTGGCGACAGCTAGGTCTCTAACTTTCCCCTCAGCTATCCTTGAAACATTAAGATAATACTTTTTTCTGTCAGCTACGTGCACCGTGACAATAGAGCAGTGTCGAGTAATCGCTTTTAAGATTAGTTGATAAATACGATCCTTTCTGTGCTGTATTCTCCAGAGCAATAAATTATTTCCTGTGATCGAAATAGCCCCAATAGCGTAATCGGAATTGCCCCATTTTGTCGACTTTTACCTTTGCCGTCCAAACTGTATGAGGAAACTAGTTTTTATCAGAACTGATACAAGGATATTGTTTTCCAGTAAATATGCTATGTGAAGAAACCAAAGTACTAAAAGATATCTCGTTTCTGTAATTGTAGCTTCTTATTTTGGAACGTGAGATATTATATAGAGTGATAAAAATGCATGGCGTGACTTACCTTGGTGTTAAATCGCTTCCTTACACACAGCAAAGTTTAGAATAACAAAGGAAATTTTTTACCACGTGAACACCAACACTCCCAGCTTGCAACTGATGGGATGATATTATTTCCTTTCGGCTCATGGGTTGCTGTGTTGCCAATTCTCTTATTATAATCGGATTTACCCCGTGATCAGAATAGCCCCACTCTACTGTGCCGTGTATTAGGGATTTAGGCACGTTTTATTTAAAAATTTTTTAATCTTAAATATTTTTGGAAATATATTTTTTTTTTCTCATCTTATTTTCTTTACGGCCAGGCCCTCAGCCTCTGTTCTCAGAGGCGAGCTGATTTTCTTTCCCAGCCTCATGCTAGGCTAGCATTCTGGCTAATATTTCTCCCGCCTCCAGGCACGTCGGAGCCGGTAACGTTATTTCTTCGCGGGTCTTCTTTTGCCTATAGCAGCTTGTGAAGCAGTGCTGAGCCCTGCTAACTCTGTCACGAATCGGTATAAGGTTCACTAGCAGCAAGACACGACAGGAGGATCCCGTGGGCCTTGTGTCCCACAGACCATGCGTTTTTTGAAGCCATCCCCCTACTGCTCACCCACCACTTTCTTCTCAGAAGTGTGGCTAGGAGCGACGACCGCACGGGGACGTTAACCGGAGTCAAGGCCATCTCAGGCTTGACAGCCGCAGTTACGATTCTGGACTTTTGCGACACCTAGCGACGGCTGTGGTAACAAACGCCACTCGTGGGCGTCGGCGGCGCCGACACTACCGCGCTCGCGCGGAGGTAACGACAACCTCTCTCCCATCCTTATGTCTCAGGCCGCTAGGTGGCACCACTGGTTACTCCATTACCCCCTAGCTTGACACTCTCGTCGGTCACAAGTCGATTTATTAGTACTTTCTCTCGCCACCAAAAGATAGCGCCTCAGTCGCGCAGTCACTCCAGTAAGATCTAAATTTTTTATGCCGGACACCTTCGGGTGGACTCGGTCATTTTCGGCTCAGAGCCTACCCCCCTCCCATTCTCTAGAGACCCCGCGCTTATGATATCCTGGTGATATCTCGCTCTGAACTTACTTCGGTGCGCGCCTCCTGACTGACTGGTACCGTTTGTAATTGCGATCTTCGGCGAATCATCGACATCGCACCGTATATTATGTAGTCTGCTCAGACTAGAGGGATGGAGTCCCTAGCTAAAATTATTAACCAGTCAGTAGTTTAGTTGAAAGTAGATAAACTTAGTATTTCTATATAAATTATTTTCTATTTACACATGATGACTTCCGTGGCTACCGCGAATCGTGGTTCGGGTTTTCGGAGACGAGACGCCCTCTCCTGAGCGCCAGGACCAACACCCTGTTTTGGTAAGTCTTGACGTCATCCCCCCCTTTAATTTTCCTTATATTGGCCTTTTGCGCAATTTAAGCATACTGTCTGGAAACAGGTCTAATTCTTTGGAATTTGGACTTCTGTTTCAGACAGGGTTCCAAGTTTGGGGCAGCCAAAATCCTCTGCCAGAACCTCTGGAGTCGGTTCTTGAGCAGACCCCACCACCTTTAGGCCAACTACCTCGCTCACCATCTACCTACAGCCCCGGGTGATACCCGCATTTTTCTATTATTCTATTCACGAACTCAACAAAAAAAAAAGTGTAACCCAGTTAAGACAGCGGACAGTAAAAGCAAGTCGAGGAGAAGAAATTTATATTATGTTTTGCAAGGACTATATGTACAACCCTTAAAGTTACCAATGTTGATTTCATTAATGTGCTTAAGTATTGTTATTTTTGTTAAACATTCAGGGCCGGCCCGATAGGAGATAAGTTCAAAGAATATAATATAATAATTGTAATTGTGAGGAATTTAAATAAGATCACTTATCAATGAAAAACAGATGTTATTAAGGAAAATTTAATCTATAAAAAAGAAAGAACAATGATTAATAAAATAAGGAAGTCTATAGACGTAACAGTTGTTTTTATTTATTTAATATATAATAACGATCCTTTTTCTCCCAAGTGTTCGTAGGGAGTCTCTAAATTTTCTTTGTTTGCTCCTAGTGTCGCCTCTGTTGTTGACTTTTATAGCTATCAATTGAGGGGCCCCAGTATTCAGAGTTTCCAAATCTTTTTATCTAATTACTTAATTATTCTTTAAGACACTAGGGGTATTACACTACCCTATGACCGCCATTTTGAAAGATGACGTCACTGTTGCAATTTTCGTTACGGTCGCAATCTTTAAATTTATTATCCGATTTTAAAGAAAAAAAATTTAAAATTCAATTAATAAAATTTTAATGAAAATTTTTTAAAAAACAAACATTTACGACACGAAGCTCGGAGTCCTCGGTTCGAACCCGGTGAGGGCAAAAAAATAAAAATGACGACCGATTCTTCCCCCCGCGGTGGGTGCTGGCATACTGACTCCCACCACTTTTTTTCAAAGTATATATATCGCCACCTAGTATGACGTCATGTCCGACATCTTGTCTTCGATGCTGGAAGCCATCATCATTGTATCGTCGGCGAGAGTGCGCTGATGACATGTTAGTTTAATTCTTATCCGCTAGAGTGCAGTAATCATTTATTACTGTGACACCCGCCATCTTGAAATTTAGATGCCATCTTGAAAATCCGTAATTATTTAGCTAGAAATTCGGGAAAAGTTCCAAAATTCATTAAATAAATCACTCATTAATTTACATATTGATTCGATCCGCTCCCGTCCTCGGTTCGATACCTGATCGATGCAATAATGTTTAATTTTATTTTAAAAAAATAATTTCAATAAACCATGTTCAAAATTCGTAAAGAGACTCTAAATCCTCTACGACCATCATCCTATCAGACATCAAGACCACCATATTGGAAATGCATAATTTTAATGCTAGAGATTCGGGAAAAAGTTCAAAATTCATTAAATAAATTTGTAATCTATATACTGATTGATTAGATCAACTTAGGTCCTTGGTTCGATCCCTGGCCGATACAAAACAACTTTAATATTTTTAAAAAGTACCACTAAAGTGGCAGGTTAGAGATAATAAAAACACCGCAAGTTCTTTTAAAAAATACTTTTATTACATAAATTCTACACAACTAGAAGTACAAAAAAATACACAGACAAATTACCAAAGTTTCGTGGATCTCTCGATTCAAACAGTCTTCTTACTATACGGACTAAGTCCTTTACATCACTTTAAAAGTCCTTTCAGTTTATCAGGTTGACATATTGGTACATCACAATTTTTACACAAAGACGAATTATCGACTTCATTAAAAGGACAGTGATACATTTCGTGTCGTTGTAAACTTTAAATATTTGCTAATGTTTTGTTACAAAATATACAGCTTGATTCCGATGAATGTACAGCCAGTCTATCACAATTCCTGAGGTGCCATTTTAATCTTCTATAGAGTATAAACTTGCTTAAACACCTGTTACACTGATATTTAATGCGTTCAGAGTTATTACTACAATTGGGTATGACATAATCCCGTAATTTCAAGTTCTTGATCTTCTCACAGTACGTGCAGTCGGGTGATAGAACACCGCTGGATGCTCCTTCCTTCATCAATGCCACTGGAACTGTTGACAACCATTGTAACACTGCTAACATGTTAACTTCTGAAGCCTTTGAGGTCTGCTCTGCGGAAGATGTTGCACATGTCGAAATCTCCTGCTGTGCTGAGAGAGCAGGTGTAGCTAAAGACGTCGTTGTCATCGTGCTCTGCACTGATGATGGTAGACCTTCGATCCAGGTTGGTGTAGATAGTGGTAATGATGCCATCGAGTTCTCAAGAATAGCTATATACAGGTCTATTATGTTATACTAGTCTAACTATCCGATCCGTTCATCACCGCAGCCAGAGACGGACTGAAGTCCATATCACCAGGGTCTCACTTATATAGACTCATCAGCCGGTACAACACAAGAGTCAAAACAATAACCATGTTCATTATACTCACACTTTACTTTCTCAGAGCATTTTTTATAATGAAGATGTAAGCTATCAAGACGTGAAATTAGTTTTTTGCACTTATTGCACTGAAATTGTATTCTTTTAACATTATTAGAACAACTGCTTCTTTCATGTCTGCGAGCATTTGATGTGATAGTAAATGATGCGTCACAATATTTGCACTGACGCAATGTACGCTCTTCATTAGTTGAAGAATCCATTGCTGATGATGAAACTTCGGATGATGGTGGTATCACATCTGTTGAAATCTCTTCCAATGTTGACGACGTCGTCGTTGTCAACGGGATCTGCTCCACCATTGTCGTCGCTGACGTCAAGGTTCCCGTAGTCGACGGTACAACCTCCATCGAGTTCGACGTTAAAGTCGGTAAAGATGCCATCGAGTTCGCAAGAACAGGTAATTACGCGACTTATGCACCAGATGAAATAATCTAGGTGATCCTTACACCGTCGACGACAGTAACAAACTGAGCGACCTGCTGTCTAGGTCTCGCTTATATACATGCACCGTATGGAATAATACGCTAGTCAAATCATGAACCATTTACAATAATACTAGAGTCAAATCTACAAATTAAAAAAGAGGATCATTTGACCGAAAAAAAAATTCGATCTCTCCAATACACGCCAGGCTCCAAGAGCTACAATTCGCGTCATCAGATCCATCTACATTTTGCTCCTATGCTTCAATTGACCATTAGCTTCAAGTGCTCCAACAGCTCCAACAGCTCCATCAGCTCCAACATGTAATGTACGCAATGTACGCGCAATACATGCAATTTACGTGCAAAAAATGTAATGATCACACAGTACACACAGGAAACGAAACGTATACACACAGTACACACAGAAAACGGAACGTACACACCGTACACACAGGAAACGGAACGTATACACACAGTACACACAGGAAACGAAACGTAAACACAGTACACACAGGAAACGAAATGTATTCACACAGTACACACAGGAAACGGAACGTACACACAGTGCACACAGGAAACGGAACGTACACACAGTACACACAGGAAACGGATCGTACACACAGTACACACAGGAAACGGAACGTATACACACAATAAACACAGGAAAGGGAACGTACACACATTACACACAGGAAACGAAACGCACACCAGTACACACAGGAAACGGAACGTATACACACATTACACACAGGAAACACACAGGCTTATTTGGAAATCAGAATACAAGAAATAAAATAATTAAATTTTTACTTTCAATATTTAATTACTTCTCAACATTACACAAATACAAGTAAAAGAAGCCTTTATTGTATGTAGCCAGCTTTCCTCAGTTCTTTGAGTATGAAGGATATTTCTTTGATGCACGAATAGTTTCCTGCACAAAGCGAGCCATGTAGAAGTCTTAGCCGGTCAACCAATATGTTTGGATCTTTCCATGATGTGTAATCAATCTCTTCTACCACCATCTTACTTGCTTGTTTATTATAAATACTTTTAATATCACAACCGTCCCAGTGATCATAATAAGCATTATCAGATTTATTTATTATAACACGACGTTTCCATCGTTTCGGTCTCAGGACATCGCAACATTCTTCGATCTTGTCAGCTCTAGGTGCTTCATCACAGTCTATGCCTTTGTCAACAGCCTCAGAGTCACTGTAACAATCACTGTAGAAGACATCCTCTTCACCCAGAACCAAGGACCTAAGTCGATCTAATCAATCAGTATATAGATTACAAATTTATTTAATGAATTTTGAACTTTTTCCCGAATCTCTAGCATTAAAATTATGCATTTCCAATATGGTGGTCTTGATGTCTGATAGGATGATGGTCGTAGAGGATTTAGAGTCTCTTTACGAATGTTGAACATGTTTTATTGAAATAATTTTTTTTTACATAAAATTAAACATTATTGCATCGATCGGGTATCGAACCGAGGACAGGAGCGGATCGAATCAATATGTAAATTAATGAGTGATTTATTTAATGAATTTTGGAACTTTTCCCGAATTTCTAGCTAAATAATTACGGATTTTCAAGATGGCGTCTCAATTTCAAAATGGCGGGTGTCACAGTAATAAATGATTACTGCACTCTAGCGGATAAGAATTAAACTAACATGTCATCAGCGCACTCTCGCCGACGATACAATGATGATGGCTTCCAGCATCGAAGACAAGATGTCGGACATGACGTCATACTAGGTGGCGATATATATAATTTGAAAAAAAGTGGTGGGGGTCAGTATGCCAGCACCCACCACGGGGGGAAGGATCGGTCGTCATTTTTATTTTTTTGCCCTCACCGGGTTCGAACCGAGGACTCCGAGCTCCGTGTCGTAAATGTTTGTTTTTTAAAAAATTTTCATTAAAATTTTATTAATTGAATTTTAATTTTTTTTCATTAAAATCGGATAATAAATTTAAAGATAGCGACCATAACGAAAATTGCAACGGTGATGTCATCTTTCAAAATGGCGGTCATAATCCTAGATGACGTCAGAGGCTATCTCTTAGGAGTTTTAAGCCTCTTTTAGGACTTTCTAGTCGCTGGGATTTTTAAGGACTAAAAACGGGAATTTTTCCCTCGAAAACGGGAATTTTCAATTTATCAAAATGTTTGAGATTTTTTGGCGGAATTTGTTTCCACAAAAATTGAAATTTTGGCGATTTCTGAGGAATTTTGGGCAATTTTTGCCCAATTTTGACTAGTTTTAAGGGTCAAAGGTCAATTTTCATACTTGTTCCGTTACGGTGTGCCCGTTGCGCTCATCCAAGATGGCCGCCGTGACGTCACAATCCAATATGGCGGACACCGGCTCTCGGCTCCACTACCTGCATCCTGATCTCGGACCGTCATCCCTATACTACTAACAATTTATTCATATCAAAAACACACAAGAGAAGCACAACATATTATGAAGCGAATTACAATTAAAGTATGTCGGTTCTCCCCTAAACAAGAGTGACAAATGACAATATCAGCACCATTCCAGAAGTTAGGTCTACCATGCGCATCAAGCGACAGACATCAAAACAAAAACAAAAAAAAAATTAATTTAATTAACAACGTACTTAAATTACTTTAATACAAAAAAACAGTATGTTGGTAAAACATCAAAATTAGTAGAGTGAAAAAAATAAGTTCTTAACTTTAAATTTAAGGAAGTGGCTGTAAGAATTTACAAGTAAAAGAGGATTAAATTTAATCAATAAATTTATTGTGATGTAAATAATGTTAATATTTTTGAAACTGTATATTACATACAATTTTTGATATGGCGCATGAGTTATATTGCTACAATTAAAAATTAAATATACCGAACTAAGCTTTCTGTAACACAAACAAACATGACCTTAAATATTCTACTGACTGTACACCAACTCAAAAATTCTTAAAATTAACATAATAAAGGGCTACACTGGTATTAAAATACAAGATTTACTTACTTTTTTAATCAACCAAACAATTTTTGCAATCCGAGTTTTGTGTGATAGGGAAGGGAGTGCGTTTGAAACACAATCATAAGAACAGTGATGTCAGTTGAAGAAAAAAAAGTCAGTTTTAGGCTTATTTATATTACTTAGCGAGATCAGCCAAACCCATGATATGACCTTTTAGTTCAGGAACCGTCACTACACAATCGGTAAAAAATAAATCCATTGACATAAACAGCTGTTTTGACGCGTTTTTCACACACTGGGTTCGCTGCCAAATGATTTCGGATGGACGAGACTTGCTTGCTCTCTCGGCGACAATGACCACGCGTCCCAGAATGGCCTGCTAGTCCCGCATGCGTTGGCCTGCGCCTCGCTTGCACGAGGCAGTCGGGCTGGCCCGCAGAAGCGCGAGACGACGACCTGATCATCTCAGTCACACACTTTCTTTCCATGACCACTGTCCTTTACGTAAACTTGAATGAAACTTCGGGGAGGCTCGAGGTCGCCGCCTCACGCCCAGTCACGTTCCGCGACCTTCTCCCTTACGTTATACTTGAATATCTTAAACCAATAATATGGGTACAATAAATGGAAAGCCATTTTACTAAAAATAACATCTGAAATTATACTATGAACATATAAACTAAAATACAATACATTTTAATCACATCCAGACAAATGTTCTCAGAGTTTATGGGATGGCGTTGCCAACTTAATGCTAGAATCACTTAAAATTTTGGTGTGCCATATAAGGTTTTCCCTGGAAAGAAATATAAATATATCTAAGAGATAACAATCTGAAATTAAATTTACAAAAATGTTTGGCTTGTGGTGGGAACGCCACAACAATAGCAGATAGTAAAAGTCAAAACTTGTATCCAATATTTCATGTGTGCCACTAAACATGAAGTCAATATACGTTAAATTCTACACTAAAAAACATAAAGGCATACAGCAATTAAAGTTGATTATATTAAATATGATTAGCTACTTGTAGCAGATAGCAAACCGAGTAAATATAGTGCGGCTTGACACTAAAGGATAGATAAGCTCAGGCGAGAAATAACTTTGCTGAAACGTAGCAACAGACGCGTAAGTTCATTAGGACTTCTGATATAGAAAAATTAGCAGATAATGATCCCAGCGAATGGCTTGGAGGATAATCATGACTCACGCAGGGCTCGCAGCCAGACCAATTATTAAAATTTCAATTGGGATGGTGACGATCGAAAAGCAATTAAGACTCCGACTCAAAACCAGTCATTAATCATTATAGCCTTTCTCGCTGCACACCGTGACAGACAAGAAATAAATGTACCAGTTGGCATGACTAATCTCGAGCTACTCTCCCGGATACGCGCTGAGCAACTAGTATCAGATGTTGTCCCCACGTGCACAGAAAGAAACATATTCGACATCCGAATTAAAAACTTGTTCCGCGCAGGCGCTAACATATTACGGGAAGAAGGGGGAGGAAAACAAGATAAGACAGAGTGAGCGAATGAAAGATATGAAAGGGCAGTGGAGGGGAAGAGGCAAAATAAGAGGCGTAGCGACGTCTCCAGCGAAAGTTGTGCAGTTCAATATAACAGAACTGTTTAAGAATAATATTTTTAAAAGCGATTCTATATAGGCCGTTATGATTTTAAGTATAATTAACAGTCAGATTTTAACTCCTGTTTAGTGTGTTGGATGATATATTTTACCTAGAATTAATCACACTTATGTCATTTTTATTTTATGATGTAGACGATTTAAAAAAAATCTTTAATTTATACGTATTTCCATTTTATTAAGTTCATGCTATCGTTTACACTTACACTATCATTTTTTATAAATAAATCTATGTTTAGAATAATTGAATAATATCACTTTATTACAAATGCCTTTTTTATTTGTTTGTTACAATCGCATCTTTATTTAGAATTTCGAGTAAAGATGTCAAATTTTTTATTTATATTTTAGTTGATTCTTAGTCATGCTAAGCATTACTTAAACAAAATTCCGAAATTCTTTTCCACTCCACTCTTTCCACAGGATTGCCTATGTGATATTTCAGAATTAATTATATATGACAATATCTGTTAAACAAATAAAATCAAACCAATCCCGCTTTTTTTACCGCATATGAAAACTCCAAAATAATAATATAACTTACATTTATACTGAAATGAAATGTATCTTGCTTATACTAATTTAGTAGAGTTGGTCGCTTTTTTATTTATTTAATAATTGTTAACCTCTGTTACAAGAGGTGATATTTTTGAGATCATTGAATAAGAGAATGTAGCTTGAGTTATGTTTATTATTCATTTCTGGAATCTGAAATAAATTGATTTGATTAAAATTTATTACTGTTTAATATTGACACCATATTTACAATAATTCACCCCTTAATATGTACCTATAACTTCAGCAAGAAGTAAAAATTAGTTGTTGGATTTTGCACGTTTATAAATATATCGCATAACGTACTTCCTGCTTGAATATCTTCAGAGATACGTTTTTTATAGTAAAAATTTTTCTCCTTTTCACCCCTTTTGCGGTTGAATATAGAAAAATGGTAAAGGTAAAAAAAACACGCTATTATTAGTGTTGAGGTCTGTCTGATAGTAGTCGCCATTAACAAATAATAAATATTATAAATTTTTTTAAATTTCACTCGTCGGGTATGAACCAACGACAGCAAGACCATGTTTTAAGATATTTTTTTAATAAAAATTCTATTTTATTTTACATTTTTTAAATTATACATACTGAAATTTTGGAGAATTTTAAAATATTTTCAAGGTGGTAGCCAATTTGGTTGTCATGAAAAGAACTAAGATGGTTAAATGTTCTAGAATCCATAATGGTGGAATTTCTATAATTAAAGACAGCGGCCCAACTTTCGAAATCAGTAGGTCAAGTTGAAGGTCATCCAATATTGTGGACATTAAATTACAATCCAAGATGGCCTACCCATTAACTGACACCAAACCCTTCACAGTCCACTCAGATGGCCTTCAGTATACTACTTAAATTTTTCTGCAAATAAGTTTTAAGATTATAATGTAATTGTTTTCACGCTACTTGCAAATGAATCACAATCAACCTTCCATCATTAAGATAATTATTTCAATGCAAAATTAAAAAAAATTAATACATAAATTTTTCAAATATATTTAATACATATCCACAGTCTAAATGATTGGATAGATAAAGATTAACAGTTCTAATTTTTTCTCTACAAGTTCCATTTATTACCAATAGCAGTACTGTTTATGGTTTACCGAAGATAGCAACGCCGCAGGAGATATTTTAGAGCTGTAATTTGCGAAGAGAGAAAATATGTATGATCCAGTTACAAACAGATACCTCGACTTCAACAGATATATGAGTGGAATAGAAAGGCATTTAAGATTGTTGCATATAAAAACGGAAATTCGCCGGGCAAGCTTGTCAAATGGAACTTTATAGAGCGTGTTTGAGGTGAATTATAAAGGAACCCTGTAATATTTACATCCTAGGCCAGTATTGACCTTAAAGTTCTTGAAACAATGGTAAAGCGGTTCTGGAAAATGTATTCACATCTGAAGCCATTCAAATTGTTGTTTTTTGCAAAGTTTTTGGCGAAGTTAAGTACCTTTCCTACCGTTACACAAAAAAAAAGACTCGCTGAAGCTCATTGTTTTCCTGCATTTCTGTAAGCAAAGTTATTTACTCTTTCTTGCTGAGTAGATTCTAATAGGGTTTAGTGTCTGGACATACTACAAATATAGTTATTTATTTAACATCGTTTAATTCACAACCACTTAGATGTTTAAACTTATCTACACGACACCATTCTAGGATGACCAGAATATGTTCTTCATTCGATAATGGCCTTCCAGGTCTTCAAAATTACCCTGGAATTGTTATCTCTGCACAAAAAAGGGTTTTCTATAAAAAAAAGTCGACTGTTATCTGAAATATCACAAATCAAACTGCTTAAGCTCAGAATGAAATTACAATTTAATTAGTGTAGAACAATAACATTTTTGAAATATCTTGCATAACACATCTTGATAGATTTGAATCACACATAAAAAATCATAATATTTTTGTCTTATCTTTATGTAATATTTGTATTATTGGTTTTAATATGTCATGGTCAATAGGAATAAACATTTAAATTCTGCCCCTACCCTTTAAATGAGAAGGAAAATATAATGCCAAGCACTGAGCGTGATTCCATACTGGCACCTTGAACGCGCCATTAAGCACCTGGAAATCAGAAAATTTAAAATCTCCTGTTTTGTTACAGAAATGGCAGAATTCTTTAAGTATTGTTAAAAATAGTATAAAAATGAAAAGTTAATTCATGTATTGTACTTTAGATAGGTCTCAAATGTTAGACTGATTATACAGAATGTATCAAAATTCATGTTATAACGCTTGAGGGTAGAAAGCTCTTATTATTTGCAACCATTTTTGCCAATAAACATGTTGCCGGAAACGCGTAGTTAAGCCCCTGTAGCCCCAGAAAGAGTCAGCGTAGGCAACCCGTTGGACTCTGTGCGAGACAGACGATGCTGTGGTGAATTACGTGTTTACGACGCCGAGCAGCGCTTGAGAGGACTGTACGATGTTGAATGCTGACCCCCGCCCCTTTTTACTTCTGTTGGTGGCACCCTCACCACTTTTCTGTCGTTCGTGCCGTGCCATAGCACTGCGCAGCATGACATCGCAGTGTCGCAGTGTGTTTTGATATCACTAGTGGTCTGTCGTTGACTGTTCTGTCGTACAAGCAAACTCGTGGTGTCATTTCTTTCGCTGTGGTTCTGAAAAGGGCGACGTTTTAGTGGAGCTCAATGGAGTACACGTTTAGTGAGTACATGGACATGCTGCTTGTTTACGGAGAAGCTAGACAAATTGGACAAGCCGCCCGTCGTCTGTACGAAGAACGATATCCGGGTCGTAGGATTCCAGCTCACACCATGTTTGCAAGACTTACTCAGCGAATGCATGATACTGGTACATGTGCCGTCACAAGACCAAATGCTGGTGCTCCACGCAGGGTTCGTACTCCCAGTTTTGAAGATGTACTTCAGAGATTTGAGGAGAGTCCGGATACAAGCACAAGGGCAGAAGGTTCCGATATTGACGCTGAAAAAATCGCTGTTTGGCGAGTTCTTCATGAGCAACTCTTGTACCCGTACCACCTTCAACAAGTGCAACACATGGGTCCGGCGGACTATCCTCTTCACATGACCTTTTCTCGTTGGTACATTCGAAGAGTATTGAGGAACCCCGAGTTAGCGGTTTTATTCAGCGATGAAGCCAAGTTCACTCAAGACGCTATTCTCAATTCGCACAACAGTCATGCTTGGAATGCTGTCAATCCGCATGCAACGTGTGTTACAGCTCGCCAGGAACATTTTTAAGTTAATGTGTGGGCCGGTATTGTTGACGGCGTACTCATCGGGCCTTTTTTTCTTCCACCACGACTTACCGGCACCGGATACCTCCACTTCCTTCAGAACGAACTACCAGGTCTTCTTGAAGAGGTTCCATTGCATGTCCGACGTGTGATGTGGTACCAACAATCCGGGGCACCACCTCATTTTTCCCTGCAAGTGCGACAGTATTTAAACCAAACATTTCCAAACCGATGGATTGGACGAGCGGGCCCTGTCGCATGGCCGCCAAGGTCACCGGACCTAACCCCGTTAGATTTCTTTCTGTGGGGTTACGTAAAAGAGCTTATCTACGCTACGCCAGTAGAAACGGTAGAAGAGCTTACACAGCGAATTATTGAAGCCTTCGAAATCATAAGGTCGACTCCACACATGCTCCAGCGTATCCGTGAAAACATGATTCGCCGTTGCCACCTCTGTGTCGCTCAAGGTGGGCGTGTTTTTGAGCCGTTGCTTTAGGCTGTCACGTTGTTAAAACGTATGCAAAAATTTCAATGTTGTGAAACAAAGCCGTAGCTGTGATTGATTTCAGAGTGAAATTAAAATCTGTGCCACGATTTAAAAGGTTATTTCTCTACTCTAACGCCCGCACATCCACAACATAACACTGCACAACGGGTTGCCTATGCTGACTCTTTCTGGGGCTACAGGGGCTTAACTACGCGTTTCCGGCAACTTGTTTATTGGCAAAAATGGTTGCAAATAATAAGAGCTTTCTACCCTCAAGCGTTGTAACATGAATTTTGATACATCCTGTATACATGTATGACATGCATCCAAAATTTTAACTTGTTTTAAAAGGTTTTACTCATAAATATTCCTCCTTACACCTTCTGAATAGAAAAATATTTACAATGTTAAAAAAATTCTGTGAATTTTCACATTTGGTGTTAGTGAATTTTACTTTTTGACATGTAATTTGTAAAATCAAACAGATTTTGAGAATTTTTTACTTATAACTTGTGCAAAAATAATGCTACATCGTGAACTTTCACACCAAATGTAGACTGATATTATAAAAACTCTACATTGGTATAAAGATATACAGTTGTATAAATTCGATTTTTGAAGTTTTACACCCACACGGTAACAATATTACGCATAATTGCATTAACAAACGATTATTACGTTTACATTTTTGTAGTGTAAATTTTTAGAAAAAAGTGCATTTTGTGTACTTTTGCACTAATGTCTCTAGAACAGCAAATTAAGCTACAGGCTTTGGTAAAAATACACAAATGTAAATATATTATTTCAATAACTTCTGTGTTAAATCACACGTTTGGATGTGTATGTGAAAACACACATACCAGTGTTAAATTTATCAAAAACGTTTTCATTACATTGTACACTTACGTCACTGTAAAAGTGTATAAAATGTGTCAAATTAAATTTACAGCGATTAAGGACATGCAAAAATAAATATTATTTTACTATTTATTGGTACTGACAAAAGCCAGTTGCGAAAGTCATCTACCATTTCTTTATGATTGTTTTATGCACAACGGTAGTGAGGTTAAGATGTTTGTCTAATATACAGGTTTTTGTTTCGATCCTCCTCTAGGCCACTCATATTATTTAAATTGATTATTAAAATATCATAAAATAAAAATAATTACATAATACTCAGTACTCAATACCAGCGAAAATCAACAGAAAGTATAATATTTTGGGATGTAATACAAATTATCATGTTCATTGTAAGTATCAATTTAGTATAACATGCAGGAAAATCAGCTGGCAGTTGTGGTAAAGTTGCAAATGCATGTAGTTGTAAATTTATATAACTCGGACTAAAAATACACCAACATCATGGCATAACAAACATTCGCAATTGTAATTTTACACTTAATGTAAGTGGCAGCAGTCTCCACCGATGATAGTGTAATTTTACACCTACACAAATGAGTGTATTTTTACTCTTGTGTTTTAAGTAGAAATACACTAACGCATGTAGGTGAGAAATTACACTATCATCGGTGGAGATTGCTACCACATACAATTTGTGTAAAATCACACAAATTTTCTACAGTGTACCTAATAATGTCAAGAATATAAATTCATATTAAAATTTACATTACATTGCATTACAAAGGTATTCAATATTCTTAGGAACATTTTTACATTGTATTTTAGGCAAAAGTGCCACATTATTTAAACTTAAGAAAATTACAATCAATACTAAAACGTGTCGCATCTATGAAATAATTTATCACAATGCATGGTTCTGAGTCTAATGGCAACGAAGCTACTAACAATGTGTTTAAATCTTCCTGCAGGGAACATTTTCTGGTCGAAGTTTAGCCTTAACAAATTTAGGCACTGTACAACATAGTTCACTGTAAAAGAGGCAAGATAATGCAGGGTAAGACGCGGTGTGACATTGTCACAAGCATGAACGGCCTTGAAGCAAACATTTCTATCTGTGACAACCCAGGGCATGAGCTTCAAGCAGTCACAACGATTAACCAAACACTACTCACTAAAATGTAAAAAATAATATATAACATAGTGGTTGTTTCACAGCCATACAATTTTTTTTGCGATGAAGCTAATAGTTAAAGCTGGAAGTTGTATATGATGATCTAACGGTCAGCTATTCTGTCAGCAATTCTATGATGCATTGAAAACCTTGGATTATGTTATAGACTGATAAACTTAGGAATGCGCTTTTATAAATGTAACAAGGACGCTCAACTCAAACATGCAGACTATTCTTTGAGAAGTTTCAAATGTGCTACAGAATGTCCTGGAAGGTGGGTTGGGCGGGGTTAGTGTAAGTTACTAAATCATGTATGGTTGAAGTTAAAAATTACATTTTTTTTTAAATTGAAAGCGTAGCTTCAAAAATGGTCAAAGATAATAGTGAATAAAATAGTTATTCAGATAACTGTAAGAATTTTTCCATCTTTTCCTTCTCCATTGTCGTTACAATTGAAAACATCCAGTGAGAACCTCCAGTAGGAACCTCCATTGTACCTTATTAGCTACCAAATTAACTGCCGAAAATTGGCAAACACAGATGGCAGCAGCAGTTCTCAGTGGCAGTTTTTCATTTTATCTCACTTGCATTAACACTCACTCAAACACTATAGCACACATTTTTATACACTCGCATACCTGTACACTCTCTTGTACTATTGTAAACGTGTTTCAAATATTTGTGAATCACACAAATTTTTCATCGTTATACCTGTGAAGTTTCACTTAAACAACCGTGATATCAGTGCTCACATAAATTTTTTTTAATTTGCTGTCTTGAGTAACTTATTACATATAAATTATGATTTTGTAATGAAATTGAAAAACTTACCTCTAAATTAATGTTTAGTAGAGTTAGTGATAACACATGAGTAACTTTTAAAATGTCAATTTAATTTCAAATTCCTGTCATTTTAATTTTTTTCCTTTTCAGAACTAAACTGGACTAAATATAATGACAATTATTTTTTGAAATTTTAACTAATTATTTATAATTATTAGTTATCTGGGTTTTTATGTAGCTTATACAAGGACTGTAAAATGCAGTGTACTATGTGTAATAACATTGATTCTAGAGATTTCAGTTTCAAAAGAAGGAGAATCCGAAGGAGGGGAAGAAGAAGGGGAAGGGAAAGGGGAAGAAGAAGGGGATGGGAAAGGGGAAGGGGAAGGAGAAGAAGGAAAAGAAGAAGGAAAAGAAGAAGGAGAAGGGGAAGGAGAAGGAGGAGAAAAAGAAAAAGAAGAAGAAGAAGTACCAGTTGTGACGCCAGTTGAGAGAATAGTAAGAGATAATTTTAATTTCTGGAAGAAGCCAACACAAACACCCAAGAAAGCTTTCAGGGTATGTCAATAATTCCTTTTAATTTTTGTTATTAAATACTAGATCATATAAATGTTAACATGTTTAGGATATTTTATTATATGGTAGTTTGCAGCTTTGTATCTAGAATTCTGAGATCCCATTTAAATGAAAATTATTACAAGTGAAATATAATAATGTTTCGTGATGAAGTTAACTTTCAAAACTGGCCACATTGAAACGGGTTATTTCTCAATCTACATTCAAATAGCAGAGTACAGTTCGCGAAGGCTCTAGCTAAACCGGCCACTCTGTGGAAATAATTTATTTTAACCCACATTATAAGTATTTTTGATTTAACTTTTCTCATACAGTTCTTTGTACATTACTGCTGTGAGCAGGTTATTATAGAATACCAATTTAATTAATAATATTGTTTCCATTGTCATGCTCCATAATTGTAGCACATATATCCATGGTGTAAATATAAACATACATTTTATATAATAAATTTCCGAAACATTAAATTGTTCTTATACTGAGGAAATGCAAATGTTGTAGCAAATATTATTTTCAACGCCAGGCTCTGGAATGAGGAGTCAGCCGCCATTTTGGATGACCTTACCATCAGCAATCTTATAGATAACCTTGACTTGAGGCCCCCACACCCCTCTCCATAACGTTACGCTTTCCATTACGGGCCTCACTCCCCATATAGCATCTTGAATTCTAAATTTTCTCATTCCTCCTACATCAGAGGCATATAGGATGGTGGCAAGTAAAGCATCGGAAGAATAGCGACGAAGAGAGGAAAGTGACATCGCTGTCATCTTGGATGGTATATGTGGGATCCGAACTACTGGCTTCCGAGAGCCGACATCTTATATGGTCATGCAGATAGTTCTTACGTCTCCCATTAGCGTGCTCAAGCGTTGCCATTGAGTCGTTTCCACCACATTTCTTGCCTTTGATGGTGGAATTACGTTTTTAAGAAATATATTTTTTGTATGGATTTATTTAGTTACTTAATAGTTTAAGATGTTTTTTTGTATTTATTTTAATTAGATGTGGTTTATTGTCGTTTTTTATGTCCTGTGGGCTGATAGGCACTGGACGAAAGCCACCGCTTACAGAAAGTTATAGCTGCTACTAGTAACTGAGTCAAGTATAAGCTTTTAAAATATAAAAATTTGGTAATAATTTGTATAACCATAGTTTTTTAGTAATTTTATTTTAAATATATTGTGGTTCGTATTTACATGGACTTAAAATGTTTGGACTCTTGTCAGTAAAAAATGTTTTGGCCTCCCCCTGCTTGTGAAACCTGAATGAGACCCGCAGGCGAACACAACTTATCGCTCTCAGTCAGGCGTCGTGACACTCAAGCAAGTCGCGCGCATATTGCGCGCCTCATGAGAAACAACCAAAACTATCCCAACTCTCCTGAGCGACGATCTTAAATGACTCTACGATTTGGCAAATACCATAATAAAAGGAGAACTTCGTGGAAGTGACCGAAAAAGAATATCTTACAAACTCAATAAAATATACCAACTTCAGTTTGAACAATACGCAGATTTATTTTCCAAGTAACTCACAAAAAAAGTGACATCAATAGTTTCGTCACAAATGGTTATAATTAAAACCCTATAAAAGTATTAACACAATGATGGACACTCATTAGTAAAATTATATAAAATCATACATTGAAAATCTGATTTCTAAAAAGGTCCAGTGAACTCTTTACCAAGTCAACCGATTACGATGAAAATTGGCATTTATGTGTAATTGTTTCCAACTTGAGAGATAGGGTAGTTTTTATTTCGATTAATAGTCTTAATAATTTATAATTAATAATAAACTGATCATCAATGTTGATTGGTGTTTAAGCCCGGGAAAAAGTGGGCACTTCGTCTCCATGACAACGTTGCGTGCTCGAGAGTCGGGAAACCATCGGTGCTATTCGTTTTTTCTTCGGTACATTACAAAGCATTGTATTAAGTTTTTGTCAAAATTAATTAATTTTCATTTTATTTCATTTATTATAACTGTAAATAGGAGATTTGGTCTCATTTTCCCCCCCATAAATACAACCGTGCGAAGCCGGGTCGGGCAGCTAGTAGATTATATAATATTTACAAAATATATAAAAGTAGTATATAAATGGGTATACTGCAGCAGAAGTAGGAGTGTGGATTGGGATTGTCAGCTGCATCTCAGATTTTGACGTCACAGTGGCCATCTTGAATGACCTTGAACTTGAGCTTTGACCATGACCTTCAAAAATTGCCAAAAATTGCCAAAAAGACTCCACTTTTTCCACGCACTTTCAAAAATGTCGTCAAAATTCACCAAAACATCCAGTTTTTAGGGGGAAAATCTACCGAAACATCTCGACTTATCGGGGAAAAAAAAATTCTATTTCGAGGGGAAAATTCCCCTTATGAGGGAACATTTTCCGTTTTAGTCATCAAAAAATATTATAGGTTTGAAATGTCCTCAATGAGACTTACATTCCTCAACTACAAGTCTCCAAAAAAGCTCTGAGGGCATTTGAACTATACTCATAGGTCACCATGTCACCATAAAGAAAAGTGCAATGTTCGAAAGTGTGGCACCCGATACTAAGATGGCGGGCATGAAGTCATACATAATTCAAAATCGTGGACATAACATCGAAATTTAAGATGGCGAAATGTTCCAGAAAACAAAATTGTGGAAATCGATATGGCAGAAATTACTAGAAAACGAAATGGCGGACATGACATAGTTCAATGAGGCGGAATATGAGTGGCGGCCGGGGTCAAGGTCAGCCAAGATTGCTGCCGGATCGAGATGAAGTTCACAGGTAGAGTTCAGGGTCATTGAAGTTGGCTACTGTATCACAATCCAATATGGCCGGAACCGGACCAAAATGATGGAAACGACTTATTAAACGAAATTATTCAGATTATGCTTGTGATGTTGAGTGGGGCGATTACAATTGGAATGACTTCGAGGCTGGTATTAAAACAGGAGCAGAGTGTGAGTAATGTAAGTTGTGCCGGACCGCGGCAGGACGCCAGCACACAGGCGGCGGAGGAGGACAAGCTGCGCCTGTCCGGCCACGTGGCGCTGGCCGCCATGAGCGACCTGTACGCCGCCGACGCCAGGGCGCAGCGCGGCGAGGCGCCCCAGGAGCCAGAGCGCGTGGCCGCCGAGGAGCGCATGCTGCTGGCCTGCCGCGTGCTCGAGAGGATGGTGGTGGGCAACCTGGGCGTGCAGACGGCTCTGGGTGGGTGCCACTTCCTCTGCGCAACCACACTTTCAGGAGTCAATCTATATACTGTATAGAAGTCGCCAGCCCAGGTTAACATTTATAATACGGTTTTGAGGTAGTTGGTTAATTCACCGCCGCAATCGCCACCATCTCTAGGGCATCGACTTGTGGTGGTCCCTAGCGGACAAGTGTCTAACTCTTCAAACACCCCTTCCCCCTCCCGTTGAACGACCTCGAGCTGCAGTGAATGATGGTTGGGGGGTGCGGGGAATGACAGCGGGCGACAGTGCTGCGCTCTAACGTGTAAATAACAACCTAAGACGATATGGCAGCGCCCTGCAGCGGTGAAGTTCCCAAGCTGCTCATCATACGCTCCTGAAAAACGTAGAGTAAATCCTATCCACTCGCGACTTCTATACAGTATATATATTCAAAGGTAATATAAACGGAACACCTAGAACAGTTTCGGGTTCTTCGTTGTCTTTGTTTTTATGGGTAGCTCAATTGCCTTTTATTGAAATAAAGCTATCATGTAAGAAAACCTTTTTTTTATTACTACAGGACTTATGAAACCATTGCATATTACAAAATGGGCCAAAGTGTTAGGATTATTTTGTTAGACCCTTTGTCTTATTCACGCACATGTACTTAGATAAGATAATTTTTGTGCAATTTTCTTTTATTTTGTACTGTTATAACTAAATGCAAAAATATTTTTATCATACCATTTACAGTAGGAAATTAGGGTACAAAATATAATAAAATCGTTAATATAATATAATAATTTTACAGCCTTAAAAATAAATATAAATAAAGATAATTCTTCCTCAAATAAACTTAATGTATATATAAAATGCGTATAATTATTGTATTTTATTTTTACATTTATTGGTTCAGCTTTTTTCTATAAGCCTGTGTCTAAAATAGTATGTGACATTATTAGTTTTTAAAATAAATTTTTTTAAATAAGTAAGGCCTACAAAATTAGTCTTAAATCATTAAATTAAATTTATTCATTTATTTTTATATAAAATCGTGGCTAACATGATGAAACAAGGGATATGCCTTTGATAAATATTTCTGATTGTCAGTTCAAAAATTTCTTAAAAGAATTTGCACATGTGTCTGCTATGCAGGCTTGTTTACTTGATCCTGCGCTTTTGTTTTGAACCAATTACGAGGTAACTAATATAAGATTGTTCTAAATCTGGTCACATCACGTTTATTTCTGACGGGTCCACGAGAACATATCATGTTGAAAAGGAAGAGACTTTCATGATAAGGTTGGCTGGAAGCTACCAGTGACATGCATCTTGACCGGGCGCAAGCCTTCACTAATTCACACACGCCTCGCACGTGACGGTCCCCTCCCCCCCCCCCCCCCCAGCTCCCGAGCTCCCCATAGGGCATAGAACTGCATTGTGCTGTCATAATGCAAGTGTTGGTATACTTCCGCCTTCATCATGTACTTGAGCAGTTTTATCATGTGCTTCATTATTGGGAGTACATTATTACAATACAGGCTACCTACTTCAAACCTGGTACATTTAATTTTTTATTTTGTAATGGAATTTTGAACCTCAATTTTAATTACATAATTAACATGGTATTAAATTGGGTGCTGCTAGTTTAAATTTGGTCTATAGCAATAGATTAAATAGCTTACCTTTTTGCATAATAACAATAAAAGTGTTGGCGAACTGAGAATTGCAAAGGCCCATTTATTATAACGCACTTCATAACTTTTATTTAAATAAGGTGTTAAAATTTTAATTCTCATTTTGATTTTTTAAAGTGATTCCTAAGGCGTGGTTGATTTTCGATGCTGAAGGTTAAAATCACAAATCATCCGAATGGGTTTTTAATACTTGTAAAATTTAATTTCTTAATAATTTATTCAATTTCTGAAAAAAGATCCTTTCTTCTGCATTTCATATAAATTTTGACTCACGTTACGCAGCTGTTGCACGTGACTATCATGTTTATACAATGATACTAAACAATACATGAGATTCAATTTTATTCTACTGAAAAAATCATCCAATTGGCAGTTATTATAATCATTTGGTTTCATTTAGGTATTTTTAATATGAAATGTGAAATAATTTGTGCTACTAAATACTATATTATAATACTTGCAAGCTTTAAACCCAAAAGGTTATTTTTTTGGCAGACCTATTTCCAACGACCATTAGAGACTGTGATTTTTTTTCCATTGTCTTGCACCATGAAAGATGATTAATAAAATTATATTCTATGTGACGTGGGGCGAATACGGAAGGCTGATGGTAATTGATACGATAAAAGCAAAGCAGAGGCAAACATAATCGTCCTAAACACGCACTGTTCCGTGGCTTTTCTGACCTCCGCAGGAACTGTTATGCTTGCAGACTTCAAAGACCCAGATACACCGGAGGATGACGAAGATGGAAGCGGAAGGTTGATGGAGCTCTGGAAATTCCCCTTTGAAGGCGTCGCTCTTCCGGCCATTACTTACCTGTGCTGGAATCCGACGTTTAAGAACATTTTCGCCATAGCATTTGGAAATTGTAAGAACTGTACAAATAAGTTATTTCCCTAATTTTGAATAGCTTAGAATTTATTCACAGCCACATTATTTTTTTAATTAAATTTTTAATTTATTTCTTAATCAGAAATAGCAAATTAACACCGGCAAATCTAGAATTTGAATTCATGAATTGACAATGCAAAACTATGAAATCATTATTGTAGTTATTACAACTGCACATTTGAGCCGACACCAAAGCATTAAACTGGAACTGTGATGCACTTTTAGTATGATGCCACAGAGCACAGATTTTACCAGGGATGCCACTCTCACACATACTTTTACATCACAGCAGCGCATGGGAACCTTTGGCGGGAAACAGTATGTGTAAGAGTGGCAGCACTGTGTAACTTCTCACACACACTGATTCCTGCCACAGCGTACGTATATCATCAGGGCTTTTACTATTGCACAGAATGTTGCTTGCCACAACGCATGGAGGGATCCCCAGGACTACCAACCACCTTTGCATTAATACTGCCCTTGTGTAGTTAAAAATAACTTTGTTTTAATTTTATTATAAGAGCCCTGGAAGCTGATTTGAGTGGGCGAAAGACACTACAGTATACTCAGAAGTACACAAAGGAGCAACATTAAAAAAAGGGAATTATTTCTCACAAAAGGAAGTATAAACTGGATCGTATTTTAAGAAATTTAAACCAAAAGAAAGGAGATGTTTGCTTAAAGCTTACCGTTTTTATTGTTAGTTACGGTTTTCATTATTTTCTTTTGGTAGTTTCCAGAATTACATAAATACACAGCTCAAATTTATTGGGGCCCCGCCTGTCAAAACTCATCGCTGACAAATAGTACATGAAATATAAAATTAACATTTGCCTTTGACATAATCAATCTTTCACAAAAACTAACGTAAATACTTTAACAATTATAGTTTTAAGGTTGTTTGCTCAACCAGTGCGGGACTATGTAAATTCTGATTTAACAATGTCTGATCGTTGACTGTTTACTGGCGGTGACTAGAGGCGGGAGAGATGCGTAGAATCCATGTCCATTCCAAAGGGAAGGGTGCAAGTTTGGTCAAATTTCGTGATGGGCTTGAGCCAGAGAAAAACCTTAACTCTTGCATCATTTATTGGATCCCACTGGAACCAAAAAAGAGAGATCTAGTGGTCAAGAATAGAAATTTAATTGACAAGCAACAAGAATCGAGAAATTAAGGCAAACGTTAAGCAGGGAGTCAACTATAGGCAAAGGGCGTAGCATTTTCCACTTACCATTTGGGGGGGGGGGGGGTGGAATGATGAAAATCATTCCCTCTGAAAACGCGGTAGTGCGCGTGGTAGCCACGCGCGAGTCATTCTACGAGCATACATAGTAATCCGAACTAAAGAATTTAGTGAATTTAGAGAATTAAAAAAATACGGATCACTCCATGAATCACAACCCTTGAGTAAGTCGTGGTAAAATTGCTTCCGAACAGAGTCGCGGGCGAGAAGCACCGGAGAGTTGCGACCGCGGTGACGACAGAAGAACAAATCAATCTGTAGGGCTACATGCAGTTGAAACATGGGCTAGGGGTCCCGGAGGCCTAGGAAATGGGGGACTGGCCTCTGATTGGCTGGAGGAGGCGCCAACCAAAAAATAACAAAGGTGGCTGGTAGCCTAACTTAAAGGGCATCGGAGGTCACTAGCGCTCCGAAAGGCAGCGCGCTCTGTCGGGACGCAGGGGAAACAGACTTGGGGCTGGTTCACAAAAGTCCCGCTAGAGGGACTAGCGTAAGCCTGGCACATATGGAATCAGCGGTTTTGAGCTCTGTTGGGCTAAGAGGGAACTAGAGTGAGGTGGGGTGGCGGCCGGTAGAGGTCGCGGTACTAAAGTTAAGTGGTTGTCATTTTCAACGCGAGATGGCGAAGGCAGCCTTTCGCCGGCCAGCGAGAAGACCTTGATTAAGGCTCGCCAGGGACAGAGGTTAAAGACCCTTGTCTGTGTCCTGGCTGAAATTCGTGGAAATAATGGAGGGGGGATCTGCTGGCTCGTGAGAAACGTGTTAGGACGAGCGCCTATACGTGCCAGACATCCCTGTAACATTAGAATGGGGCATGACTGGAGCTGCTAACCTAAGCTGAGCTCTGGGAAGTGGGCTGCCCTGGGAGGAATCTGACAAAAGCACTCTCGGTCACGAAGTCGGACACTGTTACTGGTCACATTCGTGACCAGAGGCGGGAAGAAAAGTGATGGCTAGTACTTTCCTGGTGAAATCACACCAGGCTTTGGGTGCGGCGCTGGGAAAATGTCACGGGACTCTAGTAGGAAATATTTGATCAGGACGAACAATGGGCTAAGAAAGTTTACCTTAGGGGTTATAGGTGAAAAATAAATGTGTGCCTATTATTTCAAATTTGCGGCACAGCATCGCCGTCTCTCCACGACAAAGAGGCAACTTGATAACTGCTCACTACGTCCAGTATTCTCAAGAAGATTTGTCAGCACAGCGTTAACATATCTACAAGAATCACGGGCCTAGTTTTTGAGATAATTTGGATGAAAACATTTTTTAACTATCGATAATTTTTTTTTAAATATTGTGTAAGCAAATATATATACATACATGCATTTGTAAGATTTTCATTATTGTAGCACTTTAAAAATTCCTTTGTAAAATTTTGTCACAATCTGTAGCCTGGTTACATTTTTAACTCATAAATCACTATATACTGAATGGTTGTCAGCTCAGCAATGAGATATTATTGCTGGTAGAACATCTGTCAGTAGGACTCCATGCAATACTTTGCAATACTTTCCAGGGTTTAATCTTGGAATTGCGGATCTCAATTGAATTGACATTCAGTTAGAACACAGTTTTGCTTTCATGCTGGTTTTCTATATCATTCAAAAGCTGTTTTTTTTTTTTACGTTCTTTGAATAATCCTTGAAATGAAGAAGATCAATTTCAATTGTTTATTTTACATGCACCATATCTGGTCACATTTTAAGTCTTAGAGGAACCTCAACAACAAAAATGAATACGCATAAACACAGAAAACAAGCCCAAAAAATTTGATGTCAAAAGTTAAATGGAAAGACCATACAGAAGATTGCAAAGAATGAATTATAAGTAAGATATCACAGCACAGACTAACACAGCGGGCTGATAACCACGGGACAGTTGCAATAAGAAAACAGAATAAAGTTAAAGCACGACCTTGGACAATACATTGACATGATCTGAATTCCATTTGCAATAGGTAATTTACAGCGGTATCAGACGTATAAAATTTTAGCTACTTCTGAACATTAAAATTTTGATATTAATAATTTAATCAGTTTGTAAAGCATGAATGTGTCATAACTGTATATATTCCCATATCAATAAATTTATATTCTAGAAATCAATACCAGACAGCTAACTGCATTTACCTCAGACTATAGGTCAGCAGGTGTGTAGCTACGATGATAACATTTGAATTATGTAGTAATAACTTTAAATGGAATTAATTTTCCCCTTGATATGAATCTACATTATTAACGTATTGTAGCCCAGTTATATTTTTGTTTAAATTTTTAGAAACCTTAAAACTTATTTAGGCAGCTCAGTACTTAGGCAGGTATATTTAATTTTATTTCTGTGCATGGAAGTCTCAGTAGCATTTTTGATTATTAATGTATAGGATTTAAATATAATTTTTAATATGTCTTTATATATGTGTATGTGTGTGTTTATGTACAGCATGTTTAAGCATAGACTTTATGTAAGACAAAAATTAAATCTTTAGTTAGGGAGCCACCGAGGTGCCCACAGTGGCGCGTAAGTGTTGGAACTACTGCGCAAGTAGTGAACTAATGACTCGATAGTTAGCAAGACTGTGACGTGACGTAGGAAGAATTGAGGGTCAAGTGCGCGCCGAACTGACCGCTGGGAACTCGTACTGGGGCGCAACTGAATAGAAGGAATATGGCAACTAAAAAAACTGTGTGGTTTAGAAATGCCAACATCAAAATTAAAGTTTTAAAAATACAGAAAACATGTAAATTTCTTAAAAATAATGACCAATAAAAAAGTAATTTAACAATATTCTTAGTTCAGAATTTATGTAATGTTGTATTAACGGAGTAGCGTAGGCAATTGAGTATAATTGCAACGTATTATAACTTAGAATTTTTTTGGCAATGTTAATTATCTTGGTAGCAATGAAATAAGAGTTGATGCCATGTGCACGTGTGCAAACGTGTGCACGTGTGTAATTTTTGCAATAATTGTAATTTAAGTTATGATTTTCAACACTCATACTTCGCGGCTATGTAGTTTTTAAGTATTGAAACAAAAGAAAAATCGCTTTAACATAGTGTTTTGGTTGTTCCGCTTTGGAAAATAGATAGTATGAAACATTTATGGTGAATATAACTAACAACGAACGACCGAAAAAATATCATGATAGCCAACATTTGCTTTCGAAACGTAACAACTTTTAAGTTTTTTTGTTACCGATAAATACCGCATTGTTCGCTGATTTCCAAATAAAATAAGAGCGTTAGGTATAGCATGAGTTGCGACTCTGTATCTTCCTTGCTTTGTGCTCGTACTTGGTGCGGTGAAGCGACTGTAGAATCGGTCCGCGCGCGGCTTATTTATTCGCGAAATGTTTCGCCGGGAGTATTCGTGGCCATAGTGACGTTTGGGATTTTGACCATGACTTGAAGAATCATGGTCGTTGATGGATCATCCGATTTATCCGCTAAAATCCAGAAATGGTTCTGAATTGAAACGGTTAGCAGTGCTGCGTGAAGACAAACTGTAAGTTACTTTTAAAGTCGCAAGTCGTCACATCAAAGATCGAATGGACAGCTTCCACAGGTGGAGTATACCCCTGAAGCAACGTAAATTTGTCGTTAGCAAATTTACCTGTTACGTTGCGGAAGTATCGCCAAACCCAATGTTAAAATTGGCGTTTGTTTTCTTTAAAGTAATATGAACGTGAAGTCACGCCATGGAGAGAGTTGTGCAGTGCCATTTGACTGCGGAAAGAAAGTCGGTTACGAGACAGTAATTCATATTTGAATTTCGCTACGAGGCTCGTGGGATGTAACACGAAGGAACTGGCTTTCGATTGGGCTTAAGTTTTGCAAGCAATCTTTAGAGTTTACAATGAGGGAAGTTGAAGATGGACATGAAAGTGTATTTTATATTTATTTATGCTGGTAAAGAAATTAGAAGTTAACGGTAATTGTTATTACTACATGTACCTGAATAGTTTGTACAATTGTACTGAGCTGCCTTCTTCTTTTGATAATATTTGCTTGATTTGTAACTTTTAGAAATGGTTCTTAATATGGCTAAATTTTATCATATGCATTTTAGCAATTTTATTTAATATTTGTATGAGCGAAAATGACCATTTTTTACATAATTCAGCAGTCATTTGTGCATGTTTTCCAAGTATTTTATACAGTTTCTATAGCTGAGGAATAAATTTGCGAGAAAGATCCTGCGTTTTTTGCCTTTTTACTAGTAAATTTTTTGAGTCTTCTTTTGGTTAAGTTATCAACACAATTTCCCTTCAGATATCTTTGCTCTGCTAGTTTTTTTTGCCGTTATGTTTTGATTGATACCGTCATTCAATTCAGTTGCGTGCTTTGAAAGCTTTTCGAGATATTAAATTATTTATTATGAATTCAGTACGCAACTCCGGACAAAGAGTGACGAAGTCTTAGGCCCCTTATACTCAATAGCCGAAAAAGCTACAAATAATGATATACTTAAATTTAGAGATTTGAGGTGCTAAAGTTAATTATAGGTGAGTGCGAATACCGGTTATGTATACGTTATGAGTTTTCAGATTTACATAAACCTGATAATTCAGTTTCTAGTAGTGTTAAGCACTCCAGAATGATGTATGTAATGTGTAGTTGTAATAAACAATGCCACCAGGACTCACTATACCCAGTTGTTTGGTTACACAATAAAAGTTAAAGTGAAACAACGTGGTGTCAAAAAACGCAGTTACGCCACTCTCTTCCCGATAGTTACACTTGCCATAGCGTTTTGAGTTTTATGTTGTTTGTTACGCTATTATTCGTTGCATTTTGATAATGTCATATCAGCTTTAAGACGTTAAACTGTAAAAAGCTTCTTCTAAAAGAAAAAAAAGTTTTCAAAGTCATACCGTTCTAATCTTAAAATAAAAACTAGCTTTATGCTCCTCCTAGACGTATCTAAAGGACAGTGGCAGGTGGTAAGGTTGTTTAGCTACTAGGCAGGCGGCAGAAAGCAGACGCACGAGTGTGTTGCAGTGGAGTTGAGCGCCGAGGACCGGCAGAGTGCAGACGCACGAGGGTGTTGCAGTGGAGTTGAGCGTCGAGGAGCGGCAGAGTGCAGACGCACGAGGGTGTTGCAGTGGAGTTGAGCGCCGAGGAGCAGCAGAGTGCAGACGCACGAGGGTGTTGCAGTGGAGTTGAGCGCCGAGGAGCAGCAGAGTGCAGACGCACGAGGGTGTTGCAGTGGAGTTGAGCGCCGAGGAGCGGCAGAGTGCAGACGCACGAGGGTGTTGCAGTGGAGTTGAGCGCCGAGGAGCGGCAGAGTGCAGACGCACGAGGGTGTTGCAGTGGAGTTGAGCGCCGAGGAGCGGCAGAGTGCAGACGCACGAGGGTGTTGCAGTGGAGTTCAGCGCCGAGGAGCGGCAGAGTGCAGACGCACGAGGGTGTTGCAGTGGAGTTGAGCGCCGAGGAGCGGCAGAGTGCAGACGCAGGAGGGTGTTGCAGTGGAGTTGAGCGCCGAGGAGCAGCAGAGTGCAGACGCACGAGGGTGTTGCAGTGGAGTTGAGCGCCGAGGAGCGGCAGAGTGCAGACGCACGAGGGTGTTGCAGTGGAGTTCAGCGCCGAGGAGCGGCAGAGTGCAGACGCACGAGGGTGTTGCAGTGGAGTTGAGCGCCGAGGAGCGGCAGAGTGCAGACGCAGGAGGGTGTTGCAGTGGAGTTGAGCGCCGAGGAGCAGCAGAGTGCAGACGCACGAGGGTGTTGCAGTGGAGTTGAGCGCCGAGGAGTAGCAGAGTGCAGACGCACGAGGGTGTTGCAGTGGAGTTGAGCGCCGAGGTGCAGCAGGGTGAAAACGCACGAGGGTGTTGCAGTGAAGTTCAGCGCCGAGGAGCGGCAGAGTGCAGACGCACGAGGGTGTTGCAGTGGAGTTGAGCGCCGAGGAGTAGCAGAGTGCAGACGCACGAGGGTGTTGCAGTGGAGTTCAGCGCCGAGGAGCGGCAGGTTGCAGACCCACGAGGGTGTTGCAGTGGAGTTGAGCGCCGAGGACCGGCAGAGTGCAGACGCACGAGGGTGTTGCAGTGGAGTTCAGCGCCGAGGAGCAGCAGGGTGCAGACGCACGAGGGTGTTGCAGTGGAGTTCAGCGCCGAGGACCGGCAGAGTGCAGACCCACGAGGGTGTTGCAGTGGAGTTGAGCGCCGAGGAGTAGCAGAGTGCAGACGCACGAGGGTGTTGCAGTGGAGTTCAGTGCCGAGGAGCAGCAGAGTGCAGTCGCACGAGGGTGTTGCAGTGGAGTTGAGCGCCGAGGAGCAGCAGAGTGCAGTCGCACGAGGGTGTTGCAGTGGAGTTGAGCGCCGAGGAGCGGCAGAGTGCAGACCCACGAGGGTGTTGCAGTGGAGTTCAGTGCCGAGGAGCAGCAGAGTGCAGTCGCACGAGGGTGTTGCAGTGGAGTTGAGCGCCGAGGAGCAGCAGAGTGCAGACGCACGAGGGTGTTGCAGTGGAGTTCAGTGCCGAGGAGCAGCAGAGTGCAGTCGCACGAGGGTGTTGCAGTGGAGTTGAGCGCCGAGGAGCGGCAGAGTGCAGACCCACGAGGGTGTTGCAGTGGAGTTCAGTGCCGAGGAGCAGCAGAGTGCAGTCGCACGAGGGTGTTGCAGTGGAGTTGAGCGCCGAGGAGCAGCAGAGTGCAGACGCACGAGGGTGTTGCAGTGGAGTTCAGTGCCGAGGAGCAGCAGAGTGCAGTCGCACGAGGGTGTTGCAGTGGAGTTGAGCGCCGAGGAGCAGCAGAGTGCAGACGCACGAGGGTGTTGCAGTGGAGTTGAGTGCCGAGGAGCGGCAGAGTGCAGACGCACGAGGGTGTTGCAGTGGAGTTGAGCGCCGAGGACCGGCAGAGTGCAGACGCACGAGGGTGTTGCAGTGGAGTTGAGCGCCGAGGAGCGGCAGAGTGCAGACCCACGAGGGTGTTGCAGTGGAGTTCAGTGCCGAGGAGCAGCAGAGTGCAGTCGCACGAGGGTGTTGCAGTGGAGTTGAGCGCCGAGGAGCGGCAGAGTGCAGACCCACGAGGGTGTTGCAGTGGAGTTCAGTGCCGAGGAGCAGCAGAGTGCAGACGCACGAGGGTGTTGCAGTGGAGTTGAGCGCCGAGGAGCAGCAGGGTGCAGACGCACGAGGGTGTTGCAGTGGAGTTCAGTGCCGAGGACCGGCAGAGTGCAGACGCAAGAGGGTGTAGCAGTGGAGTTCAGTGCCGAGGAGCGGCAGAGTGCGGACGCACGAGGGTGTTGCAGTGGAGTTCAGTGCCGAGGAGCAGCAGAGTGCAGACGCACGAGGGTGTTGCAGTGGAGTTGAGCGCCGAGGAGCAGCAGGGTGCAGACGCACGAGGGTGTTGCAGTGGAGTTCAGTGCCGAGGACCGGCAGAGTGCAGACCCACGAGGGTGTTGCAGTGGAGTTCAGTGCCGAGGAGCAGCAGAGTGCAGACGCACGAGGGTGTTGCAGTGGAGTTGAGCGCCGAGGAGCAGCAGGGTGCAGACGCACGAGGGTGTTGCAGTGGAGTTCAGTGCCGAGGACCGGCAGAGTGCAGACGCAAGAGGGTGTAGCAGTGGAGTTCAGCGCCGAGGAGCGGCAGAGTGCAGACGCAAGAGGGTGTAGCAGTGGAGTTCAGCGCCGAGGAGCGGCAGAGTGCGGACGCACGAGGGTGTTGCAGTGGAGTTGAGTGCCGAGGAGCGGCAGAGTGCAGACGCAAGAGGGTGTAGCAGTGGAGTTCAGCGCCGAGGAGCGGCAGAGTGCGGACGCACGAGGGTGTTGCAGTGGAGTTCAGTGCCGAGGAGCAGCAGAGTGCAGACGCACGAGGGTGTTGCAGTGGAGTTGAGCGCCGAGGAGCAGCAGAGTGCAGACGCACGAGGGTGTTGCAGTGGAGTTGAGCGCCGAGGACCGGCAGAGTGCAGACGCACGAGGGTGTTGCAGTGGAGTTGAGCGCCGAGGAGCGGCAGAGTGCAGACCCACGAGGGTGTTGCAGTGGAGTTCAGCGCCGAGGAGCGGCAGAGTGCAGACGCACGAGGGTGTTGCAGTGGAGTTGAGCGCCGAGGAGCAGCAGGGTGCAGACGCACGAGGGTGTTGCAGTGGAGTTCAGTGCCGAGGACCGGCAGAGTGCAGACGCAAGAGGGTGTAGCAGTGGAGTTCAGCGCCGAGGAGCGGCAGAGTGCAGACGCAAGAGGGTGTAGCAGTGGAGTTCAGCGCCGAGGAGCGGCAGAGTGCGGACGCACGAGGGTGTTGCAGTGGAGTTGAGTGCCGAGGAGCGGCAGAGTGCAGACGCAAGAGGGTGTTGCTGTGGAGTTGAGCGCCGAGGAGCAGCAGGGTGCGAACGCACGAGGGTGTTGCAGTGGAGTTGAGTGCCGAGGAGCGGCAGAGTGCAGACGCACGAGGGTGTTGCAGTGGAGTTGAGCGCCGAGGAGCGGCAGAGTGCAGACGCACGAGGGTGTTGCTGTGGAGTTGAGCGCCGAGGAGCAGCAGGGTGCGAACGCACGAGGGTGTTGCAGTGAAGTTCAGCGCCGAGGACCGGCAGAGTGCAGACGCAAGAGGGTGTAGCAGTGGAGTTCAGCGCCGAGGAGCAGCAGGGTGCAGACGCACGAGGGTGTTGCAGTGGAGTTCAGCGCCGAGGAGCGGCAGAGTGCAGACGCACGAGGGTGTTGCTGTGGAGTTGAGCGCCGAGGAGCGGCAGGGTGCAGACGCACGAGGGTGTTGCAGTGAAGTTCAGCGCCGAGGAGCGGCAGAGTGCAGACGCACGAGGGTGTTGCAGTGGAGTTCAGCGCCGAGGAGCGGCAGAGTGCAGACGCACGAGGGTGTTACCGTGGAGTTCAGCGCCGAGGAGCGGCAGAGTGCAGACGCACGAGGGTGTTGCAGTGGAGTTGAGCGCCGAGGAGCGGCAGAGTGCAGACGCACGAGGGTGTTGCAGTGGAGTTGAGCGCCGAGGAGCGGCAGAGTGCAGACGCACGAGGGTGTTGCAGTGGAGTTGAGCGCCGAGGAGCGGCAGAGTGCAGACGCACGAGGGTGTTGCAGTGGAGTTGAGCGTCGAGGAGCGGCAGAGTGCAGACGCACGAGGGTGTTGCAGTGGAGTTGAGCGCCGAGGAGCTGCAGAGTGCAGACGCACGAGGGTGTTGCAGTGGAGTTCAGCGCCGAGGAGCGGCAGAGTGCAAACGCACGAGGGTGTTGCAGTGGAGTTGAGCGCCGAGGAGCGGCAGAGTGCAGACGCACGAGGGTGTTGCAGTGGAGTTGAGCGCCGAGGAGCGGCAGACTGCAGACGCACGAGGGTGTTGCAGTGGAGTTGAGCGCCGAGGACCGGCAGAGTGCAGTGCACGAGGGTGTTGCAGTGGAGTTCAGCGCCGAGGAGTAGCAGAGTGCAGACGCACGAGGGTGTTGCAGTGGAGTTGAGCGCCGAGGAGCGGCAGAGTGCAGACGCACGTGGGTGTTGCAGTGGAGTTCAGCGCCGAGGACCGGCAGAGTGCAGACGCACGAGGGTGTTGCAGTGGAGTTGAGCGCCGAGGAGTAGCAGAGTGCAGACGCACGAGGGTGTTGCAGTGGAGTTGAGCGCCGAGGAGCGGCAGAGTGCAGACGCACGTGGGTGTTGCAGTGGAGTTCAGCGCCGAGGACCGGCAGAGTGCAGACGCACGAGGGTGTTGCAGTGGAGTTCAGCGCCGAGGAGCGGCAGAGTGCAGACGCACGAGGGTGTTGCAGTGGAGTTGAGCGCCGAGGACCGGCAGAGTGCAGTGCACGAGGGTGTTGCAGTGGAGTTCAGCGCCGAGGAGTGGCAGAGTGCAGACGCACGAGGGTGTTGCAGTGGAGTTCAGCGCCGAGGAGCGGCAGAGTGCAGACGCACGAGGGTGTTGCAGTGGAGTTCAGCGCCGAGGACCGGCAGAGTGCAGACGCACGAGGGTGTTGCAGTGGAGTTGAGCGCCGAGGACCGGCAGAGTGCAGACGCACGAGGGTGTTGCAGTGGAGTTGAGCACCGAGGAGCAGCAGGGTGCAGACGCACGAGGGTGTTGCAGTGGAGTTCAGTGCCGAGGAGCGGCAGAGTGCAGACGCACGAGGGTGTTGCAGTGGAGTTCAGCGCCGAGGAGCAGCAGGGTGCAGACGCACGAGGGTGTTGCAGTGGAGTTCAGTGCCGAGGAGCGGCAGAGTGCAGACGCACGAGGGTGTTGCTGTGGAGTTGAGCGCCGAGGAGCAGCAGGGTGCGAACGCACGAGGGTGTTTCAGTGAAGTTCAGCGCCGAGGACAGGCAGAGTGCAGACGCACGAGGGTGTTGCAGTGGAGTTCAGCGCCGAGGAGCAGCAGGGTGCAGACGCACGAGGGTGTTGCAGTGGAGTTCAGTGCCGAGGAGCGGCAGAGTGCAGACGCACGAGGGTGTTGCTGTGGAGTTGAGCGCCGAGGAGCAGCAGGGTGCAGACGCACGAGGGTGTTGCAGTGAAGTTCAGCGCCGAGGAGCGGCAGAGTGCAGACGCACGAGGGTGTTGCAGTGGAGTTCAGCGCCGAGGAGCGGCAGAGTGCAGACGCACGAGGGTGTTGCCGTGGAGTTCAGCGCCGAGGAGCGGCAGAGTGCAGACGCACGAGGGTGTTGCAGTGGAGTTGAGCGCCGAGGAGCGGCAGAGTGCAGACGCACGAGGGTGTTGCAGTGGAGTTGAGCGCCGAGGAGCGGCAGAGTGCAGACGCACGAGGGTGTTGCAGTGGAGTTGAGTGCCGAGGAGCGGCAGAGTGCAGACGCACGAGGGTGTTGCAGTGGAGTTGAGCGCCGAGGAGCGGCAAAGTGCAGACGCACGACGGTGTTGCAGTGGAGTTGAGCGTCGAGGAGCGGCAGAGTGCAGACGCACGAGGGTGTTGCAGTGGAGTTGAGCGCCGAGGAGCAGCAGAGTGCAGACGCACGAGGGTGTTGCAGTGGAGTTGAGCGCCGAGGAGCAGCAGAGTGCAGACGCACGAGGGTGTTTCAGTGGAGTTCAGCGCCGAGGAGCGGCAGAGTGCAGACGCACGAGGGTGTTGCAGTGGAGTTCAGCGCCGAGGAGCGGCAGAGTGCAGACGCACGAGGGTGTTGCAGTGAAGTTGAGCGCCGAGGAGTGGCAGAGTGCAGACGCACGAGGGTGTTGCAGTGGAGTTCAGCGCCGAGGAGCGGCAGAGTGCAGACGCACGAGGGTGTTGCAGTGGAGTTCAGCGCCGAGGAGCGGCAGAGTGCAAACGCACGAGGGTGTTGCAGTGGAGTTGAGCGCCGAGGACCGGCAGAGTGCAGACGCACATGGGTGTTGCAGTGGAGTTCAGCGCCGAGGAGCGGCAGAGTGCAGACGCACGAGGGTGTTGCAGTGAAGTTGAGCGCCGAGGACCGGCAGAGTGAAGACGCAACAGGGTGTTGCAGTGAAGTTCAGCGCCGAGGAGCGGCAGAGTGCAGACGCACGAGGGTGTTGCAGTGGAGTTCAGCGCCGAGGACCGGCAGAGTGCAGACGCACGAGGGTGTTGCAGTGGAGTTGAGCGCCGAGGACCGGCAGAGTGCAGACGCACGAGGGTGTTGCAGTGGAGTTCAGCGCCGAGGAACAGCAGAGTGCAGAGGAACGAGGGTTTTGCAGTGGAGTTGAGCGCCGAGGAGCGGCAGAGTGCAGACGCACGAGGCTGTTGCAGTGGAGTTGAGCGCAGAGGAGCAGCAGAGTGCAGAAGCACGAGGTTGTTGCAGTGGAGTTCAGCGCCGAGGAACAGCAGAGTGCAGAGGAACGAGGGTTTTGCAGTGGAGTTGAGCGCCGAGGAGCGGCAGAGTGCAGACGCACGAGGCTGTTGCAGTGGAGTTCAGTGCCGAGGAGCAGCAGAGTGCAGTCGCACGAGGGTGTTGCAGTGGAGTTGAGCGCCGAGGATCAGCAGAGTGCAGACGCACGAGTGTGTTGCAGTGGAGTTCAGTGCCGAGGAGCAGCAGAGTGCAGTCGCACGAGGGTGTTGCAGTGGAGTTGAGCGCCGAGGAGCAGCAGAGTGCAGACGCACGAGGGTGTTGCAGTGGAGTTGAGCGCCGAGGAGCGGCAGAGTGCAGACGCACGAGGGTGTTGCAGTGGAGTTCAGTGCCGAGGAGCAGCAGAGTGCAGTCGCACGAGGGTGTTGCAGTGGAGTTGAGCGCCGAGGAGCAGCAGAGTGCAGACGCACGAGGGTGTTGCAGTGGAGTTCAGTGCCGAGGACCGGCAGAGTGCAGACGCACGAGGGTGTTGCAGTGGAGTTCAGTGCCGAGGAGCAGCAGAGTGCAGTCGCACGAGGGTGTTTCAGTGGAGTTGAGCGCCGAGGAGCAGCAGAGTGCAGACGCACGAGGGTGTTGCAGTGGAGTTCAGTGCCGAGGAGCAGCAGAGTGCAGTCGCACGAGGGTGTTGCAGTGGAGTTGAGCGCCGAGGAGCAGCAGAGTGCAGACGCACGAGGGTGTTGCAGTGGAGTTGAGCGCCGAGGAGCGGCAGAGTGCAGACGCACGAGGGTGTTGCAGTGGAGTTGAGCGCCGAGGAGCGGCAGAGTGCAGACGCACGAGGGTGTTGCAGTGGAGTTGAGCGCCGAGGAGCGGCAGAGTGCGGACGGACGAGGGTGTTGCAGTGGAGTTGAGTGCCGAGGAGCGGCAGAGTGCAGACGCACGAGGGTGTTGCAGTGGAGTTGAGCGCCGAGGAGCGGCAGAGTGCAGACGCACGAGGGTGTTGCAGTGGAGTTCAGCGCCGAGGAGCAGCAGAGTGCAGACGCACGAGGGTGTTGCAGTGGAGTTGAGCGCCGAGGAGCAGCAGAGTGCAGACGCACGAGGGTGTTGCAGTGGAGTTGAGCGCCGAGGAGCAGCAGAGTGCAGACGCACGAGGGTGTTGCAGTGGAGTTGAGCGCCGAGGAGCGGCAGAGTGCAGACGCACGATTGTGTTGCAGTGGAGTTCAGCGCCGAGGAGCGGCAGAGTGCAGACGCACGAGGGTGTTGCAGTGGAGTTGAGCGCCGAGGAGCGGCAGAGTGCAGACGCACGAGGGTGTTGCAGTGGAGTTGAGCGCCGAGGAGCGGCAGAGTGCAGACGCACGAGGGTGTTGCAGTGGAGTTCAGCGCCGAGGTGCAGCAGAGTGCAGACGCACGAGGGTGTTGCAGTGGAGTTGAGCGCCGAGGAGCGGCAGAGTGCAGACGCACGAGGGTGTTGCAGTGGAGTTCAGCGCCGAGGTGCAGCAGAGTGCAGACGCACGAGGGTGTTGCAGTGGAGTTGAGCGCCGAGGAGTGGCAGAGTGCCGACGCACGAGGGTGTTGCAGTGGAGTTCAGCGCCGAGGAGCAGCAGGGCGCCGTGCGCCTGTACACGCTGGCCAACCCCACGCACCCTGCCTACGAGAGCTACACGCGCTCCGGCGTGGTGTGCGTGTCCTTCTACGAGACAGACCCCAGCTTCATGGCCATCGGCATGAACAGCGGCATGGTGGCAGTGTACCGCGTGGGCCGGCGCCGCATGGGCCTGCAGTACGAGAGCCCCGTGCACGACAAGCACTCCTACCCCGTGCAAGAGGTAACCACTTCAGCGCGCCTTTCACGTGGTGGAGGTGGCAGGACTTGTATTGCAACACGTCTTCGTATGAAGGAGACATGTGTTGGAAGTTAGTCCAACAACACAGTACACGTTCTCTTCCTTACCCAAGAGATTGGAATTTACAGCCGCCGCACCGAGCGAAGTCTGCTACTCGTTTCATGCACTTTTTAGATTCTCCGGACTCCTAAACTTATCCATTCATTATTTTATCTTTTTTAAATATTTCCCAAACTTACACCGGACAAGTGTGTGATGGTTCTTTGCCATAGGATATGGCTGTATTATTTCCCAATGTTATTGGTCAGTGGTGAGTGTTTACAGTCTCTAAACAATTCGCCACTGATGAAACTTTAAGCACAAATGAAATTTAATAAAGTATTGCTAATATAAAAATTAAAAAATACAACTGTCGCTTGGTCAGTAGTTTTATATTCAAAATAACATAAAGATATTAGCATCGTACTAAAGTTAAAAATCACACCAGAAACACGCGTACCACAAACATCAATTTATATAATTTTTTGTATTATAACTATTTTGTTTTAAGTATTAACTAATATTATTATTCATGTAGTTGTGGCCATAATTTGTAAGTTTAATTGACTGAGAATTACCTTAAAAACCTCAGGCATGCCCAGGTGGCTGGCATTTCATAATCTTAGAGTCCAGTATTACTGTGATGGTATTGTTTTATTGCAAGGTGAAAATCAAATCAGATATTCTGTCTGGGGGCCTATTTACCAGGGACCAATGATGAGGCGTGTCTCATCTGCCTCCCAGGTCCTTGTGGGGATAGATGTTGCTCGCGCTTTCAGGCTGAAGAAACACACGAGTGTTCAGTTGGGATTGCACCTGCTTGGTTTTCGTCTGTCCCTCTCGATCAGAAGCAAGCATGACTCGAGAGAGCAGCTGTGAGTTGTTTCACGCTGAATCAAGTGCAGATAGACACAGATCTGTCTGCGTATTGAAGAGACAGCAGTGATTATTATAGCACTCTCACCAAAACACATGAGTGATATTATGTTTGAGAGTGCCGTTACATTATGGAAGAGCACTTAAAATGAAAATATTACTTTTCTGGTGATTTATTAATAATGTTAGCTAGAGGGGCCGTCGAGAGAAACTGAGGGCCCGTGACAATTTTGTTGGGCCAACTCCCGATTACCTAATGAAACACTTTTCCAACCTCACAATTGTAGAAAAATCTGAAATCTGTAAACTTAACCATGGCCATTACTGTAAACGTGATGTGCACGTATCGCATAGTTTCTAAGGTTTCCAATGTATTATATTAGCAATAGACTTGATATTTTCTTTTTACTATCAGCGTAGACTCAGACAGCAAAAAGATCTCCAAACTCAACTGGGTCCTCCTAATTCCAGGACAAGGATTTTGCATCCCCACTTCTACCCTTCTCCCCCCCTCAACCCCTTAGATATATCTAGCTATGTGATTGGGTGCATCTCGTTGCATCCCGTCAGGTGCTAGCTTACGCAATACATTGCAAAATGATGGATGCACAAACCTAATACTTGAGAACCTTGAAACCTACATCTCCGATGATGTTAATTCGGTCATCTTGAATTATGTCACCATTGCACTTTTAGTTAGTGTGGCCATATGGAATTTTGAAGTCACGGCGGCGATCTTAGATGACCTTTAACTTAACCTTTGACATTGAACTTGACCTTTGACCTTGACTTTGAAATTTTACAATGGCCTTGATCTTGAAATCCGCCATCTTGTCATCGAGCGTCCCAATCCCTGAACTTGGAAATTTTTGTTATGGCTGCCATCTCAAATTATAATAACATTTCCGTCATCTTGTATCTGCTAATTTGAGGCTAGTAGACTAGGAATTTTAAGCTCTTTTTAGGATAATTGTCATATTTTATTCAATAATTTTTTTTACCTAAAATTACTTTTCTTGCATCAACCAGACATCAAACCAAGGACATGAACCAATCGAATCAATCAGTAAATTAATTGCTGAATTTTTTATCTTTTTTTTTTTGTATTTATCCTTAATCTCTAGCTACATAAATATAGAATTTCAAGATGACGGACAAAATGGCCTACAAGATGGTGGATACTATGACATTTGACTGTTATTAAATAAAACTGTACTCAAGCAGGTAAAAATTAAACTAATATGGCTGCAATGCATTCTAGCAGATGACATGTGTGCTATGTGACTCTAGCGCTCGTCGTAGTATCGATTACTGAAATCTAGATGGAGGCTGTGCTCTCTAGCAGGTGATGTGTGTTAACTAGCACTCCTGGTAGCAATTTCCTTTTGTAGGTAATGGTATTATTCCTTCAAATTATAAAAAAAGTACTTGTCCGAATCTGTGGTTTTTTTTATATAGGCCTACCTTAATTCTCAGTCTGGTTAATGTCTTGATGGAGTGCGGTCTAATGCGTATGTTTTCAAACCCAGAGATCAGAGCTGTGCTGGCTTGAATCACAAAGCTTTCAATGTATTTTGTATAAACATTAAATTTATTGTGTCGATAAAGACCACAATAATTTTAGCAGGTAATGGAACATCGCCCTTATGTGCATGAGACAACGATATGCTGTCGCTCTCTAGGAACAAACACCAAAAAACAAAGACGACGGAATCCAAGATGACCCCCTGCAGCAGAACAAAAAAACAAAATGGTGGTCATACATCATCCAATTTGGCGGCCTCAAGCAAACGAAAACAAGATGGCGAACATGTCAAAATCGAACAAGTGGCTATGACGTCAGATCCAAGATGGCGGACATGTTATTATAATTAAAGATGGCAGCCATAACAAAAATTGCCAACTTCAGGGATTATGGCGCTCAATGACAAGATGGCGGAATACAAGTTCAAGGACAAAGATCAAGATCCAGGTCAAAGCTCAAGTCAAGGTCATAGTTCAAGTCAAGGTCAAGGTCAAAATTCAAGTCAATGCCAATTTAAAAGGTCAAGGTCAAAGGTCAAGGTAAAGGTCATCCAAGATGGCCACCGTGACTTCAGAATTTAATATGGCGACCGTAACGGAAAGTGCAACTGTGATGTCATAATTCAAGATAGACGCCGTGACATCATCGGAGATGTAGGTTACAAGGCAGCAGAAGCCGCCACATCCATGCTCCATCTGGAGTCCCAGAACTTAATTTCCTATACTAATGACTCAAGTCGAATTTTTTTTATGTTTGTCATAAAACTTCGTACGAGTCAGTATTTAGATATAGTAACATCGGGGAAAAGTGGTTTGTGGCATGAGATTATATTTATGACCTTTGACCACTGATGTCTCCACCACCATCTTAAATTTAGTCATCGTGTGATATTTGACCTATGACATCACTGATTTTCCCCAAAACTTTACCTACTTCCCCTAAATTCCCTTTAAATATCCCTGATTTACTCTCCGAAATTTCTCGTTTTTACCCACGACGAAACGGAGAAGGTATATGCGTTTAGGGTGAGAGGTTTTTTGTTTGTTTGTGTGTGCAAAAAAAATTTAGGTTTCCATTGATCTCCAAAACGGTTTGATCAAAATAGATACGGTTTTCTGTAAAAGGTTTGTTATTCAATGGCGAGGTTTCTTAGATAGGTATTATGGCGTTAACTCGCCAGAGGTCACTGTCATAAGCGTTTTTTTAAACTTAACTATGTAATCAATTATTGTAAAACGATTTCAACCTATTTCTAATTGTCGCATTTATTTTAAACTTAGGAAGTATATGTAATCCGTTTGACAATACATTAATTTAATTACAATGACCAGAGGAGCGAGGAAGGGGAAGGGGCATAGGGGCAACGAACCACTACTTTTGTGCTATGGCTTTTGTATATCCATGAATCAAGGACATGGTGGGAAATTTCCCCAAAGTCGACTGCCACCATCAATTGGGTTGATGTGGTGGGAAATTTGACCGAAGTCTACTGCCTCCCTTAATTGTAAATGGAGGGGGAGGTGGGTTGTCAAATCCAAACATTTTTGAAAATTTAAAAAAAAAAAATATAAAATTCTCTTGCGATTTGGATTGTTTCCAATAATGAATTATTTTAAGGGATTTAGTAATATAATGAAAGTTTTTTAAATGTGTATTTCGTGTAATTTTTGGAATTGGTGAATCGGTAACACTTGTATCGGCATATCGGCCAAATTTTGTGAATCGGTACAAATCTATTTATTACTAACTGTTATTACGTATTTCCTACCAGTATTTATTCTTACACAAAACTATAAAAAGTTGCAGTTTTTTATATCTAAAATAATATCACAACTAAAAACATCACTCTCAACAAAACGGTGTAATCCTTGCGGGGGTACAATTAAAAAAAAAAACATCAAATGGAGCGGTACGGTTGTAAAATGTAGAGGTATAATATTTTGTAACACAACAAACATACAGAATCACAGACAAATAGAGAGATATTTAGACAGTAACTTAGGAATTTTCTAAAAAGTTTAAAATTAAAAACAAAAATAAAAATTTTGAAAAAACAAAACACGATGAATGTAAACGTTTAATGGAAAATTAATTAAATAGAAATTTTGAAAACAACTTAAAGGAAGTAAGCAATGGAAACAAATTAAAAAGCATTTTAAAACGGGTTAATTTGTTGCAAAGTCTGTCATATTGTGACGGGACTCCGTCAGACGTCCCGCGTACACCTATACACAACACAATAAATAACCTATAACATTGGGGGGAAGGGGTACTGTAGCTCGTTGGTAGGCATGGTACTCGAGACCAAGTCTTCTCCCTATACAGGAAGTGTAGGGTATAATTTATGTACTGAAAAGAGACATGATTAGTTCATTCAAGCACAGATTTTATTCACTAAGATAAAAAAAATAATTAAACAAATATTTAACAGATTAAATTTAACAAAGAGATTAAGGAATGAATAAATACATTAAATACACATTAAAGTGAAGTCAGCCGGCAAACAATTATCGCTACAACAACATGGCCGATCTGAGGAATAGTATACTTCCCAGTTACCACTACATACATGCTTATAACCAGACGTCGATTTTTCCCAAAACAAATAATAATAAATAATAGGGATGGAATAATACTACATTATTTCTTAAAAGATTAAGTATAGGACGAAGATCGTCCAGCCCGAAGCTTAGTCTCCCTATCCATCACTGCCAAATCACTTACCCTCTGACTGGAGACGGAGAAAAGTTGTTTCAAACCGACGTGGACTCGGCTTCCAGAGAGGTCCCCAGGCAAAAAGCCTCGGCCCCTCCCTGGAAGGAGGTTTTAACTACGAAATTAGGCCATGCCGGAAAAAAAAAACACGAACACCGGGAAAACTTAGCCACGGGGGAACTGGCTGTCCCCCCTTCCCACAAGGAAAAAAAAAAAGGAAAACAAGCGAAGTCGGCTGTTCCTTCTGCGCAGGCGCGAGCGAGTTTCCCCCTCTCCCTCTTGCGCTGCTCGATTGTTTTTTTCAGTCTACGTTTCCAAACTCGGACGCCAGATGGCAACACTAATCAGGACAGAGTCCTCGAAACGAGTACACAAAAGCCTCGCGTGGCAGAACAAACAGAACGACAAACAAGAGACTAGCGTAGCGCAGCGGGTTTTTTGGAACAACGTGGTGCAATCCCTCGGCGAGCCCTGGCCAGCGGCCCGCGAGAAAACGCAAACCACGCAGCTTCGCAAAAGCCGCGGTGCCAGTAAACTTCTATCGCAGTAACCTATATTCCAATACCCGCGTGTCGAAATCAACCGGCTGAGCCTGGAAACGCGCACGTACACCAACACGTTAACATAACGAGATACAAAAGTAAAATAAATTTAATAAAAAAAATAATGAAATTTTCAGACCGCGACAATATTAACAACTAATTAAGACTTTATTTACCTATTTGTTTTTCGTAGAGATATACACAGCAATAATATAAAATACAGGTACTTCACAGATTCACCTCCTTATTAATATAATGACAAACCCAAAAAAAGTGCGGAGCTGCCATAATCATTGATATAAACGAGCAAAATACTAAATATTTTAGAGATCAGAAATTGTAGCAGAAAAAATTCAGAACATCAGCCAAATGAATATCAATGTTTTAGCTGATCATCTTATAAGCAGAAAAGTATAGCACAGCTATAGTTTGTGCATGCATATATGCACACACGTACACCCATTTATGTACAACTAGCTGCAATACCCGGCGTTGCCCGGGCTGAACACAGGGTGAAGGGGACCATTTTCGAAATCAGGTGTAGTTAGTAATTGTCTTCTTAGTTTGAATGTCAAGTGTGAAAATTAATTTATATCACTTTCAGATCCCGACAGACGTTGTTCTGCCAGTTTATAGTTATTTACCTGGTCTGTGTGTAATTTAGACTTTATAAAGCAATATAGAAAAAAGCTAAAAAATAAGAGATTACTAATATTGAAAAGATTCCATGATCTAGCTAATGATCGGCCTGCATTGCAATGCCTCATTCAGTTTTGTTTTGTAATATGTTTGAAGTAGTTCCACATATACAAATCATATATCCATCTCTCTATATATATTTATCTCTATCTACATCTATGTACATCTATGTATCTCTCTATCTCTATTTATCTATTTATATCTACATATATATTTCCCACTATCTCTATATCTTCTATATATGTCTCTATATAGCTCTATACATCTAAAGGTATATATATTTATCTAACCCATTTCATTCTATATACCTCGCTCTATCTCAACTTATCTCTCCATCTCTATCTCACTTTTATATATATCACTCTATCTCTGTCTCTCTTTTATATTTAAATAAATTGTGTCATGCGTGCGCACTTATACAACAAAAACAGACGAAGTGCCGTTATATAAAATGAAATTAACACATTTTTCGACACGATTCGTGCTCCAACTATTGAAAAATAGTTATACTGTCTCAGTAACCTTCATGGGCATGCGCATAACAAATCACCAAAATTTCATAGCAATCGGATGAATGGTATAGAAACGCATACGGCATAAACAAACGAAAATTAAAGACATGACAAACGCATCAAACGATGGTGCGTTTAAATTCAAGGCAACTCTATCTATTGACGAAGTTAAGAACAAAACTGTTATTAGCGCCTTTATTTTGTTAGCCGCTGCTAGCTCCACTAAGCGGACTGGTCTCACCAAGGAGACAGACCTTACTATGTGTATGATCGTGTGTCAGACATAGAGAAATGACTTGTATGTCTATGACCTATTGTCGTCACAACCTCTCTGGTGTATACATTGGCCACACGTGTGGTAGCCACTTCTGTCGACTGCACCGAAGTTCTACTGTTGTCTACCGCAACAAGTTGTGGTAGCCACTTCTGTGAACTCAACCTCCTTCTTCTGCGATGTGTACGGCCCCACGTTGTGGTGACGACTACTGTGCATATAATTTCTTCTACGTAAATGGGCGCCATGTTCCTATTATTATTCATAAAAAAATAATATTTAAATGGAACAAACATTTATATATATATATATATATATATATATATATATATATATATAGTAACTGTGATATAGTCTGATTGTAGTGTTTCCATCAACTTTAACGATCATCATTCAATAAGATTCAACATAGGCATGGTTTTATTTAGAATATTAAATTTAATATATGACAAAATAACTTCCAACGAATTAACATGTATCATTGAAACCATAAAATTAACTACTTCCATCAACCATTCTCTTACATAGGATATTGCCTCATTTATGTTGAACAAAAGAAAAACCTTACTCGAATAGTTATATTTGATAACAAAACAAAATATTAATGTAGCTATAATACAGTCTGGATGAAAAATCATATAATAGATATTATTTTCCCAAAACTAGCTTCAATCGTTTACACACGAAATTCTCACCTCTACCTCTGAGCTTGTCGACAAAGTTTAACTTGTGAATATTTCAAACATATCAGTTTAATCTGTGCCATAGAATAGTTTTTTTTTTAAATTCAAAATAATTAGATTGTTCAGGCTTACCTAAATTCTTCTTGAACCAAATCAAGCCTGAGGCATTGCAAATACTGAGAATGGCCAAAACTCAGCTAAATCAAACCTGATTAAAACAACTGATACTTCAATTTGTGGCCAAACTTCACAGGATTATTATCAATTGCCACTCTTGATATATTAAGACCATTTTCTGAAGTTACAACACATTTTCGTGGAACTCAATATACGATCAAGCCATATTTAAACAATGGCTTTTCCCAACTTTTTTTCTTCTATATCCTTCCCTTCACTCATACGAAATTCAACTCTCTCATTGTTATAAAATTTAAACATTGATTGTTAGCCTAAATAAACAATATGGCTGGGAATTAATTAACTTGACTGATACATTGGTATCTGAGAAAAAATACATTAATACCTAACCAAATTATAGCATTCTGACTAAATTTAAATATAAAAATTCTGAAAATACTTGCCCTCCACATTAATCTTCACACAAAATATTATTAAACACTGTGCACAGATAGAAAATTAAATAAACATATAGCCAACATGAACAAAAATAAACTTTAGAGTCCAAAGAGTAATCAAATAATTGTCCATGGAGGTAACACACTAATAAAATCTGAAACATACTTTATTATAGAAATTAAATATTGGTTTGAGGCAAGACACTGTACGTGGCTACGCGTACACTATGATTTTTTGTTATAGAAAAATTATCACTTTTTCATTTCCTTAGGGATGGAATTTCATATTAATATGGGGTCTATGTGTTAATCCAGGTTATAAGCTAGCTGTAGGCCATATTTCATTCAAATCCATTCAGTAGTTTTTACGTGAAAGAGTAACAAACATCCATCTATCCATATTTACAAACTTTCGCGTTTATAATATTAGTAGGAAACACACATATTTAGTTCCATAATATGTGTTGAGAATTGTTTACCTATAGAAGTCGAGTGTGCAGAAAATAAAAACAACATTATGTAAAAATGTATTACAGCTAATCTATAATCTCATTAAACATTTACAAGAACTTACGCAACATACAGTGATTGACTTGTACATAAAATGTTTACTTTCTTGATATATATGACAGCCGTCAATTCGCAAGATTTCCTTGCGAAGGTCAGACAATCGCTAATGCCTAAAAACAAAAATGGTATATTTATAAAAAAAATATTACCATTCTGCACATCACCATCAAATATATTGTAAGTATCGCTTTCTAAAACTGCAACAACTTGTAGAATAGATCCATTGATCATGCCCAAAGTTGACGTTGACAAAATAACATCACTGCGGGGAGAGACGCCTGCCGTACCGCTGCAGTTTCTGAAGTATGAGATATTCAGTATTTTGCTCGTTTATATAAATGATTATGGCAGCCCCGAAGCATTTTTTTGGGTTGGTCATTATATTAATAGGGAGGTGTATTTGTGCAGTACCTTTATTTGATATTATTGCCCTTAGATATATAACTTTCTTCTTCCTGTGTCTTTACATTATAAATTCTAAATCATTAGTGAGGCCTCGGATAGTAGTTATCATAAGCATTTTCTCAACCTTCGATATCATAATATTAATCTTTTATTTTGCATTTACTTTACATCGTGCTCTTCATCATTAGTAAACTTAATTGTAAAGAGCTTGTGATGTTTATTCAAGATTTATGACTAAAACAGTTTGGCACTGGCTGCAACTAAGTGATACTAATGCTCTTATTATACTTGTTATACTTAGCATAGTTTATCGTGGTAATATCATTGCTGCAATAACTGCAACGCTCACAAGTGAAGATCCGGAGTTCATATTAGCTTGTGCCTTCTGAAAGTTTTCAATTGAAACAAATACTTAAAAAGGAATTTAAGTAATCCATCTGATAAGAATTAATTTTTTATTTAAAATAATACATATTTCATAATAGTTCGGCTTCTTACTAATATATTTCGTTACATATTATATCGAAGTACATGAAGTTTTTTTTTTGTTTATGATGAATGTTCATATCCTCTCTGTCTATTGCAAGAAAAGGAGGACTTCGCTAGATATCACGGAGGAGAGACCTCGTTTAGTCTGGCTCGTATGATGGTATTCCTCAGCTACATCATTACATCACTACTTCAATCCTATCGCAGCCTAGCCTTGCCGTTCACTACCACGCGTCATACTGTTTAGTTTTTTGTGAGTTCTTACTAGAGATTATTAGTGCCATGCTACTTTATTTTTATTGATTTTTTTAATTTTAGTTCCTTGATAAATTGTGATCATCATCTTCTCTGGAAATTGGATTTGTAAAGTAACGTAAACGTTATGATGCTTGTTATTTAATTGTATTTAAACATTAAGATTAAGATACATCGAAATTCAGAAAAATATCCCACTCATAATACATTCCCTTGGCAAATATCAGGGCACCTGACTCAGTTTCAACATGAGTAATAAAGTGGAACATCTTTCCTGCTTAGTGTCCATCCAACTGTATGTATCTTGTATGAAGCAATCTACATCACTGTGAGTTGTCTAGAACAGCGTTGCTTCAAGAGTGCTCCGCGACATTTACTAATAATTTATGGATTCATTCTACTAATTATTAAAAGATATTTAAAAGCTGTAAATTAATTTAAAATATTTCCCTTTCTCTTAGAATGTAGAAATAAAATTTAAAATTTTTTCATAAATATTAATTATAGCACAATACACCTAAATAAAGAAAAGTGCAAAACTAAATTAGTTTGAAAATTTTAACTAAAACCTAAAACTTGTTTGTGCTGTTTAACTGCAGTGGCCGTGGATTTTGTTTTTCTTCTAATATACAGGATGGCCATGAATATGTGTTACAAATTGATAGGGATGGTAGATGTAGCTGTGTGGTAAACATTTTATTATGAAACCCATGTCCGGAAATGCATCCTTATACCTGAAAATTGCGCAACAAAGTAACAGGGGTAAGTAGGCAACCTGGCAGGGACGGTGACGTCGGATGTAAATAACGACACATGTGTAACTGTATTTATGCAGGTTTATTCGTACGCTTTACATTTGCTGCTCAAAATGTCCTCCGCCACACCCGATACATGCAGTGCAGCGCCGTAACAGGTTGCGTCGCACATCGGCGAAGACAGCTGGTGTTTTTCCTATGGTCTGAAACGCAGCATGTATCCTGCCCACCAGTTCATCCCTGGTATGTACAGGAGTGGCGTACACAAGGGACTTCACATGGCCCCAAAGGTATAAGTCCAAAGGCGAGAGGTCGGGGGAACGTGGTGGCCAGGCAATGGGACCACCCCGTCCTATCCACCGCTGTCCAAATGCTCTGTTCAGATGGTCACGAACACTGAGGGCGTAGTGATCGGGTGCTCCATCACACTGGAACCATGATGCGCGAATATCAAGACTGACGTCATCCAACATGTCAGGTAAAACATCGCGCAGAAACCGCATATACTCTGCAGCAGTGAGGCGTGGTGGAAAAATGTGTGGCCCTAGTACACTGTCATTTAGTATCCCAGCCCAGATGTTCACTGAAAATCGCTGTTGGTGGCGGGTTGGATACGTCGTGTGGCTGTGTTGCTCGGCCCAAACGTGAGTGTTACAGGTATTGAACAAGCCATCCCTGGTGAAGCAGCTTTCGTCTGTGAACAGCACATGCTGTAGGAACTGTGGCACGTTTTTGCAGCACTGCAGCAACCATCGGCAAAACGCATGTCGTGCAGGAAAATCAGCTTCTTGTAAGGTATGTACCTTCTGTACATGATACGGGCGCAGAAGTTGTTCCTTCAATACCAGTGCAATAGATTGACGGGAGGTGTGCATGGCATGTGCTATCGCCCGTGTGCTGGTAGATGGTGTGTCCTGAATTCGTTCCAGCACCTCTTCCTCAAAGCTAGGTGTCCGTATTGTCCTTCTCAAATCACTTTCTGGCTTCGTGACGCGCAGCGAACCCGTTTCCCGCAAACGGCGGTCAATGCTTGCGAACATTGTGTGTGCAGGGTGCCGTCGGTTAGGGAACCTCTCACGATACTGTCTCTCCGCCTCTCTTCTATTGCCGCCAGCTGCACCATACACTAAATGCATATCGGCTAGCTCTGCCAGTGTGTAACCATCCATGTCGCCTCTGCAACTACGACAATAGCGAGTGTAACGCATGCACGGTGACTCGTGCAGTCACTGATCGTCGAATCGGGTAGTAGGTAAGACAACACAACATGTTTTCACTGGCTTGTTGTCCCCAAGTTGCCTACCTACCCCTGTTACTTTGTTGCGCAGTTTCAGGTATAAGGATGTATTTCCGGACATGGGTTTCTTAATAAAATGTTTTCCACACATCTACATCTACCATCCCTATCAATGTGTAACACATATTCATGGCCAACCTGTATGTTGGTGGCAGTAGATAAATGGATTTTCAATCTGTGTTATGTTCCCTGACACTCCACATAGGATTAAATAAAATAATAACTGCACACTTATTTGTTTATCGATTTTTATGAGGTTTGTGATCTAAATGTTGGCATAAGGCATTTAGAAAAAGTGGAAGCTTAAAGTATCTCTAGGAAAATATTATCATAGGAATAAAATATGGTTATAAAATTTAAAAAAAGATTTGCAGTGTTAAGAAATCATGATATAAATGCTTATACTCGCAATGTTAAGTAAAAAAATCCTGAAAATTTAACATTTGTTTTTTAAGTATCTTATTACTTATTGTTATAACAATTTCATGGTTTGGGGGGGGGGAGTGAGGGGAGGTAAAAATAAATTTCTGCCCTTGCCACGCTACTGAGCACATACCACTGTGGAATTAAAACACACGCAACTGGCCTAATGTAAAATGTATTTCATTACCTAATACAATACATTGTTGTTACCCACTATAAGCAAATATGTCTCATAAATTAACTCGCGTATTGTAGTCACTATCCTAGAATAAAATTTTCCAGCTGTTTAAATTTAACACACACATGTTATAATCTAATTTAATTAATATAGGTAGGCCTACTAATAAAACTGTTTTAACACTGTCTCAATAGATGTGTTGCTCTACCTAAACAATTTGTAGGTTTGAGTCACCCTTCCTCAACCAGCCTATTCTCAGTTTCATTCACCATTTTTCATAAAGGTTATGCTTAAGATCTCATCTGAAAAGTTGGTTCTGCGTTTTCTCAAACCCTCGATCCGCGCGCTTTGAAGGCATGCGAGAGGGCACGGACTGAGCTGAATAATTTTCAGATATTCTCCAAATTCCTTAACCTAGTTTTAAAAAAAAACTTATTATAATATTATTTTACTGCAGTTCTATAGATATTGGAACTTTTTGAACAACAAATAAAATGTACTAGGTAACTATTTAAATTGTGAATGTACTAAAATTATATTAGACAATTTAATTTGACCCTCCATAGATTTTAAAGATATGGTATTAAAATGTTAAAGTGGGTATTAATGCAACGTAAAACCAGGTAGGCAATATAGTTTTGTTAATGAACTTATATTCACGCAGCAAGCAGTCGCGGTAAAGAGCGAATGTGACGTCACAAGGCACCAGCTGCGCGCGAGGAGTCGGGAGAGGCTGGCGCGGTCACCGCGCGACACGGAAATGCGGGAGTGCTGGTGTAACGGATTTTCAAATATGTGCCTTGGCATGAATATCTGGCTGGTTTTGGTGGTGTGCCGTGAGGCATGCTTGACAGTGTGCGTGTGCCAGGATGACACGCAGTTTGAAACGCTTCAAATAAGACGTTTAAAGTAGGTTACGTATCTGTAGCCTTTCTTAACAATTAAGGCCCCCAGATTTTGGTTTCCCTATTTGCATACCGTCAGCCTGTAAGAAAATAATGTTCATTTTAATTTTAAAAAAAATATTTGTGGCCAAGGTTTTTTTTAGTAACTTTGCCTGTGGGCGTGTCACTATTTAAACACGAACTTTGTGAAGACATTATCAAAAGCATTTCCCGTTGTGTTATAGATTTTTGAACCAAACTATTCACTTGCTGCGAGGAGTATGAAATAATTTATGAACTAACAAATGCACGTGCCAACAGATAGAACTTCCTCGAAACTGGACAGAAATGCATGGGCGTTGGAAAAAGACCTTTAAACTGTTCTTATTTATGAATTTATTTTACGTAGGATTTGTTTTACAGGAATGTAGATTTAGAAGGCGTTTATTAGCTTTAAAATGTAATTTTTTATGCATAAGTTTTTGATATTTTATTAAGCGCGCATGCTTCCAGTTCACTAGTTAGTTTACGTAATATTATGCCATCTCGTTGCCAGTTTGTGATAAACGTAATTTTAATGCGTTTGTATTTTATTTTGCGATAAAAAATCTATTTGGTAGCTTTAATTCTGCTACACGTTTTTTTTCCTTCCACAGCTTTGTATACATTTAGTTAACAACTTTGATTATAGGACATCCTTTTGGCGGGAGAGCGCAGGTTTGGTTACGTATGATTTTAATAATTATTTAATTAACTTCTAGCAGTTATTTGCTGAGACACGTAGACGCTACTCCCAGCGGTGTGTCTGCGTTGTGGTTATTGATTCGGGAAGCGAGTAGTATCCCATTATAAGCGTTTAAAATGTGACTATATTTGTTTTTTAACGTATGTACGTATGTACGTTATACTGAGGATAATTTTCTGTCTCTTTAATGTTAAGTTCTGAAAAACTTTCAAACGCCATGTCACTACAGAGTGTAAGCTTTAAGTATAGCACAGCAGTTACAGAACCTTAGCTTAGTTCGATGTTTTTAAGGAAATCTATAATTTTACTAACTATCACTTTTATTAATTCAAATAGGTTCCAGTCTTGTTCCAAAATAAATGTTTCATGTTTTCCCAAAAATATAATCTATTATTTATGACCAATTTCGTATTTAACACCTACGTCCTCACGCTTATAAAGCTAAATGCAATAAGCATTAATTTTGACATCTCATTCACTGCTGGATATGTAAGGAAGCACAGTTCCGGGGTCTGATGTGTGATAACACTCCTGTTCCAGATACAATGGTGCAAACTAGAAGCGGATGGTAACAAGGTTCTCTACTCGGTCTCCAAGGACGGTCAAGTGTGCAGGTGGATGATCAGAGACAACGCACTTGTGATGATGCAAGCTTTAATTATATTTTCAGCCACAAACAGGACAGTCTTGGCACCAGACAGTGTGACCATCAAAGTTAAAGGCGAGTACAGAATGGTTACTGTTATCTAAATATATATATATATATATATATATATATGCATGATCACAAAATACTTGAAGGTGAAACTTCGTGTATAGAGTCATAGGACATTTGTAAAGTTCACAAATATTTGAAACACATGTACAATATATGAAAGTATAAAAGCGTCCAGGCAAAGTAAGTGTACAGGTATTCAAGTATAAAATACTGTGTGCAAGTATCAGAGAGTGGGAGTATGTGAGTGCGTAAATACACAAGTGTTCAAATACACAAGTGCTCAAATGCACAAGTGCGCAAGTATAATGAGTATGTAAAGTCATCTGAGTGTCAACCAACGCACTTAGTCTATTGAGAGATATAATCGCTTGTTTTTTCAAGCGTTATACTTTGTGAAATTATTTAATTCTAGCCATGTATCCTATGTGAAAGTATTGATCCTCATTTCTGATGAATAACCAACAACGCTGATACAACTAACTTTTATTTATAATCATAAACCTAAACACCATTTTCCATATTTATAAATTAAAAAATGACAAACTTCCATACACACTTTCATTCCTTAACTAAACCACTTACGGGATGAATTTAAAAAATCCTTCCTTAATGCTCACCAACGTTATATAAGGAACTCTTATTCAAAGTTTCATTGTTCTAGACCTGTCGGTTTAATCTGTTTGCCGTCTGTCAGCCAATGTTAGAGTTTTATTAAGTAGATTATTGGTACTTAAATGCAATAACATTTTTATAATCACTCTACAAATATAAAATAAAAATGGTATTGTCTCTGCCTTAAAAAATTTTGCATTATTATTTATTAAAGAAACTTTGTTGCTTTGTAACCTATTATTACTAAGAACTTGTATAAGAAATTAATTTAAAACGAACACACTTGTGTTTGTTTGGAGCTTATTACTGTCAGGGCTAGAATTCCACGTGTGTAAGTAGTGTGACTGTTTCCGTTAACAACATTGTCCAATTTAAAAGGTGAAGGTAGGTTATATCCCAGGTGAACTGTGTGCAGCAGTTGACAGGAACGACTGTGAACATCGATGCAAAACTGTTTAGACTAGCTGGAGCGCGCTGCAGATGCCTGTCTGTTGTGCGCTCCGATGGAGGGAAATACTTAGCCTACACAAGCTGCCTGGGTATACTTGAAGCCTGCTACGATTCATTCCAGGTTGTTGCTTGAATTGAGGTTTTGAATGAAATGCGTGAAGATTATCTTGCTATAACTGTGGCATCTCGTCTTTTAACGTATTTTTTTAAGGAATTTTTTTTATGTAAAACCTTCCTTGGGATGTGGTCATCAATTTATGCTTAGGTGTGTGTTTGCACGTGTGTCATAACCCCCTCCTCCCCTAATACATACCTACTTAAAAAGAAACGTATTCTTTCACAAAAGAATGTTACTAAATTCGATATATTACAGGATTTCAGCTTCTATAATTTAAATTTTTGTTTTTGGTAAAAATTAATTTTCAAATATTGGAACTATTATTTGGATAAAAAGTGGAACATTCAAAAAGCAGTTCATTCCTTAAAAAAATAAAAAATTTCATTTTATGTAAGTCTATCTCCAGTATCGGCGTTGTCCGGGCTGAATATGGGGTGAATGGAACATTTATTTCAAATCAGATGTAGTCAGTAATTTTCTTCCGTGGCTATCGGTTGAACGGTGTAGAAGCTTTTTCGCGCTGCAGCACCATCTAGTGGCGAGTTAATACAAAATGGATAACATAAAAACCTTCTCCATGAAAAAAAAAACACGCAGATGTGCCAAATTTCATGGTGATCGGTCAAACGGAGTCGGAGTTTATCATGGTCATATGTACCAACCTCCAATTTTATACATAAATACATAAATAGTTGTATATAGAGTAGCATTCAATGTTTATCGATTATATTAGCATTTGCCAGTTTTTATTCAAATATGGTATTTTAACCCTTATATTTAACTGATTTGATGAAATTGCATATCCAGGTATTTTCACTTTACTTCAAGATTACAAATTTTTATTAAATTTGCTTGGCCACTCTTTTACAAACATAAATAAGTTGTTCAAACATTTGTCTTACATATTAAAATAATACATTATAACTTATACCAATGTAACTACTTAATCTATGTAACGAACTATTTTAATTTTAATTTTATGTTAGTCAATTATCAATACGTTCTCAGTGGATATTTATTAAAGTGATAACAAGGATTCGCTGTCTCAAATAATATGCAAGTTTTCTACGTTACTACCAATTATTATTTCTTGGGGTGATTAAGGTATTTCTCAACTTAGAAACAATTGTCACTTAAAAACTTTCTAAACGTTTAAGTAAATATGTAATAATTTAACTTAATTTGTGTTTTTTTATTCACAGTTGTTGGTTGTTAAAAAAAATTAGCTACAAAATTTACGAAATTTAACTTATAATACGCAATAAACTTAAATTTTATATTGCAGGACTGTACAAGTGATTTTCATAAAAACATCCAACCAAATTGTATCTATATATATATCATATAAAGGTAAAAACGTAAAATTTAAATAATATCGATGACTATTGTTAATTTAAAGCACCATTTAAAATTGTGTAAAAATATATAATCATTATTACTTACCTATTCTTATATTAAATTAATATTTTTCAGTTGTATTTTTATGCTACCTATTTTACGGAAAATGTTTCAATGCCATAAAATTTAGGTCATGATTTAAATAAAGAGTTCAATAAATCAAAATTTTGAATGTGTGCACTTTTTGATGGCGTAAATAGTACAAGAGTTTTTTGATAACAATGTATAAATGATTGAGTAGAGAAATAGAAACCATTTATTAATAATACATGAAACTTGTTAATTCAGATTGTATTGCGAAAATTGTCAAATACTGTATTTAATTGAAATCGGTTATCCGGATGTTTAAATGCAAATATTATTACAATAATATATTGTGTTTAAATGATTTTTTTTTGTTTTTCTACAAAGGCATTAGTGTAATATTTTAATTGTAAAAACATTTTGATGCAATTTTTAAGATATTTCAATATTTAAAAAATTATTTTTTTTCTAAAGTTAATTATTCGTTTTTGGTTGATCAAAAATTATGTTTTACAAATTTAAATTTTGAATGAAATTAAATTTTTATTAAATACAAAATTTCATTTTATTTATTTATTTCAGTTGTAAAACTTTTAAATACAAGAATAAAAAATGTTGTTTATCTGATACAGAATAAACTTTTAAGATTGTTTGCCACGTAGCTATTTTTGGATTCGATGCAAAGTCTACAAGTTATTGCCAAATTTTTCGCCCAAATAGAGTTTTTTTTGTTAGCAGAATGGTTTAAAACATTTTACTAATGTCAGTTCCATAAGCTATAAAACGCATATTATACACGATATTTGATTAAAATCTTTTTTAAAATTAGAAATCAAATGTCACCATTTACTTTAAAAAAATCAAAGGTTTCATATATGGTAAGCATTGAACGTTATTCTGAAGAAATAAAAAACAACTTTTTTGTATAATAACGTTGTATGTTTTAATTTGCGAGTTATTGCGTAGTTTTTCTTAAAGGCATAAGTCACATGCTAGTGTTTACAAACAAAAATCATAACTTACAAGTAATAAAATGATTTTTAAATAATTTAATTTATTTTAACGGCTTCTTAATCAACTGCATTAAAACTTTTAACGTTTGAAACTGACTTTCCAAAGAATTAACAATCATGAACTTACAAAATATTTTATAAATATATTTTTATTAATTTTGATTAAAATTACAAATTTTTGCAATACTAACGATTGGGCTAAATAAAGTAAAATATTTAAGTTATTTTAAGTTGTTTTTACAAACACTGATTTAGATTAAATTTACTGAGTTCGAAATAAACACACTTCAACACAGGTGACATTAATTCTAAGAGGGTAAAAGGCATTTTAGTTTTACATTAAGTCGTGGTCAAAATGAAATATCCAAGGTAAAGGGGTGGCTGATCTGTTGTTTTACCCACGCACTGCGGAAAGCAAAAGTAAATATCCTGTGTGTCACCTGGAAAAGAATGTCTTACTTGCGCACCGCTTTTGCTGCATTATTGTCAACATTCGCAAAACTCAATATTTAGACAACCTTTAGGACATGGTTTTAACTATAGGGTTGAAAAGGGAAACTGTTTAATTGAACTGCTATTAGTGAACTATTTTTTCTTCTTCATTTATTTATGATGCAACTTTTACAGATGGCTCAGGTTAGAAGTTGCAAATGTGCCTTGTAAACATTCTAAAATGAGTTTAATTTTTTCACACTCATATCGTTTGTATTTAATAAGTTATCTTTCAAGTTATTTTTAGTTTCAATGTGAATTAATAATCGAAGACCTTGATTCCAGCCCACATTCATACGATGGTGTTTTACCCAATGGAGTTGGACAAATTCCTGATTGGAACGAAGGAAGGCTATATTTATAAATGCAGCACAGAATATATATCTAAGTTCCTGTTCATTTTGCCTGCACACGACAATCTCATAAACAAGATTGAATTCAATCCTTTCAACCCAACCGTATTCATCACATGCAGTGACGATGGCTTGGTGAAAATATGGCAAGATGATAGAAGGTAATATTTATTTCTAAAACTCTATACTTTATTTTAGTATTTATTTTTCACGTAATAAGAATGTTCCTCTTATTTGTGATTGTAGTTTTTCACGGATAATTTAAACTTTCGTTACTTAGAAACAAATATCACATCACTGAGCAACTATAATGTAGCAAAAAAAAAAAACATTTTATACAGGTGATTGATAAAAGGTACCGGTAACCGGTCATATTTGATATAAAATACAAAGAATAAAACATTTATAAACAATACCGTGAAGTGGGCTTCCCTTTCCAATAACTACCGTAGTAGTGGCATTAGGCCGATTCAAGGACAGGCGGTGGAGCGTGGAACCGTCGGTCGTCTCGGATTGATGTTACGGGGCTCATCTTGGCGTCAGAGTATTCCATTTTTCCTCAAAAACGTCTGAAAAATCCTCAAAACCACTAAAAAATTTCCTTATTCCGAGAAAAAGTTTCCTTTTCTAGGGAAAAATGTCCTATTTTTTCTTCAAAACATCCAGAGTGGCCAAATTTCCTCTGAAAGGGACAATACTTCTTGGAAGTCCCATCAGAGCGTATGACCTTGTCGATCTCGTGTCGGACAGCCTTACTAGCATTCAAAAATGCAATAAAATATTTTAATGGCTTAGTGGCATATCTTAATTATGCTGAAAGTGAATGTTTCTATAGTAGTATATAATAGTTCCTCCGAGATCAGGGTTCAGGGTGTGGAGCCGGGAGCCGGTCCGCCATCTTGGATTTGTGACGTCACGGCGGCAAAAATTCCTCAAAAATCCTCAAAATTGACTCAAAATGACTCAAAATTCCCGTTTTAAGAAAAAATTTCCCGTTTTCGAGGGAAAAATTCCCGTTTCGAGGGAAAATTTCCCATTTTATTCCGTAAAAATCCCAGCGGCTAGAAAAGTCCTGATAGAGGCTTAAGCATCCTTAACTCAAGCCTCAGTTAAGCCTCTATCAGGACTTGACCTTGACCCCGACGGCCATTTTGGATCCGCCATCTTGGATCCACCATTTTGGATGACGTCATTATGTTTTCTCGAACATTCCGGAGTTGTGTTTTCCGACATTTTGAATTATGACGTCACCGTTGCAATTTCCGTTACGGCCGCCATCTTTAAATTCATTATCAGATTTTAATGAAAAAAAAAATTAAAAATTATAAAAAAATCCAATTAATAAAAATTCAATAAATTATTTATAAAAAAACATACATTTACGACACGGAGCTCGGAGTCCTCGGTTCGAACCCAGTAAGGGCAAAAAAAATAAAAACGGCGACCGATCCTTCCCCCGCGGTGGCTGCAGGCATACTGACTCCCACCACTTTTTTTTTCAAAGCATATATATCGTCAGGTAGTATGACGTCATGTCCGCCATCTTGTCTTCGATGCTGGAAGCCATCATCATTGTATCGTCGGTGAGAGTGCGCTGACGCCATGTTAGTTTAATTCTTATCTGCTAGAGTGCAGTAATCATTTATTATTGCTGTGACACCCGCCATCTTGTCATTAGGCCGCCATCTTGAAAATCCGTAATTATTTAGCTAGAAATTCGGGAAAAGTTCCAAAATTCATTAAATAAATCACTCATTAATTTACATGTTGATTCGATCCGCTCCCGTCCTCGGTTCGATACCCGATCGATGCAATAATGTTTAATTTTATGTAAAAAAAAAATAATTTCAATAAACCATATTAAAAATTCGTAAAGAGACTTTAAATACTCTACTACCATCATCCTATCAGACATCAAGACCACCATATTGGAAATTCGTAATTGTAATGCTAGAAATTCGGGAAAAATTCCAAAATTCATTAAATAAATTTGTAATCTATATACTGATTGATTAGGTCGACTAAAGTCCTTGGTACGATCCTAGTTGATAAAAAATTAAATATAAGAACAATTTAACATAATAGTGACAGGTTCGAGGAATTAAACACCGCAAGTTCTTTTACAAACATAATATTTATTACATAATCTCTATTCTACTACAGGAACACTTGTGAAAGCCAGCAATCTTACAATCATTTAATTCCGCATCGGTGTGAAATGACTAATTCTTAGCTCCAATCGGTTTATACTAGACAGAGACCAACCAGAACCTTTACTGACATAGTCCTCCTCTTCTTGACAGAGTTTCTTGATACTATGTTTAACAGTTTGCTTCACATCGTCAGAACTGTAAATTACTGCAGCCGAAGTCTTGAAAGCACACTTCTTCACTTTGTCATCTAACGGATATAGCTTTCCATATATACAGTCCAACCACAAGTTATATTTTAATGAACCGTTTGTTGCAACGTCATCAGTAAGCTGATTGATTATGTCCTCTCTGATATCATCAAGAAAATTACAAATGTCTTTCGACTCACCTAACGTATTTAAATAATAGTAGTCCTTCAATGTTCCACGAAATGCAGACTGCGCCAAGTAGAAGCCATTATCGTTCTCTTGAAATGCTCCGAACACAGTCTTAGATTTATTTTCCTGTTCAGACGTCATACCAATCGGTTGCTGCACATCGGTTTTCTTGCTTTTCTAGCCACTGGGATTTTTACGGAATAAAACGGGAAATTTTCCCTCGAAAACGGGAAATTTTTTCTTAAAACGGGAATTTTTTAGTCATTTTGAGTCATTTTGAGTCATTTTGAGGATTTTTGAGGAATTTTTGCCGCCATGACGTCACAAATCCAAGATGGCGGACCGGCTCCCGGCTCCACACCCTGATTCCTGATCTCGGAGGAACTATTATATACTACTTTCTAAGAATTTTAATGTCAAAAATTCTAGAGGAATTTTTTTTAAACTTTGGAACTGTCAATTCAGCAGTATTAATAAAAGAAATATTGGTTTATGTAATTGGTAATGTAGGTGTGTTTTTCAGCCATTCATTTTAACTTTTTTTATCTATTTTAGACAACATTGTTAACGGTACTTGCTGTTCTGCCTATTTATATTTCTTGAAATATTTAATAATACATGTTATTTTATAAGTTATTTTAAAAATCTTTTATTTTTATTTCAATTAGCATATTAAGCTTGGAAAAATTGTAGAGACAACTGTTTATATTTACATTGACAGTTATTACTAGCACATAATATAGATAATACTTATAGAAGCCGCCCAGCCATTGATATTTTTCATTGCATTTTAGAACGCCAGTAGGACTACCCGACGCAAGTTGTCATTATAATCGTCTCATCAAGCTGGTGGCGCCATTGTCTTAAAAAGTAATATTTTCTTAAAAAATATCATTGTCTTAAAAACTAACATTGTCTTAAAAAGTAACATTGTCTTAAAAAGTAACATGTTCTGGTTTTATGAATTACCCTGGAGAAAACAGGCCACATAACAAGTTGCCCGCTTCCTCCTGTGATATTTAAGGTGATGTTAACTGGACTGGGGTTTGGTACTTTACATTTTGCGAATTATTTTAAACTTCAAACGTAAACACATCACTATTGTTGATTGTGTCTTGCTATTTTGGCTGTGGTAGTTTTGATCCCGACTTTGATGTAACAGAACTAAACTATAAATAATGGAATTGAAAATTTGTATGCTGAAGAATTTAAGACTTACATCATAAAGTAAATAAGCCAAACTTTCTACATAATTTTTTTTAATAATTAAAATAACTCATTAAATTAATATTGTTTTACATTCCATTCCTTTAAACCTGTGGGTAAATCTTAAGTATACAATATCTACAAATTTCGTGGCTGAAGATATTGTTACCTGTGAACACGAATCAATATCAAGCAACAAAAATGATAGATTCTCACAATTATTTTTTTCAATAGAGTAATGAAAAACCTAACTGGAAATTTGTTTTCTTTAAAGCTTCCTATTTTAGACATTTTTTGAGGTACTTGACGTTATAGCCTGCCACAAAAGAAAATGTATTTAGTATAACTTTCCTCCGGTTTCATTCAAATCAAAACACTTCGGCGAATGGTAATAAGTTTAGTGATTGAAAACATGTTTCAATGCTGACTAAACGTCACGAAAAATCTTTTGATTGTCAAACCATGGTTTCATTTCTTAAGCGGAAAAAAAAATTCTAAAGTGAATATTTTTAGGCGTTTCCCAATACTGTTTTATCTAGGTTATTAGGATTACAAACGATGGCGACAAGGCCGCGACGCACGCCAGAGATACCGGAGTGGCCTGGCAGCCCCGCACGCATACCTTCGAGGATTAGAGCTGCCCGGCCAAGCCACTTCCCACCCCCGCGCCCTCATTCCTCGGCGCTATTAGCTATCCATTAGTGGACTAGGAATCCCGCGGGCTTACAGAGGCCGCCACGTGGAGTGGCGTAAATAATGCGCCATTATTCTGGGTGCTTCAAGCGTCGGGTCGGCCCTGGATGATTCGACACGTCACAACCACTCCAGACAGTTCCAGAAAGACGTCCACGGGTATAAAAGGGCGACGCTGGCCTCCGCAGCAGTTGAGTTCCAACAGGCGAGTGAAGTGCGTGTTCGGCGAGCGACACAGGCGCGGAGCGACGAGACCGTGCGTGTGTGACCGAGTGGTGCGAGACTGTGTGTGTGGACTGGTGTGGGGTAAGGGATGAACCACTGTTGAGCCTAGCTCCAGTGAGGCGTTTGAACTGTTGTCTTGACAGATACTTAGTGATCTGTGAACATACATTAAATATGGTGATTTAATTATTAATGTAAATATTAGTAGGAAATAAAACTGTATAAAGTTAATTGGGCTATCCTTACTAACCCATTTCCCCAATCGTAACTATATATACTGTAGAAATGAGTTTTACATTTCATAACAATAACCAAAGAATTACCTCTTTATATAATAGTTAAATGTTGGGTTGTCTTGAACTTTTAAACACATTTTTTTATTTCAAAATATTGCAACAAATGTAATATCCGGAAATACAGCGTACAATACCTCTCTACATACTCGTGTGACGAATGCTCAACTATAATAAGCATATGTTTTTAGCAGCTAATTTTTCAAAGTAATAAATGATTTTTTTTTCTGATGACAAAAAAAAAAATATTCAAAACGTGCTGAATCAATTGTAGACAGACTGGAGAATGTTTAAAGATAATCTCTTAAAATACGATTTTTTTATTGTATTCAGGTATGAAATAATTGCTCAATTAAAATATGGAGCATGTAAAGAGGACGAAGTTCAAATTTTTGAGTGACATGATATGGATTTTAAGATCAAAAGCTGTTAAAGCTTGGGACAAAACCATGAAAAAAAAAATACCTCAAAATTTAAAATTAAGATGATTATTTTGTCTGTAGGCTGAGGAGACTCACAAAAAGAGCCTGGCTGCAGCAGCGCACGGGGGTGCACGGGGTGTCGTGCGCAGGGAGTGCCTGTTCCGGTTCGACGTGGCGGGCGTGTGCGTGGGCGACGTGTGCTGGTCGCCCACCAACAGCACCGTGTTCGCGGCGGCGTCCGACGCGGCGGTGCGCGCCTTCGACGTGGACGCCGACAAGCACGGCGCGGTGTGCGCGCGCACCTTCGGGCTGCAGCGCGCCGAGACGCTCACGCGCATGGCGTGGAACTGCTTCGAGCCGCTCATCATCGTGGGCAGCAGCCAGTGAGTGCTTCTCCCTGGGCCGGACGAGATCCCGTACAAGCACATTAACTACCATCCCCAGCCCCGAGACAGCCGTGTCCCAAACTACCCCACCCCACAGCAGTGACAGAGCGCCAACCAATATGCGGTACAGGGTGACTGATACGAGTGTCATGGCAGATGCATGGAGGCCTAGAGGCCAGCCCCGGCCCCAGAGGCCCCCGAAGAAGCATATTTCGGGACATAAAAATGGAAAGGGGAAAGTCACCCAGGTGGAACCGCTTGCTCCCCAGTGCTGTCCTCCCCCCCCCCCCCCCACCCTGGGCGCATCTAGCAGCCAATCACAGTGGCGGCGCAGGCAGCACCCAGGCCACTGTATTGCAGACGGAGCCGCCGCTTGCAGTGCAGCACAGCACCACTCCTAAGCCAGCTCCTGGCCCTGAAGAAGTTTAGAAGGTCGTGGGTCAGTGCCAGACCAACACTCAGGACCCGACCCTGGCTCAGGCCCTTGAGCCGGTGTGCCATCTGGTGGCCATCTGGTGGTCATCTGGTGGCCATCTGGTGGCCATCTGGTGCAGCCGGGCCAACGTCCCTTCAGGACAAGATACAAGCTACCTGGGCTTCGTGACGACCCGGACGGCCAGCTTCAATGGCTCGCCTTACGACCAACTGCATCCCTTTTGACAGTAGGTTATGCACCAGCCTTTTCTGGAATGCATGAGGAAATAAAAATAAATAATCTAGTTTACATATCATTTAATTAAATACAATATTAAAATCGCTATGTTTAATTACTGGCCTCATACTTAGATATCTACTCGATCGTTTAGAATCACAACAGAAGGAGCATAGTCTGAAATATAAATAAATGAATCAGGTGTATCGTAAGGCATCTTAGGGCCCGTTCTATTTAATAGTTACATACACGACATGCTTAATCATATACAATGCGTTAATAAAACAGATTATAACTTAAACGGAGCTAGTGTGGACAACAGCATCGGTATCCCACTTAAAAGAAATTACAGCGAATACAGAAAAAGAGTGTTAAATTATTTATTGCTTTTTCAAAATGGTCCAAAGCACGCAGGTGTATGTTCAGCTTCTAGGGTTCTCTGCATGTCGTGTTTGGGCTAATTCTCATGCACTCCTGGCAGGTCCACGTCAAGCGTCGATTGCGTTTCTGAAAGGCCTGGGATTTTGAACTACAAACTAAATACGAAGACCATAATGTGAATGCATCTATATTAGCCTATAATTGTACCACTATATTTAAGTGATTAGTCACTAAGGTTATAATCTTACATACTATACTCTAATAGCATTAAGATCCAAATATATATCAAATACAAACCAAAGAGAAAAATAAAAATAAAATAAAATTAATAAAACTAATAGTTTAAGTTATCTTAAGATTGTAATGTCCACCATCTTGACCTCGGTCAGTGCTTCCACACACTGACTAGGGAAAGATCTACGAACTAAATGTGCTCTACTGTAGTATCGCGACATCTATGGACAAGTTAGTATCTGCAGCAGCACATGGATGGCAGTTACGAACATTCATAAATAATATATAAAATATATGTTATATAATCAATAAGTTATGTAGGATAGTAACTATAAATCACTTAATTAGCGTTATGTAACGTCTATTCTGACCAGTAAGATATACTGCCTTAATTGTGTTTTTAGATATGTAACGTAAAGACAGGTTAGGGGCTAAAATTTGACCTAGTTATAAGTTATATGTAGACCGGACAAACACTTTGTAAGTTCTGTATACCACATGTAATTACGCAGGGTTTTCTTTGGTCTCTAAAGGTTTTACTTGGGCCCAACTTATCTAGTTTTTAGTCTAGTGTTAAGAAGGGGAGTTAATCATGGCTAGCCAATCCCCTCCTAGAACATGATGCATGCGAAGAGCGTATAGGCTTCGGCCTGAGACGCACCTAGTCTCCTCCTTAACCCGGATCACTCCCAAATACACTTATTTTTAAGTTAGGTTAGGGGGGAAAAAATCCTGGCAGAGATCCCAACCCTAGGGTTTTCTGGGGGAATAAATCCTGAGAATTGTCGGAATTACTACTTCTGTTTATCTCTCCCTCATCACTCCTCCTCCCTGTCCTTTCTACTCTCCTGCTAGCGACTCTTCGGAGACCGTAGGCCAATATTTTAGCAGGACAATATAGGAAACTCAGGCAAACGCTGACGACACCCCACTGCAGCGATCCTAGCGGCTGAGCCTGAAGAATGCCCATTATATTACAATGTGTGATCTCGTAGTTTGAAATCTTGTCGTAGATTAATGAATTTACACTTTATGTTTGCATGAAAACAGTGTATTCATAAACTAAATAAGTTGTCGTAATCTACAAAAATTTATTGATTTAACGATCATAAAAATGACCTAACTTTGAGCATGAGGCAGATCGTACCACTTTTAACAGTAAAACATACTTAACTTTAAAACTGAATTGTTGTAAATTGATTATTATGTTAGTAATAATTTCGTGAAACATGATAGAATTTATAAAATTTTAATTTCTTAATATTGGTGCTCAACTGAAATATGCACACATTTGTGTGTGTGTGTGTGTGTAGGTGTGTGTGTGTGTGTGTGTGTGAAAACTCGAAAAGTGGTATTCTTGAGTATTAATATCCCGGAAAAATCACTAATGATTTTAATGTCGCTAACTAAAACTAACAAAATATTTACAGTATTTTAAAAGTGAACTATTGTTAAACTACTTCTTATATCACAATGTTGTTTAGCAATCATTAAATAGATTGAGAGGATTTTAAAAATAAAATTTGCAAAATTTTAATTACATTTTTTAGAAGAACTCTTATTCTTGATAATTCATATTTAATATTAATATTTACAAAATTGCTTTTAAAACAGTATTATATAAAATTATTATTATTTGAAATGATTAAAGTTGTAGGTATGTACTTCAATAATTTTATTTAGATTTGTTTCTATAAAGGTTGTTGGCACATTTTTTTATCACATTTCGATGTAGCCGATAATATTATTCTTCTTATTTTAAACGATAATTGTACATTTCATCAAGAAGTAGCAAAATTCCGTTTTAAGGGGTCGGAAAGGGTAATGGTGGTGGTTTTAAGGAACCTTATGTAGACAGTGGCCTTCTTGTTTTGAATGTTGAGAGTGCAGAATTTCATTAAGCTCGGAATAAAACTATAAATTTGTATCAAAAATGCAAACAAACAAACATAAACTCTTTTTTAAATGTATTTATATACACATATTCACGTATACCCAATCAATCATTTTGTATATGTTAATAAGATTTATTTTTTATTGTCCCTAAAAAATTAAGGCTATATAGGTACATACCTAGTGTAAAATAACCAAAACAACGTACTGAGCTGTTTATTTAAAGTTATTATTATAACACTTGCTTGAACAAATAACAAGTAATAACATGAGTTTCTTCAATTACGGTGTTAAAATAAGAAATTATGTCATATAAGAATATGATAAAAAAAACTTTGCGATTAACCAAATTTAGATCCCATGGACATACAATTATCAGATACGCATAATACCGCAATGCTAAATATACCAATCTATTGTAATAGTAAAATATTTGGTTATTAATTCCCAAAATTATAATGTATTTTTCAAGTTGCTAATATCTCTTTGTGTGACTATTAAGGTCTAAACATTGTTTCCCAGAATATTTTTGCTATCACAGAGATTTATTTAGCACATTGATACGCTTAATATGTCCCTCAGTGTTCATGTAAGAGAATATATTTGCCGTGGGCAATTCCCCTCCTGCTAGCTACTCTCCGGAGACCGCGGGCCAATTGCATCTCCCCCTCTTCTCTCCATGCCTACTGCAGAGGCTTTCACCCTCACCTTAATCCCTCCATCATCCTTGGTTACACAGGGATAAGTGAAGATTTTATCTCTAGAATACTTTAAAGGATGTAAGGCCAGCCTTTGTGAAACATGTTGGTTATACATAGTTTGTAAATTGTTTTATCTCTCTCATTTTTTTTTTTTTTTTAGTTTAGGCGCTGACTGGATAAATTATAAAGCGGACCACGAGTCCAAGCTCACAACCCTTACATGGTACATTCTTTTCTACTCTGTCCAACACTTCATCCAGACCATCCTCTGTCTCCTGTATTTTCCTACACTTAATGCATGCAAATTTGCTCTCCGCATGACAGTGCCCAGGGTTTTCCCTGTGTCTATGCAGGTTTTACCTGGGCCCAACCTATCTATAATTAAAGTTTATAATTAAAAGTGAGGGGAGTTAGTCATGGCATCAATCGCTGCCATTGCTGACCAATCCCCTCCTAGCACATGATGCATGTGACATACGCCAGCATGACAAGGCGTACAGACTTCGGCCTGACACGCACTTAGGTGCCTCCTTAGCCCGGACCCCTTAGAAATACGCTCATTTTTAGTTAGGTTAGACGTGAGTTAAAGATGCACCAAAAAATCTTCGAAGATGAGTCGTGCATTAAATGTACTGATCACAGGAATTTCATGCGTTCCTTCAATGAGGACTAATCTTGTTTCTCTAATGTGTTTTTTGGGACCCTACAGAGGCGTATCAGCAAATGTACACCATCCCTGCTAGAGTGGTTTTAAATGAATTCAACATTCTTTTTAATTTTGTTGCTTTTTTATGCTGTGTGTACTTACAATGAAACGTACTTGGTTTCTTCTGGAAATACCTCATTAAGGTGCTTTTATATTTGATAGTACGTTTTTTTCCGACTTATTTTAAAAAATTAGAAATTAAAAAATTGTAAATAATTTATTTAACTTGTCTTGAGGAACTATAAGGCTTACAAGGACAAACATAAATTTATATCACCTGTAGCTTCATGAATTATAAGTATTTAATAATCTTTAATGTTTATTTCATACAGATACTCATATTGTGATCTTCTTCTTGCATGTTGACTAAATGCTTTCTTATTATATGTGTGAGGTCCGTGGAAGATTGAATTAGTTTATAGATAGGTTACTTGTGTTACAGTAATCAGAGAACTCCGTCTATCCTAAACAGCATATTGTACACGAATCCACAAGTCGTTAAGATGGTAGATGTTCCAGGCATCGATTGTAGACGCCTTCAGAGGCACGCATGAATGGTTGCCCGCAGGGGCGTGGTGCGGACCGCCAAGACGTCGCCCGGCCTGCGCAAGCTGCCGCGCATGCCCAAGAGAGGGCTGCGCCTCGAGCCGCGCGAGCTGGAGGTCAAGAAGCTGGAGACCATTCTCTACTACATCATAGAGCCGGCCGCGCTCGAACGACCGCCAGACGTAGCGGTCGGCGAACAGAAGTAGGCCCCTGTTGTTGCAGTACTTCATATTAAACTAAGTGCTTGAAGAGAGCCGAACCTTTTATTTCTTTTCCTGCCCAATTAGCTGATTGAAATTTTAAAAGTTTAATGTTCTAAGAGGTATTCTTGTAAGGTTATGAATGATTTTATAAATGTGTTTAAAAGTCTTTCAATCTTTATCTTAACACGATACAGGGGAAGGTGTGGGAATGGTGCCACCTTAAGAAAACCTCGAGAGAGCTGTCAATAGAATGAAGGTTGTCTGGAAGAAAAGTTATGTTAAACCAACAAATGTAATTTTAAATTTAAAAAAGGTAAAAAAAATACACTATTTTTCACAGACTTTACAAATGAGATGTTATATCATAACGAAACATAAATACACGTGTTGCAAATATTTGAGATTCGCCATGATTTGAAATACTAAAGTACAAACAAATTATGGACATCAGTATACATAAACAAAAAAAAACAAGGTAAATCAAGTTGAGGATAAGCCACACAACAGCTGTTCAGTGACACAATGTAGATGTGTACTGTATATGACCTAGCTAACCTTCGGTGTTTTTTTTTTTAAGTATGACAAATAATTTCACAAATTATCGAGGCACAAAACAGAGAAACTATTTGCATAACATTAAAAAAAACATAATATTAATATTAAAGAAATACAAAAAAATAATTTTATAAAAGATGCACATTGTGCAAAGTGAGTACAGCATGTACTTAATATGGCTTACACATAATTAGCATAGAAATATTATAAAATTAATAGGTTTTTATCACTATGCTGAATCGCACACACACTATTACTACAAAGGCCCGTGTTAATTAACGCACTCACTCCTCTTAAACCCCGCCGCAACATCTTTGTTAACACTGGACGTCCGCACTGTCGCCAACTGTATGTCCATAAACTTTCTACCCGCACTTTCACCAACTGTATGTGTGTCCATAACACATTTTTCTACTGGAACAAAATAACTTGACATGCTGGTGAGCCTGAAACCTTTTACTGATCACCGGAACTGGTAGGAGGGTCGAAATACATGCCCTTATCTGGTAATTGTAGGTCCCATAGACTGCTTGGGCTGTGGCTGGTGGGGAACCTGGTCACGTGAACTGGCTCTCTTGAGTGTTAAGGCTGTGGATTACAATGTTTCCAGGAAACCCACAAATGAGTCTGGTGCTGAGCAGTCTGTCCATTTAGCTGCAGCTTGGAGGGAAGGTACAGATACTGGTGACGAGCTAACTGCATCTGCGGATGAGACTAGTCAACATCCCTTCCCAGAGGGGGTACATGTGATAGTTTTCAATTTGTAAAATCAGTTTCTCCAGTGTAGCAGGTGATGGTGACTGACGCCTATAATGATGCAAGTTAACCGAAGGGTCTGATATATGACCCTGGTCTAATGATGGAGTACTACATTCATCAGAACTTCTCTGGGGTGACTGTAATATAGTTTAAGTTGTTTCTGTATCTCCCATCCTCATCAAAGGGTCCTTAATTTTGTCTGCAAAAACTTCGGCAAATCGACAAAGTACATCATCTGTAGAGAAATTTTTAGCCAATCAGTTTCCAGGTGAATTGCATAAACTCTAGCCCTTGAATGACCACATTCTTGCCTGGTACCCAAAAAGATTTGTTTTGACTGTGCTTCACAACCTATGCCAGTTTACTGACTAGGAGTCTGGGAAAGGTCTCAAGTGGTCGTATATCATACTCGGATGTAGTGTGTAGTTGAATAAGGTATGTGTATTCGAAATGCTCTATCGATAGCCTCAGCAGTGGTTCTTCCTGTAGCCCTGTATATGTGTTCGTACAGCAAAATAAGGCACTAGCCAACAGAGCATGGATATCTACATCCTCTAACTTCAGCAACAATATCGTGATTATTTGTACTGTGCATTATGCTACCCCATTTGAAGAAGGATGCCATGATGGTGTGCACATGTGACATATGCCATTTCTGCATAGGAATTCATTGAAGGCATCAGATGTAAACTGTAGTCCATTGTCTGTTATGATGACTACTGGTTTGCCAAAGTCGGTCAGAATGTAGAGCATGTGATTGAAGAGAACAGAAGCAGTCATCCTTGAAAGTCACTTTGATTATTTGCAACTTATAAAATGCATCAATTGCAATGAACAGAAAATGACCCAGGTATGGTCCCTCATAGTCGAGATGCACCTATTCCCAGGCATATTCAGCATGGGGTCATGGAGATACAATTGATCTTGGGGTTCACTCGCTTCTGATTGATAGACTTGGCAAAGTTTCACTGTATTCTTAACTTCTGTGTCAATATTGGACCACCAGACAATATTTAGAGCAATGGCCTTGCTACAGTTTTCATATAAGTGTGTTAAATGAATAAATTTTAATACAGTCTCTTGCAGTAAGAATGGAATCACGACACTGCAATGTCATAAGATGCAGTCTGAATGTAGTGACAATGCCGAACTTTTATATAATCCATGGAGTAGGCTGTCCTTGTCTGGCTAAACTGGATGCATGTAGCCTTTCACTTGCCAGAGGACATCGTCACTCTCCTTAAACCTTGCGATGTCTCGTTATGACAATAGATGAAGGTTGCTAGCCTCAAAGAGTTTCATAACAGCTGATTCAAATAACAAATCAACTGTGGATGTAGGTTGAGGCAGCCTGCTCAAATAGTCAAAATGGCTAACAGATTATCCAGGTTGGTGACATAGCTGTTAGTCAAAATAACTAAAAATAAAAGTGCATCCTTAGATTCTTGGCGATAAATGCAATTGTGTAGTTTTACCTGGAGAGAAGATGCAGAGCAATGGCTTGTGATCAGTTACGATCGCAAATGGACGAAAGGCAAAGTAAGTAGTGGACTTCTTCACTGCAAAAATAATTGCCAGTTCCTCTCTATCAAGTTTTGAATAATCTCTCTCTGTAGTCTACCATGTTTTCGATGGATAAGCAATTGGTACTTACGGATCTTTACCTAATTGTTCACTCTGTACGATATGTGCGAGCACTGCACCAACCACTACCGGTGAAGAATCGACTGCAACTACCAAATGTAACTTAGGAACGTAATGGCACAATACCTCGGACTAATTAACATGTATTTTACATTTTGAAGTGCAGTTTGGTGCCTTATAGTCCAGTTTCATGCAGCCTTCGAATATAACAAGTGGTGTAAGGCTTGTATTCCAAGAGACACAAATAAGGGTTTAGGTGTTAAATATGCTACACATGTACCATAACCATATTTCTAGTGCACCATAGGACACGTCAAGTCCCTTATTTCTAGGAAACAGATTTTGGTCATATTTTAGTGGATTTGGTTCAGATAGCTGAACCGTATTTGGCGCCATTATTTCGTATATTGTCTTTTTGTGATCATCGGGGGATGTTCCAAGCGTGTCGGTGTGCCAAATGAAACTTTATGATAGTTAAACTATCTTGGAATAACTTTTTTTAACTTTAATGGTCGAGAAAAGAAATAATCGGACCCTATAATTCGCGCGAATGTATTGCTATCTGTAGGATATTTGGTGTAGTAAATGTTTCGATGATTGCCAAACAGCAGCTAAAATGCATTCAAATCATTTTCTAGCCCGTGCAGGGCACAGTTTATTAAAACAGTTGCTTTTTCGTTACGTAACCGGGATTGGGTTCAAGACACGTTCTGGAATATGGTCTGTGAGTTAGGTAATGGTTATATCTCAACAAGGTTGTATTCCAACAAGGTAGTGCTCATTTGCTACGTTACCCGAATGTCTTGGAATACCGTCCTAAGTGTTCCAATATTATAGCCTATTCCAGTGTCAAGGCATGCATAGTGTGTGTAAGCAATGCAACAAACCAACTTTAATTAAACTACTAAAAATACGAACTTATTACTAGCATAGATTTTACCAAACTAATGTGCATACAAAATTTGATACTTATATTTTATTAAAAATGGCATTACCTACAACATAACATTTATTTTCTAATTTATTACTGCGCTGGGGATCTTTAAGGTTTCACAAGGATATGAGGAATGAACAGAAACAATGTGTGATTCCGTCTGAATATAATTACTCCATACTTAGGAAAATTATAACAAATATTAAAAGGTATTAACATACAATATCAATTACATAATTAAAGAGCTCTCAGGTACATTCAGAAAGAAAAAAATAAGGGCCGGCCCTAATTTAGATTATAAAAAGGTTTCATTAAAAAAAATACATAAATCAATAAAAAAATACAAATATGTTTAAAGCATCCCAGTATATATTCTTAAAGTCCAGAAATGATGTTTATATGATTAACTTCTTCGAACGTCGTAATTTAAAGAATGTTTCAAAAAAAAAGGTTTATAAATACTATAGCACCGGAAGTCGGCGCTTCGCTTCCCGGAGATCAGTAGTCAACATGGTGCCAAGGCGCCTGTTTGTTGAAGAGGAAGAGCGTGAAAATGCCAATTCGGCATCCGGCTCTTGGACCCTGTCTGTGAACAGTCTGAATCAAACATGATCAGAACTAGTACACAGACAGTTAGCAAACTGGGCAGAAAATGACCGCAAAACATAAAGGGGGGTTGGCTAATGTCGCTGATAGTAACTCACCAGACAGGGAATTTGGCTACTATTTTATGAACTGTAGCAAGACCGGATCTGGAGCTCGCGGATACACGGCAGGCGCGGATTTTTCCATTATTTAAAAAGAAATTATATAAAGGAAATAACTATTATGATGAGTACTGTACAGATAGACTAACCTACTTAAAGAAATTTACAGGGATAGCATCCCTTGTCTAATCGACTACATCGTCGGTTGCGGCCGGATGTAAGTCTTGTAGTGCGTCTCGTCGATCCACCGGTAATCACAAGCAGTCCGTCTGGAATCGCGACGCGAAGTGTCTGCGGAGGAGCTGCGTCTCGTAATTAAAAGTAAAAACTCAATCAGAAGGTGGTGGGGGAGACTGGGGCGTCCGGACCGAAAGGTTCCGAAGTTCCACGAGTGGGAATCACAAATACTCTGACTTTGATATCTCGAAGTTGGTAGCACTGGCCGATTTTAGCGCTTCCTGTTGAGGGGTGTCTGAGATTTAAAAAAAAATCGACTCGCCCAAGACTCCTGCTATAGCCGGGGGTTAATGGCGCAGTCGGTGCTGCACTCTGGCGGCCTACAGGGGAAGGTAGCTGGTGGGTTAGCAAAGTCGCTACCAGATGTCGCGGGTGTCAGCTCCACTCGCTGGCGACAAGAGAAGAAGTTACTGTTTCTGCCGCTAGATGTCGTGTGTGGTACATACTTGCACATATTTTTTTTATGGCAAATCGTCCTTGAATTCGGTCGCTGCCTGCTGGGATTCATGTCAGGGCAATGATCCTGGACTAAATTCTGAGAACCGAGAGGGAGCTGGAAAGGGAAAGGGGGGACAAAAAACGCAACGACGCTTGGAACGAGCATCCTAGCGTGACTTTCTAGGAGAGAACCTAAGATGTATGCGTGACAGGAAAGGCTATGGTAAGCTCATCTCTGAGATATGGTAACAACTCGTCCAGAGCTGTTGTATGCAGTTTTAGTCATGCAGGGAAATAATGTTTCAGGCCGGGAACTTGACTGTAAGCGGGAGAAATGTCAAACAGGCTGTCAACGACGTCATAGACTTGCAAAATGATCAGATTGGTCCCTGAGAAAATGTGCCTCATTCTACTGGCACAAAGTTTAAATACGTAGAGTACACCAGCCTAACAAAGTGTAAATTACCCAATTGTAACCAAATTATATAGAAAATAAAATTTACAAAAATTATTTAAAATTATAATAAAAATTAAAAAAGTTCCAAAATACCTAATTTCCGGCACATTAGGAGAGGGTGTAAATCCCTCTTCTTATGGATGGAAACTCACCCTCAGATTTGATGAGCCTTCTGGTGGCAAATTCCACCAAAATATATGCCGCTTATCAAAATAATTCGCTGCGACGTAAAAGCTGTGTACTAAAGTTTTTTAGTTCTTAAAATAACAGACTTTGTCAAAGAGCTTAAATTATTTAGGTACATAAACTCAATTCGATGGCTCATCTTCGCAAATGTTTTGATCACATTATCGTAAAACCGATTTTTTTATAGGACTTGCATTAATGTTTTTCAATTAAAAATGAAGATAATTCTGAGACCCGCGATTGCCCTTGAGAGTTACATATATATGTATTTTATTCTCTTAAGGGCAAATTAACTGGTGGTCGGTATCATCAATACTAAAGAAATAAGTTTCCATGCTTCGGGAAGAGTTTCGTGGAAAATCATTCTAGTGCAAATATTTATGTAACTCAGCCACGCTGTTCTTGTGAATTTCTGTTGACGAATACATCACAAAAAGTTCACTTCTCTGTCTGACAAAGTCGAATAATTTTCCGTAATAGCATTTCAAGGATTGTAAAAGTTTTTCAGGAAATAATTATGAATAAACTGAAATATATTTTTAATCGAGTGGACTAATGAAGTGGATACTACCAATATCACTAAATCTTTGATGTATTTTCTCTTCAATGGTGTCTACGATTTCTAAATATAAACATACGTAACAAGTATTCTTGTCATCCGAAGTGCAACCTATCTGTTGTCTTTGTTTGGGCTGACCAGCCTCTGTCAAGCTACCAAATAGAACCTAAATTTCGAACCAGAAATCATAGAAACCCTCATGTAGTTTCTCGAGATGTAGCTGAAATTATTCTATCATTTGGATGCAGTAACGAATATTAAATCCCTTGTTTTGTAATGTCTCAAAAAAGGGAGTCAGACAAATGAAAAATCTTAGAAAAAATGTGAAGCAGGAAGTTGAAATCTAAATTGTGTACTGTTGTGTGAAAAGCACAAGCACTTGGATAAGATAATGCATCCCATTTTACTCTGTTTCCAAATTTATTTTTTAATAAATTTACCATTTCTGGTTTGTTTTCAAAAACTGAAACAACCATCCTGCCATTTAAATTAATAAAAATTAAAAATAATAAAAAAATACATAAACAGATTCTGCTAGCTTGTAAACTCTCTCATTGTTGAGCAAAGATAGAGTTCTAGTACAAGCCAGAATTTTATGTATTTTTTATTTATTTTTTAAATTTTTATTAATCTATTTTTATTTTTAAATATTTTTTTTTCCTGTAATTTTATTATATCAAAGAAAACGTGTGTCGGTTTTCGTCGTGTGCTTCTGATTATTCTTGTCAATATTAGGGTGGTTTTCTCAGTGTGCTCCTGATTAAAATACCAATATTATGATGGTTTTCTTCGTGTGTTCTTATTATTCTTGTCAATATTATGATGTTTTTTTCCGTGTTCTTTCGATCATTCCTGTGGTTTCTTCAAGTGCTTCTGTCTATTCTGAGAAACCGCTCACTGCATGAAGGATTTTTTTTGCCTAATGAGTCATGAAATTTTATTTGGAGTTACATTTAATTCGATAATTTCTGCTACTAAAAAACACTTGCAATATTTTTATCAGCTGGAATTTAAAAAAAATATCATTACTCAGTCAAATAATATGCTCTGAGAAATCTGTGAAACACTGACTGGAAGAACAAACTTCCCTTTCCTTGGAGTCTAGCGAAGCCATCCTTCTATTGCGATCGTTAGTGAGCATCCCGCATTCCGCATAAAATAAATAAATAATATTTACCTGTAAGCAACACGTGGTGTCATCTGTTGACAATAATCGACACTACTTTAAACAGGTTATTTTGCATGAGATAAATTAACTCTCCCCACTGAATGGTGCTATTGTAGTCAGTTAGTCATGAAGTTTCGTAGCCACGCGGCCTTTTAGCCATGCAGTCTCGTAACCATGCGTTCTGGAAGCTTCGTAGTCCTATAGCCTCGCGATCATGTAACCTTGAAGACTCACTATCGCATAGACTCGTAACCTCATGGCTCGAAGTCTCGAAGTCATGATGCATTGGAGCCTCGTAGACTTAAAGCTACGTAAGAAAGTAGCCTTGTAATCTTATAACATAATGCTGTTGGAGCAGAAGAGAAAATTCCGTCGAAGACAGATGCGGCAATTGGAGCCTTGTAGACGAGTAGCTTCGTACTCAAGTACTCATGCAGACTTGTAGTCCTGTATCCTCGCAGTCACGTAAACTTGTGTTCTAGAAGCTTCGTAGCTCTGTAGCCTCGCAGCCATGTATAACTCGTAACCAGCTAGATCCTTTTAGACCTCGTCGCCTTGTGGCCTCATAGTCTCTTAGACTCGTAGAATTCTAACCAAATATATTTGGAGCTGACGAGACAAAAGGCAGTTGGAGCCAATGACTGTAGGAGCCAATGACTTTTGGAGCCAAAGACTGTAGGAGCCAATGACTTTTGGAGCCAAAAGACTGTTGGAGTCAATGAATATTGAAGCCAATGACTATTGGAGCCAATGACTATTGGAGCCAATGAATATTGGAGCCAATGAATATAAGAGCAAATGAATATTGGAGCCAATGAATATTGTAGCCAATGAACATTGGAGCCAATGAACATTTGAGCCAATGAATACTGAAGCCAATGACTATTGGAGCCAATGACTATTGGATCCAAAAGATTGTTGTAATCAATGACTATTGGAGCCAATGACTATTGGAGCCAATGACTATTGGAGCCAATTGCTTTTGGAGCCAATGACCTTTGGAGCCAATGACTATTGGAGCCAATGACTATTGGAGCCAATGACTATTGGAGCCAAAAGACTGTTGGAGTCAATGACTTATGGAGCCAATGAATTATGAATCAATGAATATTGGAGCCAATGAATATTGGAGCCAATGACTTTTGGAGCCAATGACTTTTGGAGACAAATGACTATTGGAGCCAATGAATATTGGAGCCAATGAATATTGGAGCCAATGACTATTGGAGCCAAAGAATATTGGAGGCAATGAATATTGGAGCCAATGACTATTGGAGCCAATGAATATTGGTGCCACGCTTTGTGCAGGAAACTATTCGAACATTAAAGAAATATCCTTCATACTCAAAGAACTGAGGGAACCTGGCTACATACAATAATGGCTAAAATTAAATGGATGTGTATAAACTTGAAGATAAATTAATATTTTTTCAAAATGGTATCTAGCATTTCTCGAAATATGATTTCTAAATAAAACATAACTTAAAGGAGTAAAAAACGTTACCACTGTCAGTCAAAATGTATACTAATAAAGGCATGCAAGTAATCATGCCAAGTTCGATAAAAAAGTAAATGAAATCAGTTGGAGCCAAACGAAGATGAAGCTGTTGGAGCATTTGGAGCCTTTTGGTGCATTTGGAGCCTTTTGGAGCATTTGAAGCCTTTGGAGCCTTTTGGAGCCTTTGGAGCTAAAGACATTTTTTTTCTTGAGGATATCAGGTAGAACATAATCAGCTTACTGATGAAGTAACAACGTACGGACCTTTAAATTATAACTTGTGGCTGTACTGTTAATATGGTAAATCGTATCCGTTCGAGGACATAGAGAAGAAGTCCTCTCAAAACAACGATGGTTACAATTTACATATATGACGATGTGAAGCAATCTGTTAAACACGGTATCCAGAAACTCTGCCAAGAAGAGGAGGACTATGTTAGTAAAGGTTCTGGTTGGTCTCTGTCTAGTATAAACCGATTGGATCTAAGAATTAGTCATTTCGCTCCTATGCAGGGCTAAATGATTATAAAATTGCTGACCTTCGCAAGTGATCCTATAGTAGAATAGAAATTATGTAATAAATATTATGTTGTAAAAGAACTTGCGGTGTTTTATTTCTCGAACCTTACACTTTTCTGGTATTTAAATTAAATTTATTTTTAGCTTCGTCTAGGATCGTACCAAGGACCTTCGTCGATCTAATTAATCAGTATATTGTTTGAAAATTTATTTAATGATTTTTTGAACTTTTTCCTGAATTTCTAGGTTCACTATTACAAATTTCCAATATGGTGGTCTTGATGGCTTATATGATGATGGTAGTAGAGGATTTAAAGTCTCTTTAAGAATTTTGAACATGGTTTATTGAAATTATTATTTTTTACATAAAATTAAACAATATTCCATCAATAGAGTATCAAACCAAGGACAGGAATTGTTAGAATCAATCTGTACATTGATTGCCAATTTATTGGTGAATTTTGGATTTTTTTCCCGAATTTCTAGCTAAATAATTACACAATTCAAAGATGGTGTCCGAATTCCAAGATGGCGTGTGTCACAGTAATAATAAATGATTACTGCACTCTAGCGGGTAATAATTCAACTAACATGTCGTCAGCGCACTCTAGCAAACGAAAACAAGATGGCGGTCTCTAGCGGATGAAGATGAGATGGTGGACATGTCATCATACCAGCTGACTATATATACCTCAGTATTAGTGGTGGTAGGTCAGTCTGTAGGTGGCTTCTGTGGAGGAAGGATCTGTTGTTGTTTTTTTTTTTTTGCTCTTAGCGGTTTCTAACCAAGGACGGAAATCAATCTAATCTATCGGAATTCTAATAAGTTAATTTTTTGATGAATTTGGGAATATTTCCCGAATTTCTAGCATTGAAATTACAGATTTTCAATATGGTGGCTGTAACGAAAAGTGCAGCGGTGTTTTTAAAGATTTTTATTATTTAATTCGATTGAGTAATTTTTTAATGATTTGTAAAATTGTACCCGATTCTATAACAAAAAATTACGGATTTTTAAGATGGTGGACATGATGTCATACTTCCTGATGATATATATGCATGGTAAAACGTGGTGGGGGTCAGTCTGCCAGCAGCCACAGTGAGGGAAGGATCAGTCGCCATTTTTATTTTTTTGCACTCGTTGGGTTCGAACCGAGGACTCCGAGCTCCGTGCCGTAAAAGTTTGTTTTTTAAATATTTTTATTAAATTTTTATTAATTGAATTTTTTTATAATTTTTAAAATATTTTCTTATTAAAATCGGATAATAAAAAATTTAAAGATGGCAGGCGTAACGGAAATTGCAACGGTGATGTCATTATCCATGATGATGTCAGAGACTTATCGGAGGCTGTAGACATGGATGCTTAAGCCTCTATATGGACATTTTCAGCCTCTGGTATTTTTATGGACTAAAACGGGAAATTTTTTCCTCAAAATGGGAATTTTTGAGTCATTTTGAGTCATTTTTGAGTTCAAGATGGCCGCCGTGACGTCACAATCCAAGATGGTGGCTCGGCACCAAGCACCACAGCCAGAAGCCAGGGCCAGTAGCCCCATTTACATACTACTGACAACACATCTGCAATTGTTGTGCAACAATATATTGGACCGAAAAATCCTGATATGCCAGAAAACGAAGCAAAAAGACATGTTCTCCCCTTGCGTATTTTATCAAAGCAAGTTATACTACAACACAGAGCACATAACTTAGATTTCGAATTTGTATGTGCCATTGTTGGAACTCCAGAAACACCTGAGTACTGTGGTTATAATACAGTGTTAGCCCGTGATGAAGGACAAATATCAAGACCTGAAACAATAGCTAAATACACGCCTCTCATTGATATGATACCATTAGATCCTATGACCATTAAGACTGCAATGGTTGAGGCACAAAGACTGACAAAACAGTCAGTGCATGATATAACAGTCATGACACTTGATCAGCAGTTATATAAAGTTGCTGTGAATGTTTTGTGGACATATCCAGATCAATTCTCTAATTTCATCCCTCGGTTAGGAGGAATGCATTCATTAATGAGTTTTGTTGGTTGTGTTGGAGTGTTGATGTCAAATAGTGGTCTTGAAGATGTCATGAAATCTTGTTTTGGTGGTGTAGAAGTGGTAAAAAGTTCCCACAAAATGTCAGAGCACTTCACTAGGTCATTGAAGAAATATTGAGAGAAGTCCTACTTTCTACATATTTGTATAGTGGCCTGATGGCTGAATTGGAGTGCAGGTCAGCCCAGTCTAGAACTACAAAACTATGGGTACAAAATCTGGTGAAACCAGTGTTCATTATTATGGCATTCATACGAGCAGAACGAGAAGCAGAGTGGTCGTTACAACATTTGGGCTTTCGAACAGATGATTCCCTATTATTTCGCTGCTGGCCACATCAACTACGCAAGATATGGTTTATACTATCTTCGATCGATGCAACGTATTCTCAAAGATATTCTCGACAGATTTGACAATGGATAACACGTAATGCGGCATCGTCAAGGGATTTTCAATGGAATATGGTCCGATCAGTTGATTGAATCTACATTCATGCGCTACGCCAAGAGACCTTGAAACCAAGTACTGTTAAACGCTGGGCGATGAGCATGCACATCTGCAGCCACTTAGTACATGATATTGATGTTATTACTAGAGACCGGACAGTTACGGTAAATAAACATAAAGAAGAGATGCCTGCACGAATCAATGCTGACGAGAAAGACCGCACGAAAATTAGAGAAATGTTGAGTCGGTGTATTGATCCACTGAAACCCTAAAATGGTCAATCTGAAGGAATTGTTAACATTGCATCTGGTTTAGTGTGTAATAATCTAGTCAATGCTGATGCATCGGTTGCAATTGGGTTAACAAGAATGATTCAATTTGAAGAAAGTTGGCCTGCAGGATTCAATCAAACATTGTCCACCAAAGTTAAAACTATGTCTACAGACAAGAAATAAATTGGTATTGGGAACAAAAGATGTTTGGGATACAGAAATTATATTTTCCCGATTCATGGTTCTAGTAGGTTCACGTGGACTTATTACAGAAGAAGTATTTCGTCATGAACTCTCTCCTGTGCCTACTTCAATGTTTGATAACAATGGTAACATGATGGATTCAAAAAATAAATCAACTCTGAAAAACATACTTCAAGTGAAACATTCAATGAGAACTCATTCATCAAGCGAGTTACCAGCAGTTATCCTAATTGATGGTTGTGCTGCACTGTGGACAGTGTTTTATCCTTCATCAGGCACTGTGAGTGACTTTGTGAATGGCTTCGTAACTTGTGTTTTGAATGAATTAAGAAAGGCTGATGTACATTTAATATTCGACCGATACCAAGACTTCAGTATCAAAAGTGTGACAAGAACATCTAGAGCTGGTAAACAAGCAAACTGTAAACATAAATTGACTCTCAACACACCTCTTCCATCTCAGAAAGTTTTATTAACTGTTACATTCAACAAGATTCAAATAATCAAAAACATTTTTGAAACATTCATAACAAACGGTGGCAAACATGCTGTAACATATGAACACAAACTCATCATTAGTGGGATGGACTCAATACCAGTTCAAATATACGAAGGGGTTACAATATTGAGAACAGACCTATGAACAACACATGAAGAAGCGGATGTTAATATCCCACATCAAATGGTGTCCTGTGTTAATGAAGGTTATAAACTTATAACAACTAGAAGTGATGATACAGATGTCTTTGTTCTGCTTCTTCACTATTACAGACATTGTGCACTCAATTGTACTGTTTTAATGGTAGGAACTGCATCCCAGCGTCAATTTATTGATATTGGAATGACAGCTCATAAGCATCGCGATATAATTATGTATCTTTTGGCGGCCCATGGTTTATCAGGTTGTGATACTGTATCCCATATTTATGGTATAGGAAAGGCAACTGTTGTGAGAGCACTCCAAAAGGGCTTAAAGCTATCGCTTTTAGGGCAAATAGGAGCCAACATTAATGATGTAATATATGAATTTACAGCATTTATAGCATCATGCTATGGGTATTCTATCGCCAAAATTAGGTCTATGTCAGATATAATATACAAAATGTGGCTTAAAAAAATGGGAACTGACAAGACCAACAAGGCTGTGAAACTGTGTACCTTGCCACCTACTACCGAAGCGTTTGCCGAATATGTGAAGCGAACTCATTTCCAAGTGTGTATTTGGAAATCTGCACTTGAGGAAAATCCACCACAACAACTGGCAAAAGAATTGGGCTGGGTAGAAGATGTCAAAAAAAGCCTGATTCCTGTAACTGTACCAAGTGGAGTTAATCTGGCTCCACCCGAGATACTTCATATGGTACGCTGTGGTTGCGCAAAGAAAACCCTTGTTCTAATGGAAGATGTGTGTTTTATAAATTAACATGTACACAATTTTGCCATTGCTATGGCGAAGAAACTTGTTGCAATCCGTGGACACAATTCGTACCAACTGACCCTGCTGACGATTTGGATGATTAGAGAGATGACTTATTAATTGTGTAATATTGTAAATTTAATTTTATTAGTTAAAGAATTTTACATATATAGGTGGAAACACATATGATATTTGCTTGACATATTAACTCCTGGTTAAAATTTTAATATGCATGTCTATAATTTTCAGAAAATTGATAATATCCATGCTAAATTTTCGCCATAGTTTGGCACTTCATGTGAAACTGAAATGCTAGGATGATCAAGTCTGGACTATGAGACATTTTGAATCGTCATAAGAATGTCATGTATACATTTATAACTTATTAGAATGATCATAGTTTGATATGATATCCATAGTGTGAGTGCAAATGTTTTTTGGTAATGAAGTTACATTCCATTGGCCTATTCAATTTAGTAAAGTGAGACTTTAAAGATAGTTTATTTTAGTTATTTTTATATATAAAAATTACAACTAAGGCCTTCATATTTATCCTGGATGTTAATATTTGTTTGTTTTTTTTACTTCTGCAACAATTAAATTAAATACATAATATTTAAAATGATACTAATCCTTTGCATATTAAATAAGATTCTTGTAAATGTTACAGGTTACTTATAACATTGATTACAACATAAATTATGTATATAAACGTTACAGCTAGCTAAAAATATTTCACGCCACATACAACTTAATTTTACAGTCCATGCTTTTAAATGTATTGTAAATGTATGTGTCAATGATGTATTATTTAATCAAAGTTCACTTTCCTTGGAATCAAGATATTCCAAATATATCATTATGAATTTACGAAATATTTTCTGCTATATTTTATAAAAGTATTTAATTGCCAAAATAATTTGTTCTTATATTTCCTAAGCCCTAAAATCATTCTATACACCACAATGATTAAAAAATGTGTCTTATACGCGCATATATGCCCGATGAATAAAGTTTAAACTATCTTGGTCGCCGTCTTAAATATCTAAAATTGCTCAAGGGTGTCAAAGTGGCACCCTGCAGAATATCATCAGATATACATTGAAGAAACAGAAAATGCCATAAAACTTTGGGCGGACCTTACTTCCGGGTTTAGGTCAAAAATGCCATTTGGCAACCGGACTATAATGCATTTATTATATCTCGCATTTTAATCACCTTTCAAGTGATATCGCTGTACATTAATTACATGACTAAAACCCGAACTCTGTTGACTGTTGTCAGGCCAATGATGCGCTCAGCTCAGCGTGGAGGAGATAGTTACCCCTTCTCCCTCTCTCTAAGTGAAGTCTCAATGTTTAGTAGGCCGATACTGGCTGCAAGCAAGAGTCTGCTCACAGCGTGTACAGTTGGGTGTCAACATCTGGGCGGATGGTATCGGGATACCCAGCTGAGAGCAACCTCCACCCTCCCTCTGGCACGCGCATTCGGGAGTGGGGATGACATATGGTGCCTGTATTCAAGAGGACAAGTGCTTACAGAGGGGTGTTCACGATGGGGAAAGGTTTATAGGTTTCCAAAATATTTCCAGAATAAATTGGTACTTCGAAATCTGCCTTCACCTTAGGCAGTGCCGAAATGGAATTTTTTTTAATTTCCACTCCTTTTTTTTAAACCCCTTGCGGCAATAGTTTGTCTTGTCAAAAAATATTTCAGTGACAAAAGTTTTACAAACAAATTTTAAGATTTACAAACAATTAAAACGGATTTGATAGTTTACCTAATAAAGGATTTAACCATGTTTTTATTATACCCCTCAATTTTTTAACCCCTTAAAGCGATGGTTTGTCTAGTCAAAAATTGTTTCAGTCAAAAGTTTTAAATAAAAATTATAACATTAATACACAATTCGTACGAATTCGATGTTGTGCCTACGAAAGGAGTTATAATTTTTATTGTCTTCCAACCTTGTTTTTTCAATCCCTTGCCATTGTGGTTGACCTTATCAAAAACTTATTTTGACATACGATTTTGGTATTACTCCTACGATTTATAATGCATCCAAATAAATGTGATATTTTCCATATTATGGGAGTTACAGCGGTTTTCTGTTATTTAAAAAAAAATCCTTCCCAATATCTACCCCTTTAGTCGGATATTCAACTGAGATTTTCTACTACCAGATTTTATGTACCTATCATTTTGGAAGACATTTGTGATAAATAGTGACAGTTAAAATGTCCACAAATTTAGGAAGTATACATAAATATACATATTTTTTTTAAATGGTGTTTTAAAGGTCTATAGACCATGAAACGAAAAACTTTATAAACATTTTCCGAAAGTCGCACCATGGTAACGGCGGCGGGGTACAATGTGACCGTAGCGTCAAGCGACCGTACTATATCTACTGGCTACAGCAGTTAGCGGAGCCAGCCAATGATGTGGATGCCTTGCCACAGCTAAGGCATGGCCAATAAGAATACTAGGGGCGTATATGCGTTTAACCCTTCCAATTTTCTAACCAATGGTGTGCCCCGATTATAAAACACGTATTTTGAAAGCTTCGTGCGTAAACCGCATAAAACCAAATCTTAAAACTAACAAATGATGAAGGAAAATGTGGTCGCGCGTCAGAGGGCCGTACGCGCCGTGTCTCCGAAGCGTCAAGTGACCGTACAACATCTGCTTGGAGGAAGAGTAGTCTATCTCAGCGCACTAGGCGTGTTCTGCGGGCAGTGTGAGGAATATTAGATAGGCGTTATGGTATAGGTTTTCTAAGGTAAAGTTCCTACAATTTCAATTTAGTGTGTAATGTATATAGTGTGTTATAAAAAAGTTATCTTACTTTAATCGCATTAGTTGTAATGCGTAGGTAACATAAACTGTTGAGATAAACATTTATATATGACATTTCATGTAAATTATTCTCAAAAGCAAATAAACTAAAAAAAAAAAAACACTAATTAGAATTAATTAAAATCGGGCTTCTGCAGGCTTTAATGATTTTGTTGTCAACGAAAATTGTTACGCATTTCTCAAGATTTCAAGTATAATAATTCCGGTAATACATTGTAGGTTATTTAAAATGTTATTCTCGTGTAATAATATGGTCTTTATGGCATAGTCTACGCATGCCTTCGGTGTTTGTAGAATGTAACGTAGGCCTACATTATTTTCTAATATGCGCTATAAATATTTGGATTGTTGTATCAATGTTTCTTAGCGACCGGTATTTAGAAGATATTAAACCTCCCATAGTATGTTCGGTAAATTTCAGACTTGGGCTCTTGTAGTACTTTTTGTGTTTAAATACCATTGACCATTGCACACTAGCACTGTTCTGGCGTTAAATAAACAACAAAATCTGCTTTGCATTTGGTTACAACTTCTGCCTCGCAGTTAATTTGGCTTCATATTGACGACACTTGAACTGTAACTGTTGAAATTCTTTTCCCACAAGAACGCGTAGAGGTTTACTGCCTGTAATACATTAAAATTTCCGAATTAAAAAATATAATATATTTCAGGCATCTTTCATTCGTAAAATTTTGTAAAACCACTAAATTTCTTCGAAAATTCCAAGCACCTGTAGACTGACCTGTTGCTGACTGACTACCTTTCAGGGTTGAAATGATATTCTGGGGCTTGTTTAGCAAATAGACAATATGTAATTCATGTAGCTGTGATTATAATATAAGCATTACTTATATGCATAATCGATTGATGAACGGTTACTAAACAAAGATGTTCTTATTTGGCCCAAGCTTTACGTGATGAAGTATCTGAAAATATCTGCAATATAAGTAGGTACAAATTCAACGAAAACTTATTTCTATGTTGAAATTATAGTTTACGTTACTTAGTAATTTTGAAGTATTTTATTCTTATTTTCAATAATTTTATTTGATTTTACTAAACTTTAAAAAATAATCATACGTGCAATAGGCGTATAAACATTTTGTTTTAGCGTGTAGGAATTCTAAACCAAATTACCGCCTCTAAATGCGTTGAACATACATTACGTGCACGCCTGTAAAAAAAAGATTATATTTCAATGCATTTTCAGTTCATGAATGAGTATTTCATATTCATGTACGAGTGAATATTGTTCAATACCTATTAAATCAATCAATATATAATCAAGACATGTGAATATTACACCATAGATATCAGTTTATTTCATAAGGTTTTATATTTTTGCACTGTAATATCTTAGCTTATTTTACCATTTAAAAAATATTTACGAAACAGGAGTCACATTATAAATTATGATCTGTTAATTTTTAAATGAAAAAAATATTTTTGTACCACATATCAAGAGCGAGCTTTAAAAATTTTACTAACAGCGCATAACAATTTTTAGGTTTCTGATACAGCAGGTGAAGAAATATTGAGACACATACAGTGTATGATACGTACATAAAATTTGTATAATTATTTTTACCGCACTGTAGTCTGGCTTGCCTTTTTAACATTGGTACACAAACAACAATATTAGCAATGTTATTTTTATCGATCGATGTCACCAGCCTACTGAAATAAATAGTACCCTATTTTTTCCAATTTCAGCCTGGACTATATTTCTTCAATTAAGCTCGGTGAGAACATGGAATGAAATCACTTGTTTTAACTTAAGAGTGGTCAGGTTGAAGTGAATAATCACGTAAACACCTGTTAATTTGTCTTCTGGAGTGGGTATGACTCGTCCTTGCAACTATCTGTTGTTTGATTAATGAATGTAATTTTTCTGATTTTTTCCTTATTTTTCAAGACAACTTTAAAAATAAAATTTTTCGATATATTTTACAATATTGCAATATTTTATGTTGTGAAACTAAGGCTAACTTCTTGAATATTTTGATCATTTCATGATATTTTAGTTGGTCATTATGTTGCTGTGATACTTTCACACTCTTGTTAACTATATACCGCCACAAATTTGATTGATTTTTATGTATTTGATTGTATTAGGGGACTTAAATCACCAAACTGATGCATAATATATCAATTACGGGTGCTACCTTGTATCATTTAGTAACTAATGGAACGCTTAAAAATTCCATAGAAGCAATATTGTTTATGATAGATAAAATTAGACCTAGTAAATAAACGATCATTTTAATGCAAAGTAATATTTCATTAAAAAGAATTTTTTTTTTTTTTTTTTTTTTTTAGACTTTTAAAATTTGACTAACTCACTTCTTAAACATATTGTGTGTGATCTGTTCCTAAGTAAATACAAAATAATAATCATTAATGTCAATTTATTTGTTTTTTAAAAACTGCGTTACTCTGCAAAACTTTTCTAAAATATGAATTGGCGGTATTTTGGTTAAGAATTTAGTTTTCAAAGTTCTTCCTTCAGTAGCGAGTTGTGTAATTATTGCTGTGTGTTTGGAAACTTTGTTTTGTGTTTTTATTCTGCTAGTTACTAAGCCAGCTTACTTTGTATGTGATTCAGTGTGAAACTTCTAAGAATAATGAAGCAAAGTAAAACTATATTAATTTCCTTTAGGCACCTAATCGCATGATCATCCGGTCTCTCTTCTATGATAAAGCTGTTATAGATACGCATACAATTTATATAATAACAGTAACGCACTCATACATATACAGTGGTAGTACTTAGTACTTGTTTCATCTCCCACTGGTGCAGATAAGGTGGTGTTTCATATGCGGGATTCGAAAGATAACGTTTACTCATGATCTTGCTAGTAACTATTACTACAAAGGTACTATTTCAAATTCTATTAAATAGTTTGATTTGAATGAGCAGTATAAATTGTAGTTTTTCGAAAATTTACTTTTTTTTAATAGGATATGCATACCTACTACCTAACATTTAGTTACGAGTTCAAAGTATAAATGTTATGTTATTGATTACTGGCTAAATTTGGTTATTACAACAAAACAGTTTTTTGAATGATTTTTGAGGTTCCACGAAACAACTTTTTCGGCTTACTTCTGAAACTCCTATAGAACAATTTTGCTTGTAATGTTACACTGATGTGTTTTATGGGTCTAATAATATTTGTTGGTTCAACTTTATTTTTACTGAATTTTTTAAAAATAAACACTGCAGTCATATTTAAATCATTTTGTAGAGGCGATATATTTCTATCGCCATTGTGAATCATAGGTAGCCGGATGGTGCCGAATGGTATCATGCAAACAAATAACCTTTTCTTTTTCATAATTAAGAACAGTTTACCTGTGTTTAAGAGTTAATTGTTTGTTATTAATGAGTTTTAAAGCTGATTTTATGCCAGAAGTAAATAATATTTTAGAATGTTAATTCGACCATTTTTTTTAATATCGCTGTTACTTGACCATCGCAGCACTGTGCAATAGAGAAAAAAAAAATTGTGTCAGAGACTAAGGTGCATTTTTTTGTGGTTATAAATTAAGATTAAGATTAATTAAGATTTATTGCAATACCTGTAAAGTCGTTGCTAGAGATATACTGAATCAATCACTTGCAAGTGTGCAGTGTTTAATATATTTTATATGTATAGAATTTATTGAATTAACGATGCGAGAAAAATGCCTAAGTAAATGTTAATCTAAAACGTATTCCACGAAACGATTAAAAATCTAGCAAAAAAACTACATAAAAATTTCTGCCATATTTTAGCTACAAGTTAGTGACAAAAACTATTGATTTCTCATTAATGGCCCTTTGTTTATTCTGTATGAAACTGGTGATTCTGTACATAAAAATAATATAAAAATGCATAGTACAAACGTTTTTCTGGGTGACTATTTGCATAACGCATAAAAACATTTAATTTTTAGGTTCCCAACTAAGCTTAGAGGTTTTAATGACACCGAACACATTAAGAAAACGTATACCTCACATAAAGTAATTAAAGATTACTTATGACGTAAATGAAAGTGCATTTCATCCTCTGAGGCTTTTCATAAAATTACTAGCGGACCAGACGTTGTTCTGTTCAAATGTTTTAAATTCGAAAATTAAAAAAAAAGTTGTAACTGTTTGGACCGTTTTGATTTAATTTATAGAAAAAAATATTAAAATACCTGGCGCCATCACATGTACAGTTATCACAACTCCACCCATCTATTGCTTGTGGGTGTATTACTATACTTTAATTATTGTAAGTAATATGTATTTTTATTTTGTACATAAATTATAATTTATTTTACAAACTGATATTTTTATTTACGAAAAGTCGTTCAGTACGTCTTCAGTTGCATAGAATAAAAGGAGAACTGCCAATTTAAAATTGTAGGTTATGTTGATTGTTATTGATTGCACATGTATACATCATTAAAAGTCATGAAAAATCGTGTAAAATACTCACTTCAATACTGCACCTCACAAATTTTGCAAAAGGTATATTTTAAATTACACTTTAGAACGTTATTTCAATAAATAATAATATAATATTCTCAACAAGCGCACAATTCTATTTTAATTTTAATGAATAACAACACTAAGCTTCAACGCAAGTAAATGATGTGCGAAAATGCAAAAAAAAAAAAAATCCTAAAATCCGATCGCAGCGCTGCCTACCGGATCCAATTGTGAACCTATAATGATTGCTTGACGTGCTAAGTAAATAGAGTTAATAAATATTACAGATTTAAAATTGTATTACAAAACTTGGAATAATATTACTGAAAAATATTTAAAACATAAATAAATGTATCTTTTGTTTTTATTGTGACATTTATGACCAATTCTTATATCCAAATAAATGATCAGCATATTATAAACAAACTTTCTACACTTTGTTTTATCTGACAACCTTCGTTACCTTCTTAAACTTTCCTGATTTGAAGTTTAATCAATCAAATATTTAGGTTAAATAAGAGAAACAAATGAATCGCGTGAAGAATAACAAATTGTTAATACCGTCTCTATAACAACCCTAAATAAACCAGCTATTAAAAAATTCATGTAAATCAAAAAATAATTTGAAAATGGTTATGGAATCCAAAAAAAAATAAGTGAATCTAAACCATTCTCGAATCCACTGGAACATACACAAAAAAATTTCATCAAAATCGGTCCTGCCATCAACTTATATACTGTTCAACCTATCGCCATGGGTAAACAGAAAATCATAGGTCATAGACATACAAACAGTAATTGTGTCATTTCTCTGGGTCCACCGCACTGTCATATGGCGCTATCCATTTTCCTTTAACTCGCGGACAAAAAATATCACTCAGTGTTCAGCCCTGACAACGCCAGGTACTGCAGCTAGTATAATATAAATATGTGTTAAAATAAGTCTCCGAGATTACTGCTTGTCTCAGTAATTGATTACTAAATGTATTTTAGAAAATCAAAATAATTTTCAAATAAAAGTGAGATGCTATCGTTCTCGGTATATTTATTATTTTTATATATTAGTGTGCTTAGTGGCTTACACTCCAAACCCCATAATTATGTTATTCAGTACAGAAATATTCCTGGTAGTCAAATCTGAGAAGAAATTTACCTATCTCGAGTTGTTTCAAATAATAAGTACCCATAGCTTGTTCTTACATTGGTTTTGGGTATTTGGCACTGGATATAAAATTCTTTGAAACTAGTTTATTTCTTACAAATTATGCAAATGTGGAATATCCATAACTTGGCTTGGGTTTAAAAACACGCAATGTGGCATGAGTTATATTGAGAACACACTATATTTTCTTATTGTGCCATTTTGTGTATTTTGTAATGTTACTAAATAATAAGTTTAAAATTGTAAAGATTAATATGAACCCTTTGAAAGTCTTGCTTACTATCTTATTTGTCTTGTTTTGTATCATTCTGCTCAATAGCGAAACAGACTTTGTACTTGACGTAGCGACTTGTTTTCAAACATCTATCATGACAAAAGTAAAAACATTAAAAACTTAAAGACTGCCAACTTACTAATTTCATTACTCAATTTTGACATAAAGCAAACAGAAAACCAATTACACTAGCAGACAATTAAAATATTAGGCTACACCTTTTATAAGTTCTTAATGCATTAAACTATACTTTTGCGCTGGCGTTGCCAACTTGGCTGGGAGTTTACTGGACAATTTTACTCTATATACAGTAATGGGCAGAGATATCTTCAAGAAATGATTTCAAAAGTGTTCAATTAAGATTAAATTGACGGAATATCATCACAAAAACAAAATTACTTCTCTGTGACTATTTTTTTAGAACTGATTTTAAAACTATTTGTTTAGCATGTGTGTATGATATATTGATAGGCATATACTATGCAAATCAAAGCATATAACCATTTTCAGCTTGACAATTATGAACAGAAATTAAAGTTCTGAAGTGAACTTTATTAAAAACATCTTACTCAATCCCTTACAAATAACTTGATACCGCGATAATACTTTTTTTTTGAAATTGTTTAATCGAAATACTAATATCGTCGCTAAAGTATTACGTTACATAACATCCATTCACTATAAAGTTCCGCTTGAATCATAGTGAAATAAAATTCCTCGCCGAAAGCCATTTATTCAATTAATCGGTCTTTGCCATGATATTTGATTCTTGGGCGATTATTCCCTAATTTGAATTCGTTTAAACGTTGCGCCTTTCGTAAACAAAATTATATTGGAGAGTACAATCATTTTCTTATTGCTTACATGTTTACCAGCTTCCAAAAGCTGTTGCGCTTTACACTGAAAGCCAGAGTATGACTCGTCTAGCACCGAAGAGTAATGCAGACAGCGTATGTCTTAAAGTAACAGGAAACCAGGGATAAATGACCTCGCTTCCAGGAATGGCTCTACCTGATAGCTTACGTTTGGCAACATGACAGCCCAACCCCCATCCTGCCACGAGACTTTGGAAATAATGTTAAGAGGGAATACCCACGCCTAATAGAAAGAGAGGTCCAACGTGGGAGAGAGACAGAAATACGAGTGACCTTTCTTACCTGAACAGTACAACTAGCTCAGACCAACAATGGAGTGGACCCGTTGACACATCGCACGGGATTAAAACGGTACTCTACTCTCATCATTTAAAACCAAGTAGCGTCGCAGATCGCTTAGTGTCAGCATGAATGGTCACGAGCACGGTTTACACCGCGAAGAACCTCAAGTAGAATTCGAGCCCATCATACATCAGGACGTTATTGCTGCTAACGAAGAGACAGAAGAACTTCAACAGCCACTAGTACATGCGGCAACAGATGAAACACATCATTCAGAAATTCTACCCGGCAGCTCCAAGGGTTCTTCTATATACCATGATGGAAGAGGGTATTTTTTTTACAGTGAAAGGCAAACAAAATACACAAGGTAAGGTTGCTTTTATTTGTAGCATAGTCATTGACTTAATTTAGATTTTTATTGTAAACTTGTGAAAGAGGCTATAAATAAGATACTTAAATGTCATAAATATAGTTTTAAAGATATTTCAGATTGCGTCTTGTTTCATAATAATTATTAAAATTCTCAATGGAATAGTAACGTAAGTTTCATATGTTTCGAATACATTTGTTATTACTGTAAATATTACGTTCGTATTCCAAAACCAGCACATTAATACAAACATCAGGCGACTAATACCAACTACATTCATGCGTTACGCATAGGCGTACCCAAGAATTTTTTGCGGGGGGTGTTCTTCCAGATTTTTTAAAAAAAACTGCATAAACACCAAAAATTAATAATTTTTGAGTAAATAAATAGAATAGTCTCAAATTTCATTTTTTTTTAACCAGGGCTATTGTTGATATGTAATTTGTACGTAATTTTTCTTTCAATTAATTTAAGTAAGTTTACATTACAATATTAAAATACCTACAAAACCATATATATAATAAAAAATAATAAGTTAACTTAACGAATTTACGTACGCACTTTACAAACTTATTCCTAATAAGTTGACGACATGACAATAGAATAATTGCTGTATAATTTGATTATAAGGGTGTTAGCAACTAAGGCCGGAATTACAATAGCCCTTCCATCCGTCATCCGTCTGTCAATTACGTGACCTGCGCCCAATAAGATAGACCGAAAAATGTCATCCACTCGTCCGTCTAAAGCTTGGTAACTTTATACTTTTGACGGGTGAACGGATGAAACTATAACCTCCTAATGTCTTCTAGGTGTTTGCATATAAAATATTATATTAAAATGTATTAAAGTTTGTTTAATTGTTTAGCTGATTCCAAAAACATTTCTTAGCTTACGTTTAGACACATTTCAAAAGCTCTTATTTGAAACAAAGATGGTCTAAGTCACGGAAGTATTATAATTACGTATGATAACTCCGGAAATGTAAAAATACATACCGAAACAAAAAACACTCTGAGTTTAATGAGTTTGAAGTATTTACTTTACATAATTGTTTAAAAATATAATTAATTACATATGATAATTTCCCCCCCCCCCCCCCCAATTGTTAGATTTTCTCAACAGTTGTCAGCATTGACATGGAGAAATATTATGACGGATGAGCGGAGTGTTGTAAATCGCCAGTCAACCTCCGTAGCGTAGTCGGATGCACACCGGCTTATGGTGGGAGAGGTTTTGGGTTCGAGTCCCGGGTAAGGCATGGGAGTAAAATTGAGACTTATTAAAAATATACACTTGCGATAAAAGATGATGAAAAATAATAATGAAATTGATATTTCTGGCTAAAAGGATACCACTCAAGGCAAAAATCCAAGCAGTGAAGTGAAGTGAATTTGTATATCGCTTGGCGGCTGACGGACGAACGGATGACGGACGGTTGCGACGGGCGGTTGTAATTCAGGCTTTACAATTCAAGTGTAGCAAAAAGAATTAAATCTTTATATATAAAAATCTCGTGTCACGATGTTTGTCCGGGCCAATTTCCGAAAATACTGCATTGATTTTAATGAAATTTCGCACAAATATTTGTAACTTTATCCAACTTTATGTATAGGCTACATTTTATTTCGATTAATGACATCGTTTTCCGAAAATCAGCTCCCAAGTGTGGTTAAGCACAACGGGATTTTGCATCGTTTATGCCTTCTGCGTCTTCATAGCAACGGGCATCGCTTAGATCGATTTTTTTTTCAATTCGAGGCATATTTATGTATAGATTTAGTTATTATTTTATGTAAAAATATTTAAATTAAAAAATATATTTGTGCGAAATACCACTGACTGACATTACGATTGACTTGAAATCTTTCAACTGATTGAAACTTAGCATAGTTACTCTTTTTGTGATGTATGTAGACGCTCACTAAGAAAATCAGCTCCCAAAGGGAGTTTTAGGGGTGTAAAATATCAAAATTCCAGTTTTTGGTAGAAAATCACCATGGCAACGGCTGTTGCTTTGTTAATGCTTCATTCGTCTCTATGGCAACAACTAATTCACAGTTAGTGCAGTCATCACCGTTGAAATTTTACGGGGACTTTAAATATCAAAAATTTCCCTTTTTATCATTTTTATATCCTACAGACTTGAACTTGACAGCAATGTTCCTCATGTTATGCAGGATGAGGTTTTCCGAAAATCAACTCCCATGGGTGGTTAAACCCGGGCAACAGTGGGACAGCGGGATCTTGCATTGTTTATGCCTTCTGCGCCTCCATGGCAACGAGCATTGCTTTGATTTTTTTTTCATTTGAGGTGCGGCAGTGGCGTACCCACAAGGAGGGGCATGTATAATGAGCGGCGCAAGTGTTCTGCCTGTAGACTGCCGTAGCGAAGTACGGGTACATCATTTGTACGTTGCGTGCTCGAGAATCGGGAAATCATCGGTGCTACTAGTTTTCTCTCCGGTATATTACAAAGCATTGTAATAAATTTTTGTCGAAATTAATTGCATTTTATTTCATTTATTATTACTGTAAATGGGCTATTTAGTCTCATTATTCCCCCATTAGTATAGCCGTGCGAAGCTGGGTCGGGCAGCTAGTATATTATATAGTATATTAAATTATATTGTTCTATAACAATATTCGCTAAAAACACCTACACATTGAGTTGAGGACATTAAGCTACTGACTCAAACACAACTTCACACCACGTTGCACTCAACGAGGTCCCTTTCATCTGAGGCGAGAAATTTACATTTCAGCTTTTCAATGTTTGTAACAGTCATTTAAAATTACGCACCTTGCGATAATCTAACTTTTTTCTTCGTGTTATACGTACAGATGTACAGTATTTAAATTAAAGTACCTGACTTGACAAAACGATCAAAAAACGTCCCAGAGTTTTGTATGAAATTAGGTCGTAATCACTACTGTTACTCAATGCCCAATTCTACTAAGCAAATCTAAAACATAATCAAAGTAGAGTTGAACTGATTATTTAATAGACCAATCACCGCGATTTGAGAATTTAGACTGACCTATAATGAACCAACCACTGCAATTCAAATTTGTTTACTTTTACTTACCAATTGGGCTGCTTGGTGACGTTATTTCTCTCGTTGCTCTGTGTTTAGAAATTGAGCTCGAATGACATGAGTGTTCATTATTTTATTGCCTTATTTCGGGGGGGGGGGGGTATTGAACCACCAAACACCCCCCCCCCCCCCCACCCTGGATACGCCTATGGCGTTACAGATGGTATTTCACGGAATATTATTGAAGATTTTGCTTTAAATATAACGTAATGGCTGCACACATCATGAACATAAAAACAATCAAATTACTTAACTGAATTTCTCAGGTGCATACTTTACCCGTATTTGAATTTATACAATTGGTCATTTAGTAGACCAAATTGTGAAGCCACTTTTAATTCGCACTAAAAACCAAATACTGTATGTTAATATTAGTAAATTAGTAACTGAAATACTCGTTGAAAGTAAATAATATATTTTATCATAAATGCATTTAGCAGTAAATTTGACAAAATGAAATAATTAATATTAAACAATAATTTTAAATTTATATTGGAAGTATTAATTACATAGCAGTAATTTAATGATTTAAGGAGTTACTAGATAGCCTACATAACATTTTGTAACAAACAACGAAATTTTTTAAGTAATGCAAAGAGCGTCGCGTATCTTTTCATGTAACTTATTCAACACAGCATGTATTAGGTGATTCAGTCAGCGGCATAGATTCATGTTTTTCTTTCCTTTTTTTTGGAGGGGTGGGGACATAAAATTTAGTTATTTAAATGCTAGTACCTTCGTGAGTTAAGTATAAAATTTCTGTTTATTTTCAAACAATGCTTTGTATGTAATTTTTATTTGACACCTGATCTACTACTATATGTCCTCACTGCAAGTACACGTATTTTATAAACCTGAAAATAGTATAAATAAAACAACTGGAAGTACTTAAAAATATTGGGGGGAGGGGTGCGTGTCCCCCACGTCCCCCCCCCCCCCCCCCCGGGTCATCACCAGGGACACCTGTATGTGTATAGTTTTGTGGCGAGACTTGTATTTTCATTGAGCCAAATTATGTAAGGGTTTTGTAGAAACATGAGAGTCAATCATTTTGTTGGTCAGTTTACAGAGGAAATTAAAAAAACTTCTATAGAGTATGATACAATACAAATGTATGTAAAGCAGGTATGAAGCGACCACACAGTGAGCAGTTTCTCCGATACGTTTACGTGATTTACGGTCTAGCAATAGTGCATACCGTGCATATGCTTGTATGGAAAAAAAAAATTCCATTGGAAACGGGTTTCACTTCAGATAAAAACGCAACCTCAGTGTTATAGAACGTAGTTCTGAGATCACACGAGATGTAAAACACAACAATGTACCTCGTAAAAGTTACTTTACTTAATCAAAAGGTGCAACGAAGAGGTTTTGTATACATGTCTCAAAGGAACGTAGGCGGATAACTTATTCCCAGAACGTCTTGCTTAACCCGTGCTTGAAACAGTGCTTATAATAAATGCCTGATTTGAGACACAGTTTTCAGATCTAAAAATTAAGACAACGTACTTAAAAATTCTGACTAGATGAAAAGTGTTTATATTCTTTCAATGAGTTAATATCAAAATTAACCATTTTCTATAGGAAATAATTACTTGTTAATAATACTAAGAAAAGTAAATGTGTTATTGCAAAACATTACCACCGTCAGAGAGTCAAAAACGTAATACCTGAGACAACTGATCGTGTCTTTATACAGATTCCAATTTACTATCGTCATTAGGTATATAGGCGTAATATGCCACATAACACGGGAAAATATATGTTTTGCTAAGTGATGAATATGTGAGCAACAATTACACAGTTGAGTTTGACGTTATACCATTGCTGTATGCCTGTTGCTAGTAATGAAAGGTATAGTAGTACCTGAGAATAAGTTAAGTGTTCTGGTTCAATAACTGTAAAGTAATAAAACTTTAGCATCATTTCGTTTAACACAAAAAATATATATATATAAATAACATTACAATTCTCAAAAAGGTTCATTTACACATAATATATCAATTAGCACGTACTCCCATTATAATATTTTTCTAAAAAAAGAATTTTATAAATTCATTCAATATGCCCAACATTTAAAAAATATTTTATTTTGTCTTTGGGAGGAATTTTAATATTTCTGAAATGGTAGTGTTATATTAAACTACTGTAATACATTACTGGCAACAAAAGAATTTGGCTCTTAAAATATAGCCATGATGCTATAAATAATATTTACAGTTAACAGACTAGGCTACATCACATTTGCCTATGGTTTTTACCGCCGTATTTTTTTTCAGGCAGCTACGCTGCACGCGGAAGAGGGATGGATGTCGTGCGCGGGCAACAATGAAGCTGGAAGCAGGTGCTCAAATAAATGCTACTGTTGGCAGTCCCATGCATTCTCATGCCCCGGAACCCAATCTGAGACATTCTTATGTATTCCGTGAACAGCTACGAGTTCGTTCCTGCAATGAGGCGACTGACTTGAGAAGGATTTACCAGGAAGAATCTTATAGGTTCGAAATCATTATAATTGGTGATATTTTTTAAACCATTGAAACATTAATATTATGCAGTAGCAATGGAAGTGAGTCCAACAACAATAAGACAGAATCCCGGAAGGAGCAATACAAAATCCATTCTGCTTCGTTAAACGCACAATGCAACGCGGGAGTAAATCTTTACAGCCATGTGTCCCTGAAAGTATTGACGCCTTCGTCGAAACTTTCAGGAACATAAATTGGGAACAGTTGCATCATTTAGTCAACCATGATGGACTGTGGCGTGATGCAGTTCTGGATGTAAACGGGCGAACTCTAGTACGTCGTCTTCTGCAACACAGCTTTTCTGCAGGATCTTTCATAAAATTCCAGGGAGATGACTGATATAGCCATTGATGCAACGTTTAAAGTTGTACCGCAGCAACCTGCTGGCTTCACACACCTGTTAACTATTGTTGCCTTCTCGCATAATGTTGTAAGTACTACAGCAACTTCTCAACATATTACTAGAACATATGTATGCTAAAATACTCAAAAGTATTCTCCCAGGTTCGCACTTAATTGGACATTTCTCATAACAATATATTACGAAGTGCCTTGTAGTAATTTTACAAATATTTATGTAAACACAAACCAGAGGATATATGGTAATAGTGATTGTAAATAAGTAAAACTATAATATTTATTACAAATTAATTGGCAAAGTTAGTAGGTCTAAGTGAATTATTTTATAATTATCAAAATAAGAATTGACATAATAAACAGATATTTCCATTAAAAAAAACAACATTATATATTAAACGAGGTGAAAGAAAACATAATTAGTACAATGAACAAACCAGACTTTACAATAATTATAACATAACCTATAGCTACACAGTTAACAATGTTCTGATAATAGCATATATTATAAAGAGGTTCCTTGTTTATTTTTTCCCCTTAATTTTCTGTGTCTATAATTACATTTAAAACTTTTATAGGGATTTCCAGTTTTCTTTGCACTCATGTCATCGAAAACCCAGGAGGCATATACATCCATCCTTCGCAAATTTAAGGACTTGACGCCTACTTGGGAAATCTCCACCGTTATGACAGACTTCGAACGTGCACTCATACACAGCGTTAACAGCGTGTACCCAAATGCTTCGCATCATGGATGTTGGTTCTACTTCTGCCGGGTAAGTTTTACAAAGAGTGTAGGCTGTATTCTGCGGTATTTTATCGCAAAACAGGTAGTGGAGACCGGGGCTAGTTGCAACAGGGGTACGTTGCAACACGGCTTATACTAACGCAAATTCCAGCTCGAGAGTAGCGCCAGTCTGAGGGAGAATGGAACTAAGATCCAGCCGGACCCGTCAGCAAACCGGTTCGGCTCGCAGAGAGTAATAACCGTTCGTACCCAAAAGTAATTTGTGTCGTGTTCAAGAATAGGTTTTTGTTGTCGTTTTTCGTGACTGCAGGTAGAAACAATCATCTTTATTGAAATAAATAGTTTAATCTTTAATATTTATTTGTATTGTACAGTGATTATGTTTCTATGAATGTGAGGATGTAAATTTCCATTTGAATAAGCAAGAGTCGTGTTGGAGCAAGTTGCAACAGACTGTTGCAACTTACCCCAACTGTGTTGCAACTTGCCCCATACAAATGGAAATACTGTTATTTTAACTTTAAATATTATCTTATCTGATTACAAAACGTCAGTGGAGGTATCGTATTATTTATACATTATCGCGGTGTTAATTTTTGTAATTACTTGTAGATTCACGGGAGTGGTTTTCTTTGATTGGGGACGGCACTATGTCGACGAAGCTAGGTTCTTTCACAATCGACAGTCGTTGCTCGGCGAGTTTGAGCTGACCACGAGTGGGTGGGGGTCTGACGACCATGAGTCAGCTACCCCTGGCAGTTTTGCTTAACAGCAGGCTCGTTTGTTGTCAAATCGGTACATCGGACACGAGCCCTGTCTGGGTTCGACGACCGGGTAACCCCAACCCTAAGGAGAAAATTACATTTGTAGATATTTAACGTAATGCAGGCACGTGTTTATTCCTTTTGATGTTTAGTAGAAAACTTGGATATTTCACCTGCCAGAAATTTTGAGAGAAGCTTCTCTGCATTAGATGACACCAGCTAATATTACTGCTGGATTCCAGAAAACAGGCATTTCATCACTTAACACTGACACATTTTCCGGTGACGACATTCCTTCAGCATTCGTAACAGATAGGCCGATCCCATACGGTTACCCCCAAACAATGCAAAATGATGAAGTTTCCAGTCGTGAGGTAACAGTTGAATACAATAGGCCTATTGATGTATGCGATGCCAATGTTCTCGGAGGTTATGTCCAAATTGGAGAGGAACTGCTAATGGGGTTGGACATAAGAAGAGTATGTATCAAAAAATACCTTTAGATCAAAATGACGCTTCAGGTCCAAGTACAAAGGGGTGTAGTCCAGAAATTGTACGTACATTTCAAAAGCACCCAAGAGAAATGAAAACCCTGGCAGAGGCATCAAGAGAAGAAAAACTGCCATTCTCACTGACACACCAGAAAAGGAGACTTTCGCAGACGAAAAGCGGGCTACTGATGAGAAGAAAAGGAAAAAAAATGAAGCCCAAGAAAGAAGAGTAATAAGCAAGAAGACTGTGCCCAGGGAAAAAGGAAAATCCAAAGGAAAAGTAATCAAAAACAAAAGAGTTTGTAACAAAGTAGCGTTTCAAGAAATCAACTCTGAAGAAGAAGACCAAGATAGTCTGTGTTTAGTGTGTATGGCTAGATACAAACGTGGCGAAGAATGGGTGCAATTTACTGAATGAAAACACTGGGTTCACTGGTTATGTGCTGGTAAAGATCCTTTGTATGTGTGTATAAATTGTGTAACATATTATTCTGACTGTTGGGAGTAAGTGTTGCAACTAGCCCCTCGCTATGTTGCAACTTACCCCAGCCGTGGGGCAAATTGCAACATTCGCAATACTTAATTGAAGCTTAAATTTCTTAAGTCCCTTCATTTCTCAAGTGCACTATATTTTTGTATGTTGTAGACTTATGATATGAAATAATAACTATGTATATTTTGTTGTCTAGAAATACAATACGTTAGTTCTATAGGGCATAACACTAAAATTGTTGCAACTAGCCCCGGTCTCCCTTATACCAAAATGAACTATAAATAAATTATCGTTTCATAATCATATTATCTATAGGACTACGGTATGAACAATGTATGACACGTGTAGGCCCCACAGTTGTGGTGTCAATTCTTCTGTATGTGTTTTACGTACGTACGTGTACGTACGTGTCCCTCAGTTGGTACGCCAATTTTTTTCTGTGGACGTGTGCGTGTTGTATGGGCGCCACACGCCTAGCTGTCACAACTGCGTTTGGCACAGCTAACACGTCTCAGTTACTGATAATGGAATAATGCAAATTTGATTCCTTTTCCGATTTTAATGGGTGTTCGTAGCAAAAATATATTAACTGGCTAATAGTGTAATGTGGTTAACTAAATGGGTATGCCATTAGCACTATAACTGATAATACAAAAAAAAATCAATGTAATTATATACAGTGATTATAATTCGTATTCAACACGTAGTTATGTACAACAATTAAAATGATTAGTTGTGAGACGAATAGGTTTGAATAAAAAACTATATTCAGTTAAATTAATGTTGTACCTGCATAGCCAGACTGACACCAAATTCATATGATTTGATATACTCCAATTAAGACCAGTTTTGATGTTGCTTCGACCTTATTGGTTTCTTAATATGGGCGAATACCGGTGGTAGCTCTCGTTGCGGTAGAGCAGAGACGTTGACACTCAAGACCTCTGGGTGAATCTGTGAATGGTCGCAGGAACTGGTAGAAAGGGTCGCTGTAAGACAGTGCTAACCAAATACGGCTACCGTCGTGTGCGCTTCAGCGAAAAGCCTGGTATGACGCGGTAATGCGTTTACCCTAATTTCTGAGGTAGATGAACTCAGAATTTTCCTAACTGAAAACTCTGCAAACCCTGTAGCATCTAGCTATCGCGGTTGACGCAAGCTTCTTGTTTCCCTTGCGGACACCAAGGTTCGGGCTTCAACTCGCAAAGGAAACGTCTTCTCCCCGTCATGGCGTCGTGGAACTTCCTCTATTCCTTCCTTTCCAATAATAATTATCCCTTCAACTTTCCAGGCTTTGTTGTAGCAACCAGAGAGCTCGCAGCTAGGAGGAAGAATGCCAAACAGTCGTAGTATTATCAAGTGTGATGTAATTGAAACTGTGTATATTTAATGCAAAGATTGCAGAAAAAGGAATTGGTATACAAAGAATACTAAATGAAGACCAGAAATTATTAAATTACTGCAAAAACCAAAGACTAGACATATTGGCTTTCTGTGGATATACCTAGTAGTGTGGTTGCTGGCACAACTTACAATCTAATGTATATTTTAACCTAATAGGTAATTAATTTATAATAACAAATAAAACAGTTAAATAAAACTGTAAAAACGTGACTGTTTACAAATGATTACACAGTTTAAAATTTGAAACATTTGTATACCATCAAGATATACCAACCAACCATTCATTTCTAGCGATAACAACGACTACCGCGTAGAACAACCATTCCATATAACCAAAATAGCTTCCGTCGTTCATTCATTCCGCATTCTCACATCCAATGAATTATTTTGCAGTAATTTGGTAATTTAAACAACTAAAATAGCAATCATATTATCATATGTTTGATTCTGCATACCATATCGATTATGTAAGATGTATGCGTTATGTAAAAAAAACTTTTTTAAATACGGCGTAAACGTTACCAAATCACTCAGGCAGTACGAATTTATATTACCAAATTACATACGTCATGTGAAACCACAAATTACATAAAACGTCAGTTATTTACATATATGACTGCGTATTTAAGTTACTTAATATTTTATAAACAATCATCAACAAATTCGGGTTACGCTGAAGTAGACAGAATTTGGTTAGCGATTTATGACGTAAGATTACATTTTAAAATTTAAATATACGTGTTTTTTAGTGTTAGTAAAGTTGTACAGAGCGTTTGGAACCTAAACTCTAGGCATATTTTCACTTAGTTAGCTAAAAAGTATTGTATAATTTGTTAAATTCCGAGGTTTGTTACAGAAAATTTGAAATGGTAATTTAATTACATAGTAATATTTTATGTCACATTAATTCTAAAATGTTTTTGATTTGGGGCCTTTTTACGCAGAAAATTGATGGAAATCTACACTTATCTATGGTGGTGGAGAAGCAACACTTTAGAACTGTATTTCACACACATATATATCCGATCGAATTGTTTTCAATTATAACATTTGTGTTATTAATTTTAACAATGAAACATGCAAAATTTTCAATGCAGTGAAACTTAGACTTTATAAATTTACAATTTTTATAGTTGTCAAGTTTTAAATTGTTGATATAGTTTCTCTTAAGAAGTTGCATTGCAACAACAATACGTTGAAAATAAATACCATTTTCAATATAAATAAAAAATATGCGAAAACCAATGTTAAAACCGCTTATGCCATAGTTAGAACTTATATTTATGACATTGACGCTGACAAAATGTGAGAAAATGTTGAAGACATTCGCAGAAGTTAAAAATGCATATATAGGCCTATATATTTATATGCCTATATATTAATATGGTGTTAAATTACTTATGGTTATAATCTGAATTAACTTATTCACCTCCTACAAACAACACAAGGCAATACCAATTAATACGTTCTCTGATAAACAGATCGGAGTTTATGTGTAGTATGAGTGTGTAGCAAGATAAGGGGTAGAGAAAGTGTTTATTTTATTTTACAGGCTGTGTGGCGCGCAGTTATGAGCAATGGTCTGACGGCATCTTGTCGTGAAAATCAAGAGGTTGCAACAGTTGTGAAGATGATAATGGCAGTTCCTCACCTACCGGCGGAAAGAGGGCTGCCGTACGATGACATAATTCCTCCTGTAAGTATACACGATGGTATTACGGCCATCGAAACGTACGCAGAAGAGAAAGGTATTGGCCAGCGAATGCAGCCTCTTTTGACTTACATCAATAGATATTGGATGAGGATTGCCACACCTCATACTTTTAGTGTTTTCAACTTGCCGAGGCGGACTAATAATTCACTGGAGTCATTCCACTCCAAAATATTGGGAGTAATGGGACCTCATGTAAATATATGGCGTTTTGTGGTGTTTCTGTATGAATTTTTGACTTCTTTCCGTCTGGAATACCGTGCAGTACTTGCTGGGAACGATATTAGAAAGAATCACCGTGGAGCAAGAAACACCCAGACAATTCGGCGATGCATGGGTAAGTTGTTGAGGCGGGAGTACACAACATTAGAATTTTTGAGGCGTGCATGCCATACCTTAGATGGACTGTTCAAAGTCTTCACAAGACAAAATGCTCTAGCACATGAGCTCGGTTTAGGTGCAGACAGGGAACACGATGCAGAAGAAGAGGGACTGCTAGCAGCACGTGAACAGAGAGTTGGGCCTCCTCAAAGACCGCCTACCCCACAAGTTGATGAAGCTACCGCAAACACGCTTTGTAAAGTGTGTTTGATTGAAAGGGTAACACACGTAGTTTACCCTTGCGGACACTTCGTTTTGTGTGGAAGATGCAGCGACATACTCCAAGAACAGGCTGAAAGGGCTCGTCAAGAACAAGCTGCTAGGAATGACCCCATCCTGGAACAACCGGACATAAATGCTGAACTTCGTTGCCCTGTATGCAGAAGAGATACAGAAGGCATAGTTCGTGTATTTTTTTAATTATTAATATTATACGACCTGAAATTAGTTCTTATTTTGGGTATTATGGTGACGCAGGCATATAAAGTTAATGAGTTTCTGTGATAAAATTTTAGTGCTAGCATAACTACAATTTCTTTCAAACATGTTGTAAATTGATATAATATTCTATTTGATATATTGCGCCGTCTGGATGAGAAAAGTGCTTTTTTTAACATTATCTCCCTTTTTAAGATACTAGCATAACATTGGACTTGGCGTACAGAAATATTTTTATTCTATTTTGATGTACAACGAAAAATCATGCACAATATTTAAATTTGTCAATAAATCTTCAACCTAGTATTTAAAATAAATTTTCATTTAAAAATGTCATTTAGTTTGCAGTGCGCCGCCTGGATTATAATTTTTATTTTATTTGTTTATGCCGTTGTAAATCATGTCAAATATGATTCCTTAATTTTTACAATGTTTTTCCAGGTATTTTTTACCTCTTTCTATGTAGTTCCTTCGATTTTAAGTAACATATTTTGTGTACCTTCTGTATAATCATGTATGATGATTTTTAGGATTAGTTTGAGGGAGTTCAATTCGTAAAACCCTAATACTTTTTATACAGATGCTAATAATTTTTATTACACTCTCGTCGATTTCGTCCACTCGTCAATATATTTGAGACATGGTGATGTTGAAATGACATATATAAAAAGCCAAGAACTGAGCCTTGTGTCCAAAAGTATTCTTCCGTTGTTAGTATTTGATTTAAAATATTGTTAACGTTTTTAGTCATAGCTTTTGTACCACTGGCAGGAGTCATGTGACAATCCAGCAGTCGTCAATTTGGGGTTAATTGTATCAAAAGCTTTGATTAAACCAATAAATATTGCAAACGTTATAATTCCTTCGTCCGTGGCTTTGTAAAAATAATATATTACATTTTATAAAGCTATATGTACTATTATCGGGTTGAAATCCTGACCATCTCAAGTGCATCAATATATTATCATTCAGATAAATTGATAACTGGGAGTTAACAATATTTTATATAATTTTTTACATTACAGATAAAATGCTGGTAGGGCGTAAACCATAAAGTTGGGTAAGACTGCTGACTTTATAACATCTTAAGTATTTTCGATTGTTTCCAGTTTACGGAGAAAGAGTAGTTTAATCATGTGTTTTTGCTACAATATAGTAAGGATTACAGAGTTTTAACGTGTATATCAATGTTATCTACACCCACGCATGACGTTTTATATAATTAACATACATTACAAATACTTTAAACAGACATGCATGGGTATGGTACGAATTCTATAAAAATGTTTAGGGGCCAGATCACCAAACGATAACCGATATTTATTACAGAAAAACATTTTTATTTAGATCAAATCAAACAATAATGACTGACTACAATACCTACTTGCTTAATAGCTTTTGTATGCGCGAAGCTACTCTAATCTCACCCGAAAATCAGGCCTTCAGATTTCAGCTTTCTTAGATAAATTTAAATATACCTATAAAAATACAATTCAATGGTATACTCAGTACCTACACTGAGATGTTGTATTTTAGAGTACGTAAAACACACATTTCATTTTTTTTCGGTGGAGCCATAGAAAACATAATTTTGCTATACAAAATAAGTTGTTGGCTTTCCAAAAGGGCAAAACGTAATACACAAAAATAAAATTATCTCTCATCACAAGTAATCATTCTGGAATTGATGGTATTGTACCAAAACATGGTCACATAAACAGGGACTGTACATGTTTTATTATCTGTTATTTAAATTTGTGTTTTTTTATGGTAGATGAAAATTGTACAGTTACACCTATCAGTAACTCTATGACTATAGAGTAGCTATTGATTTTGTTTATTTCTCATAGCATTATGTCCATGTTGCATTTCAATAAGTTTAATCAAATTATTCGTGGCGGCTAGAGACAATGGGAACTGAGTTTGTGAAAATGCTGTATGTATGAAGGTGAGGTAATGTATGTTAGGTATTTCATGTAATATGTGTTTATAGTTTATGCTTAACTTTGGATTTTGGTTTTGGAGAGAGTTATAATGGAGAACGAAGAATAGAATATTGTATAATGTAGTGACTACTAAAAATTTAATAAAATGTTATGTATGAAGTTCTAGAAGTTATAATGCATTTAATTCAAAGTCACACCGCCATTATTATTGGAATAATAAGGGAACTGTGTCAAAGGTATGAGGGTAGGTATATGTATTTATATGAAATGGAGAATATTCACAGCAAGATATAAACATCTGTATTTCTATATATGCTATTATTATGAATAAGAGTTGAATACCAATTGGATTTTATATATATATATATATATATATATATATTGAATTGCAGAAAGGCAGAATAACTGTAACTATTCATAATGAATGTTAGACATCTCAAAGTAGATATTCTTAAACCATATAAATTGTGAGAATGAAGCATGCGCACGTACCTACTGAGAAGTCAGAGCAACTTTGGGCAATTTTAAAGTAAAACAGTTAATAAATCCTTTCCTATACAATTATTATTTAAAGTATCAAAAGTTTGTACAGACTGGATGTTCTCATCTTATTTATAATTATTTTTATCTTTAAAAATACAAATAATAATATTTTAATGATTATATTCGTATAGAATAAAGTGTTTACGTGCAGTATATTGAAATATAAGTTGACAATGGAATACGATCCAACCGATTTTTGTATCGATACACATAAGTATCAGATTGGATCGAACATCCCTAGTGTTGTGACTTTTGTTTTGTTTGTAGTTGTTACTGACTGTGCTCTGAGGTATTCTTTAATTAAATCGTAGTTTGCCTGTTTTTGTTTTGTGTTAGCGATTATTTTCGGTGTAAAAATAAATACTGAATTATAATGTAAGATATCGAAACGGTAATATCTTAGTGGACCTGAAAAAAATAATAAAAAAGCTGTACATCAGAAGGAATTAATTGGAAAGTTACCAAAATTAACATAATATTTTACTACTACTAATACTGGAGAAACTTCTGTAAGTAGCAATCAAATAATAAATCTTCCACTTGATAGTCGGGTCAGTTACAAAAGGCGGGAATTTCTGAATTTTCATGTTTTAGACCAATATCTGCCAACTTGTTAAAGAGACTGAATCAGAAAGCGACCGTCCCTATGACGAAAGTGCAACTTCGATGACTTCACCAACACCGACAACTGTGTCAGTTGAGCCACAACAGATTTTTATCTCAGAAGAAATATCTCACACTCTGGCTGATAATTTTCAAGAAAGTTTTACAGAAACAAAATTCGCGAAATTTTGGTTTGTAAGGAACTTCTATATTTTAAAAATAAATATTCTGACTTTACCGAGGCATCCATAACATTTAATGTGACTGTAAAGAAATAAAAATAAATCTAGAACCTCGCTTACCTACTTTCTTTGTCTATTCTAATAGAATTGTGCTCCGTCAAAGTCATAGGGGCCCTATTATCCAAATGTGTCCAGGGCTTCCAATAGGCTAAAGACGGCCCTGATTGCATAAGCACATATTGTTATATTAAGATGGCATCCTTGAAAATTTATAGTTAGGAAGGTAACCACTATCATCAAAATCCAAAAAAAAATGAACATACCTATTTATGTATGTATATATATTATATAGGCCATTGTGAAAAAAAACCATTGTAAATACAATAAAAACATTTTTTTTTCCATTTAGACTACATCATTCATAACCCCACTCCTTACCACCTACGAATATCAATGTAAAATAATGCCATTGGGAAAAAAAAGGGAAGTTCAAGTCCACAATGAAACTTCATTAAACTCGTGCCAGTCTTGAAGCATTGCTTGAATTTAATAATCAAATAGCTACATGACAGCACTCAGAAATGTAATATAACAAAGTAAGCGACAGTTTCATTAGAATTATTCAAGAAATATGTGTATCAAATGGCACCTACTGTTTAGAGAAAAAGGACTTGCCCTCAATTCTGTAACTGATTAAACATACTTTATTAGACAAGGCTTTGTATAAAATATTAATTCCGATAAAAACGTTACACAATCGTAGAAATGTATGCATGTATGTATGTTGGTTATTCTGCAATACTTAGAAATCACAAAATTCAGTACCGTAAAATTGGTCGCCAATTGAAAATTCATTGCACAATAAGGACGAAAATCAGGATGCATATCTTGGTTACGGTACAAATAGTGTTGTGAAATATTTTACGGTTATGTGAATAACAGTTAGCCCTATGATACAAACTGAAGCATTATTATTTAAACTAATCCTAAGACCACAGTAATATTTCAGTATCCCCGATTCTTGAATTTATGGCATATTTATTAAGCGATTTTTATTTTATTGTAGGTGAATTTAGCTTCAGCAGAACTCATATCGTTTGATAAGCACTACGACATCAATCGGTTTCATAAAAAATAATAATTCAATACATTTTTTTTCATTTAAGATTTTGTAATGTGGCCTAATACGTAATGTATTAAAAATTTCAATTTTTACAACTGTTGTGACCAAATATAATTTCCACGTGACAATTCACTCAAAAAAATTACCAGTTAAAAAAACACTCGATTTTGCAAATATAATTTATTTCTAAGAGAAAAATAATCATTCATCAGTTATTCTGAGTAGTATACAAATGTGGCTCCGGCACCAGGCTTTCGCAGGAGGTGCCAGAGGTGCCAACCGCCATCTTGGATTTTGACGTCACGGCGGCCATCTTGGATGGTTGTGACCTTAACCTTTGACCTTGACCTTGAATTTGATCCTCAAAATGTGCCAAAACCATCCAAAATTGGGCAAAATTTGCCCAAAATTCCTCAAAAATTGCCAAAATTTACATTTTTGTGGAAAAAAATTCCTCCAAAAAATCTCAAAAAATTCCACAATTCAAAAATTAAGATTTAGAAAATCCTCAAAAGTCGTTTTACCTTAGAAACCACGAAAATTCCTAAAAGCGGCTTAAAAGTCCTAAGAGCTAGCCGCTTTAAGCCGCCGAGGTCATGACCTTACAAATTAGGATGCCATGGCAGCCATTTTGAATTATGACGTCACCGTTGCAATTTCCGTTACAGTCGCCATCTTTAAAATCTTTATTTATTATCCGATTTTAATGAAAAAAATTTTAAAAATTATAAAAAATTAAATAATAAAATATGAATAAAAACTATTTAAAAAGCATACTTTTTCGACACGTATCTCGAAGTCCTCGGTTCGAACCCGGCGAGGGCAAAAAAATGGCTATAAATATGACATACATGAAAGAAAGAGAATGCATATACTTTATGCATTCCATATATATCCGTACGGTAATGTATGAATTCCATCTTCGCAAATAATTCTTTGGTCATCGTGCCATGATAGTGCTAATTTATTAATACATTCTGTATATAATGTCATATTATGTGAACGTGTGGACCGGACATTTGCGCGCTTCTCCGTGTGCTGCTCCAGGACCTCAAGAAAATCTTCAAACAATATTTTAATTTTCACCACACACTTCTGTATTCCTTTAGCCTTTTTAATTATATTTTGATCGTATTTGTAGGTGTACAGCTTTGCCCTTAGGCCGACGAACTCCTCCATTGACACTTTACTGTGCTCGTCCTTGAACTTGCCTACTACCTTCTTGTTCGTAGGTGAGTAGCAGGGGTGGTCAATGGGATAGCTGCTGGTGTCGAACTCGTCCAGGAGCGCAGCATCGTCAGCCAGGTCCTGGTAGAAGTCACGCGTCTTGATCTCGTATATGAAGCTGTCCGTGTCCATTTACGCCAGCGTGATATCATCCTTATATTTCTGTTTCATTATGTCATAATGGAACCTATACATTAACGTCTTGGAAAAGTCCAGGACCGCGAACTCCGCTTATATTGGGCGGTCAAGAAAGATGGTTTCTTGCTGTAGTCTCACCAGCGTCAGAGACTCATCAAGGATGGTGCGGTCCTGGAACGCTGGCTTTGCCACAACTTTACGTAGCCTGCCTTCACTACAGACAAGTTCCATACGCAGTCGACGAAATTTGTTCTCACAGAGTTTTCCAAACGAAGAGTTGTTGGCAAGCTTAAAGAACTCCTTTTCAAAATCATTTGTAGCTGCCTGTCGTTTCAACGTATTTTCTGTAATAAATGGCTCCATCCAGGCACGCTGCTCGAATTCGAGGACTATATGTATTTTCTTTAATCTCAGTCCGTGCTGGATGGCCTGTTTCAGGTTTCTGTAATGTAATATATAATTTTCTTTCGATTCCAGTGTTGTCATTACTTTCGACTGACGCGATCCGGGTGGGCACTGGCTGACGTGCAGGAACGGCAGATCTTTGTGGTCCTCGTGGAGGACAAACGATGGAAACGACGTAATAAAATAAATTATCCTGATCAAGCTTGTGATGCTGACATGATTGAAGACTGTGCTGACACATCTAAGGCGAACATGATTGAGTACTGTGCTGAAGCACCAAAAACATGTCAGAGCGGAGACTGTGATGGTGGCTTGAGACCAAAACGATGGAAACGTCGTAATAAAATAAATTATCCTGATCAAGCTTGTGATAATCACTGGAACGATGACGAAAGTGACCTTGTGGTTGGTGTTAAAAAAAAAGACACCAGAGATAATAATATTTATTATAAACATGCAAGGATGATGAACATAGCAGAAGAGATTGATTATACTTCATGGGAAGATCCTAACATATTGGTTGACAGGCTAAGACTACTACATGGTTCACTTTGTGCAGGAAACTATTCGAACATTAAAGATATATCCTTCATACTCAAAGAACTGAGGGAAGCTGGCTACATACAATAATGGCTTCAATTAAATTTATGTGTATAAACTTGAAGATAAATTAATATTATATTTTTTTTCAAGATGGTATCTACCACTTCTCGAAATCTGATTTCTAAATAAAACTTATAACTTAAAGGTGTAAAAGAAACGTCACCACTGCCAGTCAAAATGTATACTAATAAAGACATCTAAGTAATCAAGCCAAGTTCGATAAAAAATTAATTGAAATAGTTGGAGCCAAATTAAGAGGGATCTGTTGGAGCCTTTGGAGCCGATTGATCATTTAGAGCCTTTTGGAGCTGTTGGAGCATTTTGACCCTTTTGGAGCATTTGGAGCTGTTGGAGCATTTGGAGCTGTTGGAACCATTTGGAGCCTTTTGGAGCATTTGGATCCTTTTGGAGGTGTTGGAGCTGTTGGAGCATTTGGAGCCTTTTGGAGCGTTTGGAGCCTTTGGATCTGTTGGAGCATCTGGAGCCTTTGGAGCCATTTCGAACCTTTTGGAGCATTTGGAGCCTTTGGAGCTGTTGGAGCATCTGGAGCTGTTGCAGCCATTTGAAACCTTTTGGAGCATTTGGAGCTGTTGGAGCTTTTGGAGCCTTTTGGAGGTGTTGGAGCATTTGGAGCATCTGGAGCTGTTGGAGCCATTTGAAGCCTTTTGGAGCATTTGGAGCCTTTTGGAGCATTTGGAGGCTTTTGGAGGTGTTGGAGAATTTGGAGCATCTGGAGCTGTTGGAGCCATTTGAAGCCTTTTGGAGGTTTTGGAGCCTTTTGGAGCATTTGGAGGCTTTTGGAGCATTTGGAGCTGTTGGAGCCATTTGAAACCTTTTGGAGGTTTTGGAACCTTTTGGGGCATTTGGAGGCAATTGGAGCATTTGGAGCTGTTGGAGCATTTGGAGCTAAAGACTTTTTTTTCCTTGAGGATATCAGGTAGAACATAATCAATCAGCTTACTGATGAAGTAACAACGTACGGACCTTTAAATTATAACTTGTGGCTTGGCTGTTTATACGGTAAATCGTTTCCGTTCGAGGCCCTAGAGAAGAAGTCCTCTCAAGACATCGACCGTTACAATTTTACAGTTCGGACGATGTGAAGCAAACTGTTAAACATGGTATCCAGAAACTCTGCCAAGAAGAGGAGGAGTATGTCAGTAAAGGATCTGGTTGGTCTCTGTCTAGTATAAACCAATTGGAGCTAAGAATGAGTCATTTCACACCGATGCGGAACTAAATGATTATAAGATTGCTGGCTTTCGCAAGTGATCCTGTAGTAGAATAGAAATTATGCAATAAATATTATGTTGTAAAAGAACTTGCGGTGTTTTATTTCTCGAACCTGACACTTTTCTGATATTTAAATTAAATTTATTTTTAGCTTCGACCAGGATCGTGCCAAGGACCTTAGTCGATCTAATTAATCAGTATATTGTTTGCAAATTTATTTAATGAATTTTTAACGTTTTCCTGAATTTGTAGGTTAATTATTACGAATTTCCAAGATGGTGGTCTTGATTGCTTATAGGATGATGGTAGTAGAGGATTTAAAGTCTCTTTAAGAATTTTTATCATGGTTAATTGAAATTATATTTTTTTAATATAAAATTAAATGTTTTGCATCATCCAGGGATCGAACCAAGGATAGTAGCTGATCGAATCAATCTGTAAAATGATTGCCAATTTTTTTTGGTGAATTTTGGAATTTTTCCCGCATTTCTAGCTAAATAATTACACAATTCCAAGATGGCGCCCAAATTTCAAGATGGCGGGGGCACCTCGGTAATAAATGATTACTGCACTCTAGCGGGTAAGAATTAAACTAACATGGCGTCAGCGCACTCTAGCCGACGATACAATGATGATGGCTTCCATCAACGAAGACAAGGTGGCGGACGTGACATCATACTACCTGACGATATATATACTTTGACATAAGTGGTGGGGGTCAGTCTGCCTGCAGCCACCACGGGGGAAGGATCGGTAGCCATTTTTTTGCCCTCGCCGGGTTCGAACCGAGGACTACGAGCTACGTGTCGAAAAAGTATGCTTTTTAAGTAGTTTTTATTCAAATTTTATTATTTAATTTTTTTTATAATTTTTAAATTTTTTTCATTAAAATCGGATAATAAATAAAGATTTTAAAGATGGCGACCGTAACGGAAATTGCAACAGTGACGTCATAATTCAAAATGGCTGCCATGGCATCCTAATTTGTAAGGTCATGACCTCGGCGGCTTAAAGCGGCTAGCTCTTAGGACTTTTAAGCCGCTTTTAGGAATTTTCGTGGTTTCTAAGGATAAACGACTTTTGAGGATTTTCTAAATCTTAATTTTTGAATTGTGGAATTTTTTGAGATTTCTTGGCGGAATTTTTTCCCACAAAAATGTAAATTTTGGCAATTTTTGAAGAATTTTGGGCAAATTTTGCCCAATTTTGGATGGTTTTGGCACATTTTGAGGATCAAATTCAAGGTCAAGGTCAAAGGTTAAGGTCACAACCATCCAAGATGGCCGCCGTGACGTCAAAATCCAAGATGGCGGTTGGCACCTCTGGCACCTCCTGCGAAAGCCTGGCGCCGGAGCCCCATTTGTATACTACTATTCTGCTACCAACGATTCACAAGAAGATTTAGTATTCTGTGAGGTATACACAACTAAAGAAATAGGATAAATGTGGTGATTCAACACAGTTCTGAGCTTAGTAATCTGTTAAGCTAAGTGTGTGTTAGTAAACGCTAGGATGTACATACACTATGTTGACAGAACCAGCATTAAGTACAGTATAGATCAAAAGTTTTCACGGCTGCAAAACTTAAAACTGTAAATTAAATTGATTTTGAAATACACTCTTTTTTAGTTAGGTATGGGGAAAAAAATTCTAACACAAGGTGTTACAAGCACCCAATCCTCAGTTCCCCCCCCCCCCCCCCCCCCCAAAAAAAAATAGGTTCTTGTTTCATAGAACATTGGCGCTAGGACTTATCTTGAAAACAAACCAAAAAATTATGTAAATATTAAATAAAACTTTTTCATTTGGACTCCTTTGGATTGCATTAGGCCTTAGTTGTCTCTGAGCTCTGCGTGTATGATTAGGCAATCCTAGTACACTACAAATGGTGGAGGGAAAAAAAAACGAATGCGCCATCAAGGCAAGGCTATTACCAAATGCGATTTCCAGATTATTAGTACATTTATTATTATACTACATCACTACAATATAGAAGGATTCCACTCTTATGCACAACAATGCAGGAATACAAAAAAAAGTCAATAAAATTCAGTAACCTGATAAAGGAAACCCATGATAATTCATATATTTTTTCCTTTCCTGCAGATGTTTTCCATGAATAAACAAACAAGTTTTCTTGGGAACGCACGATACATATTTCACATTTTCCTTACATAGAGCACAAAATCTGCAGATGAGTCTGAAAATGTCTGCATATCTAAATAATTTAACAATTTTACTACATAGTAAAATAATAATGAAAATATTAATCAAATAAATACATTCTGAGTATTTAAACTCTTCGCAATAGTCATTCATAAAATATTCTTTACTTAATTAACTTGCTTTATCACTTACTAAACATAAAGCTTGTATCCACATAAATATTAAATTCTCTGGTGACTAACAAATAAACTAATTTTATCAAATATGGAGTTCTATCATCTACAACTCATTACGCTGAGAAAATGCTCACAAGTTTTATCATCACTAATAGGGGAGCACACTATTTTTGGAATGTAATCCTACAAGCAAAATTTACCTTAAACTTATCATTACTTTTAGACTATATTGCTCAATATATTAGGATTACATTCTATTTTAGAATTCATATAATAATAGTTTTTAGTCTCTCAGTTAATTATCATATATGGATACATTGTCATGTCTAAAAAATGCACCTTTTTAATACTCCGAATGACGATTGGTATCTATTAATAGTAAGGTTACCACATTGCAAGGCTAAACTTTTCTTACATTACAACTGACTTTACATTACGTGTGATACATTTTTTAATATGTTTAGAAGAGTTTTATTTGAGTTTAATTTTTTTTTGTTTTGCTGCCTTTGTTTATTTTGTTAGGTGTAGCCTATATATATAACAGGAAATAAATAAATATAAAAATCATTTATAGTAATGTTGCGTTATCTATATCATCTCAGACTACCGAAAGGAAAAAAAAGAAAGTTTGATACCAATATTCCCTCTAAAGATTAATTGTATTGAATTTTTGAAAGTGGAACAGTTTTAGGTGCCGAAGAGAATAAACTTAAACAATATTTTTAGTTCTACTGGGACAAATTCACCTCAATGAGCTTATACACTGGTGTCAAATTATAAAAACAATTTGAAAGTTTTTTATGTAAGTTAGGAATAAATTTTTGAAAAAAGAAATGTCAGAAATACTGGCTGTCACAAAAGTATCATATAGGCTATGCCTAGATAATTAGATTAAAAAATTGTTAATAATTAGTTATGAATACATCAATGCAAATGCAATAAAATATGAACATTTTCCATTTATGGCGGTCATTTTTTTTGCGAGTTCTGAGTGAACTTATTTTTTTTTCATGCATTTAAATTTTATACTACATCTTTTGTCATTTTCATCAGGTCATCAACTTATCTGTTGGTTGGCTGTAGTACTCCAAATATGCCGTATCAGTGTCATTTCCTTCAGTTCCACATAGCTACTTTCCGTAATGAAATTTTGTCAAAAATAGGTGTATGATATTTCAAAAGTTGAAACGGGGGTACGCAGTACCAAAACTGACGAGCCCCCATTTTATAACTATCTTAACTGAAAGGAAAAAAGGCAAACAGATATTTATGCTACACTTTCTCGAAAAGCTAACGCTTACACGATAAATATAAGTAAAGGCTCGTAGATTCTGGGGTTGTCGACTTTTCTAATATGCAAAAGAATTACTGTGTTTAGCCCAGAAATATCAAAAACTATCTTCTAAGTTAATACGACTAAAATCGTGAATGAAACTGATACGAACCGCGTAGGCCTAACAATAAGTTAATTATACTATAATTTGAGCAGATGAATGCCAATTTAAGATATACCTAATAAAATTGAAGCTACGACACTCGTGTACCAAGTTTTGAAGTAATTATTACTCGATATCTGGTTTCAAATATGTATAAATTGCCTCTATTTTATGTATTTTACATTAATTATCATAAAAATTTATTTTCAGAGTAGAATTATAGCTTGAAAGAAAGGATTTTTTCACCCCTTCTTTACCCTTTCGCGTTGAGAGAATGGTTTGTGCCAACAAAAGATTAGTTTCAAGATTGAAAAACAAATGCTTTAGTTTGAATATCGTAAGCCGAGCCAGCAGAGTTGTCGAGTTTAGTTTGTATGAAAAGTTAACAATTGTGACTTATGCAGTATGAAATTATTATTATTACAATGGGAATCGTATGCAACAGAGTATACAATTGAGGTTGTTTCGTGCTTAGCTGAAAACGACAATGAAATGAGTTCCTGAAGTAAAAGAAACAAACCGTAAATTCACTCCACGTAGGTTTCACTATACATGATAGCCGATTGCATTGAAATGGTAAAATTATAAGCATTGAAAGGTAGCATGGTGGTGAACTCATTAAAAAAAATAGGCATAGTTAATTTACATAATTTGTTAGCGTGATTTCATGGAATTATGACACAGTGCTCTTTTAAAGATAAGTAGTTACTTTGGTCTCAACAGCTTAAGTGTGTCGCTTATTTATTTACATTTTCAAATAGCAAGTGCTTCAAAATTATAGTTTCAGAAATACTTGTTATTTACCATATTACATTTTTCATTGGGCTGCACCATAATCTTAACAAATAAAAATGCACGTCACATCAAAAGCATTGACCATTGCTATTTATGAAAAACCAAAACCGAAGGATTTAAATTAGGTGCTATATTTTAGGCCAGCGCTATTGGTAGGCCCTAAATAAATATGTATCGCCCCAAACAGCATGGAAGGAAAACAATGCCGTAAATGACTATCCGGATTTGTACCTAACTCCGTGCGAGTATCACAATACATAATGAAGGGATAAGCAAACTTTATTTGATTAAAGACAGCAATATCATTTCACTTTTATATTGCGTGTATACACTAAACCGTAGATATGTGCATCTGGATATTTTATTTTCGTGACCAAGTAATGGAGTTTTGAATTTTTTTAAAATTAATTTCACTATCAGTTACTTGTCACTGCTAAGTTGTGTGTTGGATACAGAGTAAAGGGCTGATAACTGATAGCCCTAGCGCTTTGTAGATGATGGAACGAAATTCAAAGTGATACAATATAACTTGTCTGAAATTAAAATCTGGAATTCAGATTTAGTGACACTTTGTAAATATCCAAGCGAAAAAGAAGCAAATAAGAAACATTTAAAAAAATTGGTTTTATATTTATATCTTCTTTTTTTTTTCGAAAATTATCCTCTGCGACACGTTAATTTTATTTTTCTTGAACAATTATTATCAGCTGCAAAATGGCCGCAGGAATATATATTATAGATATAAATATCGTTATTCTCAGAAGAAAAAGTAGGCTAATTGCTTGAAAACTATTTCAGTACAAAACGTGATGATTAATTTTCCTACGCCTTACGTCTATGACAATTAAAATGTTACGCTTATTTTTATAAACTTCACTCACTACGTACTTTTGCGTGTGATGTGTCCAGCACGGCCAGTTGACGTCATGGCCATATGACGCACACAGCATCCGTCCGGGACTATACTCAGGTAGCCCGCGTGTTTCCATACCATTTATTCGACTTAGGCCTTTTTACTTCTGTATTCATCGTCCTTTCTGTTTAGAGGCAGCCCTCGATCTGTCATTTCCATTGGTCGAAAACAGCAAGAACCAGTTCCTCCCTAATCCCTGTGAAGTGTCCACGGTATTCGCCCCGAGGAAACAATGTGGTGGGAGGTGCTAACCTGTGGTTGGCCGGAGTTTCTACCTGAGGTGTGGTTTAAAAGAGTACGGTCGCTTGTCGCTACGGTCACTTGTCCTACCACCGGTAACGGCTGCAATATTTCTTTGTAATATAACTACCACACGAATCAGTTATGTTGACGGATAAATTTAATATTGAACTCTTTATTTTTGGTGCCATTTTGGTTATCCTTTCAAAAGGCACATTCAAACCTACATAAAACACAGTTAACATGGTAAAAATACATATATTTATTTTCCGACCAGAGCGAAAATTTACTACATTCGTTTACAAATAAATATTTAAGTTAAAATAAAACTTCGTATAGATGAAACTAAGAATTGTAGATACAAACAATAATTTTGTTGCAAATCATTCTGATCATTAATGCTAAGTTAAAATAACATATAAAAGTTACATGATGATTACTTTTTCCCTTAATTTTATTAGTAAGTTCGGTGATATATTCTTCGTCTCGAAGTGTTACTTTTAGTTAATACATTTTTCAGTTGTTAAAACTTAGCTGTAAGCGAGCGTCTATGGGTGGTAGTGAGACTGTTCAGAAGAGAGAAAAAGAAAGAGAGAAGACTTCACTCGGAGGGATTTTGTAGGCCAAACTGATACTCAGATGTGTTTCCCTCATCACTGGGACCCGACTGTGAACAAAATTTCACAGTGTATTATGGATTCGTTAGGGCTTGAAGGAGAATATCTGGCTCGCAAAGAGCTAGAGAAAAGATTACAGAAGGAGATGTGGATGCTACTCACTAGAATGTGGGTTGGTCTGGAGTTTGCTAGTCCGACTGCGGTAGCGCCAGCGAAACACGCTAAATAAAGGGAAAAAATCCACTAAATTACTAAAAAAAAAAAGGAGTGACGCGGCATCCCGCTTAAGTAAAGACGGCGGACTACCACACAGTCAGTACGGATTCTGTTCGACGACTTTCCCCATGAGCTAGTTGTATTACCTAGTTGAATAGCCAAGGGTGTCCAAAAAGTAAGAGGGGAAGGTATGTGAAGAAATGGCTACAAAAAAATGAGGATGAGTAACTGTCGCCTGAGTGGCCAGTGTCCCCAAGTGGTAGCGATGCAAACAAAAAGGCTTTGGCCTGTTCGACCTATCGTTTTCACGGGCGCCGATATGTTGCGTGCCCTATAGTTTGCGCGCTACCAGTAGGCCGCGCACCACGGCGCAGTGGTCGGGTCTGGAGCCTGCAGTACAGGGCTCTGGTAGATGCTGCTCCCTAGCGGGAACAGAAGAGTTGACTGGTTCTTAGTCCCGGAGAGTGCCGACAGTTCACGCATGCGCGTATTGAAGCATGCGCGTGTTCCAGTTGCCCTGGATGATGGTGGGTGGCTTGAGAGAGGGGAGCTGGAGAGGTGGCAAGTCAATGCTCTTGTTCCGAATTCTGCGAGAGACAGCGCAAAACAGGGATAAAGCTTTGTTCGGGGGGAGTGGGGTTGATAGCGCAGACTACTAGTCCAGCCGTGCTTTAGGTGCGCCAAACCGGAGCAATGCGCCTGACCGAAATCGCAGAGCTCAGCCGATACTCAACCAGCTTCCATGACTAGGCGCGCTGAACTTAGCTGGAGCCCCGACATGAGCCGTTAGCTAAAGACACGGCACTTAGACGATATTACATGTCGATACGTGCGAGAAGGCGAGAGAAAAGAGGAAACAGTGATGGGCCGACTCTGCATGGAGGTGGCAGAGAGTCGGTCACAAGGGATGAGACAGTCTAATACCGACATAATAAAGTTTAATTGAGAGGTACAGTAGGTGAAAAGTATTAAATTTGGGAGCTCTCTAAATACTGTGAAAGACTGCAAAAAAAATTAAAATAAATTTATGCCGATGAAGCATAGAGTGGCGGCACACCATACAAATTCGTCTTTGATAGTGTATCAGTTCTCGTTAACTTGTTCACCTACACGAAATGGTCATTTATAAAGCAGAAATAGTTTCTTCATTACTAATTCCCGTAGTCTACTAAGTGGATTTGTCTTCTTAAGAACTAATTCTCCTGTTTTTAGTTTCGTAATATATTTTGTCTTCTGATTCTTACGGCGTTTAATCCCGCGGCTAAGTGTAGCTGAGCTTCAATTAACTTTAACAAAACATAAATTAATAAACATAAAAAAAAATAATTTATAAACTCTGGCTTGTACTAGACCTCTATCCTTGCTCAACAAAGAAGAAGTTCACATGCTGGCAGAAGCAATTTTTTAAAATGTTTTATTCATTTTTTGTTATTAATTTGTAATTGTTCTCATAACTTTATGTTTTGTGATTTTCTGATATTGAGGAAAACATGCGTCAGTTTTCTCCGTGTGCTCCTAATTATTCCTGCCAATGTTTTGATGGTATTCTTCTTGAGCTCATTATTCCTGTCAAGACTTCTGCTGATATTCTGTGAGAGCTTCTGGTTAGTTTCTGAGAAATTGATTTCTGCACGAAACATTTTTTACTTAATGTGTCACGTAATTTTATTTTGAGTTACATGTAAATTGTGAATTTCTGCTAACAAATTATCGTTAAAAATATCTTTATCAGTTGGAATTAAAAAAAAAACACCCATTCCTCAGTCAAAGCATATGCTTTGAGACAGCTAAGAAGCACTATCATGAAGGACGAACTTCCTTCTCCTTGCTGTCTAGAAAAGCATTCCTTTTGCGATCATTAGTGAGTATCCTGCATCCCACATAAAAGAAATAAATAATTTTTACCTCAACACAACACGTGACGACATCTGTTGGCAAGAATTAGGATTACGTAGAACAAGATCTTTTGCATGAGATAAATAAACTCTAGCCGCTGAATGGAGCCAAAGACAGTTAGAGCTATATAGCCTCGTAGCCTCGTAGCCTCGTAGCCTTGTAGCCTCGTAGACTTGTAGTTTGGTAGCCTCATAGACTTGTAGCCTCGTAACCAGTTGAAACCTAATGATCTTGTAATCCTGTATTCTCGTATCTTGGTGGCCTTCTAGTCTAATAGCCAAATAGCAGCTAGGTCTAAGACTTTTTGGAGCTAATTACTTTTGGCGCCATTGAATTTTGGAGCGAAAGACTGTTGGAGTTAATGACGTTTGGAGCTAAAATACTTTTTGGATCCAATGCCTGTTGGAGCTAAAAGACTTTTGGAGCCAAAAGACTTTCGGAGCCAAAAGACTGTTGCAGTCAAAGACTGTTTAAGCCATAAACTGATGGAGCCAATGACTGTTGGAACCAATGACTTTTGGAACCAAAAGACTTTGGAGCCATAGACTGTTGAAGGCATTATATCCAATCGCAAATTGGTAATCGCATCCAACTGATTTAAATGATCTTCCTCATGTACATCCTTCTCGTTTAATGTGCTTCCTGTTTGTCAAATTTTCGTCCAAATGTGCGTCTTTTTTCGTTGAATGTGCTTCCTTTTAGTCGAATTTTCGTCCAAATGAGCGCCTTTTTCGTTAAATGAATTGGCACATGCCAATAGGGCCTCAGTCACAAAAAATGACAAGGTGAGTTAGGCATGAAAATCGCATGTTATATGATAGCTTCAACTATCTATTATAAAAGGGATTAGTCACACGTGCGGGTAAGCTAATATTAGCTAGGGAAATTCTTAACGTACGCTAAAAGGTTCTCAGTCCATGACTGAGGCCCTTCTAGCATACACTAGTAGTAACACTGTCGGACTGTTTCACATGCTTGATCAGATGTCATACTTGTTTGGTGTTGCTGTTTGTAACCTAACCTTACTTAGGAAGTCTGCACTGTGTGCATTGTGTTATAAATTGAAACAAACGTATGATTTACTGTAGTTTTATAAAACATTTAAGTTTGTTGTACTTATAATATCAATGGAAGATTTAGTAGAGAATAGTGAAGAATCTGTTGGTAAGAAGCATAAAGGGAACCAAGACTTGTGGAAGAGGAATAGAATTAAAAGAGCTAGGGTTAACAATGAAGAATTTGCCGACTCGGAGTTCCAGCTACGCTTCGGTGGAGGACGGACGTGTCCCGGAGCAGCTCCTGCGGTCTTGCTTGTTTAGTTGTTGATAGCACTTCTCAGTGCTATCACAGCCGATAGCAGACAGTCTAGAAAGGTGCCTGTGTGCCTCGTGCGCACAGGCGGTTACAGTTATTTACTACAGATAAAGGTATTGACGACCAACGAACTCAGTGACACCCGGAGTGTTAGAACCTCTGTAGCCTAGCCACGAACACGGCTAACTAGCCCCGGAGGAGTGGTCACTGGGTGCAACTGAGTGTTAGGACAGAGTGACAAGCGACAACAGTGACATGGACAAAGGCCCTTCAGGCAGTGGCGACCAGCCAGGCTAGACCATAGTGTCCAACAAGAGGGCAAAGCGTGCCCACAGCGACAGAAGTGCGGACAGCAGCGACGAGGAGGGCCCCGTCCCCCAAGCGCCTCAGCGTCGGCGACCAAGGCTCCCAAAGTGAAGCCAATATTTGTGTTCCTAGATACAGGGCATCAGTATCCGAGGGTCTATCACGCCCTGAAATCAGCTCTGGTAGAGAGGTTTGTCTGTCAGAACCACGGCCGCGACGAACTCATGGTCCACACGGCCAATATTACTGAGTGCCACTGGGCCATTAAGGCCCTTCAGACCATCGGCGCTCAGCACTCCGTCCTGATCCAGTGGGAGGAGATGCCTCAGAAGTTCGTGCTGCGTGGTGTGCACCGCCACACGCCCAATGACTTCCTACAGCAGGAATTCGCTGCAGCTATCCTGCCGGTACAGAACTGCTGGTTTTTTGAGAACCGGCAGAAACGCGAGAAATGCGACGCGCTTGTCATAGAGGTGCCGCAGACGTACGACGCCGAGAAAATCCGCGCCCTGAAAGAATTTGCTGGCATGCAGATCCGCGTCGACGACTACCGCCACCCCTCAGGCCCCAGCCAGGGTAGCAATGCCAGCGGTTCAACCACGTCGGCAAGGGCTGTAGAGCCGCCCCAGTCTGCAGGTGGTGCAGTGGCCCGCACCGCGCCCCCGATTGCCCTCTGGCCGGGCAACAGGAACACACTGCCAGCAGCAGCATTGCGCCAACTACAAGGGCTGCAGTGCCTACAAAAAGGAAAGCCGCAGGCACCTTCCCCCCCAGGTCCGCAAAGCACGCGAACAGCAGTATCGCCGCGACATCCGCGAGAACAGCCCGCGTCCCAACAGTGACCCCTCCGGGCTTCTTCGGTTCCCCGGGCCACCAACCATTGGCCCCCCGAGGCGTTCCCCGCCACAGGGCTTCACCCAGTACACGAACAACAGGTTCGAGGCACTAACACACCACGGCGTACCCATCTACATCGAGCTGGACTTCCCTGTCGCCAACAATCCCTGGCAGCGCAGGCCGCGACAAAAGCAGCCAAAAAAAACTGGATGGGCCACAAGAACGGCAACGGCAGGCAACAACAACAACAACTGACCCCAGGTGCCCCGGCCAAGGAAAAACCCGCCGCGGCCCCGCGACGAGTGACGCCACCAGCAGCTGCCCAGACCATGGTTGTTGACACAGCCCCTGTGTCACCCCCTCCCCCACCCACACCCGCCACCGACAGCAGGTGCCACACCTGGAGGATGTCCAATCCTTCCTCCTGAACAATAAGGCCATAAGTGCCAACACTCAATTGCGCAATTCCATCGGCCCACTGTGCCAACTGTTGGCAATCTGGCTCGACCCAGCGAAATCCATGGCCGATAAAATCCGTGCAACCATGGATTGCGTGTGTGCGCTCGTCGACACCATCCATGGCGGCGATGAATAATGCGGCCCCGGTTCACAACACAAACCCGGCCAGTAGTTTTAAGTTACATTCCCTCCTATTCTGGAATGCACGCGGCATTAAAAATAAATTACAGGAATTAATAATCCACCTGGATAAATATAAAATAAAAATAGCAGTGATAAGTGAAACACACTTAAAACCGACTGATAGGCTAACCATTTTAAATTATGTTATCTACAGGCACGACCGTGATGCCAGAGGCGGCGGAGTCGCCCTGGCAGTACACAACAGTATCAGACACTCTGCCTGCCAGATCCCCGATTTTCAAAATCTAGAAGCAATAGGAATTAATTTAACTATTAACCGCCAACAAATTAAACTCATTTCAATCTATGCGATCCCTGGTAGGTCCCTCAGCGTGGCGGATCTGGACGCTCTGTATGGGGCGGCCCCGAGCTTCCTCGCTGTAGGCGACATAAATGCAAAACACATAGAGTGGAACTGCAGGCGCGCTACAGCGAACGGCAGACTACTCTACACTCACCAGCTTAATAAAAACTATCATGTACTTGCTCCCTCAGAGCCAACACACGACTGAGGCAGAATCAATAGTTTACCCGATATTTTAGATATCGCCCTAAACAAACGTGTCAACACGGGATTCGAACTCGAGGTTGTACACGACATGTCGTCAGACCATTTCCCCGTCCACCTAATCTTTGACGACGCAACTTTAGATCAAAATTCACCGCGTAACTTTAGGAATTACAATAACGCAGATTGGCAACGTATTAAAATTACTTAATTATAAATCTCCTTGTTGCGGCCGAAATTAATATTGAAAATAGTAAAATCCTAGATTCCGCGATAACCGAATAACTGTAAAAATCCAGGATGGTATTAGCCAGTAGTAGTATGTTTTGGTTCCTCCTGGCACAGGGTCCAGGGTCCGGTGCCGAGGTGCCGAACCACATCTCTGAATGTGACGTCACGGTGGCCATCTTGGATGAATGTGACCTTGACCTTTGACCTTGACCCCGGCGGCCCTTTCGGATCCGCCATCTTTAAATCGAGCGCCCCACTCATTATGATGAAATTTTCGTCTCTGTCGTCATATTGATTTTTTTCTGTTCCACTGGAGGCAACCATCTTGGATGCCGTCGACTTAGTTTCTGTTTGTTCCTAGAGAGCGCCAGCATTGCTCTTGATTTTTTTCTGTTCCTCTTGAGGCCGCCATCTTGGATTCCGTCGAATTAGTTCCTTTGATTGTTCCTAGAGAGCACCAGTGTCGCTCTTGATTTTTTTTTGTTCTGCTGGAGGCCGCCATCTTGGATACCGTCGACTTTGTTCTGTTGTTTGTTCCTGGAGCGCCAGTGTCGCTCTGTCTCATCACATAAGGTCGATATTCCATTACCTACCATAGCTATTATGGTCCTTATCGACATATTAAATTAAATTTTTTATGCAAAATACATTGGAAGCGCTGTGATTCGAACCATCGCAGCTCTGATCTCAAGGTTGGAAAACATACGCCTTTAACCGCACGACCATCGAGACATTTACCAGACTGAGAATTAAATAAGGTATATATAAAAATAATATGCATATTCGGAATTGTATTTTTATTTTATTTTGAAGTAATAATATCATCACATGTTCAAGCCAGAACCACCATCTTGTATTAAGACGTAACTGTTGCAATTATCGTTACAGCCACCATCTTGAAAATCCGTAATTTTTATGTTAGAAAATCGGGAAATTTTTTAAAAATCATTTTAAAAAATTAATCAATCGAATTAAATAATAAAAATCTTTAAAAACACCGTTGCACTTTTCGTTACGACCACCATCTTGAAAATCTGTTATTTCAATGCTAGAAATTCGGGAAAAATTCCAAAATTCATCAAAAAATTAACTCATTAAAATTCCGATTGATTAGATCGATTTCCGTCCTTGGTTCGAAACCACTAAGAGAGAAAAAAAACAACAGGTCCTTCCTCCACAGAAGCCACCTACAGACTGACCTACCACCGCCATTACCAAGGTATATATCATCAGCTGGTATGATGTCATGTCCGCCATATTGTCTTCATCCGCTGGAGACTGCCATCTTGTTTTCGTCTGCTAGAGTGCACTGACGACATGATAGTTGAATTCTTACCTGCTAGAGTGCAGTAATCATTTATTATTACTGTGACACCCGCCATCTTGGAATTTGGACACCATCTTTAAATCGTGTAATTATTTAGCTAGAAATTCGGGAAAAAATCCTAAATTCACCAAAAAAATTGACAATTAATGTACAGATTTATTCTATAAGTTCCTGTCCTTGGTTCGATACTCGTTCGATGCAATAATGTTTAATTTTATGTAAAAAATATTAATTTCAATAAACCATGTTCAAAATTCTTAAAGAGAATTTAAATCCTCTACTACCATCATCCTATAAGCCATCAAGACTACATATTGGAAATTCGTAATAATTAACCTAGAAATTCAGGAAAAAGTTCAAAATTCATTAAATAAATTTGCAAACATTAGTTACTGATCTTTTCTCTCGATAGGTAGAGGCCTTCCCCCTGAGAACTTCCAAGACACCAAAGTTGATCAGAACCCTTGAGAATTAATTCTTTTCCAGCTGGGGATACCCACGACAAATCCTCACCAATAATGTGAAACAATTCACCGGGAGCAGTAGGGTAATACCTGCTATTGGTGGTGGCAAATAAAAAAATGGACTACTGTTCTATACCACCCCCGGGGAAACCCAACTGACCGGAGAAACCAAGAAATTAAGACGGGTCTACGTCTACAGCTCCGTGAAGACCACCATCAATGGGACTCTCACATCCACACTATACTGTTCTCGCTGCAGACTAGACACAATGCGGTCCTGGGAACCACCTGCCACCCAAGCCTGCGCCAACGAATGACCCCCACGGGAAAGCCCAGCTCCCAAAGCCAGACAACAAGTCGCCAGGGACCACCAGTCCTAATACCACCTATAGACCCAGTCCTCACCTCCTGGAGATGAGCCTAACTCAGTGCTCAAAATAGAAGATCTTTCTTTTTGGCAGAATCACCCAATGTCATCCAAAGAACGTAACTTCTGTGCCAGATTCGCCCCTATTTGGCAGGGACCTTATCCAATAGTGGGGAAACACAGACAAGTGTTCTACCTATGTCTGAATTCCAGAAAAACTTTTGAAGGTCCACCAAACGGAACTATGAAAGGTCCAGCTGAGATGTCTACATGAGGTAACCAGGCATATACAAGGAAAATTTCCCTACCAACACACCACTCAAGGTCCCAGTGGTAAAACCCAGAACACCCATCACACCACCAGCAAAACTGTAGAAAGACACAATAGTTTTTCTTCCAGGAAACTACGACCACGAAAAAATATTGCGAAACCAGCAAGTTTTAGTACCACTTTCACCTATAGATGGCAGTTATAATTATTCCTAAAAAGTATTATGTATTGACTTGTGACATCACCTGCAGTTGCATATAGGGCAATGACTGCAATTACCATATGCTAATAGTGTACTGTATAATTATATAAACAAGTACCATGCCCAAATCCAGTATATTGCGTAAATTCAGGTCAGAGACCCACGTACAACTTGACGTCGTCCGGGCCTGCGGCCCCCTTTTAGCCCAATATGCCACCACCCAAACACCACCATCTCTGTTCAAACCTTCCGCTTGTGCGTGCGTGTGTGCGTGTGTTGGTAGCCCAGCAAGAGGGCGCTTAGCTGCAGTGCGCCGCACCCCTATATGTATTAATAATTATTGTAACCCTTTTCTTTTCGCCCCAAAATAGTGTCACGACGATTATGTATGTGAGTGCCTTTTGTTTCATTAATTTATGATATTTTCGTAATAATATACGTGCAAGCACGGACAAGGACGCTCCCTAGCGGGCGACGAAGGAACTAGCATATAACTTGATTTAAACTATTTTCTACCACATAAGTAATAATTACAGACGGTCTGGTCATGGATGTGATATGCTAATTTTTATAAAGAGTTCATGTTATTATCAATAATAACCCGGGGCACGCAGTCGCAGAGATGTAACGGTAATTGTGTTCGGCGCGAAGGGCGCCATGTTGCCTGCCACAAGCCCTTGTCTCATCCCAGTCTCCTTCTTCAGCCGGCCGAGAGCAGACGTCTCTGCAGACACCCCGAGGACATCACCGTTGTTTCACCGAGAAGTAGTTCTGTTAAGTTAATTTATTCAAATCGTTTTCATTCGATCCTCGGGGCCTCTCTCGGTCGGAGAGACGGTTTAATTAATAATTCTTATACTCTCCAGAGTTTTTAGTCATCCGTGTAATAAGTAACGACTTGAGGCGACCACGTGCGTGGTTCGCCTCCTCACCTAAATCGATTCGTGCCTCGGGCATTTTCTAACAGTATCAAGGAAGGAGTGTATAAGGGTGTGTAACGTGAGTAAATAAAACCAACTTGATTGAGTAACATGTCTTTGTGTTCCGGGGGGGCCACGTGGGTCCTTAACCCAGTCAGCGGCATGTGGGACGCCCTAAGAGCCCACTGCGGTTAATTAGAAGCGTGTCCGACGCTGAGAGCGGGCTCGGTTAGGAACAGGTGCTGGATTAAATATCAGGAGGGCTAATATCTCGCCGCACACGGGCCACGTAACGCCCTGAGTAACAGTATCGAGCCGGGTCCACGTGCCCACTCACGTGGTGGCGCCCACTAATTTCCACCAGTAATTTAAATCGTAACACCGGTATGCCCTCAAACTTGATTGTATATATTATTTGGACAAACTGGTCATGTCAGAGATTCTCACCCCAGAGAAATCTGGGAAATAGACTACTATAAATTTTGGCTTTTATTTACCTCCTCTCCCTTGCTACCCTGGTGATAAAAACCCTTGAGGACCACGGGCACTCCTCTCTTCAAGCTACCCTCGAGTACTACGGGCACTCCTTCCCTCTGCCAGTAACCCTTGGGGATAGCGGTCCCTCGTTCCTCCTGCATGAAGAAGAGGTCTGGTCAAGCCTGTCAGCTTGAGGAGAAGCTCCCAGCCCAATACCAGCATGGTTACTTCACAGCACCAGTGGGCCTGGTTGAGCCTAGTCCTGTCTTCAGCCCCCAACATGCCTACACTTCCCGCCTGTTCCCTACTCCCCAATACCTTTCCCAATGGCAGAGTCTCCTCTTTTATTCCCCCACACTCCTCTCTAAGATTGACCGTCCTATCAGGACCCTATTCCTCATTGCGATCCCTCCTCCTCCTCCTCCTCCTCCTCCTCCTCCTCCTCCTCCTCCTCCTCCTCCTCCTCCTCCTCCTCCTGACTGCCGCCCACCAAGATTCTGGAAGCTGACCATCGACCGCAGGACCCACCATCGAGGACCATTTATGCCAGGCTCGCCGCCCGCCTACAAGAGCTCTTCGGCAGCGATGCCTAAAAGCGTCAACCTCAGAGCTTTTTACCTCCACCTAATCCTCTCCAATGCCCCTGGCAGATTCCAGGGACACATCAGTCTTAGAGCTAGAGCCATTACGAAACGACCCCAATGAGAAAAAAAGTGGTTTTTACGGGGTGTTATTTAGCAAAAAAAAAAAAAAAACACATTTACGGCTATGTACATTCTGAGTTTTATTCTATTTGGTTCGTAAGTTATGCTCATTAAGTAATTGGAACACAATTGAAGTTGAGCATCATCATAGTGTGATTCAAGGTGCTGTATAAAAAAATTAATTGTAACCTGTGGACATTTATTGTGTAGGTATTAAATTGTTTAGTTTTATCATTCAGAAGTTCAAAATACTTTATTTCATTGTTCAAGGGGAATTTCAAAGCATGAAGGATCACTTTTATTGTGTGTGATGGTCATGCAAGGAAACCTTTAATTTTTGTGTTATTGTTACAAAATGCCAGAAAAAAAAATAGCTCAGGCAGTTGGTGCCTTAGAGGCATCGCAGCAGCCCTGTGCAAACTCACAGTGCTGGAGAAGAAAGCATTGACTGGTCCGGAACACATGTCTGCCGGCCATGGCAGACACTTCTCTGACAGGAGTGCAACAAGTCCCACATGATAAGTACGAATCTGAGTTAGAGTCCAGTACACTAGTTAGGTTCGCCTCGCTATAGGCAGTAGGGACAGAGTATGTAGTGTGTGAGAACAGAGTAGGAGAAAACGATCAATCCCAGACCAGGGTGTATCGGGAGACTGTCGTGAAATCTGGTGAGCAAGTGACAATAAATGCCATTGGCTGAACCCGTGTGTATCCATTTGGGGAAAAGGGGCGTCCACTGGGAACCCTTCTTCGTTAAATTCTACTCAGCTAGCCCCAGCTCCAGAAAAGGACCAGCACCCAGCAGCCACCATACACTTAGTCTGAGAGTGAGTATATCAGCAGATACCCTTCTCGTACCGAGGCGGGGGAAAGAAGCTTCCCCACACCAAGTCCAACTCGTGCCCCCCCCCCCCCCCCCCCCCCCCCCGCCCACGAAATTGAGACGTATTCCAGTGGAAAGGAACTCTCTCGACGAGGCCCCCTGGATCTACGCCAAGGCCCAAGACACAGCCGTGGCCAAACAGAGGAGTTTAGCCATGACTCCTAAGCTAGAAGTCTTCTTTCCGATTCCCATCAAGCCCACCCACACTCCCGACTCCCCTTAACAGGAAAACCCACCCCTCCAAGCCTGCTCCAGGCAGTTCGCAGGGATTTCTCGAAGAACGCTGGGGATATCGGCCCGAAATCATCAGACCGTTCCTCCAACTCTGCCGAGACCATTGTCATAGGGCCAGCTCAAACAGCAGCCAGGCACACCACAAGCAGTAACCCTTTCGAATTGTCAAGTAAAGATGCATCCCACACCAGTGGTACGTTGCGCCTTATTAGTAATGCGACAATAGGCATTATTGTTGAGCCTGTATATCACTTAAATTTATGTTTGTCACAGTGGTTCCACCTCTGGTTATTTCTGGCTACTAGTTATTACAAAGCTAATATTTATTACAAACCAGTATGTTTTCATGAATGCTTAACTTACAAAGACAACTTTATTATGTAATTATTGGGAACCACCGGGACATATTCACTTATTAGACATCTGAAGCATTATGTTATGCCAGATATGATGGTTAGTTACATAAAGTTCATACATAATAAATGCATAAAAAATTATTTCTTTTAAATATTTTTATTGTATGCAATTTATTATCCACAATGCTTTAGTTACAATTATACAAACTTATTGATGGAAATGTAATACTGGAAGTATGGTTTTTCACACAGTGAAACTAACCAAATCTATTTGTGCGGATTTACTTTAGAATAAATATGCCTTGCAGTACATGACACATTAATCATTACTGTAACATAAATTAATAGGGTTTCTAAAAATCATATTAAAAAATATTTTTACCTATAGACTACAAAAAATAGGAACTAAAAATCAACACAATATCAAAGTGCTTAATCATCAAAACAATATTATATGAAACCATATAACTAGCGATGGGCAAGTCTCCTAACTTGTAAGCTGAGTTGAGTTTAGTATTGATACTGTCAAATGGAGTCCAGACAAGATTAATTATTTTAGTGGAAACCATAAAAAAACAAGTCAAGCATGAGTAGATGCAGAAGTTTTTTTTTGAGACAGAGAAAATTAAGTGGATTATAATAGATTATAAGACAATACTGAATGCCAAATTAAATAATGCATGCAGCAACTTACTTATAAAAATCATGTTTGGTTAATGTTGATAGAATTTCCCAATTGCTACTAAGTAGTATAATTTAAACACATAAATTTGTATTGACATCTATGGTGATTACTATGTTTTTGTCTTATTTAGGAACATACATAGTATTAAATATTTTTAGTTCACAGAAAATATGACATTTTAACATCATTCAATGAAAATATTCAAAAACCACACATAAATTATAAAAGTCCCGACACCAACAACCAAGTGGAAGGAACTTCTGGTGTTATATCATTTTCTTTCCCCATTTTTTTTGGTTAGTAATGACTTTCCGTACCACAAAAATGTCAATGCATAGGCATTTTCAAACATCTTTTTTTTTATATTACAAAATGGTAGGAATTAGATGCAAAATACATGACCCCCACCTCTTTTTATGAACAAAAATAAAGACACCTGTTATTTTGAACAGAAAATCAAAGATGGAAATTAAAAATTACAAAAGTATCACTTTTTGTTTTGCTAGGTTCGTGACGAACATCAAAAAGATTTCTTGATGCTGTAGTAGAAAAAACTACGTAAGAGACATTAAAGATTAAAGTATTCTCTTTTTAAAATTTGCTTGTTGTGTTACAAATGACTCACTGCTGGCCTTTAATTCCAAAATAGCTTTGATTCTGTTTTATTTTGTGAGATGTAAATATCGGGATATACCTATTCAGGAAGCATAACCAAGCAAAAACATATATATACTTTAAGAAAACTGTGTAAATTACAGGAAAATATAAAGAGTAATAAATTAAATACAAATTTACTGTAAAGAATTTGCAATTCTATGGTTCATGATATAATGTTTTTGTACATGCCAAATATGTATTAAGTTTAAAGAAGAATACTGTTGAATCTCGTCTGGTCAATAAAAATAAACTAACTTTTGAGCCATGTTAAGCTGAACTACTCGCTGGACTTGGCTTGACGTTTAGAGTCTCAGCCCATCTCTACATTTAACAATATACAAAAATTTTTAATATCTTTAAAAAAAATTCACAAACACTTTGGAATGTTTTCATTACATCTTTGAAATAATAAAAATTATATTAATTTATCTACAAAATGAAACTTTGAAGTTGTAAACTGTTGCCTTAAAGCAAATACAGTGAACTCTCAAAATCATGAGATTTGATATGTTTAATGTCAGAATACACAAGCAAAATTTACCAAAGAAATATAATTTGTTATACTGAAAAGGATCAATATGAAACTCTGCATATAAATGTACAAAGTACAACCTATATGCTAGCTGCCAAACAGGTAACTTCCTGTGTCATACGTATATGATATTTGCAGACAAAATAGCAATGTGACCTGATTTTTTAAAATAAAAAATGATAATGTATTTATTTCATTTGTTTTCCTGTTTTGCACATGTTGAAAATAACAAAATTATAACAAAACAAAATACAAAATCATGAGTTTTCCATGTTCATTTTAATCTTTATATAAAGATATAAATATGTGTAGTTTTTTTTTTACCTGTTTAAAAATCTGAGGAACAAAATAAATATAAAAAATTGCCCTTAACTAAAAAAATTATATGAAATATTTTTCACGATTATTTCAATGGAAACTATAAATGGTTGAACTAAGGTTTTTTTTTATTTGAAGCATTTGAGAAATGAATTTTATGACATAACACAAGGTAGTAATTGGGAAAAGTTGAAACTAATTTTTTACAAGGTTTTTATCAACCAGATTTTTCAGTTGTTATAAGTGCAAAACAAATGAATGATGAATGCATCAAAATTAAAGCCTTCCATATCAAAAGTAGTTGCAAAATTAAGAGTTCACCAATTCAGATAAAGTCATAGTGAACAGGTATTCTCATCGATAACTGAATCCTCCAGAATCAATAGTTTAGTTTCTGTTTGTGCCAATATAACAGGCAGCATAAGAGGAAATATCTAAATACAACTGTATTCAGGGATCCTTCTAGCTTCATAAGGACAGAGATCATTACACGGGTTAAGGAAAGATGGAGGTAAAGGAGCATGAGGAAGATACAAATGTTTTGAAATATGCACGAACGAGGAGGTAGGAATGAGGAGGCAGAAACAAGGAGGCAGGAATAAGGATTAATGAATGATGAGGCAGGAACAAGGATTAATGAATGAGGACGCAGGAACGAGGAGGAAGGAACAAGGAGGAAGAAACGAGGAGGAAGGAACTAGGAGGCAGGAACGAGGAGGAAGGAATTAGGGGAATTAATCACTTTGATTCTACTGGTTGCTACCGTCCTCTCATTCTGATCTCAGCCCTTGGAACCAAAGTCTGAAAATAATACTTGTCAATGTTAGGAGCGTAGCCACACAAGAGCTAACAGGATCTCATTCTACACCCTCCATCCCTCTCTCCCCTTATCAATGCTTAATGGAGATTATGCATATTTACTCCTGAGAGCACACTTCAAATGTTTAATGTAATTTTAAAAAACCACCTCCTCCCCAATGTAATGCCCCTAAAACATTATATTCACAATTTCCAGATACCAAAAATTAAAAACAATAGTTAAATATTTTAACACCTTAAAGTACCTCCAGTGCAAACAAAAAAGAAGATTAGATTTGTTGTATGTAGTGCCTGACTGCTTCTTAACTTTAATTTTTTCTCGGTACTATCAACTTGGCTTGCCTCTAAATCCACGGTCTAAAGATATTGAGAGTTCAATTTGAAAAAAAAAGAACATGACACATTTACTCAATAGATTAAGGTTACTTCCAATGCACAGATGCATGTTCTATTTTGGAACACACAGACACGCACAATAAAAACAATTCTAAAATGAACTGTCAGTGTTACAAGAACCGTTTTCTTTCTAGCTTTAAACTGAAACAAAGCAAACAAACCTTACAGTAGTGATGGGCCGAACAGTTCAATTGACTAAATTAATTCATTTGAATCAGTTTTGTGAAATGATTCATTCAAAAGATTGTTCATTTTGTTCCTTTAGTTCTGACCACCGACAATGGGATCTGGCACATCTCGAGTCATAACTCATTCATCCCTTTGAGTATTCGTAAGTCTAGGCGGCCGGCCTAACGTTGCAGGCTACGATATCTGAAATTCCAGACGTCTAGCTGTTACAAAAATGTGCATGAACACATTTCAACGACCTCGCCGATAGATTTCGCAAACAAAACTTAGACTATAAATGAAAAATAATAATAGTAACATGATACTTGTTAGTTGCTAACCCAAACTCCCACCACTATTCTTGTTAACCTTTTTCTCTGATTAGTTATTGTTATTTCTTGTAAAAACCCGCAGCTGCGATTTCTGATTACTTTGACTCCTGAAATCATGAATCATTTTACTAACGCTTCAGACTGGCCAGTTCCTCTCTCGTTCGTTCTGCATTTTATATTATAAACTGTAATGAAGTTCAGCTTTAGAGTAATCGGCTCTTAAAGAACAATTTTTTACATAGCAAACAAATAGTATGTGTTCGTTAACTCAAATTTTAGTTTATTTTGAAATAATAGTTCACGGAAAACACTTCACTACTTATTAAGTTTCTCAAGAACTGAACTGCACACAGGCAAAGTCTAATTGTATCTGCATCGAAATTAACTGACTGATAACTTTTTATCAATGGACAATATTTACAGTTTAAATAACTAAACTAAGATTTAAAAAATAATAATAATAATAGGCAATTTAAGGGCTAAAGCAGGGTATTTCCAATAATTGTATTAACAATGTCACTGTAGATTCTGTGTCAACTATTTGTGAGCATATAAATCGACAAAAATTATTTTTCATCCCAACCATCCCAGGGCTACTTATAAACTTTTGATAGCTAAATGACTGTGTAAACTAAAGCAAAAAATTAAACTAACATACCCACACAAAATACATACATATTTTGAGACATATTAGGTACAGCAAAAATACCAAATTTGACAGTCTGATATTCCAAATTCCCAAAAAAAGCACATTTTCCAAGATTCATACTTTTTGTTTGGAAAAACAATTATTTAACAAAACTACATACTATTTTACAAATTTTCATTCATTATTACAAGAACAGTGTTTCAATTTGTGATGTATGAATTTGGAATCACACACACATTCACATATTCAGTTTGTTTGGTTCAGTTTGAAATTTCTACATATGCAAAACACTACAAAAAAAATAGTAACAAATTAACTAAAATAGTTGCTTTCCATTGTCTATTTAATATAAACCAACTGTAAAAAATTAAATGACATTATGAATCAACATACCATTAATATACTAGCTGTAAAAAAACATTGTAAAAACGGCAGAAAAAAAGACAAAAACATTGAAACACAAAAATCCAGGTACTCACACTAAACATTGACAGAAACATTACATTATACTTATCTGGCAATAAATAAGCATTAAAAGAAGATAAATGAAACTTCAAAAAAGAACCAATGTGTTCATAAAATATAAAGATGGATTTGGGTGCGGAGGGGTGGCGGGGAGGGGGGGGGGGGGGTGGGGAGAATAACATTACAATTTATTTTATCATGCAATACTACAAAATACTGCCAACACAAGGATAAATTAATACCGTATTTTCTGGCATATATGACTGCATTAGTAAACAATTGGAAGGAGAACAGTTTTTAACTATCTGGTTTTAAAAAACTTTCTGCACAGAAAAAGAGACCATATTCATAAATAAATCACAACAGGTATAGAACTACAACAATGAAAAATAAAGGTGGAGATTGTAGAGTTGATACAAGAATATCAAGTCATTCTTGAAACAAATCTTCCTACTCCTCAATCATTCCAACTCTGGACTCCATGAAACAGCAGAATAAGTACCAACAGATGTGCTGACTGCATGTAACAGTGAAGTACATACAGTCACATAATACGACCTGTCATGCTTACATGTAAGATGAGTAGCAACTTTATGATCTTCAAGCTTGCGTAAAATTCTCATCTTATGTGCCAGAAAACATGGCAACTAATAAATGAATGCTTCTTTGACTTTTAAGCCAGCCCCACACGATACCCATTTCCTTAGCAGTTTTCATACCTATTTTCTGTTAGTGCACTTGCTCTTGTGTAGGCAACATTACAGCACCCTTTCAATAGGTCTGGCTCTGGTATAAAAGTTTTCATTCCCGAAGTCTTAGCCAAAACCATAATAGAACATGTTCTATTTTTCTGCTATACCCATGAGTGGAAGTCATCAAGATGGTAGACCCACGTGTAGCAATATACACACTTATATAATCCCTTTTGTAACTTTAGGGGACCTAACTAACGTAATGGTATGCCAAATTAAACTTTAGGACAGTAAAACTACTCTGGAATATATATGGTAAACAAAAATAATCAAAGAAAGAAGTAATCACAAGTTTAAAATACACAATGAAAATACATTACACTGTTAATAAATGTTAATCTCTACCTCAAAGTAAGTAAGTCTCCGTAGTGTAGTGGCATAGCACGTGGTGTACAAGGGGTAATTTTTGATGTGGTTCAAAACCTCGTCACTGCAAAATCTTTTTTTATTACCTATTATTAAATAACAGATTTCTGGATTACATATACTGTGCTTTAAGCAAATATGTATCCATACATTTTGTTTATCTTATTAAATAGATAGCTTAGACCATTGGTTTTATTATTTCATACTAGGAAGATTTATTGTTACTTAAAACAAAATTAAATTATCTGTTCAGTAATTAAAACACAAAATTATTTCTCTAATCAAAACTCCAACGTTTATTAGGACTTGACGGTCCATAAATTTTTAATGAATAAACTAACACTTTATAGAAACCCACATCTGTTAGCCAAAATGTGAGATGGTTTTCCTTATATTTAAATTTATTATGCAAACCATGCATGTTTCTTTTTCTCACTAGGTTACAAAAATTGTTAGTTACAATTTCTCAAAGTACGTATTAAAATAAGTAAGTAATCAAGTAACATATATAAAATACGTAAATCTGTAGCAATTTCCTTCTACTATTACAATGAAATTAGCATAATTAATACTGTGAATCAGCTAGATGAACTGTCTGATTAATGTAATATTATAAATATTTCATAAGTAAAAATACATTAAAGCAAACCTAATTCCCCTCGTATCCTTAAAATTTTATATTACTAGACTCTGAAACTAACCTACTAATAAAAAATACACTCGCGTTAATTTCCAAATTGCTCTGTATTTGTTTTTAAATATTAAACCAACTTCGGTATATTTTTTTTGCAAAAGAAATATAGAAGATAAAATACCAAAAAATCATTCACGAGATTGAGTAATTTTTAACACAAACAGCTGCAATTTTCATATTTTTTCAGTATTTGGTTAAATTGACAACATATTTGTCCTTCCCTGATGTGCTTGCTTTGGTCGGCAACTGCGTTTGCTGGTTTTTTGTTAATATTATAGTTATTGTAAGTATGTAGTTAAGAATTCTTTCTTCTCTTCTGCTATACAAACTTTTATGGACATTTTTATACCCATGGGTATAACAGCAATTATAGCAGAAAATGGGCATCGTGCGGGGTGGGTTTTAGGAATAAAAATGATTGAAAACTGTTTTTTAAAATAAGCGTGAAACTGCTCCACACATGCCGGGGCTAACACAGCAGGCTGATGTTGCCGCTGTCCGCTCCCAGCAGCAGCAACCTGTTGAGAGGCAGCACCGCCATCGTGGTGAGCACTCCGCGGAACGTGTCGGAGCGGAGGCGGGTCGACGAGAAGGAAGCCGCCTCGTCCACCGCCGTGTGCACTCCGATGCGATTGGCGGTCGTTCCCGATATCAGCTCGCTGCCGTACGTGCCGAGACAGTGCACTGGCTCCGTGGGGCCCCTGTCCAGCAAACACCCAGGATTTGCCCTCTCGTCACTTACAAACTAACTTAATCAATCAAAGCATTAGCTTCATGTTTATTAAAGCTTTCACTTTGTTGGCTAACTCACTCAAGTATGGACTTCCCTATCAAGCCACAGAACATAAAAAAAATTTATTATAATACAGTTTGTTAAAATCATGAAAGTGTCCAAAATTAATTAGTACCATTAGCATTGGATTTACAAAAGTAAAAAAAAAAAAAAAACATTGTTCTTATAATAGACCACTTGAATTTATATATTAATGTATCACTCAGATGACACAAATTTGTCTTGATCCCAAAACCAATACTTTGCTACTGATTCTGCCAGTAGTCTAAGCAGTAGTTACTATTTATAAGATTTGTTGTGTTATATAGTGATGTCCAGAAGTTTGTCCACTATTTTAGTAGCACTTGACCACATTCACTATAATTTTTCCGTAGTGCTTTGCCTATCTATTACGGTTGTTTCATTTGATCGGAAACTTGTTATCTAATATCATGGAGTTTTTTTTCAATACTTGACATGCAAGCAAGTTTTTCCAAAACATATTTTCTACACAAGATAATATGTAAATCACCCTCTACTAGAATATCCCATTTGCAAAGTATTCTTGCCTTCCGTTTGTCACACTGTCATGAAAAATATTTTCAGTTTGATACTCTAATTTTGTTTAATTGAAGGATTGCAGTTTGTTGTGATTTTAAAATGAGTGAGAATATTTCACCAGTACAACTAGTTGAAAGAGAAAGAAAATGTCGAAGGGTCATTGCAAATAAAACAGCAAGGAAGAAGTGATGTATGATGTGAGTGACATAGAACCACACATAACCTGTACACATTAGGAGATAAACTCGATAGTAAACATAAGCTATCCAAATGAAATGCATCAAAACTAACAGCAGAACGAAGGACAAATAACAGTGTGTTTCGAAAGCCAACAGAACCAACATCCCCCAATCTTACAGGTTACAGAAAACAATAAAAATACAAATGTTGTACACTATACTTGGCTTGAGATCCAAAGTGTAAGAGAGGCAAATGAGATTGCATCTGCACTGGAAGAAAGGCTCCTATAAGAAGACAAACATGACATTGTTTTGCATCTCTTTTTAGACCCTTGTGGTTAACAAAATCAAAATTTTGTGATGATGGTCATGTTAATGTGTATCACAGAGATATCTAAAGTGTTTAACTTTACTGTAAGGGGAAATAATTATATGCAGGCCCGTATTTAGGACTCCTGGCGCCCCTGGACAAAGAAACCTTTACCGCTCCTGACTTGAAATAACATGTGGGAATGTTTCTTTACTTGTATGGATACTTAATCATGAGCAGCAAATACTATAAATGTGTGTTTATTGAAATTCAAACAAAAACATCTTAATACACAGAACATACATTATATTTTAAAGTTACATTAAATTTTAGAAGGTACAATCTCACATTAGAGTACAATAGCAAGGGGCTTTCTCCTTGCCCTGTCATTTGCAAACAAGTTTATTATTTCTTCATAGTCCAGTTTCACTGTTAAGTCAGATTCAATTTCAAGAACACCAAGATGACTAAGATGATCCTTTATTTGTCATTTTCTAAATAATAATCTCTCTGTTGAGCAGTTGGAAGCAGGAGTACTCAAGAATATTTGTAGAGCTATGTTTAAGTTTGGGTAAACATTCTCAAGGCAGTTACCTTTTACTATCTTGCAGAGCTGTGGAAGAGAGTATGATGCATTTTCATTCTTTACATCAGATAGTATCTTTCCCAAGTGTAACCATTCAAGTACAAATTCTGTCTTCAATATCCGAACTGTAGACTTGCTGAAGTCTTGCTAATGCTTCCCGTATTTCAAGTGGACTAAACATCATCAGATTTGTCATAAACATAAATGGTTCAATGAAGTCCTTATGGGAAGAAACTCTCTTGTTCAATTCTTCAATCAATTTATCCTAAATCAAAAGGAAGGATATCTGTAAATCATCTTATTCATCAGTTTCTTCAGTGTCTGAATCAGATTCATGAAAGAATCTTTTCTTTCTCTTAATGTGTTTCTTATCATGTTCAATTTTAGTAATGTTACACAGAGATTAAAATTTTTCTGACCCAGATTCTTGAAAACTTCATATCACATTTTCATTTCTTCCAAGAAACCAACTAAATAAAGAACTTTACAAATTATAAACAGTAGATAATTCCATGTCTGCTGTTTGTAATTGCTTACTTACAACATTGAATCTGTCAAGAATGAAATCCCAAACTATAGTCATAAATGATGTCTCACGACTACACAACTTCTTCATTATGCCTTTAACTTCACATTTCACCAAAGACTTCTCACTTTCATTCATTATGATTGACAACAGTTCTCCGATGATTACCTCACCATCTTTGTTCAAGCTTCTGCAAACTTCTTCTTTAGCAGACAATCGGGTTACATGGAGGAATTTGACACTCAAGTTCTCTTTACTGAAAAATATGTTCAAGTGATTCCATTGATGACTAGTAGCACTGAAAAAATTAAATATTTCTTGCAAAATATCAAAAAAAGACATTGCTTGGTTACTCCTTGTTGCACTTTAATCCACCAAATTCAGAGTGTGCGTTGAACAAGGAATATAGAAAGTGTAAGGAGAGAGAGCTCTGATTCTAGCTTGCAAGCCTGAATAAATACCTGACATATAACTCTGTCCTCTGCAGTTACCTATGTACAATGCTAATGCATGTCCCTCAAGAAAGTGTATTACTGTATCTGCCTAGTCCTGACCACCCTGTCCTGGATTAGGTACAAATTCAATAAACCGCTCTTCTGCTAGCCTACTTTGTTGACATAACGTATGACATAACTTAAATGGTCACTGCAGGCTCGAGTCAACGATACAATAGTATTAAGCTGCAATAAATTGTGTCATTATTTATTCAACTGCTCTCTTCCCCACAATTTTTATTATTTGTTCACATGTAGCAAAAGACAGGTACAAAGTTTTTCCACTTCCAGAATCCTTATAGTATCAAGACATGCGGCTAGTGAGAAATAGATCAAATTCAGCAATGAGTTCCATGCATATTAAAAAGTTATCATTATGGACACTTCCAAGTACTTCATCATCGCCATGGAAAGGCAGTCCTTGAAAAGAAAATTTCTTCACAACAGCAACAACTTTTTTTAATACATTATGCCAGTATTGCACTTCATTTTCTAATTGTGTGAATAATATTTCATACATCCTGGTCAAAACAGAACTTCTGTTTTTAAAACTAAGAACACAGTCTCGTTGCCATGAACTCTATTCATGGGCGAGATACCATGAGGTCCTGTCAAGTCTGATGCTCCCCAAACAGAGTACACGGTGCACAAAATAATGTTCCCTGACTTTCAGACTATACTAAGTATGTAATCTCTATTAATAATCTCATTGTTCGCCAGCTTTCTTTGAAAAAATGCATTAGTACAACATTTTGTGGTACCATCTTTAAAATAACGTTTTAATTTTAAAAAGTCACTTTTTTAATTCTATTTTATCACGCTCATTGCAATGTAGTCCCATATTTTATCAGTTTTTTTTTTCCGGAGGGCTCTTCTTCTTGACCTGCACTCTTTGAGGTAAATTCCATAAATACATCAAGGTATGGAATGTTTTTTAATGCTTCTTCTTTTCTTTGTTTTTCATTGGCCAATGATCGATACTGAGCCCCACTAAGTCTTTTTCTTCCAGTCATTTTTTTTTCCAGTGAATATCGAAACTGAAACTGAGAAAACAAAAGAAAATTTTATAAATAGGTGGAAAACTTTAAACGATTCAAACATAACCAACCACAACACGATGCCAGAATGCTGTCTTATTAAGTACAAAATAACTAAGTAAAATTACTATACCAAGTTATTTATTACCTCAGCTAGTAACATTGTGAATAATAGTTAACAACTAAAAAAAACACACTTTTTGATCTTAATTTTTTTTTTGTTTTTCATGATCATGTGCTAAGCAATTCTCACCACTGCAGTGTGTTTCACTTTGTCATCACTAGTCACCACTTTGTGTGTATAGCATAGAAACTAATCAGCAATGCCAATGTCAATTGAAATTCCCCTGCGAGTGGGAGATTTAGATTTTAGAAACTTGACACTTAATCTCCATGCTTTTTTGTACAGCTTACCAGAAATTTTGCTGCCCCTAAGAACTGCCGCCCTGGGCAGTTGCCCGGTTGGGACTTAGTCATTTGCAGTATCTGCATGGTAGCAACGTAATTTACGTAGTGGAGTCATACTGGTGTTTGGACTTGGCATAACTTGAGTGGCTTGGGCGGTGGTGAGGTTTATAAGTTCCAGTCGGCAATTTATGTTGTGAGTTATCCTACTCATACACAATTTACTTCAAGGAATGCACCTGTCTAATCTTTGGGTTACAAATATAACGGACGTACGGGGTCATACGCTTACAGAAATGTAAGAAGTAGACACTACTCACCCTTAGAGAGTATTCATTTGAGTAGTTACGAGGTTAGTGGAACCATACACAGAATGTGTGACAGTACAGGATTTGGTAAGCGGAGGCCATGTTATGTACAACAGCGGGCATGTGATATCCTGGAGTTGTGCCCAAACTCAACTCAGTGAGTTGAAGACAGGCTCACTTACGACTACGATAACGCCGTGCCCCGCAGAAGCGGGGGCCATTTACAGTAGAAGACAAAAGCAGAACTTCACTGCAATCCGTGGTGCTGGGGCGAAGAGGCTGGCAAGCAACAAGCGGGTGACGAGGGCGCTGACTTGGGTAACGAGTCACGCAGCTATCTAATCTTCAACCCTGGGTTGGTGAGTGAGGACTAGCTGCTGGCCCTTGGCTACATCAGACGAGATATGAAAACCCGTCGATACCACCGCTGGCGCTGGTCAGATAGTCTCTTAGCTTCATTGAATATACGCCATTGTTTATTAATAGTCATAATTGTAAATTTATGCGCCTTAAAAAATTCTGTACTAGCTACTTCATCAATTTTAAAGTTGATAAGGGATTGTAAATAATTTTTAATACTCTTTTTTTAAATATTAATTGTGTTTTTCTTGTAACATTTGTGATTGTGGCTTTGTGGTAGCCAAGTTATTAAGGCCTTTGAGATACATAATTAAGTTGGTCCTCATTCGTAATTATAACATTTAAAATCATTTTAACATAGAGTTCAGTCTTGTTTAGAATGTTATTGTCAGAATATAAAATTATGAATTCAAGTATTTTTGTAAGCGCCTAATGCAATGAGCCTGTCAAAGCCAAACGTGTTGTCGATTCTTGTTTCATTTGAGTTGTGTATTCATCCTAGTTTTTGGTATGTTACAGTAGTTGATCTCATGTTATAATGTCCGACAATGAAGTTTGGTAGCAGAGCAACAGCTTTGTTAACCGAAAGATATAATCATATTCTTGTTAATATTTCATCAAGTTCATGATTCTTATCTTGTTTTTTGAATAAAATTTTGCTTAACACTAGTCTCCTTGGTCTATGCGCTCTGAAGATTTAATCTTAGCTTACCCAGTACAATAGTTTCACAACTATTGTTCTATTTTGTTGGGAATACCACAGCTCTTGATACCCATGGTATCACCATTTTGATTGACCTTGGCATTTCACTTATCTGAAAACTGCAGAACTGAGGGTTTGTTAATCTCCAGACCTGCCGCTAGCTCAAAATTAGTCTAGAAGACACATACATGAACAATTGAAGAAACTTGGTTGGTGCTGAAAAAATATTTTAAGTTCGATAATGATGTTACACTCAATGATTGATTGCTTAAATAAAGTCTCTTGGACACAAACTAATTTTCACTATTGTGCCATTTATCATAAATTTTCAGGCACAATTTTTGAATTTTAAATTTAATTTTTAATTTTTAAAGAAGGAAACCAAAAAATAATGTTCAATATTAATTTCATTTAATTTTGTTTCCATTACTGTATCGTGTTACTAATAAAACACTTTAACTGCCATCGCACACTCGTTTAATGAGATCTATCGTACATCACGTTGCTTACACATAAGTACATAACCACTTAGTTTACATGACTCTCTGGCACTGTGGCCAACATTCTAAAAACACATTTATTTCCATGTCACATTTATTTCCCTACCACACCTTCCCTTTCAAACAAACACACAAATAAAGAAACATATACACATTTATAGCATATAGTCTTTGAGGTGCTTCGGTGAATTTACTGTGCGCTTTGCACGGTCACCCACATTACTCAAGCTTTTCTCATCTACACGCAGACTGTGGTCCATCCTGTTATTCATCCCTGTTTGTCCTGTTTCCTTGTTCTCTCTCTCTCCTTCCACGACATGAGATGGCTTGACATGATTAGTGTTCCTCCGGAACCTTGTTACCTTTTTATCTTCAATGATCACTGAGCGAGGACTCTCATGAATGTCTACCACTAAACCTGGTGACCATACATTGGAATCCCCCTTTAAGAATGCTATATGTTGCCCCTTGTGAAAAATCTGATGTGACTCACGGGTTGTCTTATCATAATTGTGTTTATTTAAAACATTTCTTTTCAGCTGAAATTCTTGAAAATCAGTGACCACCTTAAGAGTTAATTGCTCCTCATGTGTTGGCAATACTGATCGTGTTAACCGACTGAGCAACAGTTGAGAGGGCGAGTAAGGGGAACCCATAATCGGTGTGTTTCGATACTCTAAAAGTGCGTATTGCAGGTCAGTTTTGCTTTCTTTGCATTTACTCATAATCTTCTTCGCAACACCCACAAACCACTCCACAAAGCCATTTGATTTCGGGTAGCGGGGACTGGACGTGATTACTGAAAAATTCCACTCCCGTGCAAACCGTTGAAACTCAAAAGAGTTAAAAGGCATGTTGTCCGCCCTTTTTATCCGCGGCACCCCATGGGTAGCAAACACCTCTTTCAGTATTTTAATTATTGTTGCAGTGTCTTGGGATTTTACCTCCCTTAATTCAAACCATTTGGAGTAATAATCTGCGATAATCAAGTAGTGATTCACAATGCTCGAGAAAGTCACATCCGATTTTCTCAAACGGCAACTTACAAATAATATCCAATAACAGCGGTTCTTTTGGTTTTTACAACTGTATTTTTCACACAATCTGCACTTTGATACTTCATTTTCAATATCAGACTCTATACTTGACCAGTAAAGAAAAGTTTTTGCCCTGGCCTTCGTCTTAGTGATACCAAAGTGAGATGAATGTATTTTCTGCAGTATTGCCCCTCTCATTGCTATCGGAACAATCATCTTGTACCCCACTAACACCACACCATTCGCAATGCTAATTTCGTCCCGAAATTTATAATAGGGTTTTACGGGGTTGGGAATTTTGCTTTTGTCTTTGGGCCAACCTTTATGATGATATGCCATTATCTGGAGTAGTGGTCGATCCCGTTGTGTTGCATGAGCTAACTCCAACACTATTTGGTCACTAGCATTCACTGAATGCACAACTTCATTCAATGAGCTATCGGTATCATCTGTAACTGTGCAAGGAGTGGCTCGACTAATAGCATTTGCAATGTACATTTCTGATCCTTTTACATATTGCACATCTAGGTTATAAATGCCTAGCCTTAACCTGATTTTCTTCAGTCGCTGTGACCCAATGGAATTTATGTCTTTCTGCATGAGGGCAACCAGTGGTTGATGGTCAGTGTGTATGACAACCTTTCTTCCATAAATGTAATGATGGAACTTAATGCATGCAAACAGTATGGCCAAAAATTCCTTATCAATTTGGCCATAAGAATACTCAGCTTTAGATAGACTCTTAGAATCAAACATAACTGGTTGTCCTTCCTGTAACAATACAATGGCAGTACTGGAACTGTCCGTCTGTATCACTATAGGTAAACGTTGGTCAAAGTGTCGCAGGACCGGAGGGCTTGTTAGAATGTCCTTAAGCATTTGTACACACTTCCCATGAACCCCTGGCTCCCATTTAAATGCAACATCTTTCTTTAACAATTCCCGGAGCGGAGTCGTTAATTCAGACATGTGGTGTGAAGTCCCTCAGATAATTAATTATGCCCAGAAATCTTTGCAGAGACTTTCTATAATGTGGCATTTAAAAATTCTCTGATAGCATGTATTTTATCTTGATCTGGATTTAATGAACCTTCACTTATGTCATGACCAAAGTATTTTACAATTTTTGGCAGATACTGAAATTTTCGAACATTGAATTTGATATTCAATTCCTGAGCTCTAAGCAGTACTTGCTCAAGAATTTTGTCATGTTCACCCTTGGTCTCTGCAAAAATCAAGAAATCATAAATGTAACTAAATAGGCCTCGAATATCATTAAAATGTGCCTCGCACATCTCTTGGAATGCCTCAGCCGAGATTTCTAAACCAAAAGGTAGTACATTAAAGCAATAGCACCCATAAATTGATGAGAAAGTACAGTATTTCCTAGATTCTTCGGAAAGTTTTATCTGCCAAAATGACTCTTTTAAATCTAATACTGAACAGAATTTTGCATTACCCAATTTTGCCTTCAGATCGTTTAAGGTTGGGATTCCATAGTATTTTTTATTGATGGCCTTATTTAAAGCTTGTGGATCCAAACAAAGGCATAGGGACCCATCCGCTTTTTCTACCAACACAAGGCGGTTAACCCACTCCGTTGGCTCATCAACTTTAGAGATTATACCCAGGCCACACAAACGGTCTAGTTCATTCCTTAATTTCTCTTGTATCACCAGCGGTACCCTGTTTGGCGGCTTCGTTACAGGAACCGAACCCTCATTTAGTGTTAACACAAAAGGTTTTGGAAAACAACCTGAACCTTGAAAGACATCAGCAAACTTGGATACAATTTCATCTTTACCTGTTGTGTGTTGACTGCTAGTAGCACCTAAGACATCAACATTTTTTCTTTCAATGAGGCCAAACTGCACACAAGTGTTGATGCCCAAGATGGGTTGAAACCCTTCAGATGTCACAACGAATTCTGCAAAAATGGCCTTAGATTTCACTCTGACCTCTAGCAAGATCGAGCTGTGCACTTTGATCTGTGTACCATTATATGCCTGTAGGACCACCTTTGAGTGAGAAAGTTCTATCTTACTATGTTTGCACTGTAATTTCTCAAAAACGCTCAGCGGGACCAGATTTGCATCGGAACCTGTGTCAAGTTTAAAATTACATTTAATGTGATTATTTAGCACGACCACTTGATGCCAACTATGAACACTACCTACACACGATTTCAGTTCATCACAATAATCAGTGTTGTTTTGGTTGGTGTTGCTTACTTCAGCATTCTTATATTTCACAGTCGTGCCTTCTCTGTTCTTCATTCTGCATACATTGGCGAAATGGTTTAGTCGCCCACAGTATGCACAGGTTTTACCCCTTGCAGGACACAAGTCTATCTGTCGTGGATACATCCTCACACACAAGTTACACTTCACATCTCTTGAAGCATGGTGCTGCTGCGAGATCCCTCCGTCGTGTTGCGATGCCGATGTCTCTCGAACCGGTACTTTACATTTCTTGTTCTTTTCTACCCAATCAACCTCACCAACGCTGGAGCCCTGTACTTCTGCCGCCTGAACTCGTGTGACTTCCGCCAGTCTCAGCTTCTCTATTGCACATTCGAGCATTACCTCCCCTTTCACAATGAGTCTCCTTTGCATGTCTTTGTCACAACAATCGAGCACCACTTTGTCTCGTAACATCTCGTCTTCCAATTGGAACAAACAGTCTTTGCTAAGAGTTTTTACGTCTGCCAAAAATTGTTCAAAAGGCTTTCCTGGTTTCTGTTTTCTAGTATAAAACAGAAATCGAGAGTGTAGACTGTTCTTTTTAGGATCACAATAGTCTTCAAATTTCCGTAAAACATTTTCAAGTGTACGTTTTCCTTGCGGGAAATCAAAAGTATTATATACCAGCACAGCGTCTTCACCAATAGTATTCAGAAGTATTGCAATTTTCCTGTTGTCATCTTTTTCGGAGAGGCCGGCCGCTAGCATATAAATCTCAAAGGATTGTCGAAAACGTCGCCAGTTTGCGGCGCCATTATCCTGTAGGTTGACCTTGTTCAGAAGATTAAAACACGATGCCGCCATGCCATTGCCGTTGATGTTCGTCTCATAAATTCACTAATTCAATTACCGACTGCGCCAAGTATCGTGTTACTAATAAAACACTTTAACTGCCATCGCACACTCGTTTAATGAGATCTATTGTACATCACGTTGCTTACACATAACCACTTAGTTTACATGACTCTCTGGCACTGTGGCCAACATTCTAAAAACACATTTATTTCCATGTCACATTTATTTCCCTACTACAATTACTGTACTCTCCGACATGATATTGTGCAACCCAGTGCACCTGCGCTTGTTCGCAGGCCCAATTAGATACTTTTGGTGACAATTGGTTATCGCAGCATCTCGGCCGCAGTTTGCATCACATTTTCTCCCTGTAACAGTATGACTTTTCGTGCTAGCGAACGCTACCCCAAGCCCCGCGCTAGCAACTTTCATTTCTCGGAGGCAAGCATGGGTAAGCTGTTTGCCAGCACGTCCAGGACCATGTTACAGCCCTCGGCGACGCCTCGGGACGGTCCACACAACGCCTTTCCCAGGCGACTTAGCAAGTTTTGACCCCCCTTCCCCCATATCACTCCTGTGGCTTCTTGGGAACTTCAACCCGGAGCACCGACCTCCAGTGAACCCGTGCAGGGTACATGGTCTTTCCAAGGACACACGCCCTTGTCCAACAGAGCCATCAGCGAGGCCTAGCGGCGGCAAAAATCCCTAACCTAGCTCTGTCCGCTGGTTGCGAGTGCGCCCAGTGCACTCTAGCGGATGTTTCTGTGACCCTCCAGGCAGTTTCTCATCTTGGCCGCCAGAGCGCACTACTCATCCCTCCCATAAGAGACAGCTTGTCATAATCGACTTTGACAGCAGTCGCGGTGCGATTGCGACCTTAGTCCACCTGCGACTCGGGTGAGAGGGTGGGAGCGCGGCGAGAGTGTTTTTGCAGTCTGCTTTGCCCCTTCGGACACCTTCGGACCATCACCCCCCCTCTCCCCCCTCCTTGGATGGGGGCAGGAACTTTCTTTAATTAGGCGCACCAACGCCATTTTCGAAAATTCGGCGGACAGCATCTGGTCAGTACGGACCACGCGTCGTGATTCGCGAGAGTCCATCTTCGTTGTATTTCCAAGACTTGACACTACGACATGTAGTCTAAAACGTCAAGGCATAGATGTTTTAATTTTCTTATTTTTAAATTTGGCTGCCCGTGCTAGTTTTTTTGATCTAAATTATTTCTTCACCTTTCTCGTCATGACTACCGCGGACTTCCGCGCCGGGAGTCGCCCACTCTACTCCTGGAGCCAGCTAACGTGACTTTACCCCGCTGTTCGGGCGGGGTGCAAGAAATAAAGTAGAAGAATTAGAATGGATCTTCACTAACAAAATTAGCAGTTCGTGATTGGGCTCATCCAGTCACAAGTTCTCTCCCCACACCGGTCGACATCCAAGTTTCTTCATAAATCAAATTCTTCTGGACTTTAATCTACAGAAACCTCCAGCGCCAGGACTGCTAGTTTTCAGGACACAGGATTTGGTTAAATTCATTTCAAAAGAAAATTAAAAATAAAAACAAAATGTAATTGTCTTTCTTTTGAGCCTGCGAGCTCACATAAAATCAGGGTCAAGTTTAAGAGATATGGTTGTTTACTTTTATATGTATTTTGTTGACCCGGGGCTCCCCTTCTGTTTGTAATTAATGTATTTTAATACATATGTACTTAAAGATAAAAAGAAAAGAAAAAGCTAAGTAAATAATTTTAGTAAAAGGTCAGTTATATAAATCAAACCACCAGTCTTGTTATTTCATTATTATTCATCCTCGATCCACATAGACTCCTAGAGTTTCTAGTAGGTTATAACTTATAAGTAAATTTCTTTGTACGATGTCTGGGCACCTCTGTGATAGCAATTTTTTGTTTTTTTGTTTGTGGGCTGATGCTTCCAAGGCATTATTTTTTTTTGCTTATTCTTTTGTTGAGTGTTTATCTGAAGCCCAGCGTACGTTACACTATTTTTATTTATCCATTATGAAAATTCACAAGTCACAGTGGCCACCATCTCCCGACCACAAAAACAAATACATGTCGAAACTACAAACTGCTCATAAACAATTCTGCACTGACTCAACAAATACAAATTTCTTGTTCAAGGTTCTGAAGGTTGAAAACCTTATACTGTAAGCAAGTACATTCCGGGGTTGCTTGCAACTCGCAGTACAAGCCGAAGGACTCTGTCTTCGGAACAATGACGACGTTACTCGATCGTCATTGTGGGCTGTTACAGATGACAGAGGTCGAAATAATTATAATTAAAAAGAATCCAAAATGGTTTCAACTTCGGCATAGCTGGGACCACAGCCGCAACATTGTCTCTTCACTACATTAATATATTGATTCTGAACCACCGCCCGACAAGCGACCTCTTGGTACCTCGTACACACGCTGCCTAATTCCTTGCCACGCTTCTCTTCCGAGAAAAACAAGACTGCCCATGTGACATAATTTCTGACCAATCACTTTCTACTTACTGAGATTTGCAAAATTTATGTTCAGGATGTAAATTATTAAAAAGCTGTTTTCAATTGCCTGTTAAACATTGTGATACCGCCGGTGATTTTCCTGTAGTCAGTTTCAGGGTATTTCTGTACATCAACATGAACCTCAGTAACTCCAAATCAACCCATTGACCAGCCATCTTTTGTAATGCAATTTTCTGCTGTTAATATGCATCTTTTGGCCATGCCATTTTTGGATGGACGGTATGGAATGTTAGAACATGTTGATTACAATTTTCTGTCACAAACATATGAAACATCTCTGAAGTGAAAGTAGTATCACATCAAACACAATAACACAATACTCTCAGGCAACCCATTAACCATAAAGATAAAGTATATTTATTACACTGAAGTTGTCACGGAACCAATTTGAAAATTTGTCCACAACAATGAATAATGTTTTTCCATAAAGCAGTCCCAGAAACGCAAAAATTTATCAGCATTTGTTGCTTTGGCAATGACTGTTGCATTACACGGTGCAGCAGGCTTTGGAGGTCCTCCACTGTGTCTCATAATGGTAAACTGCTAAGAGCATCCGTATTACCTAACAAATTTCTAGGCTGGTACTTAATGATGTAAGTATATAAAGAACGAAACAATTGCCATCTTAGAATGCAAGGTTATAATAGTCCTAGCATAGGTTTATTCTGATCAGAAACTGGCTTGTATTCTGAAAATTCTTAATAAATGGTGAAACTCCTTCCTAGCAGGTATTTCTGAAATGCCACAGCAAAACCTTCTTAGTCAAACTGCCCATAGTTACGTTCAGTCTCCAACAAGGTTCTTGAAGCAAATGCAACAGGCAACTCTTGTATCTTTTTCTCCTATACTGTCAAAACTGCACCCAACCCATATGGACTTGCATCTCAAATCAACAGTAAAAAAAGTTTTCCTTCATCATAATGGGCCAGCACAGACTGTGATTGCAACAATTTCTTACAATCTTCAAAATCCTTCCTCTCCTTTCTTCCAAACTTCCAGACTCCATCTTTCTTTAGTAAGTGATGCATAGGTTCTGGTATATGAGCCTTGCCTTTTAAAAATTACTGATAGAAGTTTAATAACCCTAGAAAGGCTTTTAGTTCTTTAGTTTATTGCTTGGTTATGGTCATTATGTATCGCCTGAACCTTCTCTTCTGGCTGAATGCCATTTATATTAACTGCGAACCCTAAAAAACTCACATGGAAAACACCAATTTGAAATTTACTTTCATTTACATCACTACCATTCTAAGAAAAAAATCCTTTAGTCTTGCATGGTGTTCTTTACAATCTAGGAACACGGTAATTCCTTCAATCCCAGCTAAGAGTTACTCCATGAAGTTTTGGAATGTTTCTGTCTACCTTGAGGTAGACACTGTGAAACCTGCTTGGAGCCAAAGTCTGAATAGTCTTTAAACAGCACTAGGTGAAACAAGAAATATTGTCAAGAAAGGTGAGATCCATTCTGTTATGGACAAAGAGTGACTCATGTGGGTTAATCACTGAAACCTACTTAACACAGGCAAAAAAATATGTATCAATAGGTAAAGTAACTATCAATTTGTTTATAAAATTTATTTCAAACATAAATGCTCTCATAAATATAGGCAAATGGCATATTAATGAGAATAAAGGTCACCAAAACACTTAAGCATACAAGGCATGCAAAATAAACCATTAAATATAATTACAAATAGTAATTAAACAGTGCTTGCAAATACAGCAATGTTAATCGTTAAGAAAGAGTATATAAATATTATACATTGATGCAACAATTTAGCAATATAATCATTGAGTAACAGGTGCATAGAGTGCCGAAAATAAAATATATATATATAATACTGAAAGCAAAATATTCATTAAGGAAATCAGCAATAAAATCTCATGGCGAACAAGGTTCACCCCATGACCATGCTTATAGGTACAAAAAGATAATAAAAGCCTTATGCCCAAACGACGCATAAATAAACACATGTACATGCCTTGAACTTTAAATTAGAGCACATGTACTAAAAATTTCATACTCAATAAAAATATATGTTTATCATAGTACACTAAAAAAACGTACATACAGAATGTACGCAAAAAATGATCAATATTAGTGCATGGGTATGACCTAAAGCATTGACTCAAACATACATGGTGTGCAATGCTGAAAGCATTGCAGCGTAAGCTTTGATAGGGGCATAGAAAAAACTTTTACAGTTACGAAAGCAAATGTGCTACAACATTGCACACCACAATAAGCAAGAATATTAGCGAAAATAGCAAAAGTTAATACAACCCGAAGAGGCAAAATTAGCAGGCGAAAATAGCCAGGTAACACATACTTTAAAGTGTCCACTAGACTCAGGAAGCATCAAAGGGACAGATTACCCTGCACGTAATCCCACTGGACACCAAGAAGCAGACTACCAAAGTGCCAGAAAACCCAGTACGTTACACATAAGGCTACAGAAAATTTTAATGGAACTGTATTTTTTTCAATCATCCATACCTTGAAAAGGAATTGCCATTGTACATTGTACATGAGGGGCACTAAATTTTTAAATACCAGCACACTGCTCTACATAACAGTGGGGCCTTTGAGTGAAAGTGAACTATAGAAGGCCCAAGGTAAGATCAAGCTTAGAAGTCTCTAAATTAAAGTATTTTAATTATATATATATATATATAAAATGTAAATTTTAGACTTTATATTAAAGGCAACTATCCTATGTGAAACCCTTTCAAGCATTCAAACACAAAATGTCAGGAAATTTTACATTTATTAAAAAAAAAAATATATAACAACTGTGTAATTTATGCGTATGAAAAAATACAGTGCGAATTTCTAAAGATAAATTTTAAAAGAAAAATTACAAATCATTTGGTAATCACTTCAAGCAATGATGGATATTTCAAAGAAATAGTCTTTTTTTATATTGATTTGTTGATGTAAAGGTGAGATTGCACAGTTTATTTTTTTTTGTAAATAAAATATAATTGTAAATCTAAAGTTTTAATTTTTTTTTCAATTCCTGCCATTAAAGACATATCCATTTCCATAGCGGAAATTACCAAAATATGTGGGATAAATTAAATCATGTTTCATTACAATTGCTATAGTAAAAACCAACAGTTCATAAAAAAGAGGCAATACCCATCAATAACCCACGTACCTAAATTAATTTCCTTTTCGGTCTATTTGCCTCAGATAACCCAGTCGTATCAGTTCTAGCAAGTACAGCTACAGAAGGCGCTGAGAAATAACAGTGAACTCCGAATAAAGCTTGAAGCAGTGCACTTACTTCATGTGGTAGAGATGCTTGCCATCGAGAGCGCTCCACACAGACACCGTCTGGTCCAGAGAAGAGCTGATGATTCTCGTGTCGCCGGCAGAAACCAGCTGCAGCACCTCTCCCTCGTGGCCCTTCCACGATGCAACCACCATGCCGGTGCGAACATCCAGGATGGTGAGACTGCCCGTGGACTGACCCACTGCCACCCAGCTGCCACTAGGCCCCACCGTCACGCAGCGTATGTAGCCCGCTGGGTTCACCGACACCTGCACAGCCACACGCCATGCACAGCTAACGCTAGTACAGTACAATTACAGTTTGTGTGCAAGTTATATGATTTAAAATTTATATTGTAGCAGCAAACCACGGTCTGATTACCATTTTTGTTTTGTTTGCTGGGTGGATCTTTAGGTTTCACAATGTTATTAGTAATGAACAGAAACAAGGTGTGATTCTGTCTGAAATATAATTACTTCAAATTTATTTAAGGAAAATTTATAACAGATAGAAGAAAATATTAACATACAATATTAATTACATTCTTAAACAGCTCTCAGGTATATTCAGAAAAAAAATTATGGGCCGGCCGTACATGAGATTATAAAAAGTTTCATTTACTAAAAATACATAAACCAATAAAAAAATAAAAATATATTTAAACTATCCCAGTTGAGGTATGTACTTAAAGTCCAGAAATTATGTTTGTATGATTAACTTTTTTGACGGGGTGATTTAAAGAAAGTTCAAAAAAGGGCCAAAAGATACAGAAGCACCGGAGGTCGCGGCTTCGTTTCCCGGAGCTCACGCGGGAACATGATGCCAGGGCGCTTGTGTCCTGTTGAGGAAGGGAGATGAAAGTGCCAATTCGGCGTCTGGCTCTCGGACCCTGTCAGACAGGGAAGTTGACTTCTATTTACAGATGCATCGCCAGCCAGGAACTGGATCCCGCGATTACGCGGCTGGCACGGTCGTTTTCATCATTTAAAAAGAAATAATTTAAAAGAAAAATAACTATTACACTTTGTACTACGCAGACGGACTAACTACTTGAAAAAGATTATAGGGATAGCATCCCTTATTTAGGCGACTACATAGTCGGTTGCGGCCGGATGGAAGTCTTGCAGTGTCTCGTCGACTCGCAGATAATCGCAAAATGGTCCGTCTGCAGTCGCAACGCAAAGTGTCTCGCGAAGAACCGCGTCTCGTAATTAAAAGTAACTGTTCTATCAAAAGTGGAGGGTGGGGGGGGGGGGGGGGGGGGACTGGGTGTCCGGACTGAAAGGTTCCGAAGTTTCCCGAGTGGGCGTCATAAAAAAACTCTGACTGATGTCTCGAAGTTGGTAGCACTGGCCGCCTTTAGCGCTACCTGTTGAGGGGTGTCTGAAATAAATAAATAATCAACTCGCCCAAGGCGTCTGCTTTACCAAAGGAATAAAGGGGCAGTCAGGTGCTACACTCTGGCGGCCTACAGGATAAGTTGGCTGGGAGGTTAGCGAGTTTGCCGCTAGATATCGTTTGCGGTCCATCTTGGCACACACATTTTTTATGCAAGGCGTCCTTGGAGACGGTCGCTGTCTGCTGGGGTTTCTGACCGGTCATTGGTCTTAGGCGAATTCTTAGAACCGAGAGGGAAGGGGGGTGGACAAAAAGTGCAACGACGCTGAGAACGAGCGTCTATGACGTGCTTTTCAAGGAGAGAACCTAATACGTATTCGTGACGGTAAAGGCTATGGTCAGCTCGTCTCTGAGAAATGGTAACAGCTCGTCCAGAGCTGCTGTATGCAGTTTTAGTCATGAAGTGAAGTAACGTTACAGGCATGGGACGTGCCTGTAAGCGAGGGAAATGTCAAACTGGCTGCCAGCAAAGTATTAGATCTGCAAAATATCAGATATGTCTCTGGGAAAGGTGTTTCAGACTACTGGCACAAAGTTTAACTTAGGGGGTACACCAGCCTAACAAAGTGTAAATCGCCCTTTAGTAACCAAATTATAGGGCAAATAAAATTTCCAAAAATAATTTAAAATTATAATAAAATTTAAAAAAAAAAGTGTCGAAATACCAAATTTCCGGCACAATATAAAACTAAAAATTCAGTTTCTATTAGTGTTAAGAGGCTTCAGAAAAATGGGTGTAATGTGCACGATACATATCCACAGCCACATATGTGGCCATGCAGCAGTGTTTATGGGTCTCCCTCATTGTCTCATCATTGGGAAATGGCACCGTACAAAAATTATCACATCAATCTCTACAGGTTTTTGTGACACAACTGTGGTCAAAATTTGTTTTTACATTTCTTACGCTTTCTACTGCAACATTTCATTCATGACAACGAAATAGCCTGCTGTCTTTTCTCTCTTGGGGAAGGCGGGAAGGGAATCATGGGTATAAAAAATAGCATTATTTTCCTTTGTATTTTTTATTAGATAGTGCTAGGGTGAAGGGATAGGGATGGAAGGGCCATAAAGGAGGAAGAGGGGAAAGACAAAGAACATCAGTGCTAGTTCTTACAGGGCAATAAGCTGAGACACGGACCATAAAGACTTCACTTGTATTCTACTGGAGACAGTTATATGGCGCAACTCATATTCCAGGGCGACCATCACAGTGAAAATGTGAGCTTTTTTGGCTCAAAACTAAGGGTGCAACCCAGACGAAGGTGTGACCCTTCTGCATATAAATAAGGTATAAAATCTTTGTAATTAGAGTTAAGTTTTGTGAAATTTCTGTTTCATGTTTTTAGTAACATTTTCATGCTAAATGGTGTATTAACTTGCATTTCAGTGTTATTTCAGTTTATCGCAATTCATCATATAATCTTGTCCTTACTTATAACAACAAAATATGCCATATAGTGTAAGCTCTAAAAAGACACATTTATAAATTAAAGTATATTGTGGATTGACACACCAATGTCCTTGGGATATAACATTCTTTTATAAAAAAATAGTCTCTTATCACCTTAATTAAAATGTTTATTTTAGACTATTATGCCAAATCTAGACGAGTACCTATTGCAACAAGTTTATTTTGTCTAAATACTCTGGTACACCGAATAATACTGTAATGATACTGCACCAATGCACTGGTTGAAAGTACGGTAAAACTCGCATAAGACGTTCCCGTATAGTACGTTTTCCTGATTATGAAGTTCACAAAATTATTTCCTTGATCACTTCCATATATCTCTCTATGTTAATTTTTCCAACGTTTACATTTTAGATGTGTTCAGTGTTTGTGGAAAAAAATAAAATAATAATGTTCATCTTTAAACTTTTAAAGTATAATTATCGTTAATTTTTAAAAATTAACTTATTTCCGAACAATAACGAAATAATTTGAACTTGCACAAGACCACCGAAACCTTTTCTAGATGCCGCACGCTGTTAAAAGTGTATTTTTCGACCAACCATCTGCTTGCATTCTTTATAGACTGAGAGGCTGTACCATCTGGATGCCTTTTTTACTACAGTAGAATCCCGTCGATGCGACCCCCCTCTGATGCGTCCATTCCGTTTATACGACCGTTTTTTGAGAAACCGTGAAAAATTTGAGCAGAGAAAGTCGAAAATTTGAGTAAAATCGGCTGAAAAACAAGTCTTTTACACTTTGTTGGGCGCTATGTGTTCATGTTTATCGTGGCGAGCGCTGTACTGTAAGCAGGCAGGCATACAAAACACGGCTAAAAATAGATACCAGCCCTCTAGACTGTCCACGCTAGCCAGTACCGGTAAACTGCGCGCATCATCACCTGATAGCATCTACGTGCACGTCTATTGCCGTCCCGTTCCCGTGCCTTTGTCTTGCGACTGGTTAGTGTGATCTTGCCGGCTGCATCTCAGGTGTCACTGGCCACACAAAGCTGTGTTCACTGTGTTAACGACGTCGCCAGGTGTTTGGTTCTCGGCTATTTTTCTATAACATTGCTGACTTCGCACATACGCAGATAAACAAAAAAAAATTGCGTGGAATTATGCTATACACCTCGGACTCGCATACCCCGAACAATGGGTTCCGATAAATACTCGCGCTAAGTGTACTCGCGTCACGCGAGTTCAGCTATGCTAGCCGGCTGGTGGTTATTTTCGTTCAAAACGTGGCGAAGTAGCTTGTGTGGATCAGGTAGAAAACATTCGGCTATAAACGAAAGATAATATAAGAACAATGCTATCCTGAAATGCTGTGACATGTTTTTGGAGTAGATAATAAAAACGACGGACCGACAGGATGCGCTCCCACGCTTGCCGTCAGCGATGTTTATTTTGACAGCTCAAGCAATTATCTTTTCCACGTCCCTTCACGGCGTAAAAAAAAAAAAACACGGAATGCAGATGGAAAAGTAACTATGCAGTAAAATAAATATATTTACGGCCCTGCTAAATTTTTCTATTCAATAAAATTCAAGGTATTAGTGATTTTTCAGCAGAAACTGCTGTGTGACTAATAAACAAATTGTATCATAATAACTTATAAAGTATTTATTAACAGCGAAGGACAGTCATATAAGCCCATTAAAATATTTATTTTACCGAGAACGGACTATACAACTTGGCTTTTGTCGCACGCGGTGTGGGAGGGGAGGAGGTTGCTGACAGTTTCTCATGCAGAAGGTTGAAATAAGGGAGGGAATTTGTTGAAATGTTAGTCGGAAAAGGGGGATGGGGGATTTTTACATGGTTTGTGGCTCTGGGAGGGATGAGCCTTGAATTAGCAGGGGATGGAGAGGTAAGCGTCACGTCACGTATGACGTCAAGCCGCCGCTACCGCCAGCCTGGCCGGACGAGTTTCTTACGCTCTCGCAGAAGCTACCTACCACAGCGGCCTTTTCGTGCGGGCGGGTAAGATAACACGACAGCTGAGACGGCTTTTCGTGCGATAGTGGACGCGCCGAGCTCGGCTAGACACTGCCCGAGCGGCATTCACGTGTATGTATCCGACGATGCAGTGACACCCCTAATTCTCTATTGCGACAATTCCGTTTATAAGTCCGTTTTTCCGGAAACCGTGAGGGGTCACATCAGCGGGATTCTACTGTATTTGTGTTATAACACGTGACGAATATGTAGCAAACCATATTTACCACCAGCCATTACTAGATTTTTTTGGTTTGCGATCTTTTTAGGTGTGATTTTATGGTTGTCAAGCATAATAACTGTTTAGTGTTGTGGCAAACAGTGCATAATGGCATCTACAATTAGTCGAGTACTCATTAAACGGAAGGTGTTATCGTTTTTAAAAAAAATTAAAATAATATCAGAAGTTGATGCGAATCCTTTGATACCAAGAGTGAGTATGGCTAAAGAACTCGGGATGCTGCCGTCTACTTTGAACGGAATTAGGATGAAACGAGATCAACTTTTGGCAACTAATGTTTCATCAAAGTGTAAAAAAAATTAAGATTGGTAAATTCAAATAAGTTGAAATTTTACTCTTGGCGTGGGAAGAACAGGGTGGGGGCACTAGGAATTCCGACGAACGGCCCAATTTTAAGAGAGAAAGCTGTACAAATAGAAAATAACCTAGGTGTTGAATTTCATTCTTCGAATGGCTGGCTCGACAGATTTAAGAACAGAGTAGGAATTGTCTATAGAACTGTAAGTGGGGAATCTGAGTGTGTATGATGATACTGTCCAGAGTTGGATAAACACAAAGTTTCCTGCCATCATAATGGACTTTGAACCAAAAAATGTATTTAATGTCGATGAATGTGATCTGTTTTTCAAAATGCTTCCAGACAAAACCTTTGTTTTAAAAGGTGAAACATGCTATGGAGGCAAAGAAAGTACGAAATGAGTGACAGTGTTATTGGATGCCAACATGGATGGCACTGAAAAGTTACCATTGCTGGTAATTGGGAAACCAAAAAAACCACGGTGTTTTATCAACATAAAGAGTAAAGACATTACCGTGCAAGTATGCAAACAACAAGTCTGCATGGATGACAGGCAGCATTTTTGAAGACTTTGTGAGAGCGTTGGATGCAAAGTTGGGTTGCGAAAATCGGAAGATTTTGCTTTTCGTGGATCACTGCCCTGCTCATCCCTAGGTAATATCCAACCTTAGAAATATCCAGATTCAACTTTTCCCACCAAATTCAACATCCAGGCTACAACCCATGGATCAAGGAATTATAATACAGTCAAACCTCTCTGAAACGACCCCTCACGGTTCCCAGGAATAGGGTCGTAATAGAGGGGGAGTCGTAATAGATGTTTTCCGAAATTTTCAGTTGATTTCAAACCCCCCCCCCCTTCAAAAACCGCTACTCGCTAAGAAACCAGCCGTACAATGGCAGGATGCTGTCACTCACAATGCTAGACGGCTTCGCTTTAAACCCACTTCAACCTTCATGACAAGTCCGTCGCCCTACAGGCCACCTCTAAAGAAAATATATCAAAAGACAGTTTATTTTTACTGGTTAGTTTACATGTCCTTTTTTTTGCTTGCCGTAGTTAAATACAATAGAACCCCGATGTCACGAACCCCGGAGTTAACGAAGCAGTGATTTTACGAATACATTCTCTGGAACCGTCAAAAAATTGGACATTTTGACCAAAATGTGAAAATCAGAAGAAAAAAAAAAAAATTAAAGATCATTAAAATCTGTTAATTTTAACACACAGCGTATTTTTGTGTCGGCTTTAATACTTCCAATAATGTTCATGTAAGAATAACAAAAAAAATAATGGGACATTTCCTTTAAAAATATGTCAGTGGTAGGTTCTGCAACGCGAGTGGGCGCACATGAAGCTCGCCCGGCTGGCTGGCGGCAGCAGCTTCATGACGCATAAACTCACCCCTCCCTCTCCTCGTTAACATTCTTCAAGGCTAGTTCATCCCTCCCAGACACACAAACCATCTAGTGTCCTCCCTTATAACACCCAAACTTCGCTCCCCTTTGAAAAACCTTCAGTGAGAAAATGCTCTTTTCACCCTCCCTTCTCCCGTAAATTTTGGCTATTATGAATGGGGTACTAAAGCTGTGAGGGAGGGGTAAGATCGTTGTACCGTATTTAATCGCATAATGTCCGCCAGCGCATAATGTCCGCACATTTCTTTTTAAATACTTGAAATGGAATTTTTTAAAATCCGCATAAAGTCAGCACCGGACAAAGCATACTTGGCCACCCCTGAAAGGCACAGTAACAGGATGTAAATTTACCGACGCTGTCAACAATGCTTTGACCTTGAGTTGTTCATTTCTCCGGAGCGGTCGCTGAGAGGGTTTGTAGCGTGGTGAAACTGTCCACACAAGCCAGTACACGTCCCACAGACGCGCGGACAAAGCAACTGCAACATGTTTATCTAACATCGCGTTTGCTGAGAGGCTTTAATTTTGTTTTCATGTAAGATATGATACGCAACGTACAGAAAACGTCAGCTGTAACAGAATGGACATACATAAATTCTTACATGTCTGGAAGACCAGGGCCGGCGCGACCATATAGGCGAACTAGGCAACCGCCCAGGGTGCCAAGTAGCTGGGGGCGGCGCAGCACGAAACATAACAGCTGATATAATATGTTTAACGATTATTGAAACTAGATGAAAATGGATTTTTGTAACAGTTTGGAATGTTTATATTGATATAATTAATTAAAGCCCACGGTGACCTGTTTATGATTTGTAATAGTAATAAGTAAAAAATAAAAAAACACAAGCCTGCTTACATTTGATTGTTGACAAAATCTTAGGCTTACGTGATGTATTTTGAGGCAAGGAAAATTTTTTTTGGGGTGTCCGGCCGGAGGAGGGGGGGGGGGGGACATTAAGGCTTTTCGCCTAGGGCGCCAATTTACCTTGCACCGGCCCTGAGGAAGACAAGGCTCTGCTTTGTTTTTGTTAAAAATTCCTGCTCAGCCTTTTCCACGCTCTGCACTCCTTCCCCCGCTTCAGTCAAGCAGGGCAGGAGGGGACTCGCATGCACAGACATCTGCCGGTAACTTTTTTTATACACACTTAGGGCAAGGGACAGGGAGGGAGGCTCGCCGGCGCCAGCTAATGCAGACATTAGACATCTGCCCCGTGCCATTAGTGGCCATCTCAATGAAAGATTAAAAACATATCTTTTCATGCAAAGCGTTTATTTTGTGTAGGCTGGCTGCAGCTTCTGAACGTAAGAGCGCACACGCGAGTGAGAGAAGAAAAAAAAAAAGAGTGGCGTCTTCCACTAATCGCCGGCACCCAATTATCTCGACACCTGTCACATTTCTCACGTCCGCTGCAGAGGGTCGCCAGTCACCAGCGCTCTGCGAAGAAGTGTGCCGCCGTTAATATTTTTCAACTGGGCCGAGGGAAGGGTGCCAATCTTACGAAGCAGCGATTTTACTAATGCAATCCGCGGAACCGTGAGCATTTGTAAAATCAGGGTACAAATAAACTAATTATGAGAGAACAATTTTTTTACTCTGCAGAAAACATGTAAAATTTGGAGGAAAAAAAATTTGTTTTCGGACTTCACCTCATAATGTCCGCACCCTATTTTTTTTGTCAAAAATGTAGCTAAATTACTGCGGACATTATGCGAGTTAATACAGTAAATATTTTTGGGACCCTCCCTCCCCTACAAACACGCCCAAAAAAAAGTATGTCAAAATATGTCACTTTTCACACCAAGTTCGAGTTCAGTCATCTCTGGCAAGGAATTTACAAGCTTTCAAACTTAAATATAAATGTATTTTAATAGCAAGGGTCCTATGAAAAGGAATAAACTGAATAAAATCAAGCTACTGTCACCAAACAAAGCATAAAACGGCCCAATGTGTGATCGCTTCGTTATTGCTCGCGCGAGAGGCGAGACGTGGAATGTTAGAAGATTGATAAATTTAGGGGCGACAGACGGCAGCAGTGTGTTTCCTGCTAGGGGAATAAGTGGCGTAGGCTTTTCTTTTTTTATGCTGGGTGAAGCGACCTTTTTCTGTCAACCCACGGGAAAAGATAATTGCTTGAGCTGTCAAAATAAACATCGCTGCGGCAGTTAAAACAAGTCGAGGCGGGCGTGCATCCAGTCGGTCGCTGTGTATTGTCAACCGATAGTAATCAAAATCAAAAGAAACCCAGCAGGTAGCTTTGCCTTAACTGCATACCACACTAGACACTCGCAAAAAGTTAAACGTAAACACGTTGCCACAAAAACGTAGAATTTGTTAAGTGCTGACGGCGGTCGACAGGAAGTGGTATCTATTTTTAGATATGCGCTGCGGCAGTACAGCAATAAAGAGATACGCAGTAACACGCTATTCACAACAAGAAACTTATTTTCTGTCCGATTTTCTTCGGATTTTCGGCAATTTTTTCACGGTTCCTCAAAATGGGGTTGTAATAGAGAGGTGGTCGCAATAAATGGGGTCGCAACAAAAAGGTTTTACTGTAATTCTGAAACAGCATTTTTGTAAGCGCTTGATGTTACGACTTATAACAAGAATGGTACCTAAATGAGTGGTTATAAATTGAACATCCTGGACACCATGAATTTTATTTCTGCTTCATGGGAAACGCTTGACTCAACCATCATTAGCAATTGCTTCAGAAAAGCAGGCTTTAGTGCTCAACAAGTAGGGATGGGTCGGTACCGGTTCTCGATTCTTGGTTCCTACGTTTCTCAGCATTTTAACCGGCATTGAGAACCGCAGCTAAAATGCCGGTGCCGGTACCGGTACCGGCAGTATGGCAAAACCCTTTACGAAAATAGTCCTTCACTACAACTTAACTGCAGCATGAAATGGCTCAACTCACGTCCAATTCACATATGAATGATTTTTTTGGACTTCTGTGGAATAATATTAATCTCTAACTATAAAATAAATTACACTTGAAAGTATTTAATATTCCTGTCACATCTGTAAACAAAGTAAGTTTTTCAATCAAAACATAGCAGTTGAAGGTGCCATAAGATGTACATAGTTCAATATGTGCAACTGTATAACGTGCCTCAGCAGAGAGATGAGAACAGAAAAATGCCATTTTTGATTCATTGGTTTTTAATAGGCAGCTAATTGAGTCATTGAAACATAAGTATGGGTGACTGGTGTATTAAAAACAATTAAAAGTGCCAATTCCATAGTATATTTGTTTAATAGAATTGATGATTTATTTTTAATATTTCCGTAATAATGTTCGGCATTCTAAAATTTTATGCTTTTTGTGCAGTGCTGTGGAGTGCAAGTTCACTGCATCTGCAGCCATCTAGCAGAATGGCTAGTAACAACTTTCTCTTTTAGGCAAACAGGATTGCTTTGAAAGTGGCACGTCTTTGTTTTTAGTGTTAATAGTGTTGATGAAGATCCTGCGGGCACATGATAAAAAATAATGTTATGATTTATTTTATTTTTTTATTTAAAAAAAAGAAATGTGGTGTATGGATGTATAGATGTATGTTACTATTGACTGGTGAAACGAAATGCTTGTTGACACTTGTAAAGTAAAATTATTCTGGCAAAATAGTGCAAATTGTGTAAGAAGTGGCATCAGAAGTGTGGCAGTAATTTACTGTTGACTGTGCAAACAAACTGAATTCGATGTAGACAATAAGTTTGATGGACAATTTATTATTTTAATTCTTTGAAAATTCACCATAATTTAATTTATTTCCATTATTGTAAGATTTTCTTTTTATTCATATAATTTGAAGAAAGTTGTATGTAGATTTCTTGAGGTAATTGCTAGATTAATATAGTAAATTTAACTTTTTTTAAGTGTTCCCTATATTATTTAGAATTATTTTTCACTAATACATATTACATTTGTAATATGTTGGTGTGTTTGCTGAAGCTTGAAAACTATACTTAACCTTTTAATTTGTTTTGATAGCCTCTTTAAATACTGAAACATTATGCCAATGCATTTCTTTGTAAGCATACAATAAAAACATTAAGGACAGAACAATACAAACAAATTATTATTTTCAGTGTTACAAACAGTAAATTGTTAAAGATGTAAGTCTTGTAAGTCTGGATAGAGGCTTTTTAGTGCTTTTTTTTGTAGCCAAAACAATAAATAGTTTTTTACTTTAAACCCCTCATAAATAATGTGTGAATAATTTTTATTTTATTTTTTAAGTCATAACCGAGGACCGATAACCGATAACCAATTTTTAACAACCGGTACCGATCCAAGAACCGGGAAAAAACAGGAATTGACCCATCACTATCAACAAGTTAATGATATTTTCCCTGAAGAAGCTTGTGAGGACAGTGAACTAACTGCATGTGCTTCTACATACAGTGCAAATTAGAAAACTCTACAAGAGCAACTAAATTTTTCATGTACTTTTGAATATTATGTCTCAGTTGATGATGCGGTTCTACCATGTGAGCCACAAATCATCAAAGATTTATGTGCACAACACAAGGATTTAGCTGAGGATGAGACTGGCGATGGTGACAGCGATGAAGGTGATTCCACTTCCATGCCAACTTACTCCGAAGCACTTGACCACCAGTGTGGCGACGATAATTGCCAAGTGTAATTTTGAGTTAAGCAGTATGTCATTTGAGTAAAATATGTTTTTATGAAGCAAATGTATTTCCCTTTTAAGAAGTTTTCCCTGTAAAGGTTTTAACATCCAGTCCCTTGAAAAAAATCTTAAAAAGGTTTTACTGTAATTAGGACTATTCAGATACTGATGTTTGGTACCAGATAACAATCAATATTCAGCTCTTGGTCGACACAAAGGTAATCAGAACAGGTATTAGGTGGTCTCAGAAAAAATTGATGCACAAAATTAATGTTTTTAAATACTTGTCTTGGTTAAAAGGCATATTTCTATAAATAAATATTTTTCTAAAAATTCACTAAACATTCTGTTGATTTGTAAGCGGCCGTAATCATAATCCTATTGTGCAACAAAATGATACATTGCATCATTAGCTGCCCACCTCGTGAACGCTAGCCGACTGCGGGCGAGCCAAGCAAGTTATCTGGTCAGCAGGCAACATCGTGACGCTGCAGTGACGTCATGTCTAGCTGATGTAAGGACAAAGAACCGTTCCTTCGCTCCCCCCACTCACAACTTGTATTCCACTTCCCTTTATATTTAAGTTTACAAGACTTCAAGCCTCTGAAAGGAAATAAAACGCTGCTCTTTCATAATGAGTGAAACATTCTGAGGTAAATATTCTGACATGGACCTTTTGACTCAGTGATTTATAGGTCAAGAGAGTTTTATTCAGAGCCAAGCAATAAATAACATCTCACCAATGGCGATCACCACTGTTGTGGCAGAAATTCCTTTCTCACACCTTGACAGCTGCCCTTTTTCCACCTTTTGTCATTTCAATCACAGCACTGCTACAGTTCGCTGCCCAATACATCTTGGAACTCTCTTGGCACAAATGTCACTTGCAAGGAAAGCAAACTAGAGCTACACCAGTTCAAGCCTGTTAAGGTTATGCATATAGAAGCTGGTTATTCAATTTGTAATACACGATAAATATCAGATTCTAAAAAAATTTTAACACCAAATTAAAAGGGAAACGTATCCCGTATTCCGTCTACCGGGAACAGGGGTAAATTTCCATCATTGTCAACAATCTGTCAGCTAGCACCAGTACAATACAAGAGAAGCAACGGGCGGCGGCGATGGTTCAGTCAGCCTGGGTAGGTGCGAGGGAGTACTGACCCTCAGTTCGCTCACGAAGGAGCAGGTGCGAGCGTCGACCAGCCGCAGCGCCACGGCGTCCGTGGTGGCGGCCAGGAAGGCTGTGCTGGGGGCCGGCATGGCGCGCAGTACGTTCACCTGCAGCGACTCCAGCACGCCCACTGCCGAGCCCAGGAAGGGGTCCCACAGGTGCACCCCGTAGTCGCAGGAGGCCACCAGTCGCACGGACTCCAGCCAGGCCAGCCCCACCACGGCCCGGCGGTGGCCCGCGTACGTCCACTGGCAGTGCGACACCGCGCTGCCGTCGCCCTGCCGGCAGACGCGTGCCGCTCACGTCACCTCTCCGGTGCCCCTCCGGCTGCTTTGCATTGGAAACATTCCATTGAAACCTTTATTCACTTCATTCAATGCGGCAGTTGACACACACAGAAGAAACAAGTAGTGTATTCATTTTGAAGCCAACATCTGAGAACAGAACATTATATTCTGAAATGAGACAGATGTGAGACTAGTTTTTTGTTTCCATTTTCTGTGGCCGTCATATTGTCCTGCTATTCTTAATTGATTCTATGTTGTGTTGACAAAAAGAGAACCTGCAAGCCCCTCCTCTCCCTCTTAGGGCCGGAGTTCAAAATAAAAACATTGAGTCCATATACACAGTTATAAAATATATTAATAAAATTATATTTTATATTTAATTTGGTTTTGTGTGTCATGGATAGTGGGGTTATTTGAGATGGACAACATTATAATTGCCAGGGAAATCTAGAAAAATACTGGTCACTGCCAATGATAGCATAGAACCATCCCAGTGAGTTATTTCATAAAATACAAAAAACCAAAATTATGATAAATAATCTTAAAAGTAAACCAGAGCCCTCCCAAATGCAAGTCCAATGTTTTAGTGTTGTCTCCCCACCATGAGCGCTTGCACAGTCATAACTGTGAAATGGGAATTATAAACGTTATCCTTCGGGCATGGAAGATAACGTTTATAATTCCCATTCCACAGTTTTTATTTTACAAGAGCAAGTGGGCCCCCTCAGGGAGGGGTTTTTTGATTCTGGGGGGGGGGGAGGGGGACTCGGGTCCCCCTGCCCTGCGATCTACGCCCATGGTCACCACCCTCAGTACATAAGACTAAGACTAAAATGATAACAATAATAATAAATATTATTTTATTTATCATTTGAGTGTCTGCTAAAAGTCATAGCCTTAAATAAGCAGGCACTTACCAAATAAATGTTAAGAACGCGAGAGACCAGACAGCGATGCCAGGTTCGGAGTTTTCGATCGCTGAGCGGCCTTGGTAATTCCGCGGGCCGCCGCGTGAAGTGACGTGAGAGAGTGGCGCTATCCTCAATGCTATGGGCGTCGTGTCCGCCCGGGATGACGCGACTCATCACAGCTGTTCTTGTCAGTTCGAGAAGGGCGCCACAGACTACTTAAGCAGCAACGCCGGCCTCCACGATAGTTTTTGGTGTTGGAGTTCCGAGACGGTGAATGCCGCATGAGTGCTGCGCTTGCGACGAGATGGACGAGTCCCGTCACAGTGAGTTCCGTGAGTGCCGCGGGTGCGGCGAGAGTTTAGCAACAGAGTCCCGCGACGGATTTCTGCTGTGAATTTGGCAACCGAGTGTGGCGAAAGTTCCGCAACAGTTCTGAGCAGATTCTGAGTGAGTCCCGTGACAGTTCCGGAGTTCTGAGAGTTCTACGTGCGAGGGGAAGTGCTACATCGGAAGAGAATGAGATATCCCCTCGAGAGTGACAAGACACGGAGCGACGGGATCGAGAGTGGACTGAGTGGCGTGAGACTGTGTGTGTGGACAGGTGCGAGGTAAGGGTTGAGCCACTGTTGAGTCTAGCTCCAGTGAGGAGTGTGAACTGTGGAACTTGACTGTCATTGAGTAACTTGAGAATAAATATTTTTAAGTGCAAGAAAATGCTGATTTAGTATTTTTAAGTAAGATTATGTATTAATTATTAGTGATGTAAATATAAGTAATCAATAAATCTGTAATAAAATTTTATTGGGCTTTCCCCTATGAGCCCATTTCTCCCCACATCATAAATCGTAACAATACATAGTCATCATACAATCACATTTATGAACATTGAACAAAACAAACATAAAATAAGATGACATACACATGACAAAGACACAATAATAACCAAAACAAAAGAAACAGAAAAATTTCATTATTTTAAAATTAATTAGGGATGGGCCGGTCGAATCCCTGAATCCTCGAATCCCACCGAATCTCTAGTATTCGAAAGATTCGAAATTCGAGGGAAAAGATTCGGGATTCGAGGAAAAACATTGATGTAAATGTAGTACTTTAAAAACTTAAATGCTTACAATTTACTTGGCCTGTTTACGTTTTCCTTGGAACACATCCTATTGAGGTACAGTAGAACCTCGTTAATACGTGATGGTCAGGACCGAGATAATCACGGATTACCGAATTTCACGGACTAGCGATTAAAAGCCCGGAAGGTCTTGTCAAGCTTCTCAGACACCGGCGTGCAGCTGGGTTAAGGACGTTCACGGTAAGGGCCGGCAGTCTTCGAATTAGTTTCTCGGCTTAAAAATGTCTAGCCATTAGTTCAGGGTCATTTACAACAGCCGAAGAGAGAAAGATAAGATCGTGCTGACCTTGCACCTCCCCCCCTCCCCATCGTACAGCCGAATGCCAGCCAGACACGTCACTCGCCAGGCGCCTGCCGTGCGTTGGCGGGTGGAAACAAACAAAGGGAGACGGGAAGCAGACGTCAGGACATCCCCCTCAAGTTTAAAGAGTGACAAATGTGACAGCTGAAAGGGGGGCGACACAAAGGGTCAGTACAAACAGCGTTGCAGAGTTTGGCGGCCCACGTGATGGCTTGTAGTGTTTGCAGGCCGCCGGCCGGCGTGACGTTAATTTTAAGCGCTGACAATTTTTACTTCTCTTTTTTTCTTCTCTTTTAAATCGTCCCGGATTATCCGATTCCCGAATTAGCGCATCACGGATTAACAAGGTTCTACTGTATTGTACTTTATATTCGTTATTATATAAAAAAAAATTATGAAGCATGTACTGATTTGGGAAACTTACTTTATATTCATGAACATGGATGCATTGTCGCTACATTGGCATTAAATAAGGCATAAATCACATATGTATTCTCAGAATATGCTAAAAAATAAAATAAAGCACATTTAGGATCTAGACTAAATATGAATCTTGTTTTTTTTTTAAATAACTTTACCCGAGAAATCTGTTACTTAGTAATACAACAATAATGCCGACTTTCATCACATTTACGGTCGCACATGTAGTAATAACAATGAAATATTTAATGACAAAAATTAATACATTACACAATTATTATTTTAATAGCAATTCAGTTTTAAATATTCTGATACATTCTATTTATGAATTTTTTTAGGACCAAGTTTGGTTTGTGTAGACTACCAATGTTAAAATATGTATTATCTGAGAATTCCATGATGGCCAACCAATGAATTTGTTAGCCAATCATTTTGAGCAACATAAAAAATAACTAATATTAATATAAAAAATTTTAATGGGCAAACTAGAGAAAACACCCCGCCACTTTTAACTTTGGGCATATTAATCATTATGCTTTAGTGAGGCTTAATTTTAAAAGACGCACAACAATATTTCTTATGACCTAAAACCATTGAAGCCAAGATGGCGCCTTTTAGTTTCCATTAAATATTTCAGGAATGCATTTACCTTCATTTGGGACTTTAAACAAATGTCAAGTTGGTAACTACATAATATTGTTCCGTCGGATGTTGAATTTTGTTTTCCGATTTCCGTGGATACATGAATCACTGTAATCACAGATAATGCCTGAATGCCTTAAATCCACCAAGTCGGATTCTACATAGATGAAGTGACCAGATTCTTACGTGATCCTACAGTTAACCCAGAAATAAACATTCTCGAATACTGGAAAACTCAGTCTGCGTGTTCACCCAGGCTACATAAACTGTCCAAAAAATATTTGTGTTCACCACCTGCGACAGTGTTCTCTGAACGTTTGTTCAGCACTGCAGGAAACATATGTGACCAAAAACAGAATCGTCTTGATCCAGACCGTGTCAAATACTTGTTTTTTTAAATAAAAATTTAAAGGGTTAAATAATTCTGCATAATGTTTAATTTTTTCTCTTAACTTATAAATTATTTTATAATTAACCCTTGAGAACTGGATTCGGATTCGAGGGGTGGATTCGAGGTACTGTTTGGGATTCGGATTCGAGATTCGGATTCGAGAAAAATGGGATTCGAACCATCACTAAAATTAATTCTAACTAATTATATACAATTAATAAAAAATATACATAAAGTAGTTTCTTAACTACAGTAAAATAATCTTTTAAGCAATCATTATACGTAATTATCAGTGAAATGTTTGGACAAGTCATTGTTCCGTACGTTGTTCTAAATAACTCGGATGTTCTGTGTTTGAAAACAGAAACTCCAAGACCAATTTTGTTTAATTTTCTGAGCTGTGACACACATTTGTAAAACAATTTATCACAAAATCATTTCACTTCTAAACTGCAATGTATGCGTAACCACTTCTTTTCTTGCATTTTCAAGTCTATTTGAATCAGTACTAGTTATTGAGTTACAGATGACTCAGCCATACTCTTATCTAGATCTTACTAAAGAAAAATAGACTAAGCTCAGTGTCAGGAGAGGTAGCCAAATAAGTACCTAAAATATTTTATAAGCCCTAGTATTTTGTTTTCACTTGCAATTATATTATCAACATGGTATTGCAAGTAAAGTTTTGAATCTAAAAAAAAAATACAGAAATAATGCATACACTGTACTTTCTCTATAACATGTTGTTGATTACATAGTTAAAATTTTCTGTATATATATTTCGAGGATACATTATGATTTTAATTTTTTAATCTTAGTTACATTTAGTTTTATTCCATTAGTTCATTAGTTTGGCACCATTTAGATAGATGATTTATATTTTCTTGCATCAACATGCAATCACTCGAGTTCTAATGGTATACAGTTGTAATTTTTTTTTTATATAGATCATTAGCGAAAGCAGAGAGCTCTGGTATGATGAATAAGTACGTTAACAATGTCATTTATGAAAATTACAACTAAAATGGGTAAGAGTTCACTTAGAGGCATTATGATAAAGTAATCCCCATTTGTACAGGAAAAGATCTTTCATTTAAATAGCTACGAACCCAATTAGTGAAACAGGCATTCAAACCAAAACTAGTTAATTTATCTACAATTTAAGAATGACTTCAAGTAACAGATGCTTTACTTAAGTCAAGATATATAGCATCCACCTGCTTGCGAGATTACATTTTACCATAGGTGAAATTAATGAATGCACATAAATTTGATACAAAACCATGATGACAGTACAATATTAAATGGGATGTATGAAAAAAAAATGTTAATGTACGATTTTTTCAAAACTGCAAGTTAACAGCTCATTAGGTATCTGCCTCGTTTATGTTTATTTTCAATGATTGAAAAAATACAGCTAGAAAAAAACAAGATAGGATGACACTAAAAAATTTTTTTAAACATTACTATAGAAAGTAATAACAATGAATAGAAAACCCTTATAAAGGCACAGGGCTGCCACTGTTTCTAACTTAAATCCTGGACTCATCACATAAAAAATCCTGGAAAATCCTGTAAACAAAGTATAAATCTTGTCAAAAATCCTATAAACTTAAACTGGAATCCTGAAAAATCCATGTGATAAAAATAGAATAATTATAAACAGAAATTTGAACCAGGAAGCTTACCAAAAATGTATTCACCTTAGTTACTATAAAACTGGTAAACTAAAAATAGCCCATTAGAATAGCAAAGACATTTTTATAATTTACATTTTTAAAACAAACTCTTGAAACATAACATAAGTCTATAAAGTTTTTTCTAACCAATCAATTGTTTGCGGTCATGAAGCTGGCTTGTATGTTTACGTGTTCACATGACAACAGTTGTAGCTATCTTGGAATAATACTTAGTTACAATAAATACTGTATTTTACTAAAAAACTCAATTAACTTTTTATAATTTCTTGCTTTCTTCCTCATCTGAAGAGTGGGCTTGAATTCACCCTTTTGATTCCTAACAGGTACCTGCATCAATGCATATACCAGTGGTGACTGCAAAGACGACTGATGTGCTATTTTGATGAGTTTCAATTAGCTATATAATGCTTTTGCCAACTTGCGGAGTGTTGGAAAATGTGGTTTGCCATTTCTCTCACACTTGGACACTTTGTGCCAGAAAATATCAATAAAGATAAATCCTTCAGTGAATTTGCAAAATATTCAGCATTCAAGGAATCATGTTCATCATCATAAATTACATTCGGGAAAGCTTTGGTAAGATTTTCCACTTTCACCCATTCTCTACACTCTTTCTTGGCTGGGTCAAAAACATCTATGTTTTGAAGAACATGATCATGTAGTGGCAGAACGCGATATAGCTCTCTGGTCTCAGTTTCATAAAACTTCCTTATATTGTTGAAAAATCTACTTGTTCAGTTGAGGATATTTTGTTCTCTGCTAGGAATGTACAATCGGAATGACGAAAGAACAGGGAAGCATGAATCAGGCTACTTTTCTGAATAACACCTTATAGAAGCATGATTATACTGGTTGATTGGTGAAATATCTTATCAAGATAATCATTTGTCTTCAAACTGATATTACGTATACATTTAAAGAATAAAGAGAGAAGTTCACGTTGTGTTCACAATCTATTCTCCCTTACAAGCCTGTTGAATAATAATACCTATTTTTGAGCGACCACAATGATTTTTCCTATGTCATTGTCTGGGAACATATTTGGCACTAGTTTAGCAAAGTTATCACTTTTGATAGGTTGTTTTCATTAACAAAATTTACCCAATGTAACTCGGCACTAACCACACATTATTTACTTTCACTACAAAACTGAACGGTGATGAACTCTATTCTATGCCCCCCTGAGATTTATTTTGTGGTATTCGGCAATGCAGTGACGTCGCATATCATTGAGCCTCCAGTGAAGCATCCACTTACACACTGATTGTACGAGAGCCCACCACCAAAATTTTTGATTTTTAGCAATTTGGCCAAAACTGTATAAAATTGATTCATTCGATTACCCTAAACAAAAAAATACTGATTTCAGAAATTTTTCATACAGCATCTGACCTGACTGCATTTTCAAAATTGTTAACAAATTTTACTGAACTTTATCAAAGCAATACATCTGAAAATTTGGAATGTAGTTGAATGATAGATCTAAGATGCCAGTAGTGTAGTGCGAACCCATGGATCCATTTGAAAAAAAAATGAAGAAAAAAATCATAGCAAACTGTCTGACAATATGTTTTACTAGTATACTTGGGTCAATTAATGCAAAAAAATAAAATCATTTTTCAGAAGAAAATCTGAGCACCTACTATTTTGAGACCATTTTCAAAATGTTATAAAATTTTACTTCTAACAAAACATTACGTCTGAAAACTATTGGACATGATAAAATAAGTTATCCAGATGTAAAAAAAAATTGATATCAGACAAATTTTTTGCAACACCTTTCTGATCAGACAACTTTTTAATATTAAAAACAAAATATCATTAAAAAATTGCTAACCAGTAACTTCAACTTCAGAACAGACACCCACTCCATGCACTACCACCTCCGCGGTCAAAAAAGCCTGCTGCTGAATGCGCTGTTGCAAATCGAAGGACAACAGCATAACAAGTAAATAACAGTTCTCAACAAAGGAGCATAACAAGCACCGAGGCATTCGCCGGATGACTTTGGGATGTTCTTTTCGTTTTTTGGGATTATAGGTGATATCGAAAATGCCTGAAAACAGTGTTTTGGTAATCCAATTAGTTATTCAAAAGATTTAAATAAAGAACTGAATTGGGTAGCTACAACACAGATGGGTAAAATCGTGACATTTTTGAGAATGTGCTCAGTTCAAATGCTATGTGCCAAATGTCTGGGGGAAGGGGGGAGAAATAGTAATAAAATGACAAAATCTAAGTACATTTTTAAAATAAGCAGTATTGTGATAGCACCATTTGTATATTTTTTTTGACATAGAAGAAATGGACCCCCACAAAGCTGTGACTTTTTGACCATTGCTACCCACCCAGTCGAGTTCAGGAACATCCTATCTAAAAATGTTATGTGGTTTTGGCCATAAAATGATGAGACATGGTTTTGGACATGGGCTCTTGTATTGTAACTATACATTTTTCTTTAAATAGAAATAAATTAAAATACTTATCCGTAATCTGTAACTCATCAAATCTGACAGTGATGAACTAGAAAACATTATAAATAAAATACAGTCAAACCTCTCTGAAACGACCCCTCACGGTTCCCAGGAATAGGGTCGTAATAGAGGGGGGGTCGTAATAGATGTTTTCCGAAATTTTCAATTCATTTAAAACCCCCCCTCCCCCCCCACCCTTCAAAAACCGCTACTTGCTAAGAAACCAGCCGTACAATGGCAGGATGCTGTCACTCACAATGCTAGACGGCTTCGCTTTAAACCCACTTCAACCTTCATGACAAGTCCGTCGCCCTACAGGCCACCTCTAAAGAAAACATGTCAAAAGACAGTTTATTTTTACTGGTTAGTTTTCTGCTTGCCGTAGTTAAATACACTAGAACCCCCGATTTAACGAAGCAGTGATTTTACGAATACATTCTCGGGAACCGTCAAAAAATTGGACATTTTGACCAAAATGTGAAAATCAGAAAGAAAAAAAAAGAAAAAAAACTAAATGAAATGAAAGATCATTAAAATCTGTTAATTTTAACACAAAGCGTATTTTTGTGTCGGCTTTAATACTTACAATAATGTTCATGTAAGAATAACAAAAAAATAATGGTACATTTCCTTTAAAAATATGGCAGCGGTAGGTTCTGCAACGCGAGTGGGCGCACACTAAGCTCGCCCGGCTGGCTGGCGGTAGCGACTTCATGACGCATAAGCTCACCCCTCCCTCCTCTCGGTAACATTCTTCAAGGCTAGCTCATCCCTCCCAGACACACAAACCATCTAGTGTCCTCCCTTATAACACCCCAACTTCTTCACTGCCCTTTGAAAAACCTTCAGTGAGAAAATGCTCTTTTCACCCTCCCTTCTCCCGTAAAATTGGGCTATTATGAGGGAGGGGTAAGACCGTTGTAAATATTTTCGGACCCCTCCCTCCCCACTAAAACACGCCCAAATGAAAGTATGTAAAAATATGTCACTTTTCACACCAAGTTCGAGTTTAGTCATCTCTGGCAAGGAATTTACAAGCTTTCAAACTTAAATATAAATGTATTTTAATAGCAAGGGTCCTATGAAAATGAATGTAGAATCTCGCTGATGCGACCCCTCACGGTTTCCGGAAAAACGGACTTAATAACAGAATGGTCGCAATAGAGAATTCGGGCCAATTTCCCCCCCCCCCCCCCCCTCCAAATATATCCAAAATCATAAAATACTCACGCGCTAAAGGAATTTGCGTCACGCGAGTTCGGCTATGCTAGCCGGCTGGTGGTTATTTTCGTTCAAAACGTGGCGAAGGAACTTGTGTGGATCAGGTAGAAAACATTCAGCTATAAACAAACAATATAAGAAAAATGCTATCCTGAAATGCTGTGACATGTTTTTGGAGTAGATAATCACAGCGACAGACCGACAGGATGCGCTACCGCTCTTGTCGTCAGCGATGTTTATTTTGACAGCAAGCAATTATCTTTCCCACGTCCCTTCGCAGCGTAAAAAAAAGAAGAAAAAAAAACACATTGGAATGCAGATGGAAAAGTAACTATGCAGTAGAATAAATATATTTACGGCCATGCTAAATTTTTCTATTCAATAAAATTCGAGGTATTAGTGATTTTTCAGCAGAAACTGCTGTGTGACTAATAAACAAATTGTATCATAATAACTTAAACTTATAAAGTATTTATTAACGGCGAAGGACAGTCGTATAAGCCCATAAAAATATTTATTTTACCGAGAATGGACTATACAACCTGTCTTTTGTCACACGCGGTGTGGGAGGGGAGGAGGATGCTGGCCGGACGAGTTTTTTACGCTCTCGCAGAAGCTACCACAGCGGCTTTTCGTGGGGGCGGGTAAGATAACATGACAGCTGAGACGGCTTTTCGTGCGATAGTGGACGCGCCGAGCTTGGCTAGACACTGCCGCATTGACAGTCCAGCTCTCGCCAAGATAAACGTGAACACACAGCGCCAAACAAAGTGTAACAGACTTGTTTTTCAGCCGATTTTACTCAAATTTTCGACTTTCTCTGCTCAAATTTTTCATGTATCTCAAAAAACGGTCGTATAAACGGAATGGACGCATCAGAGGGGGGTCGCATCGGCGGGATACTACTGTACCAAATAAAATCAAGCTGCTGTCACCAAACAATGCATAAAACGGCCCAATGCGTGGTCGCTGCGTTATTGCTCCCGCGAGAGGCGAGACGTGGAATGTGAAAAGAAAGATAAATGCGGGGGAGACAGGCGGCAGCCTATGTGTTTCCTGCGTGGGGAATAAGTGGCTTTTTTTTTTTTGTTATGCTGGGTGAAGCGACCTTTTTCTATCAACCCACGGGAAAAGATAATTGCTTGAGCTGTCAAAATAAACATCGCTGCGGCAGTTAAAACAAGTCAGCACTCGGCAAGAGAAACGCAGTAACACGCTACTCACCACAAGAAACTTATTTTCTGTCCGATTTTCTTCAGATTTTCGGCAATTTTTTCACGGTTCCTCGAAATCGGGTTGTAATAGAGAGGTGGTCGCAATAAATGGGGTCGCAACAAAAAGGTTTTACTGTATTAAAAATCATAAATCATAAGAAATTCCCAAAACTAAACTTATTCCACTTGTTGACCGTAGAAAATTATTATATGTACTTTTTGTCTGTACTTGTTACTATTCTAAAAGAAAAGGCAAATACTTCTTGTAAATACTGCTCTAGAGTCACTCAACTTAACAGTTGATTACAGGCTATGCTTTGTACTTAGCACAAAAATAACATTAGTTATAGGCTGTTTACCAATTTAAATAACCACGACAAACATTTGTATTTTTTTATTAATGAAACATGAATGAAAAAGTTGTGTGCTGCCAAATTTAATAAATAAATCTATTTTCGGGACAATCCGATAACATTTTTCAAATCTATTTACAATTCATTACCCTCGTAGTTATATAATTATTTCTTTGTGTTTCATCAATTATAATCAGTATTCCAGACTTCTATTTTTTTTCCTGTTGTGTTGTTTTCCTTTTTTTATTGATCTGTTATGTTCATGTAATTAACCATCTAGTTGCTGTCGTGATAACTAACTGTAAATGTACTTGTGTCACCTGTATTTATATGTATTTATGTTGAATTTTTCCATACTGTTAGTAAGCATATAATAAAGAAATATATAAACTATTATTTGAATGAAATTAAATAAAAAGTTAAATCTTGAATAGAAAATAAATAATAAATGAAAAATAGTGAATAATAAATATATAACAAAAAATAAACAATTATTAGTACAAAATAAAAAATGTCTTGCATGTATTGTAACATCATAACAAGATCACAATATTGGCAAACAATTCTCTAATATTTAACTGGATACCTACGTTGTCAGTTTTATGAAGTGCCATTCTGTTAATTCCAAAGTTCACATTAACTTTATTTGGTGCTCAAAACATAATGGTGCATCAGTTAATGTTATTAAACCATGATAAAACTGGTTTAAGAAACAACAAATTATTTACTTGAACTCTAATGATGCAACTGGCTAAACTTAATTATATGAGATGATACGCTTTGTAATGTAGAAACATTAGCCAATAAATATTATTATAATAATTTACAAGTTAGAATATCATATAAAAGTCTTAACCTCACCACAAATTAAATTGCAAACAATGCAGAACATGGCGGCACTCAGGCTGGTACTGCATGTTAAACTGGATATCCGCGTGCTGTCCTTGTGTGCGCATCCAATCAAAATACTACCACATGTAATTTGGCATATGTACTTCATGTTTTTTTAACACAGCATTTTTCATACTTCAAAAAAATTTTTATATACTGAACACTCCAAAACTTTATTACTTAAGGTATTTCACTTGATTTTTCTAGTGATCTATGTATGTGCAATACGAACTATGTAATACATTAACTGAATTACACCTGTGACTATTAATATTGGAAGCACACAACAGAGCTTTAACCTTCGCTAATATAATGTGTTGTCTTTCTTAACTTTCACTAATTGCATCTCAACATCTCAATTTTTCAAAGATACTACATGACTTAGAATATGCCACCTTTAAGATATAAGGATGAAAAGAGAGCTTCTTGTGACTTGGTTAGTTTCTTTAACGTAAAGTAAAAGTATGCTGGTCGTATTTGCAGAATGTGTTAAAGGTTAGAATGATTTATTGATTTTTTTTTATAGTACTAGGCTTCGTCAATTTACATTTATTGGTATTTTTAATCATTTTTATGTGTTTATTTACTTTAATTTCTCTGAAGTAGTGATGGGTTGGTCCCGGTTCTTAGTTCTCGGTTCCGCCGGTTCTCAGTAAATTAGCTGGTACTGAGAAGCATAAATATAATGTCGGTACCAGTACCACGGAAAGCATAAGAGCTAAACGTTCCACCCCCCCCCCCCCCCCCTTTTCATCACTAGGAATGAGGGTATTACTGTATTGTTCACAAATTTATTTTACTGTATTTCATAGCATTTAAGTAATTTTGTATGGTCATTTGTTTCTAGAACAATATTTAAGTTTTCTGATAAATAGAGTGAGACAGTACGATAGTTGTTTTTTCACGTACCTGAAAGGGTGAAATAAGACCTGTTCCCACGAGATATTTTTTGAAACCAATTGGAATGCAACATGAATCTGGTGAAGTCCCTGGCCTGTAAAATTATGAAAAACCTTTAAGTAATGAAAATAGTTGTATAACTGGCTGAGAAGCCTTGAATGCAAAGACTAAAGAGCTTGTTTATGATTCAGGTCAAATGAGCATTTCCTCTCTTTCTCAAGCAGAGTGAAGGCAGCCATGCCAGTTTGTTGGTCAGTTGCAGTCTGAAAAGTCAAGTCATACGGGACTCGCCTATAATTACATGAATGTAGTGATGGACAACTTCACCCCTACTGGTCTGGGCCAGGCTGCCATTAACCTCTTTCCTCTTCGTTAGCTACAGATTTCACCCACGGGCATCAGGATTTGTCAAGTGTGACCCTGGAGCAGCCCACGCAGCAATCTCCCCATGAACTGGTTTTCCTTGGTCATAATCATGTTTGATGTAACCATGGATCTTTGACTTATTTTCTTTATAAAAATAACAAAAAAAATTTTTTGTGATGAGGAACGTTAAACTTTGGTTCCAGTAACAAAGTTTGTTTGCTGTATTTCTGTGAAAGAATTTCTTTATGCAAATATATTTTAAGAAGAATAAATTTCAAAACGTTTTTAACTCTCTTCCGTCAACAACAAATCTTTTTTTTTTTTGGTTTGGAATATAAACACAAAATTCTTAAGTTTTTATCTACTGTCTGCAGTGCCAAATATTTTGTAAGTGTATTTCAAACTGTAATAGGTCAGGTTATATTGATAGCCAGGCAGATGTGACTGGATACAAATTTTAGGTTAATAATGTCATAAAAAAATGCCCTGAATACAAGAATTCGTCACTGTTGCAATGCCACACACATCAATCAATTCTAGCATTCCAGCTCCATATTACTCATGCTAGTTGGGGTGATGAGGAAACCAGTATTTGAACAGTTGCAAAGGTTCCACCACATGCACATGGAGATACTAGTGTGGAGTAGAGCCGCAGTCAGCACCAACCTGGCTGCGCAAGGACCACAGCTTCACCGTCTTGTCACGGCTGCCACTGATGAAGCTGTTCTCGTTGTCCAGGACGTGCAGGGCACGCACGCTGTTGGCGTGGCCTGAGAACGTCTGCAGCTTTATCTGCTTGAAGTTGAAGCGCGTGTCTTTCTCTGCTCTGCCGATCTCGTGCTCCCAGTACGCCAGCCAGTTGCCTCGCAAGTGCCTGGGAAGACACACAATTGCTGTCGAGATCGACCGCACATGGACGTGTGCAGCATTTGGACACTGCTGCACTAATGCACTCTCATTACAATACGTATTTGTTTCCCATTAGAAGAGTTTCAAACCTCTCAAATTTTAGTTTACAATTTCAAAATAAAGGTGAAATCGAAGCAAATGTCTTACTGTAAAAAAATTTTGAACTTACATAAAATTGTATGTCAGCTAGTTATATAAATAATTTTGTTAGCAGTATTACTTTGGTACATAAATGTGGTGAACATGCCATAACAACATTCAGTTTACAAACTGTGTGATTCATCCCTTCCACTACTTCCGACACATTTGTACATGCTTCAAATATTTTTGAGTGACATGTCATAGAGTATAAAACATACTTCATTTTTTGTAATATGTAGTAAAATTACTGGGCTCAATACTTAGGTTACCCATATTTAATAATGATTTTCTCATTTAAAGACAGCAGGAGATAGAAGTTTAGTGCATCATCTTATAAACTAATCAGAATCATAAAGTAACTTTAAAATGTATGTGCTCTTTTAAAATTTATACTACCTATTTTGATTTTTTTTAAATTCATCTTTACCTTGCAAAGAAGGGGCCAGACCATGAAACTTCCCCTGGCAACATCCCCAAAAAGGAGTCTAAATATTTATAAAAGCTTGGTTGTATCTTTTTAGAAACCAGTTTGACCCGGTTTGACTTTATCTTATTGAATCACTGTAACATACATCCTTTAAGACAATGTGTGGTAAATAAAAAAGGAAAGGCATTATGACTTTAGCATCAACCTTTTAGTGTTTTCCATTTTCCTGCTGATAAGTGACATGACATCGCCAGGCGCAGACGCTGACGTTGGTCTGCTGCTTGCTGGTTGCAGCTGTACTGATGGTATATCGGACCGCTGCAAGATAAATACACCATCACTGGTCTACACTTTGTCCTACTTTGATTTTTAACAAATACTTCTGCAGCTGATTCAAGAACAACACAGACACAAATCCCAGAATGTGTAATTGTATAACAATTGATTAAATTTATAAGTACAAAAAACACAATTTTCACACATTTCCAGTATTTAAAGTTTTTAAGATAAACACAATTAGAGGATAACAATCAGTAAACTTTCCCTACAAAAAGTTACAGTGTCTAGTAATAACTGCATGAATGTAATCTAGTGCACAGCACGAGATAAGATAACAGGAGGCCACTGCATGCAGTTAGCACACACACATGCTCGCTGGTAAGATAACAAGGACCACTGCAGCAGTTAGCACATGTACACATGCACGCTGATAAGATAACCAGGACCACTGCAGCAGTTAGCACACGTGCACATACGCGCTGGTAAGATAACCAGGACCACTGCAGCAGTTAACACACGTGCACATACGCGCTGGTAAGATAACCAGGACCACTGCATGCAGTTAGTACACGTGCACATGCTTGCTGATTTTTGACTAAAGTATCAGGTGCCAAAAGTGGCATTGGTGCGCCGGTTAAACCAACTTTTGGAACAAATGAGTTTCAAGTTGAGTGTGCGCTGATCTGCGGCCCAAATGAAGTCAAATATAATAAATATAAACTTTAAAAACAAAGAACATTAAGAACTGTCGGCTCCCGTGCACATGTCTGCCATGAACTATGCACCATTGTTTCATTGTTTACATTTTAAGAGCATCCTACGGACACAGTACTCCATGAACCAATTTTTAAATAATCGGAAGTGGGGTTACACACCTGTAATCAGGAAGCAGTGGGAAGTGTTTTTATATTAATTATTAAGTTCCCTTTTTACTAAACTTTTTATAATACGTCAGTAATTACTACGTGTGTTGTGGTATATACAACAATATGTAACTTTTATTTTGGATTGTTGGTTAAAGCGATTGTTACGTTATGCGCTTAGGCACCAAATCTGGACCAATCCCAGTAAGGCATCGGTACTCCGGCGCCGGTATATAAAAGCCAGATCCCGTTTCTTTGGGGAGTTCCTCATGCCTCCACGGACCGAACCTGCGACACTCAGCAGTATATTTAGGCGCCAATTATGACTTTGTGAACTTAAAAATTTTAAAATACTAACTGACTTTGTTGTAGGCCTAGGGACGTGCAGCATCTTATAGCCAAACATTCAATACAGGATAGGCTGGACTGCGTTATAGGACTGTGCGTGTGTGTGAGTGCAATGCATCAATAGCCTTAAGTAAGTTGCTACACTTGCCGTCCTACTTGTGTTCCCTATGCTGGCAGCTGTTTCCACCACGGCTCACCACAGGTAACAATTCCTTGTTACGCCATTGAAGGTCATAAACAATAGAAATGCAAACATCTAATTTTCCCTAATGATGATCTGTGTCTAATTGACATTCTGTAAACAAGCTATTCGCCAACACTGTTGAGTATAAGTCAGTTTGGCCCAAGGTCCTTTGAATAGATTTTGTGTCTACCTCTGGGTTACTGCTAACTGGAAAAATTTATATCAAAAACTTGAACCCTGGAAAACTATTGTAAAATGAAGTCTATAGTTTTGTGATGATACAAACTCTTCTTGCGAGTGTCTCCGACTTAACATCCAGTTTTTAATTTTAATTTGTCTGACTACTTATCCTTGTTTTATTGAATGACTGAACTTATAGGGTTTTGTTTACAGCCTGAGCGAGCCTAGTTTACACTGTTAGCTGTCTAATATCCATTGTTAGTGTTTCGTCAGTCATAGGTTTTGCAAGCTATTCTGATAGCTTGGTATTTATTTATGTTGGAAAACGTATAATTCTGGAACCATATAAAACTCTACTCAAAAACATCAGTATTTTGATCATTGTAGATAAGCATCCCAGTTTCACTCTTAATGTTTCGTCACTTGCTATAGGCAAGTGTGTGTTGTTTTTGTTGTGTTTAACATGGCTGAAGTGGATTGACTGCTGGATCAGAATCCAGTACACTGCCAATACATCATAAACAGCAGTATACACAATACCACAACACAAACAATTGTATACACAATATTACCACGATTGTTTTGTGCAACGCAGCCTCCATACTACAGCGGAATATATCACCGAGTGGCAGGCTGCATACACAACCATATATAACATAATAACAAGCTACCACTACCTCAACACGACTACTATACACAAGTGTTTCATAAGTCAGTGAATACTTGTACTTAAAAAGAAAAGATTCATTTAAACTGTATGATAATGCCAAGATTGTTGGCACAATCAGTAATCAATACAATTCAAGCACAGTATTTACTTGTAAAAATTTGAAGGATAGGATTTTTTTTTTATTATTATAACATGCATGACTAAGTAGCAATGGCCTGATGACTGATAACCATTATCAGTTATCAGTATTTATTCTAATATCACTTATCTATAAAAAAATTATATATTGGTAAAAACTTTACAGCTGTTTGAATAGATTATAAGTGAAGTGATTATGTGCCTGGTCTCAAGTTTATTGGCGTGTAAGCAATGACTGATGTCTGCCTTCTGTCCTACTTCAGTACTAAGCAAGGGGAGGGGGTCGGTCCCACACCCTCCTCTCCGCCCTTTAAGGATCCATCCTAGTCAGGCACTTCAAATAAAAGGAATGTGTGCAGACCTCATACTGCTTCTTTGAGTCAACTTTAGGGACCTTTCACACTAAAAAAAGAGACCTTTCACCCTGAAAAAAGGGACTGAACTAGGAACAAGAAAAATGTGTGCTACCAATGAAAAAAAAAAAAAAAAAGTTTTTATGATACTTAAAGTTAAACCAAAATGTTATTCAACAGCTTTTTTTAAACGTTTCATCTATACAGAGCTATTAAGTGGTTAGGGATTTTACATACATACATTTTACCCACAGTGTAAGTTAAAAAAAGTCATTTAAAAGAATTACGTTTGTTTTAAGAGAAACCTCTACCAATAAGCCGGTTAAAATCAAATCAAAATGTTGACTTATTTTAATTAATATCACATGTTAGTATCATTTTAATTTTATTCAAATTTGCTGACTAGTTTTTGATTTGACCCTGGATGAGGTATAGCTAAATTTAATTTTTAGTGGAAAAGTATAAAATGCACATTTAAAATTTTTATACACAGTGAAAAATTCACGTACGAAAAGTACTTACAGCAGTCAAAACATATAACTTTTTAAAATCTAATACACAGATTATTGAAATAAGACCAATCAAGAACACAGTGTACTGTTAAGTTACATAGATAACAATAAATTCACATTGATAAAACAGTTCATTTACAGTTTTATTCCTTTTTTTTTTTTTTGGTGGATCTCTCAAAAAAAATTAAGTTATAACAGATGAAGATTTATTCCCCAATGTCTTCGCATGCAAGTATGTTTCTTTGTTAGCTTTGTCCTCTTCAAGTTTTAAAACTTTATATCCTTCTAATAATCCATGAGCTACATGTAACTCTTCAAGGCTTTTTCTTTTGAGTGCAGATTCTACACACGGTGCAGTTTGCTGAATGAGTTTGTCAGCTGCATTCTTTTTTTCAATTTCATCTTTTCTTTTCACAACCAAATTGTTTTGCATATCATCAACAGTATTCTTCTGTTGTTGATTTTCTATCCTGGAGGTTTCTTCAGAAATTTTTCTCTCCTTCTCTCTTTCTTCAAGGAGTTTTTTTGCTCTTAGTTTGGTTTCCTCTAAGTACTGATGGTATTTGCTTCTTGCACATCTGCCATAGGCTATTAGATCTTTTGTGTTTGGAACCCAAGCTGGCTTATTACCATAAAATTTCAAGGCATCTATAACATTCAACTGTGCATTCAAAGATCTTTCTTTCATAGCAGCTGTCTGTTCTGTAATCACATTTCGAGATGTTGAGAAGCCTCTTTCAACATCACTATTACCATGTGGTAATGAGAGACATGCTTTTACAACATTTGTAACTTCCGTGTATTTTGAGTCATTCATTATATTCTTTACCTCAAAAACTTCTTTCCAAAATGTTTCAAGGTCTTGGCCGATTCCTGTAAACATTTCTGTTTTAATCATGTTCCACTCATCAATCAGGCAGTCTGTACAAACATCAAAGGGCATAATTTTTGCCACTTTCAGAAGTTTTGCTGCACTACTTGTAGCTTAACAAGTTTTCGGATCCAGAAAAGTCAAGTCACGAAGGATTGAGTTTATTCTTATGTTACACTTCTCCTGAAGGTATTTCCCTGAAACAATGAAGTGTTTTTCAACTTTCGACTTGAAGATGAGGGCTTCCACTTCTTTAACTTTTTTAAGCTCATTCTTGACTTCTTCACTTATGTAAATGTTCTGAGGACTTCTCAGAGAAATGCTACCAAATGTAAAGTCATGATTTGTATCAGGTTTAAAAACTCTATTACTAATTTTGGTTAAAAGTTCCTCTAAGTGCCTGTACAGCACATGAATCGAGGGAGTTTCTTTTTGGAAAATCAAAGAGTACTCAGAGAACATCTTAGCACTTGAAATGACGAAGAGGATTTCAGCTTAAATCAAAGGATTTTTCAGGCATGAAGAAATTATTTTGTAGGACGGGCTCTTCATCAGTGATGGCTTCTTCAATGGTACAAATTCTAGAAAGTATTTTGTTATGGCATGCCACTGCTCAAGGAGTCGCTAAGCTGCTAGTCCTAGTGTCAACCACCTTGAGGAAACATGGTTGATAAAAACTTTGGACTGAAATGAAGATCATGCTGGATATTCTGAAAATCTTCAAATCTAGCAGAGAAATCATGGAAAAAATTGTAAAGTTCAGACACTGAGTCCCCATATTCATCAAGCCCTTTTGCAAATGCATTGTGAATATGGTGAAGGTTACAAGTTCCTATTTGCACAAGACCACGCCCTCTCAACTCTGCAACTTCGTCACTAAGCAACCTAAAAACCTTTTTGTTCACATTTGGCCCATCACTGCCCAGTCTCACAAGTTTAGCTGGAGATAAACAGCTATCTTCAAGCGAGTCACTTATTTTCTTCTTCAAATCCTCTGCAGTTGCACTTCCAACAAAAAGTGTCTTCAGGTGTCTGTCTTCCACTTTGCCAGACTTGTAGACCAAAATCGAATTCTAATTTGCATTTCTTTATGTCCACCATCATTAGTTGTCTCATCAAAGCATAGGCTGAAATATTAATTTCTTACATCTTCAGCAAATTTATTCCAAAAATAGGGCCCAAGTGCATCTGATACAAGGTATGCAACTTTAGCAGCAGAAAAAGTAAAGTTGGTAAGATCTAATTGAGGAAACATAGCTTTGAATATTTCTTTAAAATTGGAGGATGATGTGTAAGAGTAATGCACAATAACACATTTCATTGCCAGGATGAGTTCTGCAGAAATGGAAGCATCCTTCTCACATATCAACTTCAGCATTCTAACTGTAGACTTGCCTGTATCATGATATTCTTCACTGATTCGTGCTGCCTTCTCTAATGAACCAAGTCCTGATGTTGAAGCACTTGAACATACTCCGTGACCTTGTCCTGATGTTGAAGCACTTGAACATACTCCGTGACCTTGTCCTGATGCTGAAGTACTTGAACACTCTCTATGACATTGCAATGTTAGTTTTTAATGAAAGGGTCCAAGTTTCATTTCACAATCTTTTGAATGTTTTATTGAGGCTACGTGTTGGCTGATCTTTTCAAAACCTTTGGAAATATTTATTTTACAGTCAGAAACAACACAACACAACACTTCAGTATCACTTATAGTTTTGGCCCATGTCTCGATTTTATGTCCAACTGAATCTTTCTGTGACAACCAATCTTTATTTGCACGGCACTTCCCCATTTTAATTTAGTTGAACCAATCACCATAATTTTTCATATAGTAACTGCACCCGAAACACAAAGAAAATTTGTCACCTAACAAAATATTTTTAACACAGACAAGGTACCTTAGCCAATTGACAGCTTCAGAGAGAAACAAGAAACTGCAAAACAAAAAAAATACACTATACAATTCAAAAAGGAAAGACTCCAGGCCCAAAATTAAATGCAACAAGAAGAAAAAAGCCCTGGAGAGGTAGTTTAATGTCATGCCCAGGACAAACAGTTGAAACTTGCCATTACCATTGGTTGATTATTTGAGAAACTGACATTTTGAATAAATGAACTTTTAGGGACTTTATTTTGTTTTAGGGACTTTTAGGGACTTTAGGGTTTAAGTATGAGCCCTGTGTGTGCATGGAGTCCACGTGAATCACAAGTTAAACCTTTTCTTCTCACATTATTAGGTGTAGGAAACATAATTCTCTTTGACTGAAGTCTGAGATCAAAAATAATATGCCAGTATGCGAGCACTAAATTATGCTATTGTGCAAGTATGCAAGTGTGAAAGTATGTGTGTGTATAAGTATGCAAGTATAAAGTATGCAAGTATGCAAGGATGTAAGTGTACAAGTATGTAAGTGTGCAAGTGTATAAGTGTGCAAACAAGTATATAATTATGCAAGTATGCAAGATAAAAGTATGCAAGCATGCAAGTATGCAATTACAAAGGTGTATGTGCAAAAGTATGCAAATGTGCAAGTGTGGAAGTATGTAAATGTGGAAGTATGCAGGTGTGAAAGTATGCAGGTGTGAAAGTATGCAGGTGTGAAAGTATGCAAGTGTGGAAGTATGTAAGTGTGGAAGTATGTAAATGTGGAAGTATGCAGGTGTGGAAGTATGCAAGAGTGGAAGTATGCAAGAGTGGAAGTATGCAAGTGTGGAAGTATGCAGGTGTGGAAGTATGCAGGTGTGGAAGTATGCAGGTGTGGAAGTATGCAAGTGTGGAAGTATGCAAGTGTGGAGGTATGCAAGTGTGTAAGTATGCAAGTGTGTAAGTATGCAAGTGTGTAAGTATGCAAGTGTGGAAGTATGCAAGTGTGGAAGTATGCAAGTGTGGAAGTATGCAAGTGTGGAAGTATGCAGGTGTGGAAGTGTGCAAGTGTGGAAGTATGCAAGTGTGGAAGTATGAAAGTGTGGAAGTATGCTGCGTTATTTCTACCTCTCGCCTGCCATCTTCTCTACCGGTTCCCCCACCAAGCACCTAACTATTCCCCTCATGCAATCGGAATTTTCCTAACGCTCAAAAATTGTAGCCCACGTAGCAAAGAAGTTTCACTTCAAAAAGTCAAAGGAGGGTTAAAAAGAAAAAATGTTGGAGGGGAAGCTTCTTAGAGGCCACAGCACACTAAGGCTATGAGTTTTTATACCTCTTTCCCCTCCTTTGACTATTGTAATTTATATTTATCCCCAGACCCTTTCCCAAGAGAGAAAAAGCTCAAAGCTACACTTTCTTGTCAGTTCTTTCTATAAAAACTAGCATGTAAGTTCAGTCAGCCAGAACCATATTTTTGTGGCACAGTTTAATCATAAATCCCTAACATAATAGATGTGTTGGACAACATACTGGTATACTGCCATTTAAAATACATTTATAATGGTGGGAGGAGTGATCAAGATATTGTCACACACTCTCACAAAAGGTACCCACACAAACTCTGGCTGGTTTATGTTTTATGTTTTCCTTTCCTCATTACCATCATAGAAAAAGGCTACATTTACTCAAAGTCAGAGATCCATGCACACACACAGAAAATATCTAATTGCACTAAAATAAACAGCCATGATATTTACCAAAGTTTTAACACTTGATCAAAGATTGTGAGAGGTGATGTTGGAGACATGTATTAAGTATTTTGATTTTTTATCTATACCTATCAAACTACAGAAAATAAACTGTATTTACAGATTTGTTGCAGCGATTTTAGCTGGTCAGCATTCTCCACATGTATACAAAAGAGAAAACAAAAGTGCAAAAATTCAAAAGTGAAGACCTTTACTAAAATTTTCAAAGTGACAAATTTAAATGGAAACATGAAAATGTTAAAAATAGACTAGTAACAACATTTATACATGTTCAAACACATTATTAAGAAGAAATTTGATGGCACTAGTTTTCCTAGTGCACTTAGTAAATAAATAGTAAAAAAAAATTTAAAATATCAGTTTTCAGGTATCAGATCAGAAAAATATTAAATATCGGAACCTCTGTCAAAATCAGATGTTTTTCAGTATCAGGCTAACACTGAAACTAGTTTTTTATTTATTTTAGTTTATAAAATGCCCACCAACAGCCTAGGGCTTTAGCGGTGGGCACAACACATGTAGACAGTTATAAAACATAAAATAAAAGATAATACAAAATAAAACAAAAATAGGAACAAAATGGTCACTGCAAGTACCTGGACATTCCCTCTCGCCGGCACCAAAGTAGGCAAGCTCTACCTGAGGTGAAACCACAGCAGATAGGCACATGCACAGTTGACCAACACACGAAAACAAGCATACCAGATACTTACAATGACGGAAAAAAAAAAAAAAATAAATAAACTTGCACATCAGAAACACAACACATACATAACGGAATATAACTGAAGATAAAATTTAAGGACAGATAAATTATAATATAAATAATTAACAACAACAGAAATACTAATAGGAAAAACCCCGAGGACAGAAAAGACAGGCAACTTCAATCCTTACAGTTTGGCTGGGTTGGGACGCCAGAGCGGCCGCCCACTCCTTCCCCCAGCTTCCCCGCCCCAAGTGCTTAGTCCCAACTGCTGCAAGTGTTTACGGTCAGAATTTTAAATATGAGCATATATAGGAGAAAATATCAAAAACATACATTAAGATACGGTAATAAAATGTATAAACAAGAAACCTTACAAAAATTGAAAATAAATAAAGACTAATTAACTATAACATCACTAGAAGTAATTAATCTTGACATATAATTACATATTTATAAATAATAATTTAAAAAAAAAAAATCAAAAATTTACTTTGCTTGTGAGTGGAGTAAGTGGAGTGTTTATCAATTAGATTTCATGACTTGTTTGCTGTGGTTCGAGATGAGTTAATTTTAGTTATGGAGAGTGCAAATATTTTTAAGTAAACAAGTATTAAAGTGAGGAAAATTTAACCCAGTACAATTAATTATGGAACTTATAAAAATTTTCAACAAAGAGTGAAGTTCTACAGTTAAGAGGGAAATCAGATTAGGTGGAGGAAAGTTCTTAAGATTCATTAGTTGGATTAATCTATTTTGAATATTTTCTAATTTATTTATTAAGCCATTTTGATGTCATTCCAAATTATTGAACAGTATTCCAATTTTAATCTAATTAATGCAAAATAGAGGGAAATAACTGAATACGGATTAGTAACATAAAAAATAATAAACTTAAAGAGCTAAAGTTCTATGAAAAGACAAGTATAAATAATTTGAAGTATAGTATGAAACCAAGATCTTTAATAGAGTTTTAACAATTAAAATGTTTTCTAAGAGATAGTTAAATTTAACTGGCTGGTATTTCTTTGTAAAGGATATTATTTTGGTTTTATCTTTATTAAGTGAAACCAATTTTTTTTTTTTTTTTTTTTTTTAATTACTGACTTCTATAATGTCATTTTGTAATAAGAAGCAATTATTAGATGTTGTAATTTTCCTGAATATTTTTCAGTTATTGGCAAAAAGTATTCCAATAGAGTGATTTAGAACCTGACTGATATCATTTATAAATATATTAAAAAGGAGAGGAGATAAAATACCTCCCTGAGGAACACCAGAACAAGCATTGAACAAGAAAGAGCTATGATTGTAATAGACCAAAAATATTGTTTTTTTAGGTAACTTGAAAACCAATTAAATAAAATTATAGCACAAACCAAAATTTAATAATTTACGAGGTAATAAAGAATGATCCACTGTATTGAATGCCTTGGTTAAATCGAAGTAGCAAGCATCAACCTGTCTTCTATTGGTGACTTCAAAATATATTGGATTAAGAAAGGTAAGCAAGTTGATCTGTCAATATTCCTCCTAAAACCATGTTAATTAAAAGATAATTTATTATTCTACAATGATGTGTATAAAAACAAGTGTATTGGATGTAAACCTAGGAAAAAAATTGGTAATTACCTGAAGATCTATTCTGTTGCCAACCATGGAAACGTTACTTCCCAAATTTCCAGTGTCGCTCTTTTCGTCTCCCTGTGGCCCGCCTAGGCTCAGGTAATCAGACAAGTAGAACACTTCCAGTGAACCTGTTTGAAAATTACAAGTAGACCCAAATGAAAATTAAATCACTCCACTATTAATTATAATTTTATAAATTAGAAAATTGGGAATTAACTGGAATAAAAGGAGACTTACTAAACAGCTACATGTAAACAATACAGTATGTCCATAAAATAATGTCCCAGTTATGAATTTTAACAGTATCAACTGTAAGCACTGTAGAGAGTGTATTCAAGGTCACAAAGAGTAACTATAACAGTTTTAGATAAGCAGATGTGCAAGTACTGCTTTGGATGTTTTCTCACTTGCCGAACTAAACTCCTGAGCATAAAGAACTTTGTGTTCTGCAAATTGCTAATTGGAATTTCCTTGTACAAGAGTGTTTCAACGTCTAAGTCCCTGACTGTTGGATTGGTAGTTGTGGGCAAGACGACAGAGCTCTTTTTCGCTAGTCTCTATGTTCACCTGACGTAACACCATGCAATTTTTTCCTTTAGGGCTTTATAAAAGATTGTGTCTACCTAATGATTTGCCAAAGCTGAGACACGGAATTGAAGAGGCTATTGCTTCCATTACTCCGGATATGTTAACCAATGTGAGGGAAGAATTGGACTTTAGGTTGGATGTGTGCCATATAACTAAGGGTGCATATATTGAACATTTGTAAGAAAAACTAGGTTAGTTTACCCTTAATGTGATTTATGATTTGTTGCAAATATTCTAAATTAAACTTTTATAATATACCATTGATACTGGGACATTAATTATGAACATCCTGCATTACGTGTCCAAAGGTTGGGATACATTAGGTATATAAGAAATGTGAGTTTCGAAAGAGGTTGCACTGGGATATTGTTGTCTCCCAATATTTTTAATACATATTTTTTTAAAAAATTAATTTGATAAAAAGCAGAAGACTAAATGAGATTAGACTGTAGATGATACTGTAGTGATGAAACTGGACAGGCCCCTCCCACCACTGTTTATGGACTGCATCTGTGTACTTGATAGTTGTGACCCTAGCTCCACTTGTAGTGAAGCTACCACAAACTGTCCGGGAAAACCATTGAAGTCACCAAGCTATGAGCAGACTCACACCCCCCAATCCGCCACGACATCTTTTTTGTTGGCATGTACCTTGATAAATACGGAAGAAGGGAGGGGGGGAAGAGGATCATCTTTCTTTTCTGATGCTGATGAATTTGCGATGTTGTCAAGTGCAGAATGTATGTTTTTAGAATCCCCAACTATCATGCAATTGTGAAGGTACGTATACAAAGGAAATAAACCAAACACTATCTTAGGTAGTGAGTGCTTCAAAAAGCACTAAAGGAGTTATCGAAAAAAAAAAATTATTTTATTTATGCCAAAAACATATACCTTATTAATGTTCTAGTGGATAAGAGTCATTTGACCCTAGTTTTTTTTACAATCAATTAAAAGTGAGTATAAATACTGAAAAATTAATTGAAATTGAAATTAAAATTAGTATAGGAGTAAATACAATTCCATATAATAAACCTACTTGCAGCGTGTCCTAACGAAATAAAGGTGTCTGTACATTTTTGTTTGTTGTATGAAACTTTTTTGTTTTAAACATTTGCAGTAGTTCTCAACTTACAAGCTAAATTAATTTTTAGAGAGACACTTTAATTTATTTTCCAAAATATGATTTAGAGCTTTGTTTTGATGGGCGAGTTCAGTACTACATGCATAATTTAAAATTTACAGACCAAACTTATGTTAAAAGTGCATTAGAGTGAACTCTCAATTATTCAAGCTGATAATGGAGGCTGATGCTGCAGATGATTCAAAAACGTAGAAATCCAGTGAGTAGACGTGTGTGATAGAGATACGTAGACCCTCAGTAATAAAGCAGTCTCACTGTTGTAATAATTATTATGGTTGTAAAGTTTGATTTTATGAAGAAAAAAAAATATATATATATATATATATGTTAATGACACATTAATTTATTTAAATAGTAGACATCTTCTGAACAAACTGATACTTTATAAGGGCAAATAGGAGCTTTCATTGTCTAGGGAAGCAAAAACAAATAATCATACTGAATACAAAGCAACAAACAGTGCAAAATTTATTTTCAACATTTGTTATAAGAAAATTAAGAATATTAATAAAATATTCATTTTTATAAGTAGTCATACTACTACTGAAAAATATAATACTAAACAAGACGATTTTATTCTTTTCACAAAAAAAAGAAACAAAGAAAGAATCACTGAGTGATGCATTGCACAAGTTTTAGCATCTCACATTCAGAATTTATTTTTAATGTCTTAAAATTGGAAAGTTAAAGAAATATGTATGCTTTAATCAAATGTAGATCATTAACTTTTACAACTGTTCAGAAGACTATTTTTTTTTTCTAAAAACTACGTTATTTTTAATGGTAATGCATGAGTCTAAATAAAAGTTGGGCTGGTGGTAAAACAGGACAATATTCCTTGGCCTTAAACTTCCCTAATTAGTGTACAGCATGTTTTGTATCACAGCAGAGTACAAGACACCACCTCCTTTATGGATGTTCTTGCCAACTTTCAAGATTACTGAAGAATGTTCACATTTAAAATTAAATAAACAAAAAAGGAACACATTTCATACGCTGGCAGAATATCTGTATCAATAATGGAAAAATAAATCTTAGAATTGCAACGATAAAGGCCCTTCATTTAAATATGATGACAGTGCATTCTGTAATACCCCTAGTGTCTTAAAGAATAATTTATATAAGTAGGTAAAAAGATTTGGAAACTCTGAATACTGGGGCCCACAATTAATAGCTATCTGAAGTCAACATCAGAGGCGACACTAGGAGTAAACAAAGATAATTTAGAGACTCCCTACGAACACTTGGGAGAAAAAGGATCGTTATTATAGATTAATTAAATAAAAACAACAGTTACGTCTATAGACTTCCATATTTTATTAATCATTGTTCTTTATTTTTTTTATAGATTAAATTTTTGTTTGTAACATCTGTTTTTCATGGATAAGTGATTTTACTTAAATTCCTCACAATTAAACTTATTATATTATATTCTTTGAACTTATTTACGATACGGCCGGCCCTGAATGTATAACAAAAATTACAATATTTAAAAACATGAATGAAATTAACATTGCTAACTTTACAGGTTGTATATAATAGTCCTTGCAAAACATTATATAAATTTCCTCTCCTCGAACTGGTTTAACTGTCCGCTGTCTTAACTGGGTTACACTATTTTTGAGTTCGTAAAGAAAATGATAGAATGATGCGGGTATCACCCGGGGCTGCAGGTAGACGGTGATCGAGGTAGTAGGCCTAAAGATGGTGGATTCACCTCAGGAACCGACTCCAGAGGTTCTGGCAGAGGATTTTGGTTGCCCCAAACTTGGAACCCAGAACAGGGTGTTGGTCCTGGCGCTCAGGAGAGGGCGTCTCGTCTCCGAAAACCCGAACCACGATGTGCGGTAGACACGGAAGTCTTCATGATTTAAAAATTATATATATTAAAAAAACTAAGGTTCTCTACTTTTAACTGAACTACTGACTGGTTAATCTTAATTTTTAAATAAAGACATCATCCCTATAGTCTGAGAAGACTACATAATTCGAGATGCGATGACGATGATTTGCCGAAGATCGCAGTTAAAAACGGTACCAGTCAGTCAGGAGGCGCGCACCGAAGTCCCTTCAGCGCGGGATATCGTCAGTATATAATAAGCGCGGGATCTCTAGAGAATGGGAGGGGGTTAGGCTCTGAGCCGAAAATTACCGAGCCCACCCGAAGGTGTCCGGCATAAAAAAATATTAGATCTTACTGGAGTGACTGCGCGACTGAGGCGCTATCTTTTGGTGGCGAGAAGAAGTACTAATAAATCGACTTGTGGCCGACGAGTGTGTCAATGCTAGGAGTATATGGAGTAACCAGAGTTGCCACCTAGCGGCCCGAGACATAAGGGGGAGAAAGGTTGTCGTTACCTTCGCGCGAGCGCGGTAGTGTCGGCGCTGCCGACACTCACAAGTGGCGTTAGTGACCACAGCCGCCGCTAGATGTCGTTAAAGTCCAGGATCGTATCTGCGGCTGTCAAGCCTGAGATGGCCTTGAATTCGGTTACCGTCCCCGTGAGTTCACAAGCGGTCATCGCTCCTGGCCTCACTCCTGAGAAGAAAGGGTTGGGGAGCAGGGGGGGATGGCTTCAAAAAAACGCATGGTCTGTGGGACGCAAGGCCCACGGGATCATCCTGTCGTGTCTTGCTGCTAGTGAACCTTATACCGATTCGTGACACAGTTAGCAGGGCTCAGCACTGCTCCACAAGCTGCTGTAGGCAAAAGTAGTCATGCTGAGAAATTAAGTTACCGGCCTCCGACGTGCCTACAGGCAGGAGAAATATTAGCCAGACTGCTAAGCTAGCATTAGGCTGGAAAAAAAATCAGCTCGCCTCTGATGACGACCGCTTGTGAACTCACGGGGACGGTAAAGATGTAAGAGGAGTAAAAAAAATAAATTTCCAAAAATATTTATAACAAAATTTTAAATAAAATGTGCCTAAATCCCTAATTTCCGGCACAATTCTTTAGTCTAATATAGCTGCAAAACTATAGAAAAATTTGTTGAGCAAACTTCAAAGTTGTGCAGTTTTAAAACTGACAAAACATAAATATAAGAGCCTAAATAAATATTACAGATAAGAGTAATTGGTCATTCACAAATTTATTAGATGTATTCTTAATTTATATGTGAATATATATATGAAACCTGGGTGTTATAAGCTATTTTGCCTAAGAAAATATCAACATGCTATAGAAATTGAAATGAAGTTCTTTTAAGAGTATACATGCTCTTTGAAATAACACTGTTTTATTTACACTGTTTTGAAGTAACAGTGCCCATAAACTACAGCATGATTTGAAGAAGCGTGGTCATATATTCAAAGTAGTGCTCTCATTTACAGAACTGGAACTTGAGTACCATTAAGCACAATGTACGAAATTAATAATAGGACGATTCCACAAACCATTGTTTACCCTTTACTTCATTGTCTGTATATAATGTGTTTAGATAATGTTTATATTACTCTATCATTCAAGTCGGCAGTAGCTTTGGTGAGAAAGGCCAGAAGCTTTCAAAACAGCATCTAGAATGCACTTGTGGCAACTCATATGGTTAGTGATTCATGGCAGAGCTGGATTTAGTAAATGACAGTCAGGAATAATGTTTATAGGTTAAATAACCATTCTTGTTTAAAAAAAAACATGAAGTTCATGGTTCTTCAATTATAGTATAATTGAAGCCACACGTATTCTATATTAATAACACAATTTTTTTTGTAACCCAGACATGTTATTGCTGCCGACTTAGAAAATTTTATGCCCCAGACTTGTTTGTAAACAATGCTGGCCCGTGATGTCTTTTTATGTTGTAATTTAATTTTCGATGGTTTATTCTCAAAATGTAATCCAAATGTTTATTGAAATATTCTCTAAATGTATTTAGACACACTGTAAATTGATTTTAACAGAAGCAGTGTTTTGATAATATGGTAGTTAACAAGCAGTGTGTCCACAAATACCCAATGAACCAATTCCCGCACTTTATCTGAGCGTTATAAAAAAAAATATTTCTACAATTTTTTATATCACAGGGTCATTTTAAAAAATGAATGTATAGTTACACATAATACATATAGATATTTATAGGGACGTGTTGATTTTTATTTTACAAGAAAAAAAATATAAGAGATAATTTCACATGATGTTAATGGACAATACCCAAATATTTTTAAGGTGTAATATTATGTAGAATTGAATGTCAGTATTTTTGTGATCCTTTTCAACTACTTTTCGTTTTCCTCACGTTGGTCTAACTTTTTTATTACTTAAATCATTTTTATATTATACCTTCATCTTATTTGCTATTTCTATTTTTAATTTTTTAACTGTAATTTTATTCTTATTTTAGGTCATCTGTTTATTCATGTATTCAATATCTAGTTATATTTATTTAACCTTTTTCTTGGGGCGACCGCTGGGTGCATTGTGCGAGGACTGTGATGTCATCCGACTTGTGCCAAAATGTCTACGGCGGCTGGTTCGGCACGCGGGATTCAACACCTTGAATGAACAGCGTGCAGACAATGGCGACGCAAAGCAGCTCCGCGTACATGGACGGGATTCCAAAGTAAAATGTAAGTAACAAATAACATGACCAAACGAGCGATCTCAGCAACGTGGATGCCACCAGGGAGAAGAGCAAGTCAGCGGAGGGCCGTGACTGGCCAGTAGCCAGGGAGAGGGAGGAATCTACTTGGTGTTCGTCTGCGGCATTGTGATGACAGATCTGGGGCGTGACCACGTAACGCTTTTCCATTGTAATTCATTTGTTCGACTTGTGTTAGCGTAAACTTTGTCGTTCACTCGTGTCGACGTGGCGATGGGCCATGGAGCAGACTACAATGTATCATGCAAGGCGCAAACTATGTAGAACGGTCTTTAAGTGACAGTACCATTTTTAACTTAAGTTAAACTATATTACTGATGAAGTATGCTGACTGAACAATAACATTTACAATTTGCCTACTTCAAAAACTTTTAATAACAGCAGCACGTATCTCCATTTCCGTGGTGAAAAAACAAAACTATTTTATTCATTTACTCGGGATGGCTTTGTTTACAAGAGAAGCTACTAAGCATTTTGTATTAAAGAAAGGTTTATAAACTGAAAAAAATTTTGTTACTTGCCGATGGAGGAAAACTTTCCCAGAAAACATCGGAAAATATGTGAAAAATAATAATGAATTAACCTATCATCTCATTTTAAATCATATTTTAAACAAAGAAATAATTGTTAATGGTATGTCGTAAAGACATGTTAAACTGTATTTTATGTAACCACATTCAGCCCCATTCCTTCTTTAAAATTTACTTTAGTTCTTATCACAACATCTAGGAATATACACACTGGCTATTTCTGAATATCTTCTTAAGGCGACGGTCTGGTCAAGGGTGTATCTGTGTCAGTGAGGCTGGATGATAAGCGTGATGCTCGCTGGTGTGTCTAGCATGGCATCACCTCCAAGGCAAAGCTCTGAACTGGCGCTCGGTGTTTTCGTCGTGCATAGGGCAATTATGAAATCTGAGGGGTGAATTAACATTAAAACATTAAAAGGTAAAAAAATGAAGATAAGGGTGTAATGCAAGTCCCTTAAAGGTTTTCAAGAATCTATATCGGTTGTTTTATGCCGAAAAATTACTCAGAAAAAATGCCTTTTAGCCATTTTCACTTAATTTGGAAACCAAACTACTTATTGGTCCTTAACGAATTCTTAAATGCATTTTGTAAACAGACCCACTCAGATATATTTAGTAGCTTTGAAATTGCATGGTTTTTCCTGAAGCTCTGCACACCATGGGTGTGTACGGGTAGGCAGGGATCTTAAGTGGGATCATCTTAAAGGATGTTGGCCATTTTTGTTTACCTTCCGAATATTTGCAAGGATTCCTAAAGAATCACCAGTGCAGCCTTTCACAAATGGATGAGTTCACATCTTTGTGGTGCTGGCTTTGGTAAAAATGTAACGACAGTGGGTTGTTTAGGCAGCCAACTGTTGCCTACATCTTTAGGATGAGAGACAGAAACATCGAGAGATGCCACACTGGTTTCCACATTTTTTGACCATAATTTTTTGTATTGGTTAATACTGAAAACTGGCTTTCCTTAAAGCATGGATCACATTTTGAGAGTTTTACAAAGATCATAATATATTTCTCTGAACCGTATTATTACAGTTGTAGTTATTCGCAATAATAAATTAATGCCAATGACTACACCGGGGACATTATTTGTAGCATCCAGTCATTTTCACGTTCAGGTATTTATTAAAATTAAAACTATCTTAAAGCCCAATTTTGGAAATCAAAAGATATAAAATTGGTATGGCCTAGAAACTGATGGCATCTAGAAGTTCCAATGTCTTCTACTTAATTTTATTCATTACTTCTAAACAATTAACTTTAAGGTGTAACAATTAATAATGGCTTGAAAAAATGTTTTTGTGTTTAAAAACAAACAACTGCAGATAATAAGTTCAGTTTTTGAGACACCAGGTTATGTTAGCATTGAAATAATTTAGATATCCCTTCACGACTAGTTCCTCACTCAATACAGCATTTACATTAAAGGTCATCAGTAAAGTACGCATGCTTACTGTTCGGAAACAGCTATTGCGTTGGTCCTGCCCTGTTTATGTCAAATGATATGAGTTGGTGTACTGCTTTAACCATGTGTCTTAATGATTTAACATGAAAGTTATTTTGATTTTTGGGTTGGATTTTATGAACGTTATAGAGGTGATCACATGTAATTTTTATGATAATTTCTAGACTCAACTAACTTTAACGAAGCTAAAGTTTGAAACCTAAATGACAAGGTGGCCTATTAACTGTTGAAATTAAGATGGTGTATTTTGGTTTTTACATTTCCCCTTTCAGACAAGTCATAGTTCTTCCTACTTCTGTGACTGTTACTCACTGAAAGGTTTAGTAGCATTAAAATTATTCCATTGGCATTTTAAAAAAATCATGCTGTGCATAAATGAACACATAGACAATGTTTACAAACTTAAATATTAATATTTTATGACAGTTATTATTTTGTGGACACTTGCCATAGTATTTTGTACTGAACTTAAGTTGACTCAAAGTAAGAACTTAATCTATATTTTGCTTTGGTGGTCCGCTCCAGATATCAATACTGAGACCCCTTTAAGTTTTAAGTGATTTATATTAACTGTGTTTGTCAGTAATTTTATTCTTAAAGACAATTATTTCTCACAACTATATCATTTTTGTTAACATTTTATTTTGTGTGTCTGCTGTGTCTGTCACTGTGACATCAGTGCAGGAGAAACACAAAAAATTAACTTTAAACAATTTAAATTTAAAAACTTCCTTCAGTGACGGGACACCATGATGATATAATGTAGCAAAGGACTATGGAAATCGGAGAAATTGGGCTAAAAGTTTAGTAGAATATTTTATTATTAATAATTCGCCAGAATTACAGTGAAGATGCTGAACACGCAGAGGACTTGAAAATTATCTTTGCCCTATCCTGATCTAAACCAGCGGAATAAAGAAAAAAGAAAAACTTATTTAAATGTTACATTGTGTGTGAATATTAAAACTGGAACAATTCCTGAAACTTGTGTATGCAGGAGAACCATTATACAATTTTGTTTAACTGATGTGTTCAACGTAAACCCTGGTTATTACCAAATTAAATGATATCACAGTTCTGATATCTCAATTATGTTTAAAGCATTCAATATTGTATCAAATTTTTCACAAAAGTTATTGTAAAAGACATACCAACAATTCAGTCTGAGAGTCTATTGTTTGTAATTATTTACAACTACACAAAGTGTGTAGTTGTTTATAATCTTATGCACTGAATTTAAAGTGGTTTATTTTTGGAATTACATCTAGTATTGTGTTGTTCTGCATTCCTGTACACTAACAAGCAAGGATAGATTCCTTGTGGTTGTGGATTCATTGGGTCTCACAGTGTTATAAACTGAATGCTATTTATGGTTGGCATTGCTGAGCCCAGTATATGTTTTTAATATACCCCATAATAACGCTCTATCTTTGGACACTGCACAGTTTAACCATGTTAATATGTTCAAGTTACCACTTAAGAAAATCGTGTATGAACATACTGTTAATCGGGAACCATCAAGCCTAATGTTCTCAAAATGGAAGAGCTTATCAAAATCGTTGAGGGTCTATATGCTAAGGTCGACAACCTTAAGAATGAAAATTTAACTCTCAAAACTTTACCCATTGTTTCGCGTAATGTGGCTGCAGAGATCAAACAGGAGCTTCATGACATTAAACAAAATTTATCATCTCAATATGATAATATTGAATCTTATAGTCAAGTTACCAAGAATTTGTCAAGTGGTTCAAAAGTGAAGAAGGCTGTACATGAACATGTAACTCCCGGCATCTTGGACAACAGCAGCTCTGACCCACCTACGACTCAGCGTGGAAAGAAGCGCGCCGTCAGTATTGGTGTCAACATCCAACTAGCCAACCAAGACCCAGGCTCATTCACCATTGTGCAATATGAGCACAAGTCAAAGCTAATGTGAGCCCTGATGACAAACGTGATCATGAATGTAAGAAAAAACCCATGCAAAGGGGCATTAGAAACACTACTACTCTGAAAATGGTTGGGAAAACTGTAATTTAAAACACCAATGATCTGTTTGTTGAATACATTACCAATGAGCTCAACTTATTGCATGTAAAAGTAGTTAAACTCTGAACAAAACATAATTATTACGCTTTTTTCCATGTATCTGTTCTAAAAAGATGATTTTATAAGAATAAACAATATAGTGTTTTGGCCAAGTGGGTGCTCAATATGCTCATTTTACAGCAAACTTCATCCACAACAACTTGCCGCTAATGATTCCACCTACACTACTCTAACACTTCAGGAAGATCTAGCCCGACCTTGACAGTTTCTAATTCTGTGATGATCCCAACCCAGGTGCCTGGAGGAGCATCATAAATTTCTTCTCATATTCAAGCTTTCTACACCTAAAGAGTGTGAATTCTTTTATCATAAGTCAGAGGACTTAGATCATAATCTACCAAATTCTTTGAAAATCTTCTTAATTCCCACTATGACATCATGTATCTAACTGAAACCTGGTTTAATAAAAACTGTTTAAATTCACAATATTTTACGGATTAATATTTGATTTTTATAAATCATAGAGATCTACTTCTGTAGTTGAAAGAATGTGGCAGAGGTATTCTGATTGTAGTCAACAAACTCAATTTTTTTTTTCTGTTCAGTTAATTAACACCTATGATGTCCCAGGGATTGAAGCAGTTTGGCTAAAGACTAAAACCAAATATACAAAATCTATTATTATTGGTAATATCTATTTACCACCTCAAACAACTACAAATACATATCTATTATACTTTGACGCTCTTGAAGATAAAAATTACGTCTGTTCAAGATGTCTTAGTTGTATTTGGTGATTTTAGTGTTCTAGGAATGGATTGGTGTAGCATTCAGACTAATAACATCTTGTACTCAAAATACAATAAAAAGGAACAGAATCTACTAAATTTTTCTTTTAGTCTAGATCTACATCAGTACATAATACACAAGAACCCAACAACCATTTAGAACTTTGTTTTTCTTATTTTGGTAAAAATGTAATGACCTTGAAAATGCGTGGTTTTTCCTGAAGCTCAAAACCAAGCAACACCAAACGGTGTTAGTGGTTAATGCAGATGAAGCACTTGTCAAAGAAGACGAGTAATTTTTATTCATAGTAATTACATTGGACAGTTTCCCTTGTATGAACACTCCAGCAACTATCTTACAGAATTATAAAAATGGTGATTACCTTGGCCACTATAATGATATAAAAAATCATGATTGGTCCAAATTTTATAAATTATCTGATGTGAACTACTTAGTTGAACAGTTAACTTCTTGTTTATGTAACAATATCAATGTTTTCAATCCAGTTATTACTAAAAAGGTTTCTAATTACCTTTGCTGGTTCTTCAGAGTATTAATACAAGAAATTAAATCGTAGAAGCACTTTGCACTTTACAAAAGAAATAATATGTAGGTACTACTATTCATGTTTCTCACAATACCAGAAACAAAAAAAAGAAGTAAAAATCTTAATTAATCAGGATAAAATAAATTAAACTAGAACTATTAATGACAACATAAGTTCATCCCAAAATATTTTGGCACTTTGTCAAAATAATGAGACGGTTTTTATGAACATTACTCATTGAAAATGAATGGTGTTATCTTGAATGATACAAATTTGTTATCTAATATTTCTGCCAAATATTTTTGTAGTGTTCATGTACCCAATGGTAAACACCATATTTATAGCTAGGGACCCCAGAAAATGGTAAATAAAACTGGCTCATTTCGGTGTAAAAAAATGACAAAAGCGGTGCAAAAAATCTGCGTAAAAATAAGCAAGCGGTGCTAAAAATCTGTGTAAAAATTTAGTGAGATACATTAAACTAAAATTGAAATTGGCAAACGAGGATTGTTTTGCTTCAAATTTTTTTAAATTTTAATATTATACATAAAATGCACTCAGTTGGCAAACACTAAAAAGTTTTTAGTGTTTCTAGTTTTCTTCTTGGTCTTGTCTCCTTTACAGCAACCCTGTGTTCCCCTAGCCTCTTCTATTCCATCTGTTTCTAACCAAATAAAAAATAATAAATTTTTTTTAAAAATGCAAAAAAAATACTGAACCACAGTACCTTGAACATATTTATTTAACCAGGTCCTCATGTTTGGGTCATCTGCTTTTTCCAAAGGTATGTTTGCCCCCACCATCATTTCAACTAAGTCAATTATAAATTGTTGTTTGTTTACAACTATGTTTTTAGAAGTTTGCAAAGCAGCTCCTATAGACGTCTGTTTTGCAGTACCGGTAGTCGACGTTGATGCCGCACATTTTTTTTTTTATGAGTTGCGTTAGAAACGTGTTTTAGGCATGTGTCTCGACGCATCCAGTCCACACGAACGTTGCAAAACTTACACATTATTATCTTATCCTTAACATAAAATATATAAAATCCTTCCTGCTTCATCTCTCGGCCTCGATCGAAAACCGTAAATATTTTCGGCATCTTAACACAAAAATAAGCACTACTAACTATATGCTTGGAAATTAATACCGAGTAACCGAGACGTCATAAAAAAAAACACTACTGCAAGCTGCACCGTAAAAACATTTATGCCGTAGTGGCACGCACACGAAAAAATATTGTGTTCGGCCAGAATGAAACTATTATGTAAGCGTAAATATTGTGTTCGCTTCTGTGCGCTAGAATTTTTGAGAACTAATACCAACTACACGAAAATTGTGTTCGTAACGCTGCTACATAGCGGCAACGTAAATATACACGTTTGCCGCCATGTTGGAACTACAATCGATTTCGTTACGCGATAGAACGGTCTAAGAAGGGGAGGTCTGGACACTCGCCCGATAAAAGTGACCACTTACTGTCTCCATAGTTCGTTCGACGTCCGCTATTCAACTCTAGCGCTAGGTGTCTTGCGGTGGAAATATATCACTAGACGTTATGATGAATTTGTCAATTCTCGTGAAAAACAAACAATAGGTTAATAATATACGATACAACGATAGTTTAAAATCATCGCCGGAGGACGCACAGTAACGTGATAATCGGGCATAGGGCCACGTTTCCGCAACCTAATATAATAATATCTATAAAACTTTAAAAAATACACTCGTTTAAAAAGGTAATTTTAGGCAAATTACTGGAAATATCGCAATGCCGTTTTGCAGAATTATCAGAAATCATGTAAAGAAGTAAAAATAAGTTTTTTTTTTTACTTTTATTATTTCCATGGTGGCCCTCTACTCCATAATTACAAACGTAGAGAGTTACATCAGTATTTGATGCACTGCAATGAATTTTAATAAAATTACACTATATTTTAACATTTAAAATTAAAGGCTGAATCAAATTACATAACTTGGCTGATTTACGTATTTGAATAACAATACCAAACCTGCATTTACAATACATTATTTGCTACACAAATAAGTGCCATCGTTAATGTTTTGTGTCTCATGTCAAGGGTTGACGCTTCACATAGTAAAGACGTATTTTTTTAAAAATTTTTTATTTACATTGCATTACAATATTCAAATAAAAAATATATACATTTTTATAAGTTGTCGAAAACAAACAACACGCACATACACAGCAAGCAAAAACGTCACCGACCGCATGAATGCACAGGTATTGTAATGTAAATTACAAACTGCGATTACTCCTAAACGAGTTGGAATACCGTATCTGCGCCTTTTTGAAATAACAAAGGAAAGTTTAGAGCACTGAATAAAAGTATTTTGGGATTTTTATTATTTTTTTAAGGAAGAGACCGCACTCGTTTTGCAAATTTTGTATTTTAATAAAAAAATGGTGTATTGTCAAACTACTTACAAACAGGTATTATCAGGGTTGTGCTGGTCATTAATAAAATTCGACATATTACATACATTTTTAAAAAAAGTCGGGCCTATACAAAAATAAGTAATCTTTAGACTACATTCATACAAATAATAAAATTTAACTTACTATTTCAATGACGTTTCCGAAATGATCTTTGTGTTCCTTTTTTTTTTTTTGTGAGAATGTCGTCTTCCATAAAATGTTTTTCGCATATATAATGGGATCTTTTAAGTACAAACTTGTCTCGTGGAATTTCTTTCTGCCACAATTGCCTAACATTGTCATCATTGGGAACTCGGAATATTGCAACTTTCTCGTCTGACTTTGCCTGATAATTTGTTTTGCAATGGTTTTACAATGGTTAGGCATTTTCACAATTAAAATAATATACGCTTATTCTCTTTACTAACAATCAATGCTCCTTGCTCACGATGAAGTTCCTGGCTTCCCGCCAATGCCAATGTGGAAACTATACTTCGTAACCTAATTTACCTAATTTATGAAATAATTCCAAATATTATAAAACATAAACACAACCAATTTAATACTGTATCGATATCTGGAGATTAATGCATTTTTAACATTTAAATGAAAATTTAAATGATTATTATGTTGAGTTGTTCATAATAACAAAGCTTAAAATACCACCGCAGAACAACCAGCGCTACAGGTCAGATGGTGAAGCGGAGCGGAACTACGGAGACATTAGGTGTGCCACTTTTGCATGCTGGCCTGGTTGGGGAGTGTCCAGACCTCCCCTTCTTAGACCGTGCGCGATAGCAATACAATCGATAGTAAGATTATTTACAGTATCCGACCAATGTAAACATTCTTGGTAACGGAAATTACGTGGATTTCGCGCAAAGTTTTGTGTTTTGAGAAAAAATAGCAGATTTCGTGAAAACGGTGAAATAGTGCCCAATTTCGCGGTATTTCGTGTATTTCGCAGTTCACCATTTTCTGGGGTCCCTATTTATAGCTCAAGCTCATGCTTTGATACCATAGCACTTCCTATTATTTTGGATAGTGTTGTGCTCTGGAGTATTATGTCCTTAAAATCTTCCATGTGCTTTGGTACCGACGGAATACCAACTAGGTTGTTCTCAATTTCTTGCACCTATTTTGAAACGTTTATTCAATACGAGCCTTAAGACACAAGCTTTTACTAATACATGAAAAATAGCAAAGGTAATTTCTATTCACAAAAACAGTTCAAAATTAAATGTTTCCAACTATCATCTGATATCCCTACTTATGGTCACCCAAAATTTTTTAGAATTTTCTCTCTCAAAAATTCTCACTCTATCAACATGGATTTAGAATAGGAATGACCACTGCTACCAATCTCATTACTTTCCTTAATCTCATTTACTATTAAATTACCAACAGGGGTAAAGTTGATTCCTGTTATTTTGATCTGGCGAAAGTTTTTGATACTGCAAACCATGTAACCTTACTTGAAAAATTATCTAATTTTGGTCTTTGTGTTAGTTTTGTAAACTCTTAGTTATAGATCTTTTCTTCTGTTTCTATTATCTGGTAATTCTAACCTTTATTTAGCCAGCTCTGGTGTACTACAAGGAAAAAGCCTATCTCTTTTACTTTTTAATATATTTATAAATGACATCTCATATGTTCTTAGTCATTACACAGGGGTATTGTTCGTGGATCTAAAAATATGTAGAGCAATTATGCATATTAATGATTATTTATTTCAGACTGATATAAATGAAATTTTCAATTGAATTGAAGTAAACTTAATCAAATCACTCTTAATAAAAACCAAAATAAAATTATTTTATTCACAAGGAAATATATCCCATTTATATTTGATTACACACTGGACAACTTTATAATTCCCAAATCATCCTCTTGAAAATATCTTGGCACTATTTTAGATGCAAAATTATATTTTCATCAAAATGTGAAATATCTAATCACTAGTTCTAGAATAACTATTACTTTTTATGCTTATAACCCTGATTCTATTCTTTCTCTCTCTTCCTCTCTCTCTCTCTCTCTCTATATATATATATATATATATATATATATATATATATATATATATATATATATATATATATATATATATATATATATATATATATATATATATATATATATATATATATATATATATATATATATATATATATATATATATATATATATATATATATATATATCCCCCCCTAATCAGATCAAAATTAGAATACTGTTTAGTTATTTGGAACCCTATAAATCCATCTGATAGCACGAACATTGAAAATATACAAAACACAATTTAAAAGTTGTTAATCTCGAACAATTTCCACCACCTAAACTAGCTTCCCTTTCTGACTACAGAGCATACTTAGAAGCTATATTTATCAAAAATTGTTATTCTTCAAAAGTTCATTGCAAATACATCCTTGATAAAACAGGACTTTGAGTTCCACAATTCCATAGTCGTTTGAAAACTACATTATGTACATACAATAACAAGAATGATGTAAATTATAGATTAATTTCTAATTTTAACAAACTTGCCATTTCACATTAAAACATTTTGAACCTACTTTTATTTACCATTTTGCCATAAGTAATTCTCAATTATACACTTGTCTTTATAATTTTTAACCAATTTAATTCTTTAATATTATAGTTATTTGATTTTCTAAAACATGCTTAGTTTTAAGTTAATGTCTGTTATTTTAGCAATTATGATAAAGTAATTTTGTGTTATTTCAAGTCCTTTTATGTTATTTTGTGTTTGTCTTTATTTGCTGTATTAGTGTTTCTTTGTATCTGTTTTGAATGATAATGTGTGGAACTCTTGCCCTCGTATGCTGGCCATCTGCCGATATTCTGCCTGCTGTGGTATCAACGGTGGTGGGAGTCCATACTGTTGCAGTGATTACTATGTATTTGTCTTCATGTGTCGTGGCCAGCATTAAAGTCTAATGATTTTCGGTAGGCATGTTGCAAATTTAAATAAAAATAAAATAAACATAACATGCACTGTCCTGAACCACAAGAGAGTGGCTGTGCTGTTATCACTATGTACTATCACAATTTCATGAATATATGCATAATGAAAAAATGTAGTGTTAGTGTTAGAATTAAGTTTTGAATGATCTCTAATACGAGAACATGTAACAAATATCAACATAGTCAAAATGACAACCAAGTGACCTGCAGGAACATTTTTCAATTATTCTTCTAAAACCAAAATATGCCGTTCGTAAACACATAATGTAACCAATATTTCTTGTAAATGAGATCACAGGCCCACTTTATAAAACATTACTAAAATTAAATTAGTCTAATAGTGGTGCCTAGTTTTAGTAGAATAGTGCAATTAATCTGTGGATAAAAAAACTTACCTGTAACTTTCTAAAAAAAAAAGTTGTCTGTAAAGTCGGTTTACGGACGATAGTTTAACGTGACAACTTCATAACAAAACACTGATGAAATGATTGCATACTTTTATGAATAAAATTGAATCATTTTTATTTTAATAATAAAATAATAAATATTTGAAATTATACTAGTAATCAGATTTTTAAAATGCAAGAATAATTAACCTTTATTGCCAAAATTGTTGTTGTAATAAGCAATGAAAACCACATTAACTTTTCACTTCACTTGATAAACATTCGACGAAACAGTTCACGTGACTTGCAATTAATTTTAAAAACTGGCGTTTAGCTATAAAGTTTAAATATAATTATGAACAAGTTTTCATATAAATAAACTGTAATCAAATATCTATCATCATTTATATGAATCACCATAATTTTTTAGTCAATTGTAACATAACCTATTATTACTGCACTCGCCAAAAGCATAACGAAACACAGTGTATAACAGAACAATGAGTGTAATGGGACACAGCGTAACGGAACAATGTGCGTAACGGGACACTTTTTCGTGCGTGCAGCCGGCGTTAATCGATTTATTATACGTCACGTCAAATATTAATACATATAATAAAATTTTCTAGTATTAACAAATACAGTGGATTCTCATTGACATGAGTACATTTGAAAATGACTGCAGCACAATGAGTTATAAATAAAAAACGGTTAACTTTTTCAATAAAAAAAAAAAGATTTGATTATAATATTTATCCTACAAAATGCGTATTTTCGCATTTGAATTTGTAGCAATGGATTTTGGCCGTGTTGGCCATATCTGGCTAGGTACATAAAACGTGGATTATACGATGGCCAACAACTACTAATGCGTTTTTTGTTACCGTTTGTTTTCTGTTACGATGACCTAACATATAATTAGTTTGTAAACATCATTTAAGATTGACATCTTTCGAAATTGTACACAAATGTAACACGTATACAACATTTATTTAACAGATCTAGTGGCACACATTTTTCGACGCTAGTGAACATTTTGTGACGTTTCGTGAATGTAGTAATTAGGCCTACAATAAAAAAGCCATCAGGTTGTTGAAATTGGCGCGAAGTGACAAATTGTAACATTTCTACTGGATGAACCCAATATAAAGTACACCTCCATTAAGAAGTGTGTAATATTCTGGTCCCCTCAAGTACTTAATAAAGGGAATTTACTACTACTTTGAATGAAATAACATCTCAGCATCATACATTTGGTGTGTCTGGATTTTCGCCTATTACAGTGTGTATTTATTATCTCAAAATAATGAACACCTTTTCCGACCCTCCTCTTAATCACAATATAGTAAATATGTTCCTAAAAAAACTACTTTAAAAAAGAAAAGTCTTCTTTGTGTGATATATCAATTTAAGTTGTAATCATAAACAACATTATACAAAAACCTATATAGAATAAAACCATAATTATAAAAAGAAAGCTACATCAGTAAGTCTTATTTTCCTTTTTTATACAAATCAAAAACATTAGGCAACTGCAAGAAGCATAAACGCATGCATGAACAAGCCTGTGGTTTGAAGTAATAGAATTTGAAACAGTTGTTAGTGTAAGAAAGAACAGAGGCATCTGCCAGTCCGACAACAGCCAACACAAAACTCACGTGTAGAAGGCTGTTCTCCCTGCATCACTTTCTCGTAGTCGAAACACAGCTCGGAGATGAAGTCTGCGTTCCCGAGCGACTGCTCCATCACGGCATCACCCAGGAACATGACGAAAGGCAGGTACGACAGGTGGGCCAACCTTGGCGTGAACACTGCCTTCAGCTCCTCCACTGCCTGCAACACGTCAAGCCTCGTTCCTCCGGCAAACTGCGGGTCTGTTGTTCAGCTGCACAACCAGACATTGCTTCCTCGAACAAGAGGCATGGACATTCTAATAATCCTTAAGGGCCCACCTACATCATGTCGTGTGCGTGTGTGCATGTGTGCGCGTGTGCAAGTGTGCGCGTGTGCAAGTGTGCGCGTGTGCGTGTGTGCACGTGTGCGTGCGTGTGTCAGTGTATACACACACACTTCTGTAAGGATTCAAGAGCTTTGTTGTCTTTATGCACAGGCAAAAGGCGCTCATGCAGTTTTTTCATCATGATGCATGCATATTCAAGACTGCAGGCAGTGACTCTTTGCTAATATATATACACACACTATTTACGTTTTAAGATACAGCAGTTTGAAAATACCAATTTTTGCCATGTAAAAAGGCTTAAATTTAATACATACGTATTGCTTAAAGCATCAACAGAGGCATCTCACTTAGTCCAAATATATATAAATTTTTTCATATGAAAATGCATTGAGAATTCATTATACATTTCCCTGTAAAAACATGGATTTCAAACCAGCTACAGCGCAGATAAGAGTATAGTAGACACAGCTACACTGTAGTGATGCAGGCCAACGCACACCTGCACACTTAGTGCGTGGTGTTCAATAAGCCTGCATGTTGCAGGCAGTGGAGGAGCTGAAGGCATTGTTCACTGAGGATGCATTTTTCAACGACGTTTGATGGCAGGGACGGGGGATCTGAGTTGTTTAGTTCTACCAGTATTTTTGCTCAATGGTAGTTACACGTGTCAAGATCAAAGTGACGTAAGTCAAAAAATAGTTACTAAAATCATCCTTGCCAAAATGAATGACATCAGATTATCTTGTCTACAAAGAAAGAAACAAGAAATATTTTAACATAGCAAACATCTTAAAACTAAACAAATCATTTTTATTAAATCTCCACATTAATATATATGAAATAACGAGTTAACATTGATGATATAAGGGATTCTGAGCTCACAAGCCACACACTATGAATTTAAAGAGAGGCTGAATGATATGAAGTTCTGGTGTAATTATTACATAAACATGGTGAAAAAGCTATACTTAATACCTAACACTACAATAACACAATTTCTGAATGTGCAATAAAGAACATCTCACAAGACAACATAAAAAATATACACAACACAATTTGATCCCTGTCATTGCTACTATATACAGGCTGTCTTATAATGTAATGTTAATTCAAGAACAGTTGATAAGCCTGTTAATCACAGTTCTGAATCAAAAACAAAATTTCAAAAAGTTTATTTATTTTTTTTTTGTTATAGGCATTTATTCAAAAGTTTTAAATCCCCAACCTGCTCCAAATTATTAGATAATGTTACTAATAATTTTTGCTACACAATCATAAATATCCCTACTATTGATAAAAATTCAAAATAAAATAAAACTTGTTATATTTTTGGGGGAAAAAAATTTTGCAAGACTTATGCTGCAAAAATATTTTGTCATGTACATTTCACTAGTCACACTGTAAAAATAATACTTTGCTAAATTAACAAGTTTTTGCTTTATTTACCCATTTTTGCAAATAACTGCCAAGTGAGCAAAGAAAGATTTATTCATTATAACTAATCAAATTTTCTTCATAAAAATGTTTTGCTGCAAGTCATCCAAATAATTTTTTTCCCAAAAAGTACATCATCTACAATTTTATTTTGAATTGCTACTAATAGTATTGTTTTTATGATTGCATCGCAAACAATTTTAGTCACTGTATCTAATAATTAGGTGCAAGGTGGAGATTCAAAATGTTTTGAAAAAATTGCCTATAACTCAAAAACTATGACAATTGTTCTCAGCTTGATGTTGAGTAATGGGAAACTGTAGGTATACAAATACATAGTTGCCAACAGCATCAAGTTGCAGTAAGTAAAAACAAAATAATGTTGCATAATGGTGCTGCATAAAGCAGCATTAAAGTTATATTAAGCAGCAAACGAATAAAAAAAATTGAGTAAATTGAAAAAAAAAAAAAAACACTAATAAAGCAATAAATTATGAATTATTTACCAGTTAAATAACTGAACGAAAAATAAATAAATAATATATTACAACAAATAAATAATGAAGACATAAATATATAAATAAATAACTCTTGGATGAACATGAATAAATAAATAATGAATTAAAAATTGAATAAATAAATGAATTAATCATATAATCAAAAAGTGAACAAATAAATGATTGTGCCTATCTCATGTAGATATCTTAATAATTAGAGGAGATGAGACATGATGGGATGGGAATGGTGAAGTGAATAAACACAGGCTCAGGGCTAGAAACCACTGGGAATCAAACCCAGATCACAGTGGTGGGAGGCGAGTGATCGGACCACTCAAACACCCAATAAACACTTCAATAACTAATACAAGGTCATAAAGTTTCTACTTCAACTTTGACACTTAAAATAGTATATCCTTGAAACACTTAAAACAATAACAATAACAATAACAATCTGAAATAAAAGTGTCCTGACTTTGTTACCTTTGATCTTGTTGGATCACAACTCTTCCATTCTTGATCGGATGAAGGCTGTGAAAACGAATCTCCAAAATCATTTTCTCTAAATGTCTCTTGCACAGCACTTCCTCTAACAGCCCACTCTGTACTGGAGCCATCACGGCATATCTCCAGATAGCTGCTATCTACAGACGAGCTGAAAATTAAAACACTTGTTTCTATTACCTTCTTTGGACAGATACCACACTGCAATTATTAATATGGAAAGAATTAGAGCTCAAAATTTTAAATTCAAAGTATGCAGACACTCAACTGATGATGGATCGTTAAGGGGGCGGTTCACGTTGAACACAGAATTCGTAGTATACTTCATTGGTGATATAAATCTTGTGTGTTATGGTAATGTGATTGTAACTAAATATTCACATAAAAGAAAGGTATTACTTTAATATTTACTTTATGGCAAACACTGGAACAGTCCAAAAAGTTAATAAAATTTTTTTTAAAATATGGATCTTTATGAGACACAAACACGTCTTGTTTCTTGCATATTATGTGTAATTATGATGCAATGTTTAAAAAATATTTTTTTTACAAATATTTTATTCATATAATATTTCATTGTGTATAAAAAGTGAGTATTTTACTAAACGAGACCTTCTTACATCATTTTTTTTAATTTTTCCAAGTGCATCGCACCATGTTGAAGAAAGCCGTACATAGTAGTTAATAAATTTATATCCCTATAAATACATGATCTACTTGTTAAGCTAAGTTTCTTCTTCAATTCTATAGCTCGATAATTGTTGTTCGAACAGCAACTTAGACAAAATGTACTAAATATTCCTTGCATGCACGAGGAAGCGGTTTGACTAGTTGATAAACTGCCAACAGAGTGCAGCTACTGCGCTGTCAGTGACCATTTCCTGCCTTCTCGTCCTCCCGCCGCGAAGCAGCACTGACGGTGCGTGGACAGCGTTGCCATAGATATTCATGTGAATTCATGTTCCGGTGTTACTAGCAAAAACGTTTTCTTGTGAAAACTAGATAATGGGTAAAAGAAAAATATCCTATCGTGTTAAAAAAAAAAAGGGGGGTAAAAAAGCTTTAGCAGTTCATTTGATCTGGCAAAAAAGAAAAGAAAATGACCTGACACAAAAGAATGATGAATCCAAGCAAGTTACTGAAGTAAGCCAATCCCAGGATGCCCTACAATAATTAAATTTAATTTTGTTTTATTAATTTTAAATATGTAATCCTTAAATATCATAATGTTCTGCCGGGATATGTTCTTGTTGCTTTACTAGACATTCGCGAAATGCGTATTTTTTTTGACGTAACGTCTAATAAATCGATGAACGCCGGCTGCACGCACGAAAAAGTGTCCCACTACGGATGTGTCCTGTTTGCTCAGTGTACGCATGCGTGGCATCTCTCTTCATGCTCATTGTAAGCATGCGTGGCATCTCTCTTCCACTCGACTGGAACAAACATTGATTTGACTTTTCAATCATATTTTCGTCGTTTGAATTATTAATATTATGTAATTTAACGATCGTCCACCGATTTTCAGCACAATCGGTACGGTTATTTAAAAGTAATGTTGAATATTCAAATACGTTTTGAACCAACAATGGTGTTTTACAGTTACACATAATAATTTAATAATTCAAATTACACCCGGGATCTTTTGCACAATGTTTTAAAAAATATTGTAACACATTATAAATAAGTTTGGTGTGTTTGGGATGCGTATTTGTTATAAAATCGTGTTATAAAAACGAAATAATATTATTCCCCTACCGTGAACCAATTTTTTATAAATATCTGTATAAGATCTGAAACTACTATTTTTGAAGTATGGCCTTGTGGCTGCGCAGTCAGCGTCACTAACTTCCGATCTAAAGGTTGTCGGTTCAAATCCCGGCAACTGTGAAATTTTTTTTTGTACTTGTAAAAATAAATACGGCACACGCACCATTTCAAAAGTAATAAATATATTTGAATTAATGAATGCAAATAAAAGTAAATTTATTAATTAAATTGTGCATTTCATTTCACTCCTTTGTATCCATACAAAATAGTGATAATTCAATAAAAATGATTCAATTTTATTCATAAAAGTATGCAGAGGTAGATTTTATCATACAAAAGATAGAAAAATTTTAAAAAAAATTCTTCCTCAAAGAATATAATATTTTTAATGCCTAACTGGTTTGGTTGCAAAAACATATTACGGCTCAGTCTCAGGCCGAATATGATATTTCCTTTTCTTCTGGATCAATCATTTCATCAATGTTTTGTTATGACGTCACAAACTTTCGTCCGTAAACCGACTTTACAGACAACCAATTTTTTTTATATTGCTGCAGTATAAACTCTATAAACCTCATTGTTTCTTAGCTGTTTTTGAGAAATTTTTTATATTTGGGCTTGGTTGTATACCATTTAAACTATAGTGATATTAGAGTATAAATATTCGCGAGGTCAGTGACAGACGGTGATGTCACTTCAGTAGTGCCACATTATCTTTGTCCTAATCCAGTGAACATGTGATTGAACCCACTTTTTTTAGTTATATTATTATTTACTTAAGAGTCTTGAGTATGCAAATAATCCATCGACAGCAACGCAGACACACAATTATATAATAGTATGCAATTCGTCTTGAAGTAAATCAGTGACACATATTTTTTTTCTAGTGTCGTAAACCTCAGTAACAAGAGTAACACAAGTGCACGTAGCGTCGTTTATATCAAAACAATACCGACAGCAGGCCTACACTGAAGCATCAGTGATTGACAAATAAATAAATAAACTTAACATTTTCACTAAAAATACAAAAAATATCTCTAATATCTTTCTTTATGTAAATACAATATAACTAATATTGACTTTACCTGGGAAGGCCTGGAAAAATCGTAGTTAATAATAAAAATAGCAAGAGAATGTAGAAACAATCGTATACTTCAAGTGTGTTAACAAGTAACCAATGAATAGTTAAAAAAATTGCTTGATTAAGATTGATTAGTACCTATACATTAAATGCCATCGGTCCTGGAACCTGTTAATTTTTCATGCCTCTCATCGTCTTGACAATTTGTGTTTAGTAGGTATATTAAAAATAAAAAATAAGTTTCAGGAAAATGCTTGATGCTTAGAATTTTTTTTTATCAAAGACAAAAATTCCTGAATGACCGAGTTAAAAATATTAGGCATTATCCTCTTTGTGAGTGGATATTGCGTAAGTACCTATAGTCTACCAATTTCTACAACATTCAAAGTACGGCTAAATAACAAATTTTGAATGATATTAGTCAGGAAAATGTTGAGCTACAAATTTATAAAAAGGCTAGCACCAAGAGGCTCAAGTTATATTTTAGGCCGGCGAGGGGATCTTTAAAATCTTCTCCCTGGGATCAGGACTAAGTGTTTGTAATCTCCCTTTCACCATAATACCATGGAAGGCAATGGCAAACCACTGTAGCATCATCGGAAAAACCTACGCCCCGGACACGCAGTCAAATTTAATGTTTGTGGGCAGAGTTTTATTGGGATCTCCTCTAATTTTGTATTTTTTACATTGATACACTAATATACGAATTTCTTAAATAAGAATTATTATTTGTTTGTTTTCTTGGAGAGTAGTATTAAATTTAATACACGTCTGGCCTCGAAATGCAGCAGAAATATACAGGCCAGTCACCCTGTTTGGTACTGTTAGCTCTGGCATGGCTGGTTCGACAACACTCGCGTGCAGCCCAGTAGGATGTCTCTTCACAGTGGATGCCTATCCTGCCACTGTTTCTTTTGAAGAAGAGTGCCGTGCGGTCAAGCTGTAGCACATAGTTTTGATTACTAAATATTCAATGAAAGTTTAAATTAAACATATAATAGAGTCCTTTATGTATTAAACCATTATAATAACAAATAAAAAATTAGATGGCCTACATATTACAAATGTAAATGAAAAGTTAAGAAGAAAACCCTTATATAATATGAAATTGGAGTGAAAATGGCCATAAGTTTTGCATGACTTTTATTGCAGTTTTCAAGAAAAAAATTAATATGTTTATAGTTGTATATTAATGACAATTCTTTCAGACGAAAACACATAATTTTTAAATTGTTCATAAGGTTCCGTCGGCAGCGCGGAACTCACACGCAAATCTCGCACCACAAGATGGCTTCCAACAGGAAGATAATTTTAGTTTGGTATTAAAGTGCCGGTACAACAATAAACTGGAAATTAAGATGTTACTTATTTGTAGAGATGGACGAGTTGAGGTTTTTTGGCTTCGAGTCGAGTCGAGCCGAGTTTAGCAATTCATATTTCGAGTTGAGTCGAGTTCGAGTCACAAAATTTTTGAAGAAGTCGAGTCAGTTCGAGTTTCATAATTTTATAATTTTTTGCATCGAATATGATAAATAAAATATTACTACACCCATTAATATAAAAATTGTGTATCCAAGATGCATCTGCATTATTTAAATATTTTAAATGATTAATTAGCAAATCATTATGTTATTTAAATATTTTAAATGATTAATTCAAATCATTGTTATTTAAATATAAAAAACTAAGCTTTATTTCAACTAGATTTCACAGTATCTTTAATGTAGCTATCCTAACCATATCAACCGTCCACAATGTTTTAAAGTATTTATAATGTAGCGAATCTAACCTAATTGACCATAGTTATCATGAGTTGTCCAAAATAAACATTCACGGACACACTGCAAACGAAAAATATGGCGGCGTACAAATAAATACCGTTGCCTTGTTTATGATATTTCCTTTTATCAACACCGCCATTTTTATTTACAATGAACAAAAAGAAAACGAAGATGTACGATCGGGAGTTTGGCTCTTTCTCCTGTGAAAATAAGGCTTCCCGAGTTACGTAACTTTTTTTTCCGATCCACCGGCAGATCCCCACACGAACAAACAGCTCAGGGGATATAGGCCTTGTCACATTGTCACATTCTCAATGTAAATACACTTTCCGCGGCAAGATTATTCGCCCGGAACTTGTTACAACTACAAGAATATCAATATGTTTTTAAATAAATATTTCATGCATTTGATTTGGCGATCAGTAACTGATTGCCAAATAAAAATGCATGAGCGTTGTTATTATTATATTTTATTCAAACAAAAAGAAAGTAATTTTATCCTAAACGTTATTGACACGCAGCGCTGCGTAGCGGAGCACAGCTAAATTTAGTTCCAAAATGCAAGGCTGGCTGGCCTAACACGCAGCCATTTTCACGCATCACGGCTTGGTGTTATTTACTATATATTACAATATAATTATTTTTTGTTTTATTTTTAGGTTACGGAAATCTCTTGTTTATACGAGTTATTATAAACAGGCCACGATAAACGTGATGATTATTAATATATGTGCGTTTTGCAACAAATTTTTCTTCAGTGAAAATCCATTGACGTATTTTGTAAACAAATGCGGTACCGTATTTGAAGTAAACACGGGATGAAAAACAAAATGAAAACAGTGCACGCTGTTTTCCAAGCTTTTTTTTTTTTATATAAAATGGTCATGTGACATAATTTTGTCCTATAAACTGTCGCCACTATCGACAAAATTACGTTACGACGTCACGTTCATAAATGAAGGTAGGCCTAGGTTTGGTTGCACTTGTACCTATTATAGCGCCGTAGCACGGTAGCAGGCAAGGTTAGGTTTGCACGGGATTTGTTTTGTTTAAAGGTCATTATCATTTCTTACTGTATTAATGACTAAGCGAAAACGTTAAGACAACCTATAATAAAGTGCTATAATGTCACGATGCTGGTACTTAACTCGAAACGTGTTTCGAGTCTCGAACTTGATAAAATATGTGACTCGGTTTTCGAGTCGAGTCAATCTGACCCAACTCGGCTCGGCTCGACTCCATAAACCAAGACTCGACCCATCTCTACTTATTTGTATATTGCTTGTTAATTTTAACGTCGTCGAAGTAGATAAGCAAATCAGACAGGCAAACCATGTTCTAAACGTGTATGTAGTAACTATTTCTTTTAAGACCATTCTTAGTGTGCAATTTTTACGGTGTTTTCAAACACAGCTACAAAATATATTTGGAATGTTTATGATATTTAACTACTTACCTAGTCTCGAAACATAAATCAATTGTATTAAAAAAATCCTATTCAATTTAATAAGGTAAATATTGTTGGCAGCTTTATTGCACATATGGCATGCACAATTAAATAATTTCAGTTCATTACATCTGCACAGTTTATTTGACAGTACCTATATTCTCTTCTTTGTTGTTAGAATTAATTGTATACAATCATACTATGATTGGAGTAAATTAAATGTATTATCATTATTGCAAGTAGCCTATCTTATCTGAAATGTTGTATGATTTTAAACATTTGTAATTTATTTGTTTATTTCTCTTATTCTATGAGTTGTCATTAACTAGGCAGTGAAAGATACAGGATTTCAGTTTTGTAATCATGCACATTTTGATTGGTTTTTTTGTTGTTGTAAATTGTAAATAGTTTTTATGGTTGGTACATGTTTCACAGATTACATATTTAAACATACATAATTGTAATATGTTTTTTATATTTTTAAAGTGTACGTACTATGTTTGGTGCATTATTACTAATTTTCTAGGCTTATGGCAATAACATTTACATTTACAGGAAAAATAAACAAAATACCAGAAGTATAAAGTTTTGTAGTTTAAATATAAAATCTAGAAATAAATAAAAAAATACGAGCAACAGATCTATCATATCCAAGGAATTTTAAATGTAACAAAAAAGATTTCTGTTAGTTAATTGTCATGACTGATACTAAACAAGATTTGTTTGTTGAAAAAGTTAAGCGAAATGAAGATTTTTGGAAAACTGAAATGCTGCCAAAACTCACGCGATTCTATAAAGAGTGTTTACTTCCCGAAATTGTTCAATCACGAGTAATTAGAGGAGAACAAGCGAGAAAGCCAGAGTATATTTCAAAGGGAAAAGAGGAAATGGATGCAAGAAAGTCCAATAAATCTTCGCTACGAATCTTTCAAAACATATTAAGTTAATATGAATACACTTTTATTCTGTTCATCGTGAAAACTTAATATTTTTAAATATCTGGATGCTTAGAAATATGCTTAGTAAATTTGCCATTTTTTCATTTGTAATTTACAACAAAAATATTATCTAGTACGTTATAAATATGATAGAGAATAATAGAAACTCATATATGATATTCGTTAAACAGAATGCAACATATAATGATGTAACTGTAGTGATAACTTGGAAATTAATGTTACAAATAAATGAAACTAGGTATCTTTGTAATCAAAGTCGTTTGATTACTAATGCAATACAAATATAATATACTGTTATTTTTAACCCTTTGATACAGAATTTTTTTTAAATTAAGGTAATATAAAAATTCAAGCTTATCACGGAATCAAACTGCGAATTGTTCCGGTCTTTATCTATAAAGTGTGCGGTGATTTTTAAATTAGACAATTTACTGTTGCAATAATTGATCTAAATTAATCAGTTAATATTTTATTTTACACTTGTGCTAATCATTATTTATAAATTCTGTCATTATGATTCCTATTTATTTTACTCTTTAAGTATTAAGTATAAATTACGTCTTATAACTTCAGGCCTTCCCAAATTGAGTTAACCGTAAGAAAATTTTAAATTATGATATGTTGATAGAGCATGTTATTAACGTCTCAATTCAAGATACATATATGTTTGAAATGTTAGTGAAAATTATAATAATAAAAATATATTTGAAATGTGTATTATGATTTTATCTTGAACCAAATGTTAACATCGAATAATATGTACAGCACGTAAATGTGTTGATGTCTAAAGTGCGCGCGAAGGTATTTCCCGACGGGCCATCAAACTTCGCTCACCGGCGCGGCGGATTGTCAACCTCGATCAGTCACGGAGGGTCGTGGCCCTGGTCGGGTGGAGTAGAACTGGCAACACTGCAACTCTCCGCCCGGTCTGCGCATGCGCGGGTAAAACCTAGGGAGGGGGGCCAGCCGACCGCCTTCACGTGTCTGAAACAGGCCAGGAGGGAGGAGCAACACAACCTCCCCGTATGAAGAGCCTGACTCGAATGACCGTTGCTCCCAGCTACGCAGGTACTTATACTGACCGGGTGGAGTAGTCGGGTAGTTGATTTCGAAGGTTTCATTCACATTTTACCAAAATTAACACGATTTAGAAGGGTAGCGATTTTTAGTCTCTGAACCGCCCCCTTAACTTCATATATCTGTCATTTAAAATATCATAAAAATAATTTTCATTAATCTTTTTTTAAATTATTAAATATCACACCATATGATATAAATAATAAAATGTCCAGTAGTCACAATACTAAAACTGTTTGGTGTGCTATGTGCCCAATGTAACTAGAGCTGGGCCGATCACCTATTTTGCCGATCATGCCGATGCCGATCATCTGCTGCCGATCTTGCCGATCTTCTGAGCCGATTAGAGCCTTTCAAGTACCTCTGATTACACGTTGCTTCAGGTACGTTAAATAATGATGAATAATGACCTGCAGAGACTGTCGTTCACTGCTTCACTTGTGCCCACGGCAGCCTCTCGGCTCCGGTCATGCGCCTTGTCGAACGCCAGGAAGAACCTGTGCAGGGCCGGCGCGGCCAAGTGCTTCTTGGTCATCTCCTGACCGATGCGCTGTGCAATGACGTACAGGGCGTCCACCCACTTGGCTGCCGCGGCCGCCCTGCCCGCCTGCCCCGACGGGAACACCAGCCTGGTGCTCGATACCAGCCGTAAGGCCGGCTGCAGGATGTTCCTCAGCAGGACCTCCTGCGACACGCATCGCCCACCGGACACACAGTGCTTCATCGCCCTCTTGTTACAGAGATGGACAACCCTAATATTTAAAAAAAAAAGGGATCCGGGCTGATGAAACTAAAAATCACATGTGCTTAAAGAGCAAAACTACTGGATGTCAAAGACATTATCAGTTTTAAATGAAGGTAATTACTGGCCTTGACAAAAAATCATACAAAAAGGGTCATGGAAGAAGACAGGAAAGTATGCTTTAATGACCACATCACAAAGAAACGAAATATTTATTTTATACTAAATTTATGTACATTAGATCATTAGCCACATCATTTAAGAATACAAACCATAAAACCTCACATCAGGAACATTGGAGCAGGTATCAACCATGGTACATATAGACTGAGGGAAACAACAGTGAAAATGTGATCCAAACCTCGATACTCCAGAATGCCAGCCCAGTGACATATCACTAGATCATCTCCCACCATGAGTAACAGATAACAGATGAAAATAGGTACTATTTCTTCTGAAGTCTGAGAGGTGTAGAGAATATTGAAAAGAAAAATATCTCTAAGCCATTTAAAAAAATTAGTGACGACAGTGCTTTGCTCCCTTATCGATGCCAGCATAATTAATTTAACTTGCTTATTTCTTCCCTAGAGTTTTTATGTTCTAGCAGACGGAGTATAGCAGACGGAGTAATTGCTTCAAGACAGGCTTTTATTTAAATTGTACCATAAATAATATTCCGTGGCCCAAACGATGCCGAGCGAGAATGAAAATTCCTGAGGTAGACTATATTTAAATACAAAATGAGATTAAAACAATTAGTTATGTAATGTTATTGTTTGCAGGCAGTAGGCTAATTTAATTAAGGGTTGGTGTGTGTTCAATCCTTTTCCCGGTGGCACACTTTATTTAAATGTATGTAATGGCCGTTGGCCGGATGTGAGTTGTGGGCCCGCCGGGAGGAGCAGTCTGCCGCCGCGGCTGCCCGCGTAAGGAGCTCCATGCACCTGTCGTCGGCAACTCTGTACTATCACTGATCTACGTCCATCTGCCTACTTAACTCATATCAATCGCTTTCTTTTAACTCCAGGGCTTACCTCGGGCAGAAGACTGTTTTACTTAAGTGTTATTTATTTCACTAAAAGGATTCTGGTAATATTATACTAAATCTAACACAGTCCAGTACACGTGTCTGGACTACCCTTATACTGATTCATGCCACTGGCTCTTATCAACAATGATAACGTGTAGAATGTACAGACGAGCAACGTCAATAAGGTATTGACATCAATAAGGTATTGGTTTCTTTTGTGCAGGTGACGACTTGGAGAGACAACACACAGACTGAGGCGTGTGGGCCGCCTTCGAGAACGCAACCTTATTTTTTTGGCTTCACACATTGCCGCTGAGAGGGAACGTAATTCTGTGTATTTTATTTATACTGGGGTAAATGGGCCTCGCTGCACACTGGCTACGCAACAGCCGTGAGGAGAGAGTAGCCAGGTCCACATGCCTGTGATACATGTGGTGGCGCCCTAGGCATAACACGTCTCTACGAACATATAATGATATAATCAATCCCCAGTGCGACAACAATATTACAAATATTTCAATACTTGGTCCCTCTCATTCAATTGTTAATTAGCTCGAAGCAATGGATCTTAATCTGGTGAATGGCAAGGTGAATTGCATTGTCTTTTATTTTAATAACTGTTTTGGTATTTCATTTAAAAAAAAAATAATTTCTAGTAACTGTCTGTGTTTGTGCTTTAAATAATACTGTTTCATATGGAGTTTCTTTAGCCATATGTGTTGGAAAGTTGGCTTGTGTTGCAGTTTGACTGAATACACTAAGTCCATGCACTTTTTTGCTAACTGTTTTGAACTACACTTTCGTTCACTGCTGTGTCTTTTGGTTTGTACGCTGACCCAAGCTATTTTGTCTCAATCCTAAACTTAAGCCTTATGGAGGTCTGTTAAATGCTATGCAACACTGCCTTTATATTTTTATCCAAAAATTGTTGCAATTCTGTTATACATTAATTTTTTACCTGTGTTACTACATTTGTTTGCATTCTCCAGAAATACATTTTATGATGATTTTTAGGGATGGGTCGATTCGATTCTCAAATTCCTCGATACCACCGATTATTAAAAAATTTGGGCACTCAGTATCGGGTACTAAAAAAGGGCAAGGTAGGTTAGGTATCAGTTAAGTTAAGCAAATACAGTAGTAATATATTTTCGTCTGAGCTTTTCTTACATATTTTAATATATCTTACCTGCCGTATGCACATCAAATTCCTAATAATGCTCATTATTATTAAATATTAATTTTATACAAATAAAAAAAAAAAATAAAAACAATGTTACCGGGCATGTTTAACCTCTAATTAAAACGCCACGATTGAAGAACATTATTCCACACTCATTAATTAGACGTAAATAAATTGTAAATGACCAATTAATTTTATTTACAGTTAAGAAAAGTCCATTGTTTTTTGTGAAGAAAGTGACGGTTATGAAACGAGTTCACATCACGTGTCGTCACCATTTTAGTTGTGATCCATTCAAGGATGATGGCCTCCACAAAACCTCTGGTGCCCATAAAACATAAAGTCAAGTCAAAACGTATCGATTCGTTGCGTATGGGAAAAATTGTATAATGAAAGCAACAATCGATTTTAGAGGTTACTGTGAATTGTTTCGCATATGCTATTTATTTGGCACAAATATTGTTTTGCTAAAAGCTAAAACTATTTTCAAGTGTTTTGCTAGTTTGTTAGTAAAACGAATGTTCGCTGACTGTCGTTTTAAATTACGTGGCGAATGGTCTGATATTGTATCAACATGTCTAAAGTTTGGGAACATTTTCGCATCAATAATGAAAATGACAAATATGCAATTTGTAATCAATGTAATGCGCAAATTTCACGGGGCGGTACTTCCAAATCTACAACCAATTTAATGAAGCATTTGAAATCCCGGCACACACTACTACCAAAAAAAACAGTATGTTTGCAGAAAAACAAACTTTTGTTTACAGCACTGTCACCAACCAAGTCAAAAGGTACCACAGAAAAAAGTAGTGCTACCTTTGAACCCATTTTGAACAAAGATGTTATGTTATCGGCATTATCGCCTGTTAAAGAACCCTGTCTAAATGTTGAACTTTTTTGTGCACAGCCTAGTACTAGCAAACAAACTTTATGTGAAGATGCTTCTTCACTGGTAGTTGAAAAAAAAAAAACCTTCCAAAATGTTGTACCTTTTTCTGCACAGCCCAGTACTAGTAGACAAAAGCATGTGACCTGCCAACCAACACTGGCATATTTCTTGTCAGAAAAATCAAAATTTAAGCCAGGGGATAAACGTGCTGAAAAATTTAATTGTTTGATAGCTCAAATGATTTGTCTTGATCAACAACCTTTCAGCATCGTAGAGAATGTAGGTTTCAGGCAGCTGGTACAGGCGCATGAACCACGGTACACAATACCGACACGGAAAACATTTTCGAACAAACTTATCCCTGAAATGTATTCAAACCTGAAAGAAAATGTTAAAAAAGAACTTGAAGATGCAAAATATGTTGGAATTACAACCGATTTGTGGACCTCAACCTCACAAGATGATTATCTTAGCATTACGGTACATTTTATTGACAAAGATTTCAGTTTCAAACACTACTGTATTGAAAAGAAGCCTTTCCTGGAAGTTTCCCACACAGCATCAAATCTGTGCAGCTTTCTTGTTGAAACAATTACTCTGTGGGGCCGCCATGATAAAGTAGTTGACGTGGTCACAAACAACGGACGTAACATTGTTGCTGCATAGTCAGCATCCCCTTTTGAACACATCTCCTGTTTTGCCCACACATTGCAGTTGGTTTTGAAAGATGCATTTTTTAACTCAAAGCTTGTTTCAAATTTGACTGCAGCATGCAGGAGAATTGTTGGCTACTTTAAACATTCATCCAAAAATTGCAAAATTCTTGCAAAGTGTCAAAATATGGCAGGACTTCCAAATCACAGACTCATTCAAGATGAGCCAACTAGGTGGAATTCCACCCTCCACATGCTAAAAAGACTTGTTGAACAAAAACAAGCTGTTATACTGGCTTGCAGTGAAACTAATAATTCCCAAACAGTTTTAACCAGTTCTCAGTGTACTGTCATAGATCACTGTATTTCAGTGCTCAAAATTTTCAACAATGCAACTCTATGAGTGAGTTCTGCAAATTCCAATGCATCTGAGGAAAGTTATACTTACTCTACCATCTGTGAACAATTATTAAAGCATAACATTGATCAGTCAACTTTTTTTTTTTTTTTTTTTTTTTTTCCAATTTTAGATTATTCCTCTGGTGAATGTTATACAACATGAGTTACAAAAACCTGCACCACAAGGATCTGGTCTACAAGGCCTAAAAATGATGATCTGGCTTCACTGGTGCAAAGATTCAAAGGTGTTGAAAGTGATAAAACCCTTGTCATGGCCACTCTTTTAGATCCCAGGTTCAAGAGTATTTCATTTAGAGATAAGTGACAGTTTGCATAATGCAAAACAAAGACTTCTGCATGAAGTTGAACAGTTGAATATTCACAAGGCAGGCCTACGTAATGATTAATTATGTACAATATATAACTTTAAAAATCTGTAAATATTATGTTGGTTATTTACTGCCTATTTGTTTTCTTCAGGTTGGTGACTCTGAATGTGAAACATTACCAAACAAAACATGCGCTACATACTCTGATCCCAAAGATATTTGGTCCAAATACTCTACAATATTTGACCAGCAAGAAGAGGTACGTAGCTGACAAAGTCGCTCACTCTGAAAAGGAGATTGAAATGTACCTGAGTGAAAAAACACTGCCAGCACAATCTTTCATTGCAGAGTATTGGAAGAAGAATCATAAATTTCCTACCCTGTATGAACTTGCAGTGAAGTACCTTTCCATACCGCCTTCAACCGTCTTCAGTGAAAGGCTATACAGCACAAGTGGCCACATGACACTAAAAGAAACCGGCTGGACCCTGAGCATGTCTGGATGCTCGTTTTCCTTAACAAGAACTTGAAGAGAAAATAATTTGCATAACCACGTCTTAAAATATTTTGCTTTCTTAAGTAAGCTCTAGATAATGAGTTACTTGTACTTATAATATATATATATTATGTAATTTTTAAGAAATACAATGTTTTCTGTTACTTGTATGATATGATAGTGTATCATCATATTTTGTTTCACCACATGTTTATGTTTCATAACAATAACTGTATAATAAACTTATTCGTAGTGTAGCATACAGGTTTAGTTACTCTGTTTAAACTTGCAGTGAAGTATCAATAATCAATATGTACAAGTGTCATTTTTAACAGTCTTCAGCGAAAGTCTATTCAGTAGAAGTGACACGAAAATGATTTGGTCACTCCTTGAACAAGCAAGGATGCTTTTTTTTGAGCAAAGAACTTGAAGGAATATAATGTGCATAACTGCATAACCATTATAGTGCAATTTTATTTTTGTTTATTGTTTATGTATGGCAAGTCTCTTTAACGGTCTTGCATACAGGATTTATTCGTGGAAGATGCTGAACATTTAATCCTAAGTTTATAATTATCCTTTATGCATGTTATTATCATTATGTAATGTATTCAATTCTTAAGTAGTTTTAATTATGTGACCATAATTACCAGGAATCTAAAACTGGAATGACTCGGAATTGAGAATCGAAATTTAGGAATCGGTACCGGTATCGGAATCGATAAAAATGTGTTCTCAACCCATCCCTAATGATTTTATATCTTGACTTGAAATTCAGTAACCACACAGAGATAGCAGTCCACCCAAGAGCCACATGTATTTATTTATTTAACACTAAGATATAAAAGGATGATAATACTGAATACAAGCATGCATAATAGTATATATGAATTACATAAAATTAGTCATTTACCAAATTTATTTCTAATTACTTTGCAAGTGTGCCTTCCTCCTCCACATACTTCTACCAAGGGATGAGTACAGGCATTAAAAATAAACTGTGATCACATTCTTTAAAATTGTAATAACACTTAAGTTGTGGCAGTTTTCGTGATGTAACCTCTATGTATGTAAAATCTTATCTATGGCGAGTTTGTTTGAAGTAATGTACGGAAAGCGACATATGGATTGTTCCAATTATTAAAGTGCTGGTTATCAAGCAATAGTAATTAGACTAGTGGTGGGTCAATTCCTGTTTTTTCCCGGTTCTCGGTTTGGTACCGGTTCTTAAAAATCGGTTCTCGGTTCTCGGTTCTGACTTAAACAATAAAATAAATATTATTCACACATTATTTATGAGGTGTTTTAAGTAATAAACTATTTATTGTTTTGGCTACAAAAAAAAAGCACTGTTTCAAGCTACAGTAAACACACCAACCTATTAAAAATGTAATATGTATTAATAAAAAAATTAATTCGAAATAATATAAAGAACACTTAATAAAACTAAAATTTACTATATCAATCTAGTAATTTCCTCAAGAAATCTACATACACCCTCCTTTAAAACATAGGAATAAAAAGAAAATGTTACAATATTGGAAATAAATACAATGATGGTGAACTTTCAAAGAATTAAAATATTAAATTGTCCATCAAACTTATTGCCTACATTGAATCCAGTTTGTTTGCACAGTCAACAGTAAATTACTGCCACACTTCTGATGCCATTTCTTACACAATTTGCTCTATTTGGCCAGAATAATTATACTTTAGAAGTGTCAACAAGCATTTCGTTTGACCAGCCAATAGTAAAATACATCTACACATCCATATACCACTTTACTAAAACCTTCCCCTTCAAAGCAATCCCGTTTACCTAAAAGAGAAAGATACTAGCCATTACGCTAGATGGCTGCAGATGCAGTGAACTTACAGTCCAAAGTACTGCACAAAAAGCATAACATTTTAGAATGCCGAAAATTATTACGGAAATATTTTAAATCAATCATTAATTATATTAAACAAATATTCTGTGGAATTTTGCACTTTTAATTGTTCTTTATACACCAGTTCAACCTTACTTACGTGTCAACGACTCAATTAACTACCTATTTTTAAAAACAAATTGAAACAAACATGGCGTCTTTCTGTTCTCACATCTCTGCTGAGGCAAGTTATAGAGTTGCACACATCTATGAACTACATACATCTATGGCACCTTCAACTGTTAAGTTTTGATTGTATAACGTACTTTGTTTACAGATGTGACGAGAACATTAAATATTTTCACGTGTAATTAATTTTATAGTTAGAGATGAATATTATTCCACAGAAGTCCAAAAAAAAAATTCATAAGTGAATTGAACGTGAGTTGAGCCATTTCATGCTGCAGTTAAGTTGTAGTGAAGGACAATTAAGTAAAGGGTTTTGCTATACTGCCGGTACCGGTACCGGCACCGACATTTTAGCTGCAGTTCTCGGTGCCGGTTAAAATGCTGAGAACCGGTACCGACCCATCCCTAAATTAGACTATAAGACTCAACATTACATGGTTGTCAGAAGTGGTAAATGCAAATTATGGAAGATACACCCAGCAAGCCTGTAATTTGTTTGCAAGAGAACTTGAAGTAGACAACTGAAACTCAGCAGGTGGATACAGGTGCTCACCTGCAGGTAGTCCATCAAGGCCGTGTCGCCGAGGTACGGCACGATGCGAATCAGCAGCGACAACGCCCCCACCAGGCCTCCCTCCAGGGCCACGGTCAGCTTCTTCTTGCACAGGCCAATCAGCTCGCTCATGTGCGGCAAGTACTGTAGCAGGACGAACTGCTCCCCGTACAGCGCTGCAACCACACATCACACCAACTTCAGTCCACGGGTTGAAGCACTCCGTACCCACTCGGTGCTGTTAGACACTCACATGACATGTATTTCAATCAAACTAAATACTATATTGTTAATTAGTCAATGAAACAGGTACCAAAACACAAGTTAATACGTGTAATATGAAAATGCAAATTAATTCATGAAACCAATATTTTAACAAAACTTCATTCACTGATGAAATTTTATCTTGAACATTTAAAATTTAATGAAAATGAGTTGTATAAAAAAAACCTTATTACTAGGCCTGTGAGAATATTCAAATTTTTGAATATCAAAACCAATAGTTTATTATTCATATTCAATTTTATTTTTAATACTAACACTTCGAAGAAATGAATATTCAGTCGTTTACGAATACGACTGTGTGGGATCTCTAAAAGCTGGTAAATTTTTGATCACAGAAGATTTTCTTGTCAGGCGGGGACAAAATATCCACACAATTTACATAATGATTTATGGTTATTTATGTGGAGTTTTTAGCTACATCTGAGAAAACTAATATAGTAAAGCTGGATTAAACAGAGTAATTTGGAACCATTACTAACACCCACACCCACATTATAAGCTAAAGTATTTTAAGGTGAAGATAGTCTGGCAGGTTGTTAAAAAAGATTAGAACTGACAGCATACTGTAAAAATCAAAACATTTCACAGGGTTACACACACACACTGGACGGAAAAAGAGAGGAACATTCTATGCAACTACTGTGATCCTACGCATTAGTTAAAACAAGCCAAAAAATATAATTCATAAATATTAATACTATACGTTAATACATGTGATGATTTATTTTCACATAGAGAAAACATACATACAAACCAGTTAAAAAAATTTTCTTAGGGATACATCATATTTAACTATAGTACATTATTTTTGAACCCACCGTCTTAAAGTTTCTTCACACATATTGCAATTGCCTTACATATTCGCTTTGCACAGTTTATTAATTTTTTTTTTTTTTTTTCAGATCCTATTTTGACTACCATCAAAATAATTATTTATATTTTCTTTTCAAAATTTTAATAGTTCAATAAAATTTTACCTATAGTAATTGTAGCTAATTTAACCTAACATACCTTTCACTTAAATATCATTTATCTAATTTCCCAAAACCACTACAATGCACATTTACTTTTTCTTTCAATATGCATTTGTTATATGTGGAAAAAAAAATAATTTGTTGGATTCTAATTCTTACTATTCAAATTTGATATTCGTCTTTGAGAATAATTTGATATTAATACTCACATTTGATTCGAACTAAAAAACTGATCTTCGCACAGGCCTACTTATTACACAATACGACCTCTTGCTTCTACTAACTATTGCCTTTTTAATGCACTCAATACTGATTCTAGTATAGTAAACTTTATACTTATTACACAAATTTTTACAGATTAATGTTATTTTCTCAAAGAAATATTCTCCAGGCACAAATATTATACTCTTTTTAACGAATACAGCTTAAATACATGTTGGCTTCTGGATTTAGACCACACCAATGAATATCATGGAGTGGCTTATGTTTCAGCATGCCCACTAGTAAATATCTTTGAGGGTAATAAATAACAAAAAAAATTTTGAATCAGCTGTCAAGAAAGCTGCAAGAAGGCATGCCCAAATGCTGACCACTCCATCACATTCACTCGATACATCAATCCAGAAGCCCACATGTAGTTGATGACCCTGCCCACAAAAGCCTACGCTCCATATACTTGCTTCCCGTATAGAGCGTGCACACGTAGTCGAATATCGATATCTCGCCGATTACATGCAACGCGCTCTCTTTGTCGAGTGCCGAGTTAACTACATTTGTTAGCCTTCATTCTTTCGTTGTGTGTACTACGACGATAGTTATGCATTAGTTCAGGCTCGCATTCGGGTCATAGAATTTTTTTGTCTATTTAAAGTTGAAGAAAAGTTTTTGTTGCATGACTTATTAATTTTAATTGTTTGGCGTGCTCATGTATACGCCACTTTTTAAATAAACATACTTTCCATGTTGTTTTTATGAATAACTTTACCTAAAAAAAAAAAAAATTCCCATAAACGTTGCATCCCTACTTTTCAAACTTGATTTTAGTATAAAATGTGCGACAATTATGCTATAAAACATGGTAAATGGGAAGGCAACTATAGCCAAAAGGACATTGAATTTTCCAATTACCAGTCTGGGGGTGGAATGAAGAAAAACACTCTCTCGGAAGAGGCTGCACGAGTGCTCACGGTAGCCTGGGGCGAGACATGGTACGGAATTAGTTACTAGTCTGAACTATTGGCGACTAGCCAACTAGAAATTAAAAAAAATATTAAAAAAGTTAGGGAATACTCCCAAACTTTAGGGATCACAACCCTTAATTTAGTCGCGGCGAGATAGCTTGTGAATAAAGTCGCAGGCGATAAGCTCCGGTGAGATGCGACCGCGGTGACAACGGAGGCTTAGGGAGTGGGGAAAACGGCCTCTGATTCGCTGGAAATAGTGCGTGGAGGGCTCACTCTGCCGAACAAAAGAAAAAAATAACGAAGGTGGCTGGTAGTCTAAATTAAAGGGGCATCGGAGGTTAATCGCTCTCTGAACACAGTGCGCTCTGGCGGGGAACAGGCGGAACCGACTCGGTGTTATTACGCGAAAGTCCCGCGAGGGGGAACTGCCATAAGTCTGGTCCTTATGAGATCAACTGGTGCACGATCTGTTGGGCTAAACATGAACAAGGGAGAGGAGAGGTGGCCACTAGAGTTTGCGGAACTAAAGTTAAGTAATTGTCTTTTTCACCACGAGATGACGGAAGCAGGCCTTTCACCGACAAGCGAGATGTCCTCAAGGAGGTGAGGTAAATGGCCCATGTCATTGCTCTGAACGGTGTTCCTGGAAAACATGGTGGGAGAGGGGAGGGGGGTTATGCTAGCTCATGAGAATTGTCTTATGCCGGGCACCGATACGTGCCCAACAGCCCTGGAATATTAGAATGGGGCATGACTGGAGCTGCCAACCTAAGCTGAACTCTAGGAAGTGGGCTGTTCTGGAAGGCTGCTGAGAAAAGGAGTCTGTCACGAAGTCGGACACTGTTACTAGTCGTGTTGGTGGCCCGAAGCAGGGAGAAAAAGATAGCTAATACTAGCATAGGTGAAATCACATCAGGGTATAGGTTGAAGGGTTGGGAAAGAGTCACGGGACTCAGGTAGGAAAGATTTGATCGAGATGAACAATAGTCTAACAACGTTTATATTAGAGAATTTAGGTGAAAAATAAATTTGTGCCAAATATTTCCAACTTACGGCACTAGGTGTTGCATACGTGGTGTTCAAACCACTTCTACACTAAAATTGTGACACCCCTGTTTTGCAGTGGTGCCAAACTGTACATTTTCTTAAAGTTTTTTTAATTACTTTTGCTTTTAGTTTGTTAAGCTTTCTTTGTTTTTATGGTTGTTAGTTTAGTTTCTCAGTTGCAAATCAAATTTTAAAATTAATTTTTTGTTAACTATAAGTGTTTTTGGAAAGAAATATTACGGAATTAAAAGTTAAGTTGGTAACGCCTATAAGATTCTAGAAAGGTGGAGAAAAATTTTTTTTCAATACATTTATAGAAAAATTTTTATGTTAAATTTTTGTAAATATCTTTAAGGAATTTTATATTCTATAATATTTTTTAGTATGGTTATTTCATTTTAGGTAGCCTTTTCCAAATATATGTGCTTGAACTATTTTCTGACATGTAGTGCTTTGGACGTGCAATGCTACACGTGCCTGGTAGCAAGAAAAAAATGTGTGCATAGCGCTCTGAGGAAGACTAAGGAGTCATGGTCAGACCACGGACAAGCGGGTCGCTACTGGGAGAGCGTCTCAGGCTCGCGCGCTCCACGTAATTAAATCGAGCTACGCGAGTATCTGATGGGAATGTCTCTCCGAAATGCCGGTCTTGTGGCTGATCGTGATTTCACGCTACGAGGCTGACATGCTGTTTGTGCATCGCCTGAGCTGCTCTTTTCAAGTTTCGTGCTCTACCCAGAGGACACGGAATTTCAAATGGCAGGCTTGTGCTAGTTTGCATGTGCTATTGACTTTAGCACAAGCAAAGGGAGTAATCACGACGTCTTGCAGAAACTCAAGTAAGTCTGACCCTATGCTGTACAAATACGCCCCTGTGCAAGAAACGTCTCACCTGTTTTTACCGGGATACATTTAACGTCGCAGCAAAATTAGCTTTTCCTCAAGGAAATGGCATTTCAATGGAAATGTTGAGTGTTTGACTGATTGGGCCCAGTGGCAAATGCGCGCACCTTTAAAGTATCTTAAAAACTTTAATATATATTTATTTATAAACACTGTGGAAAGTTTTGGCAGACTTTTTTACGTATTTAAAAATAGTTTTAAAACAGAAAAAATCCAGCACACAGTATAAAATATTTATTTACCTTTTTTACGAGCCCCAGCTTTTAAGCATCTTATTGTATTTATAATATTTGTAAGATTATTTTATTTTAATTGTTTTTAAGTATGTGCCTTAATGATGATTGAAATAAGGGATTTTTCATGAAATCCAACTTACACCCACATATACTTTGCTCTGTATGATTTTGTGGTTTTGTCTAGTAAATTTAAGCAACATATTTTTTGTATTATTTTGTAACAACTACTACTAACTGCACTCCTCAAATTTTCTATTTTAGTATTTTCAGAATTAATTTTCTTTACTTTAAATTTACCTGCACTCTTTTTGGTGCAAGAACAAGTCAGGAAATTTATGTGGATTTAACATTTTTATTCATTTTGCATTCATCTTTGTGCCCCATATGTTCGATGCAGTTTGCAGTAGAGTGCTGGAGTTATGATCACTTACCCTGGCTAGGGAAAGTGGTGACACAATGGAAAGGTGAGACTTCACCTCAAATTTCTAAAATTGAAATATGTGTGACATAACTCTCCCAAATTTGTAATACAACTCAGTCAACTAAATACAGTAGTACAGTATTCAGATCATATTAGGTATTGCTTCTTCAAGCTGATTAAGTTTTCTCTTAACACATTCAACATTTAAAAGCTTTTCATTGCAATGATCATAAAAGTTTTCAGACAGTGCAACCTATTATTTTCATGATATTAAATATTAAATATTGTTGAATCATACTTGAATTGTAACTAGCTAAGAGAGGTGTTGGTGAGTGATTGGAGAAGCAAGAACCAAGTCCGCTGGAGTTCCTGGAAGCAGTAAATGTGGAGGACAATGATCGCTATGGGCCACTGGGTTCTCTTGAGAACTCCACTGCCATCTGTCACAGCTCCGTACCTGAAAGTCACATCTTGTCCATTGATGACAGTTGACATATCTATCTGGCCTCTACTTCAGATGTTGTAAAGTTTACCCTAAAAATGCATGTAACAGTTCCATTGAAACATAGGTGCAAGTACAAAATTTTTAGTGAAAGAATTCAAACTAACCAACAAATAATTATGGTTTCTATATGTATGCAAATGGTTGCAGGCTTCATAATAAGAAAGATAACATTTGCGGAAGGTAAATATTTACAAGGCTGGTAAGTAGCTTTCAAATTTTACCAAACCTACATTAATAAGGCTTATGGTTAGATATAGAAATTAGTATTGAAAACAAACAGTATAAATAGAGAAAGACCTATTTACAGAAACTACCTCTTGTTATCTTGAAAATAGTAGATGTTCAAAAACTTGTTTTCTAATAATTTAAAAAAAAAAAAACTGCATAAAAATTTTGAATTATTATTGTTTTGAAGCAGTGGTATTTTCAAATTGTTTTCAGAGTAGATAGATGCTATGATGAATTTTTTTTCAGTAAAACTATGCTATTTAATAAATAAGATGGTATACAATGGAAAACAGAAGAGTTAAGTTGAATTAGTATAAAAATGTTCATTCTCTGTGTAGTCAGTACCAACTTAAATTAACTGATTCCCTACATTCTTGTCTAAAAACTGTAGTTGTTTGAAAATGGTATTATAGTATAGTCCCAATTTAACAAAGTGCTATAGTTACCGAAAATGTTTACTCTAAATCAATGTTTCGTTAAATCCGATTTACCGATTTTCAATGACCCCCGTCCCCCCAATTATTGAAAATCCATGTTTTTTGTGAGTTTTTTTGTAAGCTGGCACGAATGCCCACAGTACGTAGGCGCTATGCCGTGACCTGTATTGTGTTTGCAGCACACGAACACTTAAAACTTTAAACAAAAAAGTCCCTGATGGAGGCCTGCTTCTTTTTGTATACTACCACCTGTTCTACATATTTTTGAAAAAACTCTAGATGACCCACCAATTCCGGGGTGGAATTGGGGTCACTGTTTACTAGGTCTTCAAAAATTTGCAGCGCATTATGGCATGCCTCCCTTGATGGCTTCGACGTTTCTGTTTCCTCTTCACTTTCCTCCCCTCATCAGTTGACTGTGTCGGACAAAGACGTCGTCATCGCGTTCGCCCCAGACTGAAACCCTGTCGGCAGCACAAACGTAATCTTCAAAATTACAGTCTGGAGCAAATTCCTTCCACCTTCCCTCGTCACCTAGTGAAATGATGTTGAAACATGGGGGAGGAGTGCGGCTTGGGTTCAATTGTGACGGCCCTGGCTGAGGCTATTTGGACGGCCCTGGCTGAGGCTCGTTGGACGGCCCTGGCTGAGGCTCGTTGGACGGCCCTCGCTGAGGCTCGTTGGACGGCCCTGGCTGAGGCTCGTTGGACGGCCCTGGGTGAGGCTCGTTGGACGGCCCTGGGTGATGCTCGTTGGACGGCCCTGGGTGAGGCTCGTTGGACGGCCCTGGCTGAGGCTCGTTGGACGGCCCTGGCTGAGGCTCGTTGGACGGCCCTGGCTGAGGCTCGTAGGACGGCCCTGGCTGAGGCTCCTTGGACGGCCCTGGCTGAGGCTCCTTGGACGGCCCTGGCTGAGGCTCCTTGGACGGCCCTGGCTGAGGCTCCTTGGACGGCCCTGGCTGAGGCTCCTTGGACGGCCCTGGCTGAGGCTCCTTGGACGGCCCTGGCGGAGGCTCCTTGGACGGCCCTGGCTGAGGCTCCTTGGACGGCCCTGGCTGAGGCTCCTTGGACGGCCCTGGCTGAGGCTCCTTGGACGGCCCTGGCTGAGGCTCCTTGGACGGTCCTGGCTGAGGCTCCTTGGACGGTCCTGGCTGAGGCTCCTTGGACGGTCCTGGCTGAGGCTCCTTGGACGGTCCTGGCTGAGGCTCCTTGGACGGTCCTGGCTGAGGCTCCTTGGACGGTCCTGGCTGAGGCTCCTTGGACGGTCCTGGCTGAGGCTCCTTGGACGGTCCTGGCTGAGGCTCCTTGGACGGTCCTGGCTGAGGCTCCTTGGACGGTCCTGGCTGAGGCTCCTTGGACGGTCCTGGCTGAGGCTCCTTGGACGGTCCTGGCTGAGGCTCCTTGGACGGTCCTGGCTGAGGCTCCTTGGACGGTCCTGGCTGAGGCTCCTTGGACGGTCCTGGCTGAGGCTCCTTGGACGGTCCTGGCTGAGGCTCCTTGGACGGTCCTGGCTGAGGCTCCTTGGACGGTCCTGGCTGAGGCTCCTTGGACGGTCCTGGCTGAGGCTCCTTGGACGGTCCTGGCTGAGGCTCCTTGGACGGTCCTGGCTGAGGCTCCTTGGACGGTCCTGGCTGAGGCTCCTTGGACGGTCCTGGCTGAGGCTCCTTGGACGGTCCAGGCTGAGGCTCCTTGGACGGTCCAGGCTGAGGCTCGTTGGACGGTCCTGGCTGAGGCTCGTTGGACGGTCCTGGCTGAGGCTCGTTGGCCGGTCCTGGCTGCGGCTCGTTGGACGGGCCTGGCTGAGGCTCGTTGGACGGGCCTGGCTGAGGCTCGTTGGACGGGCCTGGCTGAGGCTCGTGGGACGGGCCTGGCTGAGGCTCGTTGGACGGGCCTGGCTGAGGCTCGCTGGACGGGCCTGGCTGAGGCTCGTTGGACGGCCCTGGCTGAGGCTCGTTGGACGGCCCTGGCTGAGGCTCGTTGGACGGCCCTGGCTGAGGCACGTTGGACGGCCCTGGCTGAGGCACGTTGGACGGCCCTGGCAGAGGCACGTTGGACGGCCCTGGCAGAGGCTCGTTGGACGGCCCTGGGTGAGGCTCGTTGGACGGTCGTGGCTGAGGCTCGTTGGACGGTCCTGGCTGTGGCTCGTTGGAATGTCCTGGCTGAGGCTCGTTGGAAGGTCCTTGCTGAGGCTCGTTGGACGGTCCTGGCTGAGTCTCGTTGGACGTCCCTGGCTGAGGATCGTTGGTCGGCCCTGGCTGAGGCTCGTTGGACGGCCCTGGCTGAGGCTCGTTACACGGCCCTGGCTGAGGCTCGTTGGACGGCCCTGGCTGAGGCTCGTTGCACGGCCCTGGCTGAGGCTCGTTGCACGGCCCTGGCTGAGGCTCGTTGCACGGCCCTGGCTGAGGCTCGATGGACGGCCCTGGCTGAGGCTCGTTGGACGGCCCTGGCTGAGGCTCGTTGGAGGGTCCTGGCTAAGGATCGTTGGAAGCCCTGGCTGAGGCTCGTTGGACGGCCCTGGCAGAGGCTCGTTGGACGGCCCTGGCTGAGGCTCGTTGGACGGCCCTGTCTGAGGCTCGTTGGACGGCCCTGGCTGAGGCTCGTTGGACGGCCCTGGCTGAGGCTCGTTGGACGGCCCTGGCTGAGGCTCGTTGGACGACCCTGGCTGAGGCTATTTGGACGGCCCTGGCTGAGGCTCGTTGGACGGCCCTGGCTGAGGCTCGTTGGACGGCCCTGGCTGAGGGTCGTTGGACGGCCCTGGCTGAGGCTCGTTGGACGGCCCTGGCTGAGGCTCGTTGGACGGCCCTGGCTGAGGCTCGTTGGACGGTCCTGGCTGAGGCTCGTTTGACGGTCCTGGCTGAGGCTCGTTGGACGGCCCTGGCTGAGGCTCGTTGGACGGCCCTGGCTGAGGCTCGTTGGACGGCCCTGGCTGAGGCTCGTTGGACGGCCCTGGCTGTGGCTATTTGGACGGTCCTGGCTGAGGCTCGTTGGACGGCCCTGGGTGAGGCTCGTTGGACGGTCGTGGCTGAGGCTCGTTGGACGGTCCTGGCTGAGGCTCGTTGGAATGTCCTGGCTGAGGCTCGTTGGAAGGTCCTTGCTGAGGCTCGTTGGACGGTCCTGGCTGAGTCTCGTTGGACGTCCCTGGCTGAGGATCGTTGGTCGGCCCTGGCTGAGGCTCGTTGGACGGTCCAGGCTGAGGCTCGTTGGACGGTCCTGGCTGAGGCTCGTTGGACGGTCCTGGCTGAGGCTCGTTGGACGGTCCTGGCTGAGGCTCGTTGGACGGTCCTGGCTGAGTCTCGTTCGACGTCCCTGGCTGAGGATCGTTGGACGGTCCTGGCTGAGTCTCGTTGGACGTTCCTGGCTGAGGGTCGTTGGACGGCCCTGGCTGAGGCTCGTTGCACGGCCCTGGCTGAGGCATGTTGCACGGCCCTGGCTGAGGCTCGATGGACGGCCCTGGCTGAGGCTCGTTGGACGGCCCTGGCTGAGGTTCTTTGGAGGGTCCTGGCTGAGGCTCGTTGGAGGGTCCTGGCTGAGGATCGTTGGACTGTCCTGGCTGAGGCTCGTTGGACGGCCCTGGCTGAGGCTCGTTGGACGGCCCTGGCTGAGGTTCGTTGGACGGCCCTGGCTGAGGCTCGTTGGACGGCCCTGGCTGAGGCTCGTTGGACGGCCCTGGCTGAGGCTCGTTGGACGGCCCTGGCTGAGGCTCGTTGGACGGTCCTGGCTGAGGCTATTTGGACGGCCCTGTATGAGGCTATTTGGACGGCTTTGGCTGAGGCTCGTAGGACAGCCCTGGCTGAGGCTCCTTGGACGGCCCTGGCTGAGGCTCTTTGGACGGCCCTGGCTGAGGCTCGTTGGACGGCCCTGGCTGAGGCTCGTTGGACGGCTCTGGCTGAGGCTCGTTGGATGGCCCTGGCTGAGGCTCGTTGGAAGGCCCTGGCTGAGGCTCGTTGGACGGTCCTGGCTGAGGCTCGTTGGACGGTCCTGGTTGAGGCTCGTTTGACGTTGGACGGTCCTGGCTGAGGCTCGTTGGACGGCCCTGGCTGAGGCTCGTTGGACGGTCCTGGCTGAGGCTCGTTGGACGGTCCTTGCTGAGGCTCGTTGGACGGTCCTGGCTGAGGCTCGTTGGACGGTCCTGGCTGAGGCTCCTTGGACGGTCCTGGCTGAGGCTCCTTGGACGGTCCTGGCTGAGGCTCCTTGGACGGTCCAGGCTGAGGCTCGTTGGACGGTCCTGGCTGAGGCTCGTTGGACGGTCCTGGCTGAGGCTCCTTGGACGGTCCTGGCTGAGGCTCGTTGGACGGTCCTGGCTGAGGCTCGTTGGACGGTCCTGGCTGAGGCTCCTTGGACGGTCCTGGCTGAGGCTCCTTGGACGGTCCTGGCTGTGGCTCCTTGGACGGTCCTGCCTGAGGCTCGTTGGACGGTCCTGGCTGTAACTCGTTGGACGGTCCTGGCTGAGGCTCGTTGGACGGTCCTGGCTGAGGCTCCTTGGACGGTCCTGGCTGAGGCTCGTTGGACGGTCCTGGCTGAGGCTCGTTGGACGGTCCTGGCTGTAACTCGTTGGACGGTCCTGGCTGAGGCTCGTTGGACGGTCCTGGCTGAGGCTCCTTGGACGGTCCAGGCTGAGGCTCGTTGGACGGTCCTGGCTGTAACTCGTTGGACGGTCCTGGCTGAGGCTCGTTGGACGGTCCTGGCTGAGGCTCCTTGGACGGTCCAGGCTGAGGCTCGTTGGACGGTCCTGGCTGTAACTCGTTGGACGGTCCTGGCTGAGGCTCGTTGGACGGTCCTGGCTGAGGCTCCTTGGACGGTCCAGGCTGAGGCTCGTTGGACGGTCCTGGCTGTAACTCGTTGGACGGTCCTGGCTGAGGCTCGTTGGACGGTCCTGGCTGAGGCTCCTTGGACGGTCCAGGCTGAGGCTCGTTGGACGGTCCTGGCTGAGGCTCGTTGGACGGTCCTGGCTGTAACTCGTTGGACGGTCCTGGCTGAGGCTCGTTGGACGGTCCTGGCTGAGGCTCCTTGGACGGTCCTGGCTGAGGCTCCTTGGACGGTCCTGGCTGAGGCTCCTTGGACGGTCCTGGCTGAGGCTCCTTGGACGGTCCTGGCTGAGGCTCCTTGAACGGTCCAGGCTGAGGCTCGTTGGACGGTCCTGGCTGAGGCTCGTTGGACGGTCCTGGCTGAGGCTCGTTGGACGGTCCTGGCTGAGGCTCGTTGGACGGTCCTGGCTGAGGTTCGTTGGACGGTCCTGGCTGGAGCTCACGGGGCAGATTAGGCATGGCGACATCGTCAGGGTCGCCTGCATCTTCATCAGCAGCAACTGGCGGAGGAAGGGCGGGGGCTTCGCCGACAACAAAGCGGGAATGGGGAAAGAAATTTTGTATTGTGACGGACGTGACTTTGTACCATGCTGTGCGGAGTTCATGCATCGCCTTTAATACGCTCCATTTTTTAATCTCCCGCCCCAGATCTGGATCCATGATTATGCTGGCCGTCCGTCTACTTGCATAGTGGGCTTTCATCGCCTTAATAATCCTTGATCCAATGCCTGAAGGGTGGAAGTCATGTTGGGTGGTAGAAATACAAGTTCGACATTGGTCAGCTTCTCAATCTGTGGATGGGCGGGGCAGTTGTCGACGAAGAGCACAACACTGAGATTGTTGCAACGCATGCGGGAGTCGAACGCACAAACCCAGTACGTAAACAGAACCGATGTCATCCATGCCTTCTTATTCCATTCATATTGACATGTAAACAACACCCGTGAATGTCCTTTAAACGCACGTGGGTTTTGCGACTTGCCGATCACGACTGGCTTTAGTTTCTCACTGCCATCCATGTTGCAACAAAGGAGGGCGGTGAGGCGTTCCTTAATCGTCTTCCCTCCCTTACATGCATCCCCTTTTACCACAAGGGTCCGCTCCGGAAGAATGTTGTTAAACAAGGCAGACTCGTCTGCGTTGTACACGACCCGTGGGTGGTAGCGCGACAGAATGTTCTGTAGCACTGGCAGCCAATTTTCGACAGCCATCTGGTACATCTGCACTCTTGCCGCAGATTTTATGGGCTGTGATGATGTGGCGGTTCTTCCCATCCTCAGTGGAAACATATCAGCCTTCTGCTGTATCATTGGCCCGCTGATTGGTACACCTATAGCTCTTTGCTGCGTGAACCAATCAAAGACTGCAGTTTCCAGTTCAACATGTGTTGACACTTTAAGGTGTTTAGCCTTCACGTTGCGACCCTCCCTCTCTACAGCACTCATAATCACGTCCCTACGTTTCCATATCGTAGACAGGGTCGATGCCGATATCTTGTGCTGCCGTGCTATCTCAGACTTTGTCAACTTTCCATCTTCAACGTTTTTGATTATTTCAAACTTCTGCTGAAGCATGTATGAAGTACGCTTTTTCCCACTCATACCGTTATAATTTTACAATCAAAGCTGAAAAAACATAAACGAGTCGTCAAAAAAAGTAACAAAGCCGATATCTAAAAACAGTAAATAAAGTCATGTACCAATAAAAAAAGCTAAGCAGGTCGTCTACAGGCAGTGTAGTCGATTCCAATTGCAATCTGTAGTCAAAAACTAAGAAGAAAAGCAAAAAATTGAAGTCCAAACAGCACTTATAAAACGTATTCCAAAAACTAAATACCCCGCACAAAGCTCTTACTGAGAATAATGGTAACGGCGTATTAGTGTGACGTGGTCACAAATTGAAAAAACCTGGAGGATGGGAAAGGGAATATTTGGAAACGTGTGATTATTGGCCAGCACTGTTACTATGCGGGCATGATTGGAAGATAACGTGGTGAGTCAAGCCAGGGTTAGGGGAGGGGGAGGGGGATGCGGACAAAGAAACCCTTCATGACGTCATGTGTCACGGACAGTCTACCCAGGTGCGCGCAATGGCACGCACCTACGCAATTCAGTTACAGCACCCGGAGTTTTTAAGCAATATGAAATTTTTTTTTTTTCGTGTTTGGACAGATGATGCAAAGGAACATACTAATATATAGTACCTCCATTCTATTACCGACACCACAGAGTGTATTTTTTTAATAAGATTCCATTACAACTAACTTTCATTTTTTGCAAATCTATATTATTATTTTAATAAATTGGTGTTTTTTGATGGTTCCTGAAAACCTTTGTGTTAAATCGCTGTTATCGTTAAATCCATGTTCGCAAAATCGGAATTCTACTGAAGTATTTGACTGGGCATCGAGTAATTGTTGTTTTAATTAGGCTTGTGTTGCGTACAGCGAGACGGGGGAGACAAACAGGAACACCGGGGAAGCACGGCAAGCACACGGACCAGCAGTCCGGCACAGCCTCGCCTTACTTGCGATGGCGGACAGGCTCTCCACGACCTTGGCGGCACTGCGGTCGCCCACGAGCGTGGTGCTGGTGATGCTGAGAGCCTGCACCTCGAGCCAACCGTGCGCCGGCTGCAGGTTGTCGCTGCCCAGGTAGCACAGCGCCAACATGCGCAACAAGTTGCGCGACAGGTGCCGCGCAGTCAGCACCGGGCCCAGCCGGTGCGATAGCCACGCCACGGAGTCCGCGCTCATGTCCGACACCTGCTGGGACACACGACCATCCGTACTATCGAGCACAGCCGCGTTATGCTTCACACACACAGCTCTCAGAACACGACCACCACTTTGCCTCTCAATGGCCGGTTGGAGCACTGATAGAGCCCACAATCCCAACCTGGGTCCTTAAACTGCAGGGCTGCTGCTTAGGCAAAAACATATGAACATGAGAAAAATTATTTACCTGCATTTGGAAACAGACCAAAAATTACTCAAACTTACGCTTTAATATGAGAAAGTGTAAATATAAATTGTGCAGAGGATAAAACATAACATCAATTAACTGTTGGCATTGTTATAAATGCACTCAGTATTGATGAAAGAAAGAAGTTGAAGGTGGGTCAACTCTGTACAAACCGAAAGTTATGCTCTACAGCCTGTCTACCAATTACAACTGTAAAATAAGGAGATATTTCTGAAACATTCAATAAGCCATTATTTACATGGAAGCAGAAAACCTAACCAAGTACTGAATATAATCAAAAAACATAATAAAATATTTATGTCAATGTTTTATATGTTGAGAGGGTAAGGGCCTGCAATACTACAATCTGCAGTCGAGATTTTTTGATGTATTATGCATTGTGTTGGTAAGATGCATGAGAAAAGAAATAAGTGATAGCACAAACCTGTGGGAATGACTAATTTGTGGAATCACAAAGTTTTTTTTCTGTAATAATATTTTGTACAGATAATAGGGAGGCATTTTACAGAGAACATAAACACTCAAGGACTTGCAATAGCCAATTAGAGGCAACAATGCACGGGAATGTCTCCAGCTGTGTATTTAGTGACGGAATTATTATATAGTTATTACTTGAGCTTAGTTTGTTCAGTTCAGTTATTTTTTGATTGTGGTACCACGAAGATCACGTTCGCAAATGGCTTTTAAAAAAAATATGTTTTGTGTAGTGAAGAGGTAATTTAACGGTTGTTGTCCGAGCTGTGCCGATTCGTAAACCTTAGCAATAATTGTTTACATGTTCCATAAACAAACAAAATATATATTGGGGAAATTAAATGTTACGGCACTGCCACTTCACCCACCGAGCACAAGCACAATATTATTGTACATACACCCTGAATATTCTTGTACTGGATGTACATTGTTTAGGGCAATAAGGAACTTGAATATTTAAAATTGTGATCAAATGATTGTGTCAGTGTGAAAATTTGTGTTCATTTTAATGTTCCAAATTAACATAATAAATTTAAAGTCCTTAACTGCAATGCAACTGGTAGTGCCATGATTTTTTCACGCACGCGAAATAACACTAAATAAAATGATATTTAGTGTTAACACTACCAAAATGCGAAAAATAGATTACGTATCATATGAACACGAAATACATAACAATAACATCGCCAGTTAGATGACAAATTCTTTTTTGTGTCGTTTCTTGGAAACTATCTTTGTAGGCATTTCAAAGTTCATTTTCAAAGTATTCTGTCATTGTCAGTGACCGGAGAGGATCTCTTTTGCCTGAGAATGCTGAACTTCTAACTATGGTTGCTTTCTCATGAATCATGAATAATGTTCAACAAAATAAAATACAGTCAAACCTCTCTGAAACGACCCCTCACGGTTCCCAGGAATAGGGTCTTAATAGAGGGGGGGTCGTAATAGATGTTTTCCAAAATTTTCAGTTGATTTCACCCCCCCCCCCCCCCCCCCTTTCTAAACCGCTACTCGCTAAGAAACCAGCCGTACAATGGCAGAATGCTGTCACTCACAATGCTAGACGGCTTCGCTTTAAACCTACTTCAACCTTCATGACAAGTCCGTCGCCCTACAGGCCACCTCTAAAGAAAACATGTCAAAAGACAGTTTATTTTTACTGGTTAGTTTATATGTACGTTTTCTGCTTGCCGTAGTTAAATACACTAGAACCCCCGATTTAACGAAGCAGTGATTTTACGAATACATTCTCGGGAACCGTCAAAAAATTGGTTATTTTGACCAAAATGTGAAAATAAAAAAAAATTAAAAACGAAATGAAAGATCATTAAAATCTGTTAATTTTAACACACAGCGTATTTTTGTGTCGGCTTTAATACTTCCAATAATGTTCATGTAAGAATAACAAAAAAATAATGGGACATTTCCTTTAAAAATATGGCAGGGTAGGTTCTGCAACGCGAGTGGGCGCACACTAAGCTCGCCCGGCTGGATGGCGGCAGCGGCTTCATGACGCATAAGCTCACCCCTCCCTCCCCTCGTTAACATTCTTCAATGCTAGCTCATCCCTCCCAGACACACAAACCATCTAGTGTCCTACCTTCGCTCTCCTTTGAAAAACCATCAGTGAGAAAATGCTCATTTCACCCTCCCTTCTCCCGTAAAATTGGGCTATTATGAATGGGGTACTAAAGCGGTGAGGGAGGGGTAAGATTGTTGTAAATATTTTCGGACCCCTCCCTCCACATCAAACACGCCCAAAAAAAAAATATGTCAAAATATGTCACTTTTCACACCAAGTTCGAGTTCAGTCATCTCTGGCAAGGAATTTACAAGCTTTCAAACTTAAATATAAATGTATTTTAATGGCAAGGGTCCTATGAAAAGGAATATACCAAATAAAATCAATCTGCTGTCACCAAACAAAGCATAAAACGGCCAAATGCGTGGTCGTTTCGTAATTGCTCGCGCGAGAGGCAAGACGTGGAATGTTAAAAGAAAGATAAATGCGGGGGAGACAGACAGCAGCCAGTGTGTTTCCTGCGTGGGGAATAAGTGGTGTAGCCTTTTTTTTTATGCTGGGTGAAGCGACCTTTTTCTGTCAACCCACGGGAAAAGATAATTGCTTGAGCTGTCAAAATAAACATCACTGCGGCAGTTAAAACAAGTCGAGGCGGGCAAGCATCCAGTCGGTCGCTGTGTATATCTACTCGAAAAACATAACATCTCAATTCATAACAAGATTCCTTATAACCTACACGTATTGCCGGATGTTTTCAGCCTGATCCATGCAAGTTCTTTAGCCACGTTTTGAATGAAAACAACTGGCGGGCCAGTGTTGTGCCCTGTTTTGCGGACACATAAAGCTTTTATCAATTTGCTGACAGTATTAATATATTTTTACTCTCCTCATTAAAATTAAGCAGATAACGTGATTGTTAACAAGTACAAGCAGCATCCGAGATCGGCCGCAGCGCACAGTACGGGCAGAGGGTGAGCAAGGGCGTGCGAGCGGCCGACTACCATGTTCACACTCTGCGGCCGGAGGGTTTTTCCTGCATTGAAGGGACGTGGAATTGGGGTTGTCAAGCTCTGACAGCGGTCGACAGTAAGTGGTATCTATTTTTAGATATGCGCTGCCTACAGCAGTACAGCACTCGGCAAGAGAAACGCAGTAACACGCTACTCACCACAAGAAACTTATTTTCTGTCTGATTATCTTCCGATTTTCAGCAATTTTTTCACGGTTCCTCGAAATCGGGTTGTAATAGAGAGGTGGTCGCAATAAATGGGGTCGCAACAAAAAGGTTTTACTGTACTGGCACCTGTATATAAATGCACCTTCACCAAATATGGGATGAATAATGCTAAAATTATGAGGTCCTAAGTTATGTTCATATATGTTCATAATGTTTTTATACTTTCCTCTAATACAATCTACGCCGTTAATATTTATTTACTTTGAACAATATTTTAATTTACTTTGAGAAAAAATTGTAAATATTAATAAACGGGGTACCAATTACATTTACTATTATTGATCTTAAATCTTCTAAATAAATCATAAAGGCGATACCAAAAAAATCTGAATTTTTATGACGATAAAGACGAAATCTCAAAATCTTTAGGACAAAATTTCCCAAAAAATAAAACCGTAAGATCTTGGCTCTAGCAATTGGATAAAAATATTTTAGTCCCTGTGCTTCATAATATAATTTGAGAGTTTATTCTAATTTTTATTTATTGGTACTAGTTGCTTACAAATTTTTTGTAATGCAAATTCAAATAGCTAACTTATATCAAAATATATTTTGTGCCACTATTTTCTGTTAATTGAGCTTAAAAGGAGAATGCAAAAAAAAAATTGCTGATTACTCTAACTCGACTCGAAAGCTACTACTCGGCTCAACATTAAAATATGCTACTCGTGCACCCCTACTTAAAACATATTAATGTGAGTCGATTAGAGAATTTAGCACCTGTGGTTCAGGCGCTATCATGTATAATCAATTATTTTTTATTTTGAATTTTTAACTAGAAATTTTTTTTTACCACAGACATTGGTATTAGCTCACAACAAAAATTGAGTAAACTTCATTTTTGTTCCAAGGACTGAGTCCTTCGGCTTGCACCGTGAGTTTGTGTGTAATCACGGGACATAATTGCAAACTATCTTCTAATATTCATTCTTCGGTACCTGCAGACAGTCAACTTGATTGTGTTGAAATCACTGAAGAGATAATGTGCGACGTGTTTGTAGATTCAACATGTACTTGCACTTGCAGTCGAAAAATGATGGCCATGAAAGGTTTCTTTACATGAAATATTAATAAAAAAAACATTTAATATAAATTTTCCCAATTCATTTATGTAAATGTTCAGGAAACATGTATGTCAACTCTAGACGAATATTTGAGCTAGTTGAGGTTTGGAGTGTAACAAGAAGAACTTATGAGGAAACAGGCAAGGCAAACACATGCATATATCGAGGGCTGTTGTAATTATATTTCTAGATTTTTTTTTTCCAACAGCCATAATTTTCCACAAAAGATTTTTTTTTTATGTTCTTAATACAGGAAAGCACCAGTACAACGAACTTCAGTTAAACGAACACTTCACTTAACCGAACTCATTGTTTGGTCCCGCCAAAAACGTATATAATAACCTTGAATTTTATTTCATCTTAACGAATTTTACGACGGTCCGTTTCTTCGTGAAACAAAAATATTCACTTGAACGAACAACCTTGAGGCACATTATGAAAAAAATTACCATCCAAAAACTTGTTCTTTATTTTTAATTTTCTTATTCAAACGTAACAGCGTGTACGTAAACAAAAATAATAACGGAACTAGTATGTGTGCGCACGTACTATCGAAATTAGTAGATTAATTCTCGTGTTTTGAAATAATATTGGAATGGTATTACGTCAGTTGTACGATACAACTAGTACATATTCTCGGATTTTTCGTTTTTTGGCTACTTACATTACGATAATTTTTGTACGGTACTTTGGCTAACCTGTGTTTTAATTTATTTTTTGAAAGTCATTTTTTTCATCACAGTCCATAGTGTTTTTGTCGTGTCTACAGGCGTGAAATTTTTTACGTTTTTCAATAGCGTTGTGTTCTTCAGTGCCGGTTGTAGAAATGAAGCGTGTGACAGAACAAAAGTGTATATGGGGGAGAAAAAAAAATAACGCAATTCATCAAAACTTTCGACCTAAGACCTAACTATTCAAAAGAATGACGATGCTTGTCGTCTTCAAATGTTTTGGAACACCATGCGTTTTGTAATGTATGCACGTGTGACTTTTCGATTGCACACGTTGGAAGGGATGACTGTAGAGGGCACATTGAATTAAAGAAACATGTGGAATATTTTATAGTCATGACGAGCAATAAATCCATATCGTAGTTTTTTCGCTACATCTGAAGAAACGAAAGTAACTAACGCAGAGTTATTGTTTACAAGTTCTGTTGTTTGTTTATAAGACAGTTCTTATCCAACCAGGATAAAAGAAGCAAATAAAAAGACAATTGTTCAAAAGTATAACTTTGCATACTTTGAATTGAAGGTTGAAAATTTCCTGTAAAATTATTGACATTTCTTACATATTCAGATGATTGTATTGTTCAAATAGTTTTTTTTTTTCCTTTGATTCATTAATTTTCATTGTATTCATATGCATAGGCCTACATTTTTCATTTTTTTTTTTTTTTTTGCATATTATTGTCCTTATTTTATCTTGTGTGTGTTATAATTCCTCAGGAAAAATTTATCGTGCATGATTTACATGTACTTTTTCCATATAATTGTCATTAATGATGGGTGTGATTTGAGGTTGGCAGCTCTGCCTACAATGTGTCTCCTGACCATAGACAAAGCATCAGCAGAGAGTATGTGAACAGGTTCTTCAAGCGGCCATAGACTAATGACTGTGATACTGAACCTTAGTACACTTAAGGTGTTTCATGTGTTTATTGGTATACATATTTATAACAATGCTTATGTTTCAGTATAAAGAACTTCAGTATAACAAACTCAACTATTTTTTGGTCCCTTCATGTTCTTTATAGTGAAGCTTTCCTGTACTATGTTTTGTCATAAAACATTTTGTAGTATTAAAAATAAAATAATTCTGAACACAATGTTTAACATTATATAAACGAACAAACACTCTTGAAAATCACAACCATATCTGTTGTGCCCTTTTCAACACTGACAGTAAATACACCCAGCACAGAGATGGCCAGAAGTTCACATGAGTAGTACGATGGGTGGCAACTCAAGCCTAACTTTAAGAGCAATCATAATCATGGAAACCAACAACCCAGTTGAACGGAAAGAGCTGGAAGTTATTCACTTTTACCTTGCACTGAGAGTTCTCTCTCTGGAATCTGTCTTCCTTGTGTCCAGTCTCTTGTAGGAACTGCTCGATGGGATCCACTTCCTCTGTCAGTTGTTCCTGAACCATCTCATCAGACTGCTCACCTGCATCATCCGCTGTGTTGCTCGATGTCTCGTCTACGGAACACAGTGATATGAACATTGGTCCCATTGTACATCACAACAAAGCTACCTATTTGTATTTATTAACAAAACCAACAAGTTTTAAACAAACACACAAATAAGTCAGCAAATCCCAATGTGATGAGAAGTTATTAATTAGCTAGACACGACAGAGAATGAATAAATTGCTCCTAGCTACAGCCACGAAATCGCACAACCAATAAAGGAAAATAATTGCCAGTCCTGCACTGTTTGGCTAAAACTTTTTACAAAGATTATTAAAATTTCTTTGTAAAATTTTTGTGAAAAAAGGTGAAAGTATTGGTGCGGATCAGCAAGCGGCAGTTGATTGAAAACCAATTTCTGTCAGGACAAAACTGTGGAAGATACATATTTCTATAAAGATTAATATTGGTTAATTAACAAAGTATTGCTAATAAAAAACGAATTAAAAGACAAACAAATGTAAAAAAGTTAAGAGTTAGAAGAATTAAAGATTGAAGTCAAAATAAGTAGAGCAAAAAAGATTTCACTACTAATCATCAGTACAACACTAAATCAATTTCTGAAATTGTTGGATCAAATTACCTAGAATAAGTAGCACACCAAAAGCTGGGATGTTGGAAAGCTCAAACGCTGCTGTCAAGGTGCTGCTTCCACAGTTCAGCACACGCCCAGTGTAAGGCCCACACTTCCAAAAATCCAGCCGACCCAAGGGGTCTCCTAGCAACAGCTACTACAACACTTCTGGTGAACGCCCGGGGAGTTCCACGTATTTACAACAGTCGCACCACTCCCACCAACTCTGTCCAAGAGTCGGCTGCCCAGTTCTCAATACCAGTCACTGCACTGACTGCGCTGGTCCAACAGCGAGGCAGGGCCCTGGATCAGACCACCGGCCCTGAAGGATGTCGCGGCTACTTGCACCAAACAGGCACGGAGGCGGAAGGGGAGAGAGAGGGGCTACATCAAGCTAGAGCACGAAGCGAGCTGGCGCAGTGGGCAAGACAAGGTCATACAGTGAGTAGTGATACAATCGTAACAACAGTCATGCAAGCCAATACTCCAGGAACATCTAAAAAAACGTAAAATGTAAAATGCAATGAAATTCAACTGAATTACCTAATTTTATCTATTGAATTCTTAAACCATTAGTTTAACATAAATAAAATAAATTTAAACAATTTATTACAAATGTATTTAACATCTAGTTATATGGTTTCTTAAAAGTATAATGGAAAAGTAAAAAAGTACAAAATCATTTTAAATAATAACTTAACTAAGAGTTGAGTAAATAAATCTGATAAATCACACAGAAAATGAATAAGCTAACTAGGCTTCAAACAATGCATGTAAATTTTTTCATTTAGTATATAGAATTAGTTCTGCTAGTTAATGTTCTGATGATTTTACCGATTTTAGTGGTTCTAGTGTCTCACTGCTAGGTCTGTGCGAATATTTTAATTTTTTAATATCCAAACGAATAGTTTATTATTCGTATTCAATTTTATTTGGAATATTAACACATCGAAAAAACGAATGTTCAGTTGTTTATGAATACGGCTGTGTGGGATCTCTAAGGTCTGGAAAAATTTTGGGAACACAGAAGATTTTATTGCTGAGCGGGACAAAATTTCCATAGGATGATCATAATGTTTAAGGTTCTTTATGTGGAGTTTTTGCTACATCTGGCCACGTAAATTTTGAGAAGACTAATATAGTAAAGCCTGATTAAACACACAAATTTGTAACCATTACTAACACCCAGTTATCAGCTAAAGTATTTTACGTATAAGAGAGTTTGGCAGGTCGTTAAAAATAGATTGGAACTGACAGCATACTGATAAGGATAAATGTGTATCTGTAAAAATCAAAACACGGCACTCAGGTGTTTAAGTTGACAGTTTTCAGATCAGAGGGTAGAAACATGGCATGCCAGCTCCGTGATTAGTTTTTTTCAGAACAGGACGGCGTTCAGAACAGGACGGCGAAGAGAAAAAACTTTGCATAGATTTTGTGGAAAATATCTAGTTGCATACTCACAGCAAAGACTCCTAAAGCCTAACAACCTATGACAACATTTTTCACTGGGCAGAAAAAGAGAGGAACATTCTAAGCAGCTACTGTGTTCCTACACTTTAGTTCAAACAAGCCAAAAAATCCATAAATTCTAATAATGTTAGTATAAATAACAATTTATTTTCACATAGTAAAAAATTAAAGCAAACAATATTAAATTTTCTTTTCATAGTTAACTATAAATTAAAACTGCTCACTGTACAGTCTTTTAAAACCCACCCTCTTGAAGTTTCTTCAAACACACTGCAATTGCCTTACATACTTTGCTTGGGACTATTTATTAATTTTTTTTTTTGCAGATCCTATTTTGATTACTATAAAAAAATATTTATATTTTCCTTTCAAAATTTGAATATTTCAACAAAATTTTACCTATAGTAATTGTAGCTGACTTAACCTAACCAACTTTTTAATTAGTATTATTCATCTAATTTCCCAGAAGCCCCTACACTACACATTTACTTTTTCTTTCAATATGTATTTGTTATGATAATGTGAAAAAAAAGTTTTTTTGTGGGATTCTAATTCTTACTATTTTAATTTGTTATTCGTATTTGAGAATAATTTTAAATGGATCAGGAAGTAATACAAAATTTTCAACCATATCTATAGACATAATGCATTTAAAAAGTTAAGTAAGAAAACCAAATTGCTCAAGGCAGAGCTCATTTGCATTACTGTGAATTGAACAAAGTGAAAAAATGAAACCAAACACTGTTGGCTTTCTGGTGAAAAGAGTAAAGATGTGAAATGAGAAACTGGTTTGCTTTTCAAGACATTGATACAAATGTAAATCTTCACATATGTAGGAAGCTAAGAAATACTGACATTTTAGGTCCATGTCATGAGCAGAAAGTCTGACAGCCTGTATACAGATAAAATAATGTGCCATAACATTGTTAACATAGTGTAACTGCAAGTGCTTAAAAACTATGATAAAGCTAAACTAGATTTTTAATAAATTTTTTTTTATTAATATACTACTACAGTGCACCTATTTCTTAGCTTTTGAACTTTCAGTCTTGCTAGTGTAAGGAAGATTCTTACTAAAGTCAGATTGACTAAAGGAAAGGAATTGCTATTATAATTTTTTAAAATTTTTCTTTCAAACCTACTCTTTGCAATTTCAACATTATCTCTATGAATGGTTTAATTCAATATTATTTGTGATTTCTAAGTCTGATTTTTGATTTAATATCTTTAATTTTGCAAGTTTGTTTACAGCCAATGACAATGATGCATTGAAAATTAATAAATTAGATTTTTCTATGTATCATAATTTAATTAAGTAATATCAAGAAAGAACATTTATTCCTAATAACTGAATTCATGTCAGTGAAAGCAACATTTTACTTTCAAAAATTGGGTTGTAATTTACTAAGTAATATTTTCTGGTAAAATTAAAAATTTTGTAAAGGATTTTGATTGGCTATCAAATCTAGAAGACAGAAGCTAGTATTTCCAGGTCAACTGTTTGAAACAATGGAAGTCCAAACATTAAACAAGACAGATGTTAGTGGAGACCTTCTGTAAATGTGAAAAGTTTTGTGAGATTTGTGTGATTTAAATAAAAAGCAATTTTATTCAGAAGGATAAATAGGTCAACTTATGATAATGATAAATTGATTGTTGATAAATGGTGCCTATAATTTATACAGATGAGTACACCAGTTTGTGTGGAGTTGAGTTAAGCAGTTAAGGTACTATGTTGACAAATAGTTTTAAGTGAATTTATAAGCAGAGGACTTAATCAAGAATATTCCAGTGTAATGCACTGCTGAGACTGCTATAGAATTTGTTTGATTTATGAAGAATTGTCCATCATATAGCAGCTTGAAGTGTGACATGACAAGAATACTGAACTGTATGCTCAACTAATGGATGATTTGACAAGATTCCCAGACTTTGTCTACTCTATGAAGTTTTTTACTCAAAGGGCAAGATTAGATGCAGAAATGTCATCTTCTAGCGGAGAAGAATCGGAGGCAACGCAGAATTCCGCATTCTGTCAACTCAGCTGAAGCGGCCAACCGTGTAGAAATAAATACATCAAGATTTTGTTTCATTAACAAAATTACATGTTTGGTATTTCAAATCTGATATGTGAAAGTGTGTAACAGTGCTGTTTTAATTGCTTATTTCAGTTTTCCAATTGGTTATCTGGTATAATAATTCTAAGGTTCTTTCCACTGATTTCTCAGGTAAATTTAATAATGTTCATTTTTACTATTACCAGAGGTATACCTGATTTGTAGAATCTCTTGTTTCGCTCTACCCAACTTAAAAGAGTCAACCTAAAAGAATTATAACTTTATCAATTTTTGAAAGATTATTGAGATTTAAAATTAATGATTTGTTGCAACTAATAATATTTTGACAACACAGTTTTACTTTGATTATTAATTTATTCAAATGTGTTAACTAATTGTAATATGATTTTGTTTCTTGTCAAACGAATGTGATAAGTATTACAGTATTAGTTTATTTATGATTTCAATATTATTCAGTTCTATAAATTTTCTGAAATGGTATTACATTTAAAACTCACCCACCAAATACAGTAACAAACACTGTTTGTTGTTATTGAGGATTAGGACAGTAAAAATCGCTATATACATATTTTCCTGGTGATCTGTCAAACAGAATAGAAGTTAATGCGCTGCAGCGCTATCTAGTGGTGAGTTATAGCAAAATGGATGGTGTGAAAATATTCTCCATGAAAACATACTTCGATGTGCCAACTTTCATGGTGATCGGTCAAAAGGAGTCAGAGTTTGACAACGTCATACATACCAACATCCATTTATATATACGTATATATATATATATATACACACGTATATATATATATTAATCAAAATTACTATCACTATTTGTTATTGTTAAACTTACCAATTACTTATCACAGTCACAATCAGTATTTGTTTTTATTTGTTGCTGTGTGTTCCTTGAGTTATAGCAAAATAGATACAACAAACCCTCACTTAGCACGACTAATGTGTTCATAAAATTTCGAGTTATCCGAAATCGCGTATTCTGAAGCATTGGTCTCCATAAATAACAAGGCTAACTTACCTACTGTGTTCCAAAATGTGTAGGGAAATATTCTTTACGTAATATAAATGGGTAGAATAACAATACATATGTTACACCATTTATCTTTATAAGCCTACCATCGAATACTTTGTATAACAAATACAATACCGCGTAACAGGAGATAGTTATTGTCAGTCGGCTGATCGACTTGTGACCCTCAACTCACGTTGTGCATCTTTCCGTGAAATTTCCAAAACATCCTTTACTGTCAGTGAAACCAATATTATTGTCTGGATATTTACATATTAATTTTTCAAAAATTAAAGTGCATATTCGTGTATCAATGCTTGGTTCACACCAATCCTGTCAGACCCGTGATTTTCTTTTCACTGCACCATTCCTTTAAAAACCTTTTCCATGTGAATCATCTGTTAATTTCTGTTCCGGTATCTAATGTCAAATATATTTCCACTAGTACAACCAACAGCATCAGGCTTATACAAAAGTTTGACAGAGTCCTTATTTCGTATGATTGTGCACACAGTTGATTTGTTTAAAACTAAATTTTAGCCAACCTAAGTGTGGCCTTCATGACATTCTGCATGCCGTAACACTTCTAGTTTTGTCTCAAATACTTGAGCACAATGTATTATGCTCTCACTTGGAAGCCATGATTCCACTATGATTCCAACTGCAGTTATCGGCAGACAAATGGGCAGACCCTGCTAGTGTTTGTGCAAGTTCCCTGCCACTGGTTAGACTAAGTTCATCACAGCCCGGGCTGTGTCCATGCAACAACGGTACAGCACAACGGCATACATGCGGACATAAAAACATTTGGTCCTTTAAACTCCATAGCCGGTCCTTTAAACTTCATAGCGGCAACTTAACTTGCCATAGTTGATGTTTGGACAACAGCCGATAGCATAGTCAGACCTGCGCAAGCATCTCGTCTCCTCTCATATGGTTAACTTGACAAGGTCGGATGATTCGGTAGTATTTATAACGAACTTTTAGTGGGCGCCACCGTGTCTAGGGGGCACGGACCCGGCGAGAAGACTCTGTCTCAGGCGTGACGTAGCCCGTGTGGCGGCGTGACTCGTTTCCCCCTTTCGCAATTACCCTAACCACGCAGTGGGATCTCAGGGCGCCCCACACGCCGAAAAACAACACTCGAAGCACGCAAACACAATGGCTCTATAAAAACGCCTCGCGGCACGACAGGCACAGCTGTGGTCCAACCACCTCGATAGACGCACAAAGGCGAAGTCCTCAGAGAGCCGGAACGGAGCGTCTTTCTTCAGCTAGCGACGGGAAGCGACTGCGCGAGCAATGGCCGCAGAGGTAGCAGGGTGAAGTGGGGGGGCGGAGGGGGGGGGGGGTGTTTGGCGCCAAGCGCCCTGAACAGTTACCCTGTCTCCCGTCGTGCCGCGGACGTGGTTAGTGATTGAAATGCATAAAAATTACAATAAATTTTAATATAAAAACATAACATATGGCACTTGGGAAACAAAACAAAAGATTTGCACAGTATTATTATATCTTGGGGAGCGAAGCACTGATTCTACAGCGCCCTCTTGCGGCGGCGCACTATTTAAAACACGTCAGCCGGGAGGATTAACAGGAGGGGAGGGAGATGGTGTCACATCGGGCTCAGATGGGCGTAGCCCTGGACGACGTCAATTGCCCCCTCTTAAAGTAGGCCGATGTGATGACATCTCCCGACCTTGAGTGGGCGTGGCATTGTTTACCTCGCGCTCCCTGTGGCAATGTTTACATTTCGCCAGCTGAGCAGCAGCTCCGTGCCCTTGGATGTCTCCTGGGTCGTAGGTTGTACCTTGGAGCGGGCTCGGGTGCTTCTCTCTCTCCTTCACCTGCCTCGGATTCTGCGGGTTCTTCCACGAAGACCCGAAAGTCTGAGTCCTCTATGGAGTAGTGGAATGGCCACATCATCTCATGGCTGTCCGGCGACTCTGGTCGTTCGTCCGCTTCGTCTGGCGTCCATATCAGAGGCAAGGGCATACCGTCTCCTCTCGTCGACAGTTCGTCTGTTTCCGCGAACCCGCGGAAGGGAGTGTCCTCTCCGTCTGTCTCTGTGAACAGCTGTCTTGTCAGGCCCGTTCTGCGTGGGGCTGGAACCGGAAACTCCACTTCCACTCCCGGAAACCCCTGGAATCCTGCGCCCTCGTTCTCCATTGGGGTTGATGTCGCAGCATTGGCGTGATGTTGGTCCTCGGTAACTGTAGGAGTCACGGGTTCACTTACCTCTCCCTCAGGGCCTCCTTCCTCGCCTCCGTGCGCGATTCGTACATCATCCCGATGGTACTTCGCGGCACGACCACTCGGAAGTGTGATTACGACCGCGGTGGGGCCTGGTATGCGCAACACTGCTATGGGGCCGATCCACTTGGGTGCAAGCCCCGCACAGAAGTTTTTGTTTCCAGCTGAGAGTGGATGTAGACGCGCATACACCATCTGCCCAGGTGTCAGTGGCGGCGGTGGTCGTGTTGTGACGGGCGTGTGTTGCGCCTGGTAGGCCGCCTGCCTGCGACGAGCCTCTTCATGCGTCATAGCGATGTTCCGCCCGCGTTCCTCTGGGGTTTCCTCCCTGTCCTCCGCGCATCTCTCTTGCACCCGGTACTGGCCGGGCAGAGGTAGGTTACGCCCTTGCACGAGTGTGGCTGGAGATTCGCCGGTAACTGTGTTCACACGGCGACGCAGGCAATAAGTGATTTCCGGGATGTGCGTGTCCCACAGGGTGTGGTCTTCAGCCAGCCGGAGTCTCAGCTGCGCCTTTATCTCCTGGTTGCGCCTCTCGGTGGGGTTAGCGCGGGGGTGGTACAACGGCGTGACTCGCCACGCCTCGCATAGCTCCCTCCACTTCCGTCCCGAGAACTGTGACGCGTTATCTGTCAACACAACGCGTGGGTAGCCCCAGCGCGGGAAAAATTCTGTGTCCATGGTGCGTGCAATGGTGCCAGCGCGGCAGTTTGACAGCGGAAAGGCCTCGACCCAGCGCGTGAAGCAATCCGTCACAACCAACAGGAATCTCTTCCCGCGTGCTGACCTTGGGTACGGCCCCATAAAGTCCAGAGCGACCGTGTGAAATGGCTCGGATGGTCGCCGGGGTCTTTGTTGTTCTCGTCCATCGGCTCGCCGCGCCTTTCGCCGTTGGCAGTGTCGGCATCCTCGCACGCCGTACCTCACATACTTGTTAACCCCGGGCCAAAAGAAGAGGTCTCGTACTGCACGTACAGTCTGATCTGTACCCGGGTGTCCGGCTAGTCTGTTCACATGTAACATTGTGAATATTTCGCGTCGCGTCACTGCGGGTGCAAATGTCCGCCATGGTTGTTGAGTGCCTGCGGTGCGTGTCTGTAACAATCCCTTGAGCACACGATACCCCTCGCACGCCGCCTCCCTGCACTGACGTATTAGCCCTTGCATGTGTTCGTCTCTGTGTTGTGCCGCGCGCACAAATGCGTCTAGATCGTCTAGTTCCACCCCTGGCGGTAGGGTGGGGGTATTGTTTACATCTGTGATCGCACACAGCGCCGCCGCCTGACTAAGTGTGTGTGGCCTAGGTGTCGGTGTGCCGCACAGTAAAGTCGAGTGCTTGCAGGACCATAGCCCACCGCGTCAATTTTGACCGCCACCCCTGCATAGTGGCAAGCCATTTCAGGCACTGGCTGTCTGTCCGCAGTATGAAATGCTGGCCCTCTAGGTGTGGCCTATACCTCCTCAGGGCCCACACCACGCCCAAACACTCCCTCTCATTCACACTGTAGCGTTGCTCTACTGCCCCGAACTTGGCGCTCGCGTACTCAATTATGCGAGGCTCGCCAGCATCTCCAAGCTGTAACAATATGGCTCCTATTCCCTGTTGGCTTGCGTCCGTTTGTACAATTATTTGCTTCCCTGGATCTAGTCAGGCCAGCAAGTGACATTGCTGGAAACGCTGTTTCAATTCCTCGAAAGCTGCTTGCATTTCCATGGTCCACCGGTAGGACTTTTTTGGTGACAGCTGTTCGGTCAGTGGTGCGGCAATGACAGAGAACTCTGGTATGAACGCACGTAGCCAATTGGCCAGTCCGATGAACCGTTGCAGCTGCTTACGAGTGTTTGGGATAGGCTTGTTTACAATGATAGACAGTTGTTGTGACATTGACCGATTCCCCTCCGCATTCACGACCAGGCCCAAAAAATCTAGTTCCGTTGTACCTACGTGACATTTCTCGGGGTTACATGTAAGCCCGTGGGCGGCTAGTCGCTCTAGGATCAACGCGAGGTGGTGCGCATGTTCGTTCCATGTCTGTGACCAAATGATAATGTCATCAAGATGTGCGGCCGCGAACTTGCCCGCGTAGTCCCCTAACACACGCGTCATCATGTTCTGGAACGTGGCGGGTGCATCCTGCAATCCAAAGGGCATGGCGCAAAACTGAAACCGTCTGCCGTCCGGAGTCGTAAAAGCGGTTTTAGGGCGGTCCTCTGGGCGTATGGGTAATTGCCAGTAACCCGCTTTTAGATCTAACGAGGAAAAAATCTTTGCATTACCCAACCCCGCGATTGTATCTGCGATGTTCAACAGTGGAGGTGGTGCGTTTACTGTTACCTTGTTAATTGGTTTAAAATTAATGCAGAAACGTAAAGTGCCATCTTTTTTTTCCGCTAGCACGACCTGGAAGTTGTATGGGCTCTCGCTGGGCTCGATAATGCCATCTTGCAACATTTTTAGGTACTTGGAATTCAAACAAAATGAAATTAATATAATAAAAACCTTACATGCATTCACAAATACATTTCCCAGCTAATGAACTTAAAAATGGTGATTTTCAGTAGACATGTCCGACGCTGGTTGAAGCGCTCACCCTGGCAGGTGTTGAACACTGCGTCCTCCCCCTCCCCGTCCCCCTCACTGCCGGCGCGTGGCGTGGCGAGGTCCAGCTGCGCCATGATGGCGTACAGCCGCGCCTCTCCCTCCTCCGCCGGTGACGCCTTGCCGTCCTCCCCTTCTGGCACGCACATGCCTGCAACAGCCACCGTCCGCCCACATCGCAGCACTCACCTCTCTCGCAACAGTCCAGGTGCAGACCAAACTGTAGGCTTTTCCCTCACTTTGAGTCCTCTCACAGACTCATTCACCAGAGACAAGATTTAATGGTTTATATTTTAAGTCCAATTTTGTTTTAAAATAAGATTTTGATGTTTTTGTTTTTATTTTTATAAATGCTGTTTTTTTATATACTTACTCCACAAAATAGTTAAAATATATGTTGCATTTTTACGATAAAATAATGTGTAATAAATTGGTTTAAAATAGATACAATCAGGACAACAAAAAAATTGGTGAGCATTTGTGGTTTAAAAATGATTCAATATGAGATGCACAGTAAAATAAATTTAATTAATTTTGCTTTTTTATGCACTTTGGAAAAATCTTTTGTCCAAAATAATTACATTTTTAAAATTTTAAAAATTATAAGATTACTTTTTTTTTTCTAATTGGATTAAGTTTTGGTTAAATATGTGGTGTACTGACGTGCTTTTCAGTGTTATTTCAGTTTTATCGCAATTCACCATATAATCTTGTCTCTATTCAACACAGGCATAGGAAGATCTCATCACATATCAAACTGTTTTTTTTAATTACAAGCATTAATTTAACTGACTGTTAACTATCTTACTTTTAGACTCATAGCAAACCATTCCTGCTTGTTGCAGAGAGCGTGTTGCGTGTTATGAGGTAGACAGGCGCCTGTGAGGGCAATATAAATGAGAGAACACGAGAGGAGGTATGCTCTAAAGTTGCCAGCACTACCCACCAGGGGTGCTGGGGGCTCGGGGTTTAAAATTATTATTAAAACTGCTCAAACACCCCGGCGATACCTCGACTCCCACCAGAATCACTGATGGTTGCCTCTCTTTCATACACCGCACATAAATAACTGTTCAGTGTTCCAAGACCCGGCTTTGATCGCCGGGAGAATAAACTTGTCTTGGGTTATGAACTCTCTGCTGTGCCACTTGGGGGCAGCTAACTTTCCAGCACTCATGGAGGTGGAACCAATCATTTACACAAGCATCGTTCCTCCTGTTTATAGTTTAGGTTAGTTTAGGTTAGTTTAGGTTAGGTAAGGTTAGATTAGGTTAGGTTAGGTTAGGTTAGGTCACTTTACAAACTAACCACTGTCAGAAAAATCCTGAAGTGCTGCCCATCCAAGGGGCAACAATTCAGACAAACTTTCAAAAACACCACTGTCAGAAACATCCTGATGGGCTGCCCTTCCAAGGGGCAACAATTCAGACAACCTTTCAAGAACACTACCTACTGTTAGAAAAATCCTGATGGGCTGCCCATCCAAGGGGCAAGTTTTCAGGATTATTTAAACTCTTAAAGGAGCGTGTTTTCAGAAATTGGATGGGCTGCCCTTCCAGTCTCTGTACAAATAAACCACTGTCAGAAAAATCCTGAAGGGCTGCCCTTCCAATGGGCAACAATTCAGTAACCCCCTACAGTTCACACTCTTCACTGGAGCTAGGTTCAACAGTGGTTTTCCTCTTAACTCGCACCCGTCCACACACACAGTCTCGTGCCACTCAGTCACACACGCACAGTCTCGCCGCTCCCATTCACACTGCTCACAAAGGGAGGGGGGGTTTCTCATTTTCCTCACCGAACTCGCACTTCACTTCACTCATCTGTTGGAACTCTCATGACTCCCGGCATCGCCGCTTTTATATCCCTGGCAGTCTTTCTGGAACCGACTAGAGTGGTTGTGACGTGTCACGTCATCCTGAACCGACCTGATGCTCGAAGCATTCAGAATAATGGCACAATATTCACGCCACTCCACGCAGCGGCCTCTATACTCCCGCGGGATTACCAGGCCACTCACGGATAGATAACAGCACCGAGGAAGGTGAGCACGGGTGCAGGGGGTGGCTAAGTCCGGCCGCCCTAATTTCCCAACGATTTGCACGCGTTATGTCATAAACCATAAAAACCAAAATAATTTTGACTTTGTTTCCATGCACGCACAATAGCAATGACACTTGTGTAGCATTAAATAAAATGCAATGAATTAGTAATGCAATGAATTAATAATGTGACGAAACAACAAACAAAATTTTTCTTTTTTTTAATAGCTATTCACTTCCTTCCTTGCATAATTATTTCAGACGACACCCAAAGTGTTCAGCAAACGTTTATATACTGTCATCCTGCATATCAACAGCAGATATGGAGAGAAAAGCCAGAAGCTTTCAGGGCTAGTTTACCTCTCACACACCAGGATGCGGTAGTGGCAAATTCACTGGAGGAAAATCATGGCAGACACACATTTAGTAAACAACAGTGTCGAAAATTAGGTTAACAGGTTAAATAATCTTTTTAATAATAGGAAACGTTAAGTTTATGCTTTTTAAATTCTTATTAGAACAGAAATATATCTCCTATATCAATAACATTATTTTGTAACTCAGAAATGTTGGTAGAACCTACAAAGAAAAAAATATGATCAAGCCCTATTATACAAACAATGCAGTACATGAATTTTTAAATTTATTTTTAGGTAATTTAATATCTCAATGTTATTCAAAATTTATTTAAATGTACACTATTTCAAATGTATTTAGATATACATATATTTGTATTGTAAAATAGTAGTGTTGTGATTAAAATGGTAGTCAGCAAGCAACTTACCTGTTTGTAAAAAGAATTTTTTTTTTTTTTAAATACTCTCTTATGGAAAAACATTTTTGATTAGCTATTTGTGTTACTGGAACAAATTACAGTATTACTTTGAGGAGCAGGTGTTACAATGTTTGTCTAGATAATTGAGATAAAAAAAATTTATTATTTTTTTTTAACATTAGTTTAACCGTGTTTTTTTGTTATCCAAGGACCCCTTGCCAGTTATTAACCCAGATAATCGGTAGCCTACTGAGTATTAACCTGGAATTAGCAATTTGCTTGAATATGTGCCTAGCTGCATCCAGATTTTCCAAGTGGGAGAAACGAGTTAATTTGTGGTAATTAGGTACGAACAAATTTTTGGATTGAACACTTATTTTGTATTTTAGCCTGGATGACTCAACTCCCGGTAATTTGTTTAGTTGTCTCTGCTATTTTTGGCATTATTACAGCGGTGATAGGGACTAATTGTATAACATTTCAATTTTTTAAATTTAATTTTTATAATTTTTCAGGTTGTGACATAATCCCCAGCCAGGGGCAATGCTTTGCTGGTATGTAGTGCTGTTTTAAAGGCACGCAAAGACGCATTATCACAGCTCCAACTGTACTGCCTATCAGCACAGCATCTGACATTACATCTGTGAACAGCCATTTTCACAGCTCCCAAATAACTGGAATACCTATAAGCGCAGCATCTAGCATTACATCCTAGGATGTATATGAGCACAGATCACATATAACATTTGTGATGTGCCATTATCACAGCTCCTAAATAACTGTGATGCCTATGAGCACAGCATCAGAGACTGTGCATCCATGAAGTTCCATCATACAGTTACATAGGAGCTCCTGTGAGAACAGCATGGTCCAATACATCCATTTGAGCAAATATCACAGCTCCTTAATAACTGGGATGTCTATAAGTGATCTTTTGCTAGGCAACATACCAATGCATGGTGATCATCAATAAAACATTCAACTCATCATCACCTATGACTGGATGCCAGTTGCTACTAGAATTTGTATCATATGCTACACTAGTCAGACTTAAAGATTCCTTTAGACCATACATATATAAATTAATTAATACAGTATTTTATTGGTACAGCAATCAAACAAAACATATACTATCATGCTGTCAAGAAATAATCTACAGATAAACTGAATAAGTTTTATAACTGAATATAATCCTTCTAAACAATTTGCAACAATAAAAAAAAAGTTATAGTTTGTTACCATAAAAATAAAATATTGATTGCAAGAGTACAATTATTGCATCAGTATTGCTTAAATTAAGACTTTTAGCCATTCAGTAAAAGTTGAAAGGTAATCATTTCCCCTCATGCAATTCAAATTTGGTATTTATATTTGAGAATATTTTTATATTTGTATTCAAATTTTATATGAAACAAAAAACTGTTAATGAGAAAGGTCTAATATTAACTAGGGATGGGACGAATCCACATTTTGGTCGAATCTGAATCCTTGTTCGAATCCTCAGTGTTTGTCATCGAATCTCGAATCCCAGTCCCACACTAAACTTCACCACATGTTATTAAAAAAAATCACACATTTATTTTAAAAAATTACATAGGCCTATGTATTAAAAAAAATCATGTGTATTTATAAAATTGTAAAATAAGTGCATAGTGTATACACCTGATATAAAATAGAGACAAATAACATCAAAAACCACACACGTAAGTTTGCATCTGTCTAATTCTCTGTTAAATTAATCCTTCCTATGTTTTCAATAAAATACGTTTGTATAACAGACACCATTTAAAAAAAGTTACGTTTTTTCTGCAATGTTATATTATTGAAGGTTGGAAATGATAGAGTAGTTATGCTAATTGACAAAATGCAGCGTAGTTTATCTTATGTTTGTGCTATTTCCGTTACCTTTATAAAACAGTTTAGGTATACAACTTTCTAGAGCTGGGCGAACCTCAGTTCTCTGGTTTCGAACCGAACTGAATCGAACCATAGCCAAACAATTTTGAACCGAACCTCATAAAGAAATAATTGTTTTGAATTAAAATGAACCGACCACCTACATTTCGGTCTTTAACTGAATGGTGAGAAAGAAAGGTTCTCCAGCCATATGTAAAATTAAAACATTATATAGCTTAGCTTTATTAAAACATTATATAGCTTAGCTTTATTAAAACATTGCAAAACATTTTATAAGTAAAGTTTATGCAATAAATAATGAAGGAAAGAAAACAGTTTAGAGAAAATCATTTTGCATTTAATTTCTTTATATGTATATATATATATATATACTTTTAATTCATGAAGAAGTTCCATCTAAATTTCCAAAAGACTATCTTCCTTTTTCAGTGTACACTAAACCTTCATTAAAAAAATATATAAGATTATAAAGATGACGAACATTCAGCATTAGGCCACATAACATATTTTTGTGGTAGACATAACCTAACATTTTTAAAAAGTAAAACTTTTTAATAGGACATTAAAAAAAGTCGAATGTGAATTAAGTTACCAATCTACATTACAAAACCCGCTGACTGCAGTTGCTGTTTTCTTGGAAGAATGCTGCTCGTCAGAAGAAACTTTAGACATTTTTTGGGGTGGTTCTGGGTCATCTGGGTCGTCATTATCTTTTCTCCATTTGGAAATCTTAAACGACGTAAGCCTGCTCATCGCAAATCACCTCAAGAACAATAATATTGTAAACGTAACGTAAAAAGTGTGGTTATAGAAATTTGCGTCGGAAAAAAGAAAACACGAGAAATAATGATGGCTGCCGCGACTACGCTAGTCAACTTAGTACCATACTGTAAAATTTACTGAACCAGTACTTTTAATACACAAGATTAAATTAATATTTTCAGTACCGGACTGTTATAACCAAAAAGGCCAAAGAAAATAAATACATTCCAGTAATTTAAAATACGTAATTTACGTAATCATTTCCTACCGCATTTGTCTTGTGTTAACTTGATCACGTTAGTTTTGCCGAAATACGAGAGTTTTCGTACATGCGCTTTAGTTTAACGTATGGGGTACGCAATCTTTGGTGATTTTACAACACTTCTCGTACACGCACTATAGTTAAAGGTATAATATACAATACCTTTGGCATTTGTACGATAGTTTATATTACGTAGTACGAGAAATGCATACAAAAAACAAAGCGCGCCTATATGAAAAAATGCTATGAGAGTTATGCGACGATTAATAATTTTTTTTATTATTATTTTGTCTGCGCTTGAAACTGTTGAAGCGACGATTATGCGATAAAAGTCGGAATATTACAAGTAAGGGAATTTTGTTGTGCTGTTTTGAGAATGGTCTCAAATGGGGGTTAGAAAATTATAAAAACGTAATTTTTTTTTAAACGAACGTTCGGTTTTTCGAATATATTTTAAGAGGTTTCGAACCGAACGTAAGGATTCGGTTCGGTTCGAAATTTTCAAACTTCGCCCAGCACTACAATTTTCAATTACTACTACCTAAAACTCTTAAAAACCCACCTCGAATCCCAACTCGGATCCTACGAATCCTCGAATCCATAGGATTCGGTATGTTCGACGAATCCAAGATTCGAAAATCCCATCCCTAATATTAACTCAAATTAAGAATGAAAACAAACAAAGAATAGTGCTGTATTTTCAGCCAGTACCAAGAAAATATTATGACTGCCTTACCAGGTTCACTGTCTTTACTTTCGGTGTCGCAGTGTGGAGACTGTTCACTCGTATCCTTGTCCAGCTTTTCCTCTTGATGCATGTTCCTGTGGTCGGATTCTTCCGAATAGTCGTCTTCTACTGGAGACAGCACTTGATCAACGTCCACTTCTCCTATGTTTTCTTCGGTATCACACACTCTGTAAAGTGTAATCCAGTCAACAAACTACAAAGCAATATAGGTATACAGTCACATTCATTTAGCTTACTAATAATATTATTTACTCGTCCTATTGTTAATAAACATACATATGTAAGTAAATACATCCTAGTCAGTAAACTTTTACATATATGATCAAATGTAAACCACAGTTGCCAATTATATAGTAAATGCCAGTGAATGTCATCTTAAAGTTCCAAGGTAGTGAAGTAATTCTAGAAATTCTAAAAACTATAGCAGAAACCGATCCTTTTAGAAATGAGTAACATTTACCCAAAGGCTGACTGCCAGTAAACTTCATGACCGTAAAACAAATACATAGTCTAAAATGTACATAGAATCCACAGACATTTAAGTTGCTTTAGAATGCAAAGCAAGCTGGTAGTCTTGAGTACGACCCATATACGCTAGGCTGTAGAGGAAATAAAAATGTGCTATTTCAGTGCATGTGCTTCTTTCTGATTTAAATGATTACACAAGCTAATGTTGAAAACCAAAATAAGCAATAGCTTGGTGTTGGTTGTGGATGTATTGGTACAGAAAATTATTAACGTGCATTGACATATAGGTACCATTTCTTATACGAAGGTAATAATAGTCAAGTTATCGGTTTCATCTTATTCCCAACAAACTAACAAATTAAAATCAGCCAAATTATGAAAACAATTTATATTCTACAGAAAAAAAGTAATAATAATTTAAACGAGAGTTCAGGGTTTCTACAAACTTTGAATTCAAAATTCCTAAGCCTCTCCAGGTTTTCCAGACCTGAATCAACAGTTTCTGTGAGATTCCAGATAAACCACAGTCACGCGGCACCATTCGTGTGGATTAGGGGTAAAGGATGGTTTACAAAGTAAGAGAACCTATATATTAACTATAAAATATTTTCACACCAATGTCCCCTTTGAGTTCTAAGATAGAAGTCAACTTAAATTTTTCTTTAACTATTATCATTACTTATGATAAAAAATGACCACAAACATGAATGCGCAAAAGTGTAATTTTATAATCAAGCATAGAATTTATGACTATACAAGCACACATAAATCTTGTCATAACTAATACTAAAAAAATGTACTTCCCCTTCTCATTAATGCACATTAAACATGGCCCACAAAATAGATTTAATATTTATCACCAATGCATTAGCTATAAAAGAGAACTGTAAAAATGTGACACACATCCTTTTCAATGGACATTTTAGTACCATTTGCAGTTTGAAGCAACAAACCTTTTTTAAGATGTTGAGTGTGTGTTCTGGAACTGTGTTGCAGTTGTAATATGGCAGCCATTGTGCTAATGTGAATTTTTTATGCAAAGATAATAAAAAGCAGTAAAAATCTTTCATTGTTCTCAAGAGACTTTGTTTTCATTATCAATCACTTAGAGTAAAATGTTTACAAAATTTAAACAGTATTTTCGAACCCAACCAATTCATCAAGTGTTTTCTATGTATGTGCATGCAATTCAGACAAATTTTGAGCTAGTCAAGAAGTTTGGGTTATAACATGGTGTGTCTGTGTTTGTCTAAACCCATCTCGCTTTCACCCTCTTGTCCGCACACACTGCAGCACTCCTCAAAAAACTCAACATCCTATCCCCGACTTGCCCTCTGCTGCTTGGACAGCTAGAATAAGTGAACACAGCCAATAACTATTTTCTAACTTATAGTGCAAATATTTTGAGAACTTTGTTACTTTTTGAAATAAAACTTTTTTGCTGAGGGGATAACAATTTTTGAGCATTACGAAAATTCCGATCGCATGAGGGGAAATAGTTAGGTACGTGGTGGGGGAACCGTTAGAGGAGATGGCAGGGAAAGGTAGAAATGACACAGCATTCTTGCATTCTTGCTCTCTTGCTCTCTTGTGCTCTCTTGTGCTCTCTTGTGCTCTCTTGCGCTCTCTCGCACTCTCTCTCTTGCTCTTTCTCTTTTCTCTCTTGCTCTCTCTTGCTTTCTCTTGCTTTCTCTTGCTCTCTCTCCTCTCTCGTTCACTCACGCTCTCGCACACTTGCGCAGTTTCATGTGCGCGGTTGTTTCTTGAGGGTGGATGTCACACTATCCCTACTCTGGGGCCGTTGGCGCGGTCGTGATTGCTGGAGCAGCCTTGAGCGGGCTCCATGTGGTGGCGTGTGGCTCGAGCTGAACTCTGCCATGCTGCAGGGATAGGCGGGTCATGGCAATAGAGACCCGCCTCGCCTGACACCACCCCGACTTTAGCGAGTATTTTGGCAGAGGGCAACACAACGGGTTGAGCTTATGGTTGTACACCATGCCATGGGACATATTCTAAGAAAATACTGTTCCTACATGTATGTATTATTAATTTAATTGCTTGTGTAAATCAGTATTGTTAAACAGTGTTATGTAAGTACTGTTTTAACTGTGTAACTAAATATTTCTGCTGGTATAATGCTTTTCACGCTTTAGCTCTCACACATCTGCTAATTTGAGGAAACTCCTGTCAGATATGACTGCCACCTGGAACATTCCTGGACCTGAAGACCACAGAACTGTGAAAATATTTATGGTAACTGACAATGCACGAAATCTACGTTCTGCAATTGAGAAAACAAAGTGGATACATAGACCATGTTTTGTTTACTCTCTCCAGCTGGCAATAAAAGATGGTATAGATCAATCAGAAAATGTCAAAAAGGTACTAGCTAAAGGTCGTACTGTATGGGCCAGGAATCTAGCGAGCTGTCTGTGCGGGGGTGAAGGGGAAAGAGTGGTTCAAGGCCGGCAAGGGAAGTAGGGGTTGAAGGGGAAGGGAGTATCATGCGATAGGAAATTCCGTCTCCCTTCCTGCGTTACTAACCGTGTGAAGTATATAGACAGGTAGTGTGCGACGAGTAATGGAGGTGAATGTAAAGCGTAGGAAAAGTAATAAAGTGATTCACAGCAAAGAGAGAGAAATTATTAATAAAATAATATCAATTTGTGATCAAGAAGCTCGTGAAAAATGCCTTTCGATTCCTATTCACAAAGAAACGGAACGTGCTGCAAATTATACAGATGTAAGCAAAGCAACAGTGATGCGTATTAGAAAGAAACAAATTGCAATGCCAAATGAACTGCATACAACACCAGCCGGGCGAGCATGGTTCTCTTTTACGCACTTCATAGGGATGACGCGTCATCGGTATGACGCTTCGCTACTAAAAGTGAGCATGGATCTTTTTTCGCCTTCTGGAAGACGCCTTAGTTACGACATGCCCGTCATACGTAAGGCGCAATGGCTTGTCAGTCGTAGACCCGTCATAGGCGTCATAACCCCGTCATACAGCCGACTACGTATGTAACTTTCATTTAATACTGGAAATAATTCTTTCAAATGAGTTAAATAATATATTTCGTGATATTTAAGGTTTTGCCTCAATTATATTTACTCAGAAATTACGTATGTGAGATATACGATGTATCTAAAAAAAAGTTATGTTTTGCTCTGAACAAACTTCGAAACAACTTGTTTCCGATAATAATCACGCCGCATAAATAAATAGTTTCTATGTTTCGTGTGAATAAGACAAATTGATTCTTTTTTCTCGTTATTTTTAACTGCACAATACTCAGTTTACCAAAATATATCATACTAAAAAAATTGCCAATCTGCCTACTTTTGTCATATCACATAATAAAAAAATAAAGGTCAGGACAAAATAACGTAATATTACAACTAGATAGAAGATACCATCACATTTGTTAATTATTCTGCATAAAAGTTAAGTGTAAAACACCTATAAGCGTGTGGCTTATTAAACTTCTAAAAACAACTCATTTCCCCTTCAGCTTCCATACGTGTAATAAAAAAAATCACTTGAAAAAATAAAATACATGCATTGATAAGGTTGAAAATACACAATGCCGCTGATAAATACATAGTAGTCTGATGGTTATTTTAAACCTTCGTTTTATCGCATTTTAAACACAAAGCATTTCCTGCAAACATTTAGTGACTTTTAGGTTAGGCCTACTCCCCACCCTCGTTGGTGGCTAGGTTTGCTCCTGCTGTATCGCATATTGAAACGTATTTTATTCACCTAAGATTCGCCCATATACTTTCAGTATGATAAAATGGTAACAATGTAGGAATAATAGTGTTTCACGTAGAGTTGAAAGGTTTCGTGTTTATAGTTCATACGAAAATTGTAATTTGTGAGAGGAGCGGCTTGTGTGAAAAGAAAGTACCTAATTAATTCCGTTAAAGGGTATTTTTAGTTCCTCTACTCTTCTGGTAGTTATAAAATGCAGACACAATACTGTCAACTACAGTTTACTTAATAAATTATATTCAGGCATTTAATTAACAACACCGACTTCGTGTTATATTGTTTCAAGCTTGCAAGATGCTAAATAATTAATATTATCAGCGTATTCACCCAATACATATGCTACGGTAAAATAGTGTGAATAAAATTTGCAGTGCACTAGAAAATATGCTATACACAAGTCTAAGGATAATGTAATTAAATATAACAGTAGTATTTTTTGAACAGTCGGACGTATAGCACACCGAGTTGTTTCGGTACCTTTAAATCGGCAAATTAACGTTAACGGTGACGAAAATTACCAAATAATGATTAAATCAGGTCTAGTATTGTAAAGTTTCACATCGAGTCACAAAAGTGTTTTTTCAATTTTCATCATATGATTTAAAGTAATAATAACTGACCATTGAAAACAAAATTAATAATAACGGGTAACACGTTTCACAAGATCGCTAAATAACATTTTCATATTAAAAACTACAAATTTTCACAGTTTCTAATGCACTCCTTAACCTTCTTATATACTATTTAATAATCATAAACGACTTTGCTATGTAAAATGATTTTATTATATTTTGAGACTGAGACGTGACGTGTGTTTCACTGAGCAAAAAATAGAATGTAAAACTTATATTTACGGAAAACCAACAGGCTTACAATAAAAAATGATATAAATATTGAATATAGTTGTGGAAAATATATAATTCAATAGACACATGATGCCTAAGTTTTACGAATGTCCACAATCTTGTTTTCGTGTAGGTAATTTTCTATTGGCTGTAAATTGCTAGCAGATACACCAACTGCCAAATAAAACACATCCTTTCTGTAAATTCACTGCCAACCTCTGCATATTTTCGATTGCCAAGCCGTCGTAGGTAAGGCGCCTTAGCGATGACGGGAGAGATATGACGATGGGATCCGTGCTCACATTTTCACGTGGCCGTCATAACTCCGCCGTCATACCGGCGACGCGTCGGCGCTATGACGGTGGCGAGGAAAAGAACCATGCTCGACCCACAGGGAAAAAGAGGTAAGCCATGCTTTTTAAACATGTGTAATGTGCATTAGTGATATTAAACAAAGTGTATTTATCATTGGTTATGTTAGTTTTACAAAATATATCAGACGTTCATATGTTTTTTTTTATTATTAAGATTGCTACAGCATAATATTTTATGTGCAGGCCACGAAAAACACGCAAGATTGAGATTGACAGCTTTGATAAACGTGTCATAAGAGACACAATCCAAGAATTCTATGCGGTTAAAAAAGATGTCCCCACAGTACGCAAATTGATTCCCGTATTAAAGGAAAAGATAGATTGGCAGTGGAGCCCTTCGTTGCTCAAGAGATTATTGCGAAGTATGGGCTTCGTCTGGAAACGGTGCGAAGACAGACGGCGTTTGTTAATCGAACGAGCTGACATAGTAACGTGGCGCTCCAAGTACCTCACTCAAATTAGACATTGTAGGTCTGAAGGTAAGGAAGTGTTTTACCTTGATGAGTCGTGGGTGGATACTAATCTCACATTCCAGAAATGCTGGCAACGCAAAAATGACGTAACGGGAGTAACTAAAGGAAATGCAACCAAGAGGCTAATATTGGTTCATACTGGTTCAAAATGTTGATTTCTCCCAGGGGGATTATTGATATACAAGTCAGGTACGACAGTCGGAGATTATCACTGGGAAACGAATGCTGCAATTTTGAAAAATGGCTGTCTGAACGTGTTCTACCAAACTTTCCGCCATCTTCTGCTGTAGTAATGGACAATGCGCCATATCACTCCAAACAAGAGGATCAGCCTCCTTCGAAATACAGTACAAAAAACGAAATGATTACATGGCTAAAACGCAGAAGTGTAGAGTGTGATGAAAAAATGCTGAAATGTATGTATGTTATTGGAACTAGTAGAAAAACACAAACCAAAGGAGAAAATATTTTGGGTTGATCAACTTTTAAAAAATGCAGAACATCATGTCATTCGACTCCCACCATACATGTGTGAGTTCAACGCTATTGAATTAGCGTGGGCAAAGATAAAGAGGTGCATTCAGGAATTTAATACCGTGGGAGAGTTCTCTGCGCAAGCACATCAGACGCACACACTGGATGCTGTTAACTCTTTAACAAAGGATGACTGGGTAGGCTACTGCAATCATGTTCAAAAATTAGAAGACGAATACTGGAAGAGGGACTGCATCATAGACATGGCAATGGACCAGTTCTTAATAAATATACATGACCACAGTGACAGTGACGAATTCCTTTCAACAAGTAACAGTGTAATGGACAACAGTGATGAAAATAGTGATACTGACAGTGCCACATCGTGTTTGGCTCAGCCTTTGTAAGAAATGGTATTTACGTATTCTATGACTTATAGAGATCTGGTAATATTTTAATGTTTCCATATCGCCTCGTTACACATAACTAAGAGGTGCAATTTTGCCACTGTTGGCTTACATTAGCAGCGGATCTAACCAACACTGCCATCACTGTGGTGAGTTTCGAAACTTTAGTCAAATTTTTTTTACAGTCACGTCATGTTAGAATTATAAGTGTCTATTTATATACGTTCAGTGTAACAAAATGCCATTACGTTTTTACAGATACACAATTAAATGTTAAGCTTTCATTACTGCGCTGCATGTTTTCATAACGCCTAATATATAGCCGGGCCGTGCCTAGTTCCGTGCGCGCCGCCCCGCCGCCGCTTCATTCTGCCGATCCGTGCCGAGCAATGTTTGTTGTCGGAACTATGGGATGCAGCTCGCTACTTTCATGGTCCCTACAGTAGTATTGTTGCACACTGTTCTAGGAGTTCTGTTGCCACTGCCCGACTTGTAGCTGAACTGAATGCCAAAGACTTGCCATGCTTGAAGTTAATCAATCATGTTGACACACGTTGGTCTTTAGAGTTAGCAATGCTGGAGAGGCTGATTCTGCTTAAAGAAGCTGTAGTAGCTGAACTGACATCTTCCAGTGCAGACATTGATTGTTTTTTCAAATACTGAATGGAAGCTTGTTGAAAGTGTGGTTGGTGTGCTAAAACTATTTTCTGAAGCCACTGAAAATGCTTGTGGTAATTTTTACCCCACAGCAAGCATGATAATTCCAACACTACACTGTCTAGATGCAACACTTGTGTCATTTGTTTTAAAAAACTCTTTTCAACCAGGAGGGGTTCCTTTTGCCAGATGTTTGATGAAATGTTTGAAATCAAGATTTCCTCTGTACAAAAAGGATAGTGTCAATGTCATCTGTACAATTGTTGACCCAAGGTTCAAGGATGCTCTCTTTAGTCACGAAGATAAGGTGAATAAACACTTCCTCCTCAAACAAAAATGCAATCTTTATCATCCACCTGAATTCACACCTTAAGAATGTGAAAAATCATTCATTTCCTCTTCATCATTGTGGGCAGCGCTAGATATTATACCTATGCAAGAAACACCATAACTTCGGCAGGAAGAAGCAGAAATCACTACTTACTTGACATCACCCCGTGTAGCAAGAAGTATTAACCCATATCATGAGTGGTGGAAGCAAAGCAAACATCAGAACCCAAAAATTTCCTAAGTCGCCACTAGATATTTGCCCATTCCAGCAAAACAAGTTGCAAGCGAAAGAATGTTTTCTGCATCTGGCAATATTGTGACAGAAAGAAGGGAGTTACTGCATCCAGACCACGTAGAGCAGCTGACATTCCTTCATGATAATTATAAGAAAAAATAATCTCACCTGTTCCAGTTTCACTCCAACTCCAGTGATAGAAAGATAGCAGAATATTGAAATTAGTGTCACTGAAAAATAAAACTTTACTTCATATAATGTGCTTTAAATTAATGAAGCTGCTTCTACTATATTATTTGTTTTAGTATTCTACATTTTATGTACAAAATTAGTATTTATTACTGCCAACTAAAATTCAAAGAAAAAGATTCGAGGTTCGGGAATCTTTAAAGATTCGATTCGTGATTCGATTCGAGACAAAAATCCTAGATTCGCAGAAGCCTAGTCACGTAACAACCATAAACAACTTGGTGCAATCGCCATAGATGATGAAACTGTAAAAGAATTGTCCGAGAATAAACATGTGAAACGCGTCAAAGATTGTGTTCATATCGAAAACCACAACAAACACATTACAAGATGGCGATGAAGTTGTGCTGGCCCTATTTGCACTGCCAGCGCTGTCGAGTTTCTGGACGATATTTTAATCACATACACAACTGCATGTTTACATTCTGCGTACATTATGATATTCAATGAAAATCAACATCCCGTAACGGTAAATAGAATGCGAGAATAACGTGGTAGTAAATATTGTGTTAAAAAGTTTCCTTTTGTTTTGAATTTTTTTTTATCAGTGAAGTCTGTCGTTTATGGTTACGTAATGGAGAAAAGGAAACGGCATAAGTTTTCAGTGGCGGAAAAATTAAACATAACACGAGTTGATTCGGCAAAAGAACTTTCAATTTCCATCAGCAAACTCAATACGATTTTGAAGAATCGTAATAGCACTGCAGAAAATGCAGCAAAATGCGGGCCAAGTGCAAAAAAACGAAAATACTGTAAAGAATCAAAATTTAAAGAAGTTGAAGATATTCTTGTGGAGTGGTTTGTGGGTGCACGTTCTGCGAATCTGCCAATCAGCGGGTCCATTTTGCGAGAAAAAGCTCGTGTTATTGCATCCCGGCTTGGCATTAAAGATTTCACAGCTTCCAATGGATGGCTAGACAGGTTCAAACAAAGCCATAATGTTGTTTACAAAGTTGTATGCGGCGAGAGTAAGAGTGTGAATGAAGAGACAGTGGAACACTGGAAGGAAACTCAGCTTAAGAAGAAGATTGCCAGCTATTCTCCGAAAAATGTATTTAATGCTGATGAAACTGGATTGTTTGATAATTTATAGTGTTCTGCCTGACAAAACCTTCACTTTTAAAGGTGAGAAGTGCAATGGAGGAAAGTTAAGTAAGCAACAAATCACTGTACTTTTGTGTGCAAATGCTGATGGAAGTGAAAAGTTGCCTCTCTATGTTATTGGCAAGGTTATGAAACCAAGGTGTTTCAAAAACGTACGCACCCTTCCTACCAAGTACACAGCGAACAAAAAGTCATGGATGACGAGTGCACTGTTCCAGAGCCAAAGTCATGGATGACGAGTTCACTGTTCCAGAGCCAACTTCATGCACTTGATGCCAAAATGGGTGTACAAAACAGGAAAATTGTTTTGTTTATTGACCAGTGCCCTGCACACATGGGCAACATACAGCTTCGTAATACAGAAGTTGTTTTTTTCCCTGCGAACTGCACCAGTGAACTACAGCCACTGGACCTAGGTATTATACAGTCGTTCAAGTTCCTGTACCGAAAATACCTGGTCACAAGAGTGGTGACCATGCTTGACAGCGGTAAGGATCCCTCGACAATGAAGATTGATGTATTGACAGCCTTACACTTAACAGCTAGAGCATGGAAAGAGGTCACAGTTACAACGATCCAAAATTGTTTTGCGAAGGCAGGCTTTTTTTTTCCAGAGGCAGGTTGTAGTGCCAGTGAAGATGATGGTGTCACCATCATAGAGGATGTGCCTGAGTATTGCCAACTGTCTCAAAAGGAGTCTTTAAAGGACTATGTGGCAATTGACCAGCAGGTAGTTACCTCACAAGTCCAGTGTGTGGAGGACATTATCAATAGTGGCATCACCAACTCACAAGAAGATGATGATGAATGATGATGATGAAGAAGAAGAGTGACAAGACGAACCAGTTCCTACTACAAGAGATGTAATCGCAGCTCTTCAAACATTGCGCAGTTATATATCAAGTTCTGAAGGCAGTGCTAGTTCATTTGATAACTTTTATAATTTGGAGAGGCAAATAATCTCCTTGAACAGCCAAAAAAGCAAGCTGAGGAAAATTTCAGATTTTTTTTGTTAGGAAGTAATCAGAAAAACTTTTTGGATTTCATTCTATTTTTATTTTTGTTAAATGTGGTAAATTAATTGATTAAATACTAGAGTAAAATTTGTTGTTAGTGTGTTCGTACCTGCATTATAGTATGTGCTATTAAACAAAAGGAAAAAAATACTAAATAAGGTAAGCTGTACTCCTTTTTATACTTTTCCCCTTATTTACACTTTCCCGCTTTTTACACTTTTTTACTTTGTCCCCATGAAAAGTGCAAATAAGGGGTTTTGCTGTATTTATAACTCAATGGTGTGAGTAAAGTTACGTTTATATGTGTCTAACTTGATTCTTTGAATTTTGGTAAATGTTTCTTGCCCATTTTGGAATGTGTATTCAATCAAAATATAGTTTAAAAAAAATACTCAAAGGTGAATGAACCTAATCTCTACCAGACATTAAAACAAATGTGATTTGAACATTCCTAGAGTGGAATGTTAAAATCAGGCCCTATGGGATTGTCCGTAACTGTAAAATAAGGGTTAGTGCTAACACCTACTTCAAATGCGCAGCTCTGGCACGCATGTCGGTCCGCTGGTGCTGCGACGAGCCCTCGGCGTGGCCCAGGTCTCTGTAGCCGCCCACCGCCTCCACCAGGGGGGTGACGAAGCTCCCGAGGAACACCCGCAGGCCGAGCCGCACCACCAGCTGCAGGAGGAAGCTGTGGTGGTACAGCTTCACGGCGCCAGCGTCATCTCGGTAGTCGTACAGGGCGAGCACGGAGGGCAGCAGATGCTGGGCCGTCCCGCCGGGCCCCAGCGCGGCGGCCACGGGGTCGAACAGACACCACGCGGCCGGCACGCACGTGGCGGGGTCCTCCAGCAGTTGCACCACGTAGGGCAGGAGGAGGCCCAGGCCCTCCCCGGACAGCTGGGGCAGCAGGACGGCCAGCTCCCTGGCCGCGCTCTTCACCCGGCACTCGGCCGGCTCGTCCCGGAGAGCCTCCGGCAGCCGGAGCAGGCGCGGGAAGCAGCGAGGGAACGGGAGCACGGCCGCGAACAGCACCGGCTGCAACAGCTGGTGGGCAGAGGGCGGGGGGAGGCCCTGCCGTGTGACCGGCGGGTAACGGAAGGGCCCCGGGGGCCGACCCTCGCCCGTGCGGAGAAGCAGCGAGACGACGTGCCTTGCACAGGGTGGCAGACCATCCCCTGACCAACGCAGTACGGAGCGGCATGCTTCCAGACGCTGGTCGAAGCACCCCGAGTTGTGGCTGTCCAGAGCCCGCAACTTGGACGACAGGAACAACTCTACTATCAGACATCCCAGCACCTGCGACACACACATCCTCACTACTGTAAGTATCTCGGTCCTATTTCTTATCGATCTTGTATATTTCATGTAAGATGACCACATTTCAGGTTAATGTTATTACCCGTTCTCTTTCTTTCCTCATCTACTCAATATGAGTTGCCAATCTGTATTGCACTCACTTCACATTGGTAAACCCTACTTACAGCCAATGTGCATTTTGCCTCTTCGGCTAACATCTATTTAGAGATTTTTTGTGTCTACTACTTGGTGCCTGTTTATGGTTCCACTATCTTTAAAGGTTAATAGCTCTCGACCATCTGTTTATGGACTAATCTCCTTCATTTCTTTTCAGATAGATGCCTTTCTGCAGCATCAAGCGAATGCTGCGACCAGAATAAAACTACAAAATCATCACAGGCAGTTCCATATCCCGTATAATTTTCCATTAACTCATTTGGCACTAATAGGTAGCTGTTTGCGTGTCAAGGAGGACAGATTCCACTACTGTGTTCTTTGGGCAAAATCTAAGGCCGTGCACCGGATATCATCTTCATTCGACATTGACGGACTGTCAATTTTGTGAATGCTCTGGCAGGGAACCAATGCCTCATTAAGACCACTGAATGAGACCCGAAGCAGATGAAATGTTGTCTGCATCTATGCCTTACATGACACTGTTGCATCTCCCCTGACTTGGCTGCCTTGTGACGAGGTAGCTACCAAAACACCGACAAACATCTCTACCTCTGATCACCCCCGTCCTAAAGAGGGGTGTTCCCTAGTAGAGGGTGGGTATCAGAGAAGGGATCAAAATCTATGCATATGTCACAAGAAGCTTTACAAAACATTACTCGTAAAATTCCCGGACTTAACATTCACTTTTCTCCAGCAGACTGGACCCTGGCCGAAGAGGTCATCGAGCTATTAAAACTATTCAAGGAAGCGACTTTGTCTCTCAGTTCATTAAACTGTATGATATCTGATGTTATACCTCTAGTTAACAGCCTTGACAGGGGTCTCCAAAAATTCAAGATAAAGAAAGTGTTTGGTTTGAAATCTGCTATTACTGGAATGCTGCATTCGTTGCACAGTAGATTTGATGGTGTAGAATATAACATCGAAGTGTATGCAGCTGTGACAATTTTGGATCCATGATACAAAAACAGGTAGGTGTAAGGATGTTCAAATGTTCAAAATACAATAATACTCGGCCAGTATGTTAGTGCCTTGACCATTTAGGCCCTAATGAAAAGATGTTCACTGTTTCAATTCAAAATCAAATTACAGTAATTTTTTAGTGACTTTAATGTTTAATATACAAAATTTTATTTTTGCACAAATGAGTATCTACTAAAAATCAATATTTCCACGTACATAGTTGGTAGTTATACAAACACTTTAAAATCAAGTTGATTTTTGTATAGAGATAGAAAGTCTTGAAATAAAAAAAATTTAATATTTTTCCAGGGTGTTTCAAGATCTTCACTCAGCAGAAAGGGCTGTAGACTGGCTGGCTGAACGTGTCCGACCTGAGAATTGCCCAGATCCCAAGTTACCAGTTAAATAGCACACAGAGAAATTTCTTTATCAGCTCTTCAAGTTATTTGTTCACAGTTGATTGAAGATTCACAGACAGCCTCAAAAACTGAAAATAGTTTATCAAATGAAGTTGCACAGTATCTATCAGAACCAAACATACCCCAATTGAATGACCGCCCACTGGCGTACTGGAAGGCAAATTCTATCTTTCCGAGACTGAAATTGTTAGCAAGAATATATCTTGGCTTTCCACCTGCCTCAATTCATTCTGAAAGATTGTTTAGCTCTGCAGGTGGAATTTGTACCAAAATTCGGAATCGCCTTTCACCTGAACACATTCAAATTAGGGCTGGGCCGATTCCGATTCTTAACCCTTAACTAGTGATGTGCAGCTTTGTAACACAAACAATGTTGTTGGGTCCCTGGGGGCCCGATTTAAAAAAAAATCTTAAATAATAATACTTTATTTTAAAAAATTGCAGTTGCATCTCTCAAACATTCTCCACATTCTTAGGGTTACAAAAAATAAGTTTGGGTAATAATAAATAGTAATAGCAAAACATATTTTTACAGACCATCATACAAAAAGTTAATGAATTGTTAAGCTAACTATTTAGATGTGCTAATATAATAATTAGTTGGGCTAACTCGATAGACTCACTATTTGTAGTATGAGAAAGTACTGAAAAGCTATATTTGAGTAAAATTTGTAAAACTAATAAATTTCAACTATATATGATTAATGTTTTTTTCAGCCAAAAAAACATTAGATATCACAATTTCCAGTCAAGCCTTAAATTATTTATTGCATGCAAATTTATTTTTTAATGACCGAAATATGTTATAATAAAAGTTTATGAACAAGAATAAACAGTAAATAAATAAAGCTACAGTCACAGTAAATCAAAATATTACAATAACTGAATTGCTATGTGCTCTGTTCATAATTGAAATGTACGTACACCTTTATGTCTCTTCAAATAAACATTCTTGAGTAATAACAAAATAGGCAGTCTTTATGTGGCAGAAGTGTTTTTGATTCACAAATAAATTTCTTGAAAAGGCTGGAAATATGTGATGCCAATAAACACAGTATCATCTTTCAAAACACATTTTGGTAAAGAAAGAAGGAAGATACTCAGTTCTTGAACAATGCTAGAAGCAAAGAAATATAATTTTTCAGCCTGTTCATCACCAGAATCTTCTGCACAGCTTGGGCAGACCTTCTTGGTGCACTGAAGACAAACTGGACTTGTACACGAAGCACAAATATATGTTGTCTTCTTTCTCTTAGAAGCAGGGCAGGACTGACATCTTTTCCGACTTTCTCGTGACAGTCACTCTTCCCTTTGGCTCTGTTCTGGTAGTGCAGTTCCAAGAGTACGCCCTATTGCTTGCCTCAGTGAACGAGGTAGCCGAGTATTCACAACTCGAAGTTTCAGGTAGGGCTCAATTAGCTGTTTTGCTAATTCTTTCATGAAGTCCGCTCTTTCCGTTACCTTTCTCTTCTTGTAGGATTGGTGAAGAATAAATCCATTGACAGCACTCATATCAAGTATTCTAAAGAAAACAACCACTGTCCATCTCCTTGTTCGCCGACTGCTGGAGTAGTTTGCGCACATCTGATCTACTGTGTCAACTCCACCTTTAGTGTTGTAGAAACTGATAATTTCAGGCTTGTTGGATGATGTGTCATTTTCTTTGCTGTGATGCATAGATGATATTAGTAGCACTGCTTTCCCTTTCTTTGGTACATGTGAAAGTAGTGTCATTTTATTTGTGAACCCATATACGGTCGATCCGACTTCCCGCTCTCTTGATGGCAAGAACTGTTTTGGTATTTGAGGTTTGTTTTTCTTCAGAGTGCCAACAAAAGTCAACCCATTTTCTAGGAATGTCTCTACTAGTTCAATTGATGAATACCAATTGTCTCCTGTGACATTTCTGTTAGTTTGAAGAATAGGCTGGCAGAGACGGAGGGCCGCTTGAGTTGGAATGGAAAGTTTTCTTTCCTCGGCAGAAAGGCCTCTTCCATCACTGCCTTTCCCACAGTATAAATAAGTGTTGTAAACATAATGGTTTCTTGCATCTGTTAGGCACTGAACCTTTAGGCCATATTTCGCTGGCTTGCTGGGCATATACATTTTAAAAAGACATCGACCCCTGAATGAAACTAGCATCTCATCGATTGTAGCATATGCACCAATACAAAAAGCTGCTTGCGAGTTGCGGTTGAATTGCTCCAACAATGCAGATACAGCACATGCTGGATCATATTTCTTTTTTTCTCCCCTTTCTACGATATCATCAAATCTTAGGCACACCAAAAGAACATGGAATCTTTGAGCTGACATTGCCATTCTAAATATTTCTCTGCCGGTTCCATCAATTGCAAAAATGGTACTCACATTTTCATGATTAGACTTGAACACAGCTGTGTATATCAATAGTCCAAGAAGTGCTCTCATTTCAGTAGTGTCACAATCTCTCAGTTCCGTCCTGTCTTCATTTTTGTATTTTTCTCGTGCTCCCCGAATTTTTACGTTGGTCCATTTGACTATGTCAGTGATCATATCATCAGTAAAAATATAACTCCATGCGGTGATCGGGTCAACTTCACTTTCTTTCTGCTGAGGACCTCGCAATCCTGGAAGTTTCACAATGTTATGAGCAAGTACTCTAACATTTCTCTTTGGCTCTTCTGCCGACCATTTAAATTTATTCTTACCATAAAAAGCCTTAACCTGTTTATTTTCACATTCCTCGACATATCCATCACAACTTTCCTGAGAATCAGTGTCATGTTCACTTTCTATAACATAATCGCTTTCCTCGCGAGAGTCTACAACACTTGAAATATCACTGTCTATCTCATTCAACCACCCTGTCACTACACTCGAAAAATTAGGGTTATCTGCTCGTATTTTTGAAACTTTAGACCGTTCAGACATCGTAATTTAGAGCAAAAACATCCATGAAAATATTATATCAGTATGGAAAAAAGTCACCTTAATTGTGTTGTGGGGTCCCACGGGGCCAGTGGCACACAGAGCACAAAGGAGAACACCAGTGTTGGACTAGCCTCGTCGGGTGAGCATTCGAGAGCAACTGGTGGGAAGGTACCAAGAAGGACAGCTGCCTCAGCGGAAACAGAGATAAGATAACAGGACACAAACATCTACCCTGCCCCCAGGGACCCCACGACAGCAGTTAAGGGTTAAGTATCGGCCGATATTCAGAGTATCGGCATCGGCAGCATCTGTAAAATAATTGCCGATACTTCGCGCCGATACCTCAGTCCAAGTTCTTAAACTGTGTTACAGCAAATTATCTCTAGTACGTCCCTCTTGTTAACGTACAATCCAGTATAACGTATAAAGCCACCGGTCTTGAAACGCCATGCAAATTAATAGGCATAATAAATATATAATGTACGTTTTTCAAAGCCCTGGACTGTAATTTCTCGTTAATACGTATATTTTTGCAGATATTATTATACAAAATATTAAACATTTCCTCATTTCATTCACAATTCTATAGCTTTGTTTACAGACGTTTTCTTTATTTCGTTGAGTAAAATGGCAGGTGCAGTGCTGGTAACCGTGCGGATAGAAATTTCATTAGTATAAAAAAATGTCTGTTTTTTGTGTGATTGGTGTAGCAACATAACATTTATGCGGAATAATCAAGAGTTATAAATAAAAAAACTTAACTTTTTCAACTAAGAAAAAAATGATTCGATAATATTTATCCTACAAAATGCGTATTTTCGCGTTTGAATTTGTAGCAATGGATATTGGCCGATGGCGGCCATATCTGGCTAGGTACATAAAACGTGGATTATACAATGGCCAACGACTACTAATGCGTTTATGTTACCGTTTGTTTTCTGTTTCGATGACCTAACCCATAATTTGTTTGTAAACATCATTTCAAATAAACATCTTTCGCAATTGTACACAAATGTAATACGTATACAACATTTATTTAACAGATCTAGTGGCACACAGTTTCCGACGCTAGTGAACATTTTGTGACGTTTCGTGAAGCTTGTTTAATGGCAACGTGACGATGTGGATAACTAGTTTATATTTTTATATTTAGTGTATTTCGGCAGCATATGTAGGTAGGCCTAACCGTAGAAGTTATGAGTACCCAAAAGCGTGTGGGTATCAGCAATGCAAAGTTATGAAAGAAATTTCTCAAAGGAAAGTTCAAACAAACATTCTTGACTATATGAAAAAAAACTGTAGGTACTGTATGTTCAACAGTTGAACATTATTTTATAATTGGGTTTGAATATGTCCAGCTATTAGGGGAAAAAGTACACACAAAATGCAAATCCTGCCAATTATTTCTCATGAACTGGTACTGTTCCAATGCATGTCAGTGCATTTGGCATGTCTAATTCAACTGTAACAAAAGGTTGTGCATGATTTCAATTTTTGGTAAATATGTAGTGTACGGATTATCGTAAAAATTTTTTTTTAAAAATCTGAAATAACTTTCATTATATGCTCTTTTACGTCCTCTTTTCATTACAGCCTGCGGAGATAGGAAATTCCAAATACTTAATATGAAATTAGAAAATACTTTATATGTAAAATATCCTTTCATAACACAAACATTTCTTTGGTTAGTATCGGCATCGAGTATCGGCAGTATCGGCCCATAAGAATCGCTATCGGTGGAATCGGTGAAAAGTGGTATCGGCCCAGCCCTAATTCAAATGCTAACATTTCTCCACAAAAATCTGAAATTTGTTTCCTTGTAGTTACAATATGTTTTTTGCATACTGTAGGTAATACCTTTCATTATTGTCTCTAACAATACTCCAGAACCACAATTTTATAGAATCAGTGTTAGAAATGAGATAGGCCTATTATCAGGAGTATCGGGTATTGGGTATCAGATCTGTAAATTTGGAAATATCGGAATCGGTATCGGGTTTTTGGATATCGGGCCATCACTAATCTGACCTTCAAAAAAATTTTGTGGTGCATTAAGTGATAAATTTTGGTATGCAACAAAATGTGCGTGTACCTTAAAAATGCAAAATTTAGCACCATCAAGTTTAATGTGCATGGGCGTTTCCACCAGTTGTGTTCAAACACAAGATATACAACACAGCATGTGGTTTAATGCCAAATAAATGAAAAATAATTAATGCTACACACAAATTAAATTTAATTTAATTATTATATATTTTTTATATTAACCTTATTGCTAAAACAACTAATAAATATTTTTAATGTTGAAAAGCAGGGGAAGGGCCACTACCACCGTAACTCTCAAGTGACAGAGCTACGCAAGAGAGACAGTGCAAGTTTGTCATCAGGATTAACCCCCCCCCCCCCCCCCTTCCTGCCTCTCACCCCCCTCCTCCACCCTTTTGGGGCTTTTAGTGAACACAGCCAAACAAAAGAGACAGGGCATGATCTCTGTCACTTCCTTCCCAACCTCTCACCAGGCTGCTACTTGCTAGTGATCCAGTCTTGTGATGTAACAACACGCTCTCTTGCTTAGCAGTCTTTGTGTTTACTGCATGAATGTTTGCTTTATTTCACTGTTTTTTTCCTCTTGTTTAAAGATGCCATTAAATCACTCGTACTTACGATAGGGTCAACAAGGAGGCACTCGTAATTACTAGACAAATTTAGTATTGTTACAAGCGCAAGCAGAGCCACGACGCGCGCCGGGTTCGGTGCTGGCTGGCGGCCCCACACGGTCGCTGACGTCATGCGCCACCCGCTGACGTACTACATGCCACGCGAGCCTACGTCGTCGCTACCCCTCCCCTCCTCGCCAGCCCCCAGCGCCGGACAGTCTGTGGGAATTACGCGGGCCATCGCGCGAGCTGCCGGCGCCCATCTCTACGCTTCGGGCGTCGGGTCAGCACAGGATGACATGTGACTCGTCATCCCAGGTCGTCGCGTGAGCTAGCAATGCCCTTCTTGACGCTTCGGACGTCAGGTCGGCACAAGATGACGCGACTGGCCCCAGCCGCGCTCGTCACTTCTAGAAGGGGCGCCAGGGTCTATATAAGCCTGGATGCCGGCCTCCGCGAGAGTTGCTCAGCGAGTTTCAAAGAGGAGTGGTGCGACGGCAGTCATGGAGTGCGACGAGAGTTCGGCGACGGAGGTCCACGAGGAGTGCTGCGGCGAGAGTTGCGCGAGGGGTGCGGCCCAGCGAGGGGTGCGGTGTGTAAGGACTTGAGATACTGAGTGCGAATAATTGATTAGTAGGCAGCATTTTAAGTAAGATTATGTATTAGTGTTGTAAATATTAGCGGTCAATAAAACTTTGCAAAAAATAAATAAATAACTGGGCTATCCCTATACAAATCCAGTTCTTCACAATCAACGATTATGTAACAGTATGATTGATGTAGTAAAAATAACAGTGCATTACAAAACTGTTAACTTTGAGGGATTCATAGTATCCCATACTTGTATTTAATAAGTTCCACTGTATGTGTACTTCGAAGATGAAAATATAATATGAATAAAAAATGCAAGTACTGTGTTTAGTATAGGTTAAGTGTGTTGAAATAATATAAAATGGTGGTGCAAGGTTTTTGTTGTTTAAAACTTATCAATGTCATTTTAAATCTTACATAGCTCAATCATAGGTGAAGCCAGAATTTGTAGAGGAGACGAGGGCACCAAAGAATGCTATACGAATATAATTTAGCAAGGCCTGTTCATGGGAGGTCTGCGGGGTGTGGAATAACCCCCAAGCAGCAGGGTGACCGGCTATCCTACCACGGAAATGTTTTAAAAATATGATGCTTGAAAAAACATTCTTAGATGAAAATTCTCACGGATGAAAGGTAGATGCTTACACTACAACTGCTTAAGATTATGACCTTTTTGTTTCTTATTTTTAATCATGTCTGTTTAGAGTACCAATAAAAAAAAATTAATTCTGAATTGGAATTGACTTAGAAATTATTTTGTCAATATTTGCTTCAACTTTGTTTCAAAATGAAACATCCCTAAACTCATAAAAATAATTGACAGTGCAGAACAAAACTGGTACGCATGTTGAGAGCAAAAAAAAAAAAGAGGGAGACAGAGTGACAGTTACCTGCATCTCCCTTATCCTCCGGCAGGCGACCACTTGCATGAGGCCCACGGCGGCTCCGCCCCTCGCCCCTCCCGCGATCCAGTCCACCTCCGGGCCCTGGTGGAAGGTCCTCATGAGGAAGCTGTGCTGCAGCTCCACCTGCTGGATGGCCGCCGTGGGGTTGAAGTCCCTCGGCAGGAAGATGGTCTGCGAGCTCGCTCCGCTGGCCGACTGCCTCGGGGGCTCGGGCGGCCGCGGGCCGGTCTCGTCGCCCGCCTGCCCTGGCTGGGCCAGCGCCTGAGACACGTGCTGCGACTGCACTGACGCTCACCCACACCTGCTTGCGGCAGTCTCCCAGGCACAGTCGACAAGTTTACACTATAGTTGCTTCTGGGTTGGAGTGAGCCAGTTTACTGTTCTGGAAATACAGTGTGGAAATACTTGTTTTAACATGCAGTCTACTGGGATGAGCAAATGCTAAGCTATGTTTATGTTTAATTTATTGAGACTGTAGCAAAGGTGTGATTCTCAGATGAAAATGTACTTATAAATTTTGCGTTCATTGCACATAGTCTTTCATTTTCATTTTTTATTTTACTATGGATAGCATGTTCAATACATATTTGGTAATGTTTATAAATAATAATCACTAATTTAAATTTAACACAAAAATGGAAAGTCATTACATCCAGACCTCCCGGTTAGCTATGGTCTGAACTGCACAATTCATGAACACGTGAAGAAATGATGAAGCACTACGAGCCACAGGTCAAGCAGTTCATAAATATTAAAGTGGTTATTATTACTTATTAATTTAGAGTGAAGTCCTGTTACAGAGATTACAGCCATATTTTATAGATCTATTCCACTTCACCGAAAATTTTCACTCTCTCCACAATAACATAAAATAGATACATACATCTTATGGCATCTCATTGATACAAATCCATGTTTTATGAAATGTATGATATTTCTACTATATAGTCCAGCGGTCACTTGCAAACTGAAGGTACAAATGGCTGAGAGACTGTTGCCCTATCAGCACAGCCACCAATTAATATAAAAGGCTACACTTAAGACCTCCACTGCCACCCATGGTCAAAATATTCTAATTACACACAATGTCTGAAAAAACTTTGAAAAACTGCATGAAATTATCCCAACACATATATCAAAATAAAATTATTGGTAAGCCACTGATAAAAGTGACCAAATCCTGCAACTCTCAAATATTATTAGTCATACAAAGCACACACAGTATGGAATACTTACAAAATTCCTAAAACATTTCAGAAAAAGCTGTCTTCCTAATGATTACAATAATTTTTCTTACACATACTACTAATTTTGTGCACAATATAAATTAGTCACTACATTCAAACATGTAAACTAGTATCCCTAAAAAGCTTTCTTGAAATAAAATGCTCATATATCCTATCAAACAATTCAAAACATTTACAAATTAAATAAACACCATTTGACAAGGTAATCATGACCTTGCACAATATAATTCGCTTTTTTATTGTATTTCTGAAAAACATTACATTTAAAAAAATACAGATAAACTTCAATGAACCGCCACAATGCAGGTGATGAGTGTCTCAGATAATCGACAATAGCGGTTAGGGAAGTCATGCTTACAAACAGCTGTCAGCCAGCAACAGCTATCAATAGAAGGGTTGCTTCACGTAACAGCACACGCACACACCACATAAATTAAGGTTTGACTTCGAGTGTTGTAATTTATCGGGTTCATATCTCGTCAAAGATGATGGGAAAGGGTTGTGATATGAAGTAGCCTATGTACATTCGGGTAAACACAGCCGTCACACAGATTCGTGCTGTGAGTTATCGTGACATGAGTTTGACAAAGGAACGGCAAGTTAAGATCTTTAGCTGCATATGTAGCGTAATCTGTGACACACATGCTTTGCAGAAGAACATGGAAACATAGAACAGAGATGGTACGAGGTGTGTGAACCATTTTCAATAAGTCCCTGTGTGCACTCAACTCTCCCTCCCCAAAGCCATGACATGCGTCACTGTCCTGTCGCCAGCAGCAGATGTTAATCTTGCCCACTGCTTCCCTTCTTCACCTACTTTTCTGGATGTGTAAAAGAGAGCTGCAGACCTGGCTTTTGTTACTGCAGTGTTGCCAGATCAGAGGCACTGCAGAGCTACAGGCGACCGCTGGCTATGCCACCTGCTGAGCTGGGTGGTTCATTGTTGTGTATAATTTTTGTATTGTCTCGGATATGAAAGTCATCTATTATTAAAACAAATGTAAGCAAAACAGTATTTTGTCTGAACAAGGTCTTGTTTACTTTTTATACTAAGCAAATTCATTTTAAAATGCAGAAGCACAGTTTACATTTTAAAATACATACCACTGGAACTAAAGGAAACCCTTTAAGTAAATCACAGAACACTAAAATTTCTTAAAGAAAATACATTACACTATATGTATTTTCTTAAAAGTCTGTTACTTTTTTTCTGTAATGAGTCATTTATTTTTTTGTTTAGTAATCAACCTTATTCTTCTAAAGTGAGGCTGTCTGAGAATTCACTATCCTCTTGTTGTTCTAGTAAGTGCAGTAGTTCTGTTGACTCCAGTGCAGTTTGTTGAGTCATGCATTTAGCTGGTGTTGATTCTTTGCCATCATCCTCGTCACCACTGCATCTGTCATCTGCTGCCTTGTTAGAAGTGTTTAAATTTACACTCTCTTCATCAAATTTTATTAGAAAACTCATTGGTATTTTTCATGCTTGCAAGAAATGACTCAGGAAGTTTTTCCATCTCCTCTGCTTCATTGTCAAAGCCGTGGAAAACCGCTTAATTCTTTCATCACAGCAAATCTTCCGCTATGAAAGAGATCCCATAAAACGAGATAAATGGCTTCTTTAAATTCATAGATTCATATATTTCCAAAATTTCACCATTGCCTTATCTTCTTCAAGCAGTAGGCTTAAAAGTTCTTGTCGATAATGTCTTTCCGTGTTACGATTACACCTTGATCCATTGACTGAATAAGCTATGTTAAGTTTGGAGGCAAAAAAGATACAAAAAAATGTTTCTTTCTGCCAATTTCAGTCACTTTCATGTGGATAAGATAGTGCACTGTCCACAAAAAGCACTGCTTTTATGAACAAAACTTCTGATTACAATAAAAAGAAATCTTGTGGTTAAATTTTGAAATGAAACCACTATTTAAAAATCTTTTGTGTCATTCAATCAAATCTATTATGGTATGAACTAGGAAATAATTGTGGCAGCTTCACTTTTCTCACACACAGTAGTTTCAGTTTGTGCTGACAACTAGCATTAGCACAATGCATAATTGTGATTCACTCCTTTCTGAATTTGTGACTTTTCTGTTAAGCAGCAAGAGTTTGGCTTGGTAAGCATTTTCAGTACGAGCCACCCTCATCTGCATTGTAGACTTGATTTGACACAGAGTTGTGCATAACAATTACTTAGGTATGCGCTGGAGTTCTCCTTTAAACACATTTCCATCATTGGTATCACCACTTAGTTTTCACCTTCCAAAGTTAGTCCACCAATTCCGTGACTGGTTTCAAATATTGTCAACTAACCTATTGATGCGGAAAATTCTTGCGCTAGTCCTATTTTTCAGGAAAATTTGAGTCTGATGTGATAGAATCAATAACCCCAATAATTGGCACACACTCACACCTTTTCTGTTGAAACTATTCAAACAGACATGCATCCATGTTGCTGAAGCTAATTTACTTATTAGAAGTTGGCTGCTAACCAGTAGCCAACTAAAATTATAGTTTAAAAAATTAACAAAGTAAAATAACATATTCTTTGTGATTTTCTAATGATAAATGCTGTGTTGGCCTACAACAGTCAATAAGATAAATATATATATTTTTTTACACACACACACACAAATGTCAGCAAGCAAGTATGTGCTGAGAGGTCTCTGGACTCACCTGCAGAGAACCTCTGGAGCGACTAAGAAAACGCGAGAGCGTGAGTGGAGATGAGCAAGAGTGGTTCTGAGAAAATGCTCCCGCTACTTCGTCCTCCTCAAACCCTGAACTGTGTCCTTCCTCCTCGCTCATCCGCTCTCCAACACCTGCAGCCAATTGAACACTCGTCCACAACAGAGGCCGTCATGTGTTACGTGCCAGTGATAATCATGGCAATCTGCATGTACACAATTTCCAGGAGTAACAAGTCAGTTAACTTGAATGGCACAAAATAAATTTCTCATAATATTCCTCTTGGCTATGGAAAATAATTTAAGGTGAATTGTGACTGAATAAAATACTAAAGAAATTTAAGTTCACTAACCGTAAACCACACAATTGTAAGAAAGAATTTTGACTTACACTGGAATGCCAGTTAAATCATACAATAAAGCACAACTTTTTAAAAACTGTAATCAATTCTTTAATTATTTCTTGACATCTGAAATAAAATTAACATCACTTCCTAAACCTTTGTACTATCATCTATAGATAACGTAGGCTTAGAAAATTAGTTGTACCCCATACTATCATGCATATATAGCTAATTTATGTTAAAGTTACGTAGTACTTTTAACAATAAACTTAAAAAAAAAACCACAGTTTCCAGCATAAAAGACTATACTGCATGTAATGAAAGTGCATATTTTCAGTGATGAAGATTGAACAATAGATTTGGAACTTCAACTATTACATGAGGCCACTTGGTCTTAGGCATGGCAGTAGCATAACCATGCTTATCCACATGCAACTATAACTTTATGAGGAAATATTGTAAACATATAGTTGGTCATTCTGTATGGTCCGTCAGCCTCCATCCCTGTCCGTGCGCCCCCGTCTCTGTTCCCACGTCCTTGTCCGTGCTCCGTCCCCCCTCCCTCCGTCACCCTCCCCGTCCCACAACCAGGCACCCCCGTCCCCCATCTGCACGCCTCCGTCCCTGTCCGTGCGCCCCCGTCTCTGTTCCCACGTCCTTGTCCGTGCCACGTCCCCCCTCCCTACGTCCCCGTCCCCATCTGGGTGCGGGTGTGCACATGGGTGAGCGTGGGCATGGACGTATGTGTGTGTGTGCAAGTTTTATGCGGGCTGAAAGGCAAATAAAAAAGACTTTTTTCAGCATTCTGGCCTAGATACGAGAGAAAAGCCTTCTTGGGAGCAGAAATATGAGAGCAAGTATAGGCACCTGGAACTTCCCAGCCAGCAGTTTCACTCAATTATAAAATTACACAATTTATGGTTATTAAAAAAAATTAGCTATTTTTGGGACTGCAGAATCATGTTTGGCATAGAGAGAACTGGTCTTATTTCAAAGCAACTTTTGTTTTTAAAACAGATGATAACAGCATTATTGTTTTCATTTTTATGTATTCCATATATTTGTAAGGCTAGTGTATTATTCAGAAAATATGACACTAATATGTTTCTAAATGCCTATTTTGTTAAAATAGTGTAAAGTAACTGTTAAATGATGCCCCGATAATCTGTTATAAGCATGTCTTAAGGGTGTTTTCCAGTGGTCCGAATTTCGTGCCTACTTCAGAATGACTTCTAACTGATACATCACTCACAATAGCATGAAAACTGATGGCTGAACACCCTGACAGCGCTGTATAAGACTCAAGGTCGCGCCGCTGGGCATTCAGTTGCGAGACAGCCTTCAAAGGGGGAGGTTATGTCGCTCCACTCCCGAACAGTGGGTAGACGACGCGCGGAAGAAAATCGACCGTGTCTCTCCTAGCGGAGGGATAGCTAACTGCTTGTAGGCAGGCAGCAGGTAGACGCGGCCCCTGAAGGGGAGGGGGAGGAAGTGGCAGACAGAGACAAACAGCTCGGAGGCTCAGAACCCACTCCTCGCTGACTCAATCGCCTTGCTGGTGCCCGCCGCCCGGCTCAAGTGTCGGCAGGGAGCGCAGCGTTACGCGTGTCAAGCTACGCAGGCAGTGGAGTACTTCCACAGCGAATAATCTGGATGCCATTTCGTATACTTCCTAGATTCTCTTTGTTGCTCCTTCATCCACATGCAGGCACTATAATCACGGTCTGTCCGATATTATAAGCATATGCTTTTATAGGCCTAAATTATTTATTAGCTTTTTGTCTGCATTCAAAGTTAAAGGAAATCAATACACGCCTAGATTGCAGAATGAATGCGAAAACAAATTTTTATCTCTCTCTCTCGAATTTGTTGGTACCTATATGATATTGCATTTTGTTAGCCAAAAGAATACGCGTCGCTGTTTAAAAAAAACTTGCTTATTTGTCCGAAGGGGCTTGATAGATTAAACCGTTTTATTTTATCTGACGAAATAACTTATTCAAGACTTAAATCACACGGATCAAAATTGAACTGTTTCTGCATCAGATAATTTTATTGACGCTTTCTTAATTTTACTCATCAGAAAACTCAATGCACCATTCACTTTACACACATCATGAAACCTGCAACCACAAAATAGCTGTGAATCGATTCAGCATTTGTTGATAAATCTTTATAAAACCAAAACAGTTTTGCCGATATCTTCCTCATGTTATAGAACCAAGCAGAAGACTCAAAGAAATTCCGGTGAGGAGGCCGAACCGGCGTTGGTTCGTGACTCATCTCCAGCAAGACTGAAATTTAGTAGCACCGAGTCTGTCAAGTAGTTCGGAGCCCACTATAATCCTGGAGGTCTCGTCACATCTAGCCTATGTGAGCAGTGTGATGCTGATACTTTAAACTTTTTGTGACTTTTTTTATTTATTTTTTGATTATGGGTTTATAATGTTACTTGTTTCATGCAATGAAGCTATTCAGAGGACGTGCACAATTTAACACAGCTCTATACAGGAATACAGGAATCAAAACAACCAAACTGGCGCTGCTTACGTTTTTATAAGTGGTATAAAGCGACTCCCGAGAAGTTAAAGATGAAGTTTATAACTTTTAAAAACGTCCTTAAAACACGATTTACACATCAGATTACTTTGTAATATGATTAATTAAGTTAGTAAGCAGTTTTATCAGAACAAACGGTGTAAAGCAATAGGCGCATTGTAAACAACGAGAATTTATTGCATTACATCAAATGATGTTAAAACGGGACAGAAATAAAATGGTTCAAATAACGGTAACGTAAATAAGGGGTTTCGCTGTATAATTTTTGTAAGTGGAAGATGTAATCGTCCATTTACATTTATTTTAAACATGGGGGGGGGGGGGGGGGGGGATGACTTATATTAGTGTATCCAGGCCAGATTTTGCAAGTTAAATTATTGTAACATGAATTTGATTCGAATTGACGAATCGAATATCAAAAAATCCGAACTCTAATTCGGAAATTTAGAATATTCGCAGAAGCCTAGCATTCGGTAGCTGAAACGAGAACGTGCACGAGGACGGAGAGGACGGAGGAGCTCACGCCTGCTCTGGTGCGGGGGCAGCTGCAGCCGGGGAGGAGTCTTGCCCCAGAAGGGAGACGGCATGACGCGCTGCGGGTGCGGGTGCGCAAACAGCTGGACCACTCCCGTGCTGGCCAGCGACGTGTGGCTGTCCACCAGCTGGAGGCAGACGTTCTTGGCCTTCACCGCCGCTGCACCCGACAACCTGCGCAGGCAGGCACAGGTGGCGACGTGGCCCGGTCAGCCTGAAGCTGCAACTGCTGGGTAGGTATAACCCACAGGCTTGCGACCAGGTTCACTTCACACTCGCCATAAATTTACATTTTATAACTTGGTGGGAGGTGAACAATGTGACCAATTGGTCAGTGAGTATGAACAGATATTGATTTCGAGGTAAGAACATGAAAACTGTGCTCTAACAAAAGACAATCTTCACACAGTCCTTCACACAGGCCTTAATTCGGACATGTCAATAAATTAATAGTATATAATCCATTAAATTGTTTATGGCCTGCTTATACTAAACAACCTAGACAAAAGCAGTTCTGAAATTGAAGTTCCTGCTTAAAATTTGTTTGTACAAGGTACCTGTGCCTAGTATCGCTCACCTAAGATTATAAATTTAGAGTGCCAAACACATCTATTGGTGGTAGGCCTGTGAAAATATCAGTTTTTTTGGTTCGAATGGAATACGAACATAAATATCAATTTATCGAGAATATGATTATCGAATTTGAATAGTAAGAATGACAATTAGAATCCCACTAAAGATATTTATTCATGTCATGTAACAACTTCGGAAAATTAGACAAATGTTACTCAAATGAAAGGTTGGCTAAGCCACGTCAGCAACAATAATTATATGGAAAATATTTAAATTATGAAATAATGGCTATTTTTAATTCTGCAGCTAACCTAACCTAACTTAAACAATCAACCTTTCATTTCAGTTTATATTCGCCTCATTCTCCACAACTTGCTACTCTAACTACATTTTGATGAAGAAAATTTTCGCAAACCGCAAAATACTGTTAATTCCATTGCAATCTATTTTACAAAAAACCTGAATGTTTTTCTCCCAAATTTTGTATTCCCAAATTAGTGATTGAATGAGCTGTTTTCTGAATTGTTTACGTGATTTATTCCATTACTGTTTAGCTAGGCAGTAGCGAAAAAAAATTTTTAATACTTTTTGCATGGTTAAAACATCACTTACTGTTCATGTTTTTGATTATTAAGTCCCATTAAACATCAAAAAAGGTTATTTATATAGCACAAATTACTTCATCTCACCAGTGAACGTTGGTATATGTCAAACTCATGAGTTATACTATGTCAAGTATTCATAAGCAAACAAACATTCGTTATTTCGAAGTGTTGGTATTCGAGGTCGAATCAAATATAAATAGATTATTATATCCGTATTCATATCCAAAAATCTGAATATTTACACAGGCCTAATTGGTGGCTTTTGTGCATATCCAAGACTAATCTTAGAGGTCTCATGCAGATGCAAGTGTTTACTTCAAAATGGTGGCTAGTGGGCGATCTTTATAACCGACCCATATCAATTTTTTGTCACCCTTAAACAACGTAACAACAGGGCTCCAGTGTGTAAGTGTGGTACTGTAAGGGTGCAACTTACTTGTATCCAAACGTGAGGTCGATCCAGTGATGCAGCCGCTCCGACACATGCGGGCTCTCCAAGGCCTCGCGATGCCAGTCGACAAAGTCCTGGATGGACTGTGCCCAGGGAGGGATGTCCAAGTCCGGCATATCAGCGTGGATCGACTGCTCACATTAAGAGACAATACTGACTTCAAGCTCAGTTCCACGTTAGCACTGCATGAACGTACACGGGACATAACTCTTTATTAAAGACTAGATATTAAAACCAAAACTATGAACATTCACCACTGAAGAACTTTTGCTATGCAATAACACATGTAACCTAGTAAATTATTCCCATCATATACCTAACAGACAAAATATCATTCTAGAAACATATTGTACTTTTAGTTGACGAAAGATCAATCGGTTATCTAAGATTATGAAACAAAAATTTTATAGTGAGAAGATTCCACAATGAATAATACCTGGGATTTAGGTGGTAATGAGTAATGTTATTTTAAATTAGGATTCAACACTACAGCTGATTCTTGTTATTCTAAATCCACTAGTCACCTGAACAAATTTTAATATTTAAAAAATCCTAACAATTTCTACCTGCAAAAACCTACAGATATTTCTCAAGGAAGATTATATCGCAGTGACCTGGAACACGGTCGGGTCACAGAAGAACTCCGGAATGCACTCGTCAGGCGTCCATGCCTGCAGGCGCTGGATGGAGGAAGGGTACTCGGCCGGGACCCAGCGGGAGCGCACGTACTTGCACAGCACGGATCTGGGCGTGCGACGCGCGAGGTACACATAGTACGTGATCTCAGACAGCACATCTGACACGTGGTGAGGCACCTGCGCAAATGCCATTACAGAATAATAGTACACTGTTTCAAGTGTCTTGTGCATTACAGTAGCACAAACTTGCTTATACCGTAAGATAAAAATTTAAATGGCTTTTTTTGAGGAGATAAGGTAAGTACAGAGAAGCTATAAGAAGACTAAAGAGTTATCTCGGCTGTTGAACCGCCTCTCGAAGTAGTCGATTGGACAGACATTTCATTCTGCTTTGAGCAGGCATCATCCGGGTTGAGAAATCAACTGAAAGCTAAAAGTGGTAGGGCTCTATATAAACTGCCAGAGTTCTTCAGGCCTCTTCCTACTGATTCAGGTGTCAGCCAATCAGGAAAGGGCTTTCCTGCCAAAATGTCACTAATTTAATCTAACAAACCTTCTTAACTATTGAATATTATTTTTAATGTAGCTAACAAAACCTAGCCAACTGTTTATTCAATTTCAAAGTGTTTTGAGTGAAGCTTACATATCTAAAGACTAATCTATGATTCAACAGTATATTTAAGATAGCTAACCAAACCCAACTTAACCAACTGTTATAAGGTTTGATGTACCTACTATACTTAACCACTCATTAAATTAGTACCTATACTACTGCTAAATAGGGATTAGAATATTTTTCTTCTTCTTGTTTACTTATTCCTTCATAAGGGCATACTTGCCTACATTTATGTTCTAAGTGGGTGATAAAACATCCTTCCTTCTATATTTACATTAATTAGTTATTTAAAAATAAAAACTGTTGTTATTGTAGGTCTATCAGTAACAACAGATAAATGAGCTTTACTTACTTGCTAAATGAGAGGTAAGTGGGGAAATGATTTTTTTTTTTTTGCATTACATATTCTACTCAGGGTACATACACATATGAATTAATAGGACAGGGTTCCTATTAAATCCTTGGCATGTTACATGAATTTGTTCCATGTGAAATAAAAGTCATTTCATGTGATAAGCCTATCTGCAACAACAGCCCTGCATGTGTACAAGAACTAGATGAGAGAAAAAGATGATCTTTAGTATTTTTGCTTTATTTAAATACAAGGGAAAGAAAGGCTGGTGTTGAGTCAATATCAGAGTAAACACACGTAAATTTGGTTAGGCTTCACTAAAAATATTAATTCTTAAAAAGGAGTTTTCGGATTTCCTTATATTAATTATTCCTCTAATGCTTTTTATTTTAATCAGTCTATATCCTCCCACACCCCAAACTGGTTTTTAGTCTGAAATCTCCACCAGACTGCTTTTTGTGCACAGTAGAAGGCACACATGTTTCATTTTACTATCATAATTTACTTAACTATTTTCTCATAAAACACAACTAAAGGATATTTTACTTTCAGTACAACAGTGCACAAATTCAGCAGTTAACATCTGAAGAATGCATTTTAAATATACAAGTAGGGCAGCATGTTTAACAACTGCCCGCACTTACATGAACATAGATACAACTACTTAGTGCCCGTCAAGGCTATGATACATGTTCATGTTCCGGCGGTAAATGTGACATCCTATTTCCAGCGGCAATGTCTTGTGGCATAGAGACTTCCCGAATTGGAACACATTCCTCACATTTTACATGCCTTTACCCCTTTCACGTACAAGAAAGTGCACACATCTTGGCTTCTGGCGAACTTGTGTCAAGTGAGCAGCCGCCGAGGAGTATACTAGTGATTGATTAGTAAGTATACAAGGACTCATACTAGCTAGTGCGATATAGGGACAGTCCTATTTTTCCAATATATTTCTTGTACAAGTAAAGTGTGAATACAATTCATAACAAAATTTAGAAAAGAAAATTAACATTTGTTTCCCCGTGCATTCAATTCAGCAAATAAATTTATGAATTTATAAATTAAATTGGCCCTTCCACCAAAAATAAAAAAACACATAAACTTCCACCGAATGTGTTGCCACTGTATTCACTGGATGCTAGTTACAAGAGGCTGACCTGAGTTCCGTTGGACGGGGCGTCGTACGTGAAGTCGAGCTGCCTGTCCCCCTTGTTGAGGCGGTACTTGGAGCGGGACAGGTCCCGCCAGTGCAGGCCGCTGCGGCTGGTGAAGTCGGAGACCCAGGGCACGACGTGGTGGCCCGTGGGGTCGCCGTGTCTGCGGCCCGCCCGCTGGTTCAGCGCCCGCAGATACTCCAGGTTGGACAGCTGGCCCCGCACCCACAGCTCGCTCAGACGCTTCAGCTCGCAGCCCGCGCCGTCGCTGTCGCACCGGGGCTTGCGGCCTCGCCCGGCCTCGTCCGGACACTCCCCGTCGCAGGAGTCGGCCCGCCTCTCCCGGCACTCCGGGCGGGGCTCGTCGTGGATGTTGTCCTCCAGGTGGGGCATGATCTGCAGGTCAGGGTTGCGTGCTGCTGTCGCCCGGGGATACCCATCCCAACCGACTCGCTCATTTGTTGATCAACTCAAACCGAAAATTAGTAATGGAGATTCATTTGTCATGGTTATGAACTAAAATGCTAAGGCCATGTCCCATTAAAGATTATTTAGTGGCTTCACATTAACCAAGGCAAAAATAAGTGTGCCTTAATTATGATAGGTCAAGATTTTATACTGAATTATGTTAAATGAAGTGATAAATAACACTGCGAAAAAATTATGCTGATCACAAAATTTATTTTTTTAGTCAATTAAAATTTAGAAAATTTCTATTCCTCAACATTAGAAATATAAGCAATTTCAACTCAGTATTATGACACAGCACTAGCATAATGAAAGACAAACAAAATAAATCAAAGTTTATAAGAGAAGTACTTTTTTTTATGGGGTATAATGAACTTTATTGTAAGACTATGACCTCACAGAAAATTATTTACTTAGATTGTACAACATTCGTAAGCAGTATGAATTTCAAAACCATTTTGTTACATGTTTTGGGTATGTTCGGTCATTAACAGTATGACATCGTCCGGGCCTGCGGCCCCTGTCAAGTCCGATATGCCACCGCCCAAACACCACCCACCCTCCATTCAAACCTCCCGCCTACCCGTGCATACGTGTGTGTGCGTGTGTGTTCGCCCGGCAAGAGGGCGCTGTCGAGTCAGTGCGCCGCACCCCTAAAACATAAGTAAATATAATTGTGTTATTTGTTTTTATGTCCCCTAAGTGCAACGTGACGGCAGATCGGCCGGGAGGGTTTTATGTACTTTTAAGTAAAATAAAGTAACAAAATATAATAGCGTTTCCGGACATTTCCGAGGAAACCCGAAGCCAGACAATAATTAAATGTTCATTTTAATAATTGTAATTGTAGTATTCTTTTGCAGTATTCAGAAAATGTCACATAATTTTTAAATCATTCTTGTCTTGTTACTTTAGTTTCCCTTGGCACGAATTCGCAAATATCTTTAACGGCAATTGTTTCGGCGGAAGGATGCCATGTTAGTAGAGCCGAGCCATGATCTCAGCCCAGTCTTCCGCCATCAACGACCGAGAGTAGACGCGCCAGCACTCCGGGGACCTCACCGCTTGTTTTCACCGCTAAGTAATTCTGTTTAAATTTAATTCTTTCTAAATTGTTTCCTTTTTGTCCTCGGAGCTCCTCTCGGTCGGGGGACTGCATAATTAATTGTCTTACGACCAGTAACGGTCTTTTCTTCTATTTACTACGTAATTTGTTTGAGATGTGACCACGTGGTGGGTCTTAACACCTAAACCGATTCGTGCCGCGGGCGTTTTAAACAGTTTCAACCATGTACGTGTGTAAGTTGCAGTAACCGAATAAATCAGGTGTGTAAATCCGACGTATTATTTTGTTATTTAAATCTGTTCGACCACGTGGAGTGTGACGGCGTGTGGGACGCCTGAGAGCCCACTGCGTAGATAATAGCGTGCCCGACGCTGAGAGCGGGCAGGGATTCGTGCTAGGTGTATTCAGGGGGAAATTAAAATCACGCCCCACATGGGCGACGTCACGACCCTGGGAAAGAGTCTCACATCGGTCCGTGCACGTGGCACGGTGGCGCACATAAAACCCAAGCACGCCTTACAATTCAGTCATTAAATATCAGAGACTACGGCCCCCATATCAAGTACTAGTGGACAAGTTTTGTTTACATTCATAATGAAAAATAATTGAAATACTTTTTTTTCCATAAATATTCTTCATTTAAAAATTGATTTTGATTAGGTTTTTTTATTTCCATAATATTTTGTCTATTTCTATAATTAAAAACTGTTTATCTTTGAAGTGTAATCCACACACCTGTGTTTTGAGTCGGGAGCAGTGATCTCATGTCCCCAATGACGGCCAGACAGCTATTGTGCTACACTTAAGCCAAGGCCACACAGAAAGCTATGTTCACTATGTTCGCTGCGCCAGGTGGGCAGACGGGAAAGTCTAGTTCACAATGTCGGATAGATGCATGCCGTGGGATTCAATGATGATTCTGAAGATGATATAATTCTGCTGGCTCTCACAATAAGTAAACATAAAAAGAAATAAGTTCATGAAGATAATCTAAAAGGATATGAATTTGGAGAACTTTATCATTTAAAGAAGCAACTGGGTGAGGAAGAAGCCAAATTTATGGAATATTTCAGAATAAATAAAACTCAGTTTGATAGCATTCCCTTGAAATAAAATCCCAGTCACTGTCCTGCATACCATGCCTTCTATATTTTTCAATCTCTTATTTCATAAACATGGATATTTTCGTACTTCTTCGATAAAACTTTTCGTCAACATGATAATAATTTAATGCAAACACAGAAGTACAACACAATTCTACGCAAAAACAGACTTTTTGTTTACCTGCGCTTGTGCAAAGTCAGCGACGTTTTGGAAAAATAGTAGAGGACCAAACACCTGGTGCCGTCACCAACACAGCGAACACAGCGAACACAGCTTTGTGTGACCAGTGACACCCGAGATGCAGCTGGCTATATTTTACTTGTGTAGTGAACATCATGAACATAGCGAGCATAGCGCCCTGTGTGGCCGTAGCTTAATTCCACAGCTTTGCATACATGCACAACGAACCAGTTTGACTTAGTGCTTAGGGTTTTCTGCCTATTTATAATTAAACCTTTGGAAATATTAACACTGACAAAGTAATATTAATTAATGTACTAAAAAAGAAATAGGTTTCTGAAGATTTTAAAATAAAACTGGCTTATAAAAAATTACTATAAGTACTGTTTTCTTGAAAACTGCTAAGACATACAGCTAATTTTTCCTTTCAGCTGCCTTCAAAAAGTCCAAAACTACTGACAAAATCAACAAAAAAGAGAGATAATGTAGACAGTTTATGGAAAAGAAAATCAAGGCTTTAAAGACATAACATAGTGCTAGATTCAGTGCATGTGTTAAGCAATGAAATTAAAGACAATGTTCTCACAGCGTGATGACTTGTCTCAAGTCGCTAGAAAATGTGAAGAGCACTAATTTTTTTAAGGCTTACAGGTATTTAAATACTCCAATTAGAAGAATGTTTGGTAAAATGGCCTGTATCTTGTAGCAGTGCAAGCCCTTACTCTCTTGAATTATAAAACACTTATGTTAAGATTTATTATGCTTTTAATAGTAGAATGCTTGGTTACGTTTTTTGGTATGATGTAAATAACAGCTGTTTGTCATTTCTGGAATTATTCGTGGCTAAGCAAGGTAACTTAATGCTCATATTTTACTTTATTTCATGGCTTTTGGTATGTCAGATAATTTACTTATTTTAATTTGGTAAAGTCATTGAATGTTATTTTTTACCTATTTTTTGACCAGTTGACAAGGTTTTCAGATGTTTTAAAATATTTTATGTATTACTTATCATTGGTCTTTCTCTGGAAGTAGGGTAATGCAATGTGTTTGTAAATTACATCGGGATGTAATAATAAAAATAGTGTGAGAATGGAAAATTGCAAACATTCCTATGGGTGATATCAATGTGTTAGAAAGAGACCTAGAATAAGAAGGCCCCAGCTATGTGGCTGCAGAGATTTTTCGTGTATTGTAAAGAATGCCAGGATTGTCTGATTTTTCAAAAGATTTAATTATTGGTTGTTGAAGACACGTGACCACTGCCCTCCTTCATGAATCAGGTTGTCCAATAGTCATTATTTGGTCATTTGATCGTGTTCAGGCGATGGCTCACCAAATTAGGTATTAGGTAGTCCTAATGCAGTTAAAAGTGAAATTTTCATAGTTGAGGTCTGGGCTACGCCAACTAAGAACCTTTTCTCAGACTTAAAATTAGAATTCATTGACCACAAACTAGGCAATGGTGATGAGTTATGTCTTCGCTCCAAGGATGAAGTCCATTGGTTGTACAATGCTATTGAATCACTTTTAAACCACAAAAGTTCACTTTTTATTTTTATTGTTGTGAATGTAACTGTTTTAAATCCATTTATATCGTCAATTACTTTATAATAAAATGCAGCATATTAATTGTACTACTATTTTGGGGGAGTAAATATTACAAAACAACTTTATAAATAAAAAAACAGTAACACTAAAATCCTCTGATTCAAAAATGAATTTGGAATAAAAATAAAACCACAAAATTTTGTCTCTAGCTATAAGTGAAAAACTTGTTTTGGTGTTAGTAAAGAATGAAATATGTAATAGTGTCTTGGTCAAATTATGGCCACCATTGGGCTTATAGAATTTTTCGGTAAGGAAGAATAAAATTTGTTAAAACTATTATATGTTTCAAGAGGGTTTATTACTTTATTTCATTTAAGAATCATAGAGAGTAACTTTTAATAGAACTGAACAGTATTTGGCACTCAGAAATATTTCAAATTGTGCTGTCCAGGGTTCAAACTTGACCCCAAGATGCACGAATATATGCGCTGAACAACAAATGACCAAGCCCTGAGCTGAATCAGGGATACAGAGGTTAGTGAGTTTTGATTACCGTTTCAATAATGACAAGCAATAGTATTCTTTACAGGCTTGTACTCTTATATTTTATTCTCTTTAAAATAATGCATATAAAAAACACCACAATGGCAAACATTAAAAAATGGTCAATACAACTATCGTGCAGATAAAGACGAAACCATCAACATGGTAATAACAAGTATTACGATATAGATACCTTGCAGCAACACGCTGTGAGGTGGACTGGAGCTTACCCCAATGCCCTGGTAAAATGGCAGTTAAGCCACTTCTTCCAACCGCTCCGATAGCAGTATTGTCTATAGCAAGGGGGCTGTTATTGGCTAGGAACTACCTACTTTCTTGTGCCCTGATCCACCTAGTATTTAGCTCGAAACTTTTGTTTTGTGAACAAACTTGTAGGACTTCAATAATAGTGGTTAAACACTTTCTGAAATTATACTTCGTTAGAATAAGTGAGGTTGCTAAACAGTGTTGAATTCAAATTCCCTCATTTGGAGTGCGGCGGAGGGATACGGAGTGCCGGCGGGGGAGACGGGGGAGCAAAGAAAGGACAAGATTGAGGATGGGACGCGGAGAGAAAACGTGTGTGTAAGGTGCACAGGGGAGGAGTAAGGAAGCGGAACTGCAAAAAGACTGGATCAACGTGTTGCGAGTTGGTTGAGTGGAAGTGATGTGACAAACTCTTGTGTAGCCATTTCTCAGTAACCACTGAACCGCTGGAAAATCCCTTTGGTTGGGGAGTTGTGCAACAACCAATGGCGCCCGAACAAACGTGAGTCGGGGGTGGACAACGTTACAACGCATAAGCCTAATTAAATATAAAAATAAAAGGAAAACAGTTATTTAACGTGAATCATAACTAGCATGTATGGATTATATCTTTAAGGAAAATTTTGTTAGAATAAATTACACATCTTTAACAAAAATCAAATATCCTATAAAACATCAATAAAGAAAATACATGCAAAAACCATTATGAAAATATTACATAAATTTTCATTAGAGATGATAACAATAATTCACATGTAGTGCATAATGATGCACAGAGAATATCTTATACAGAGATAAACTCTAGCACAACTATTATTGAAATAAAACATTAATTTACAATCTACACAATTTGGTAAATGACTATGCAAAACCAGCACACTAAGAGATGGTCATATAAATTTAAATATAAAATATATAAAAATGATGAATAAGAATATAAGTATCAAGATTACATATTAAAAATTAAATAATTATCATGTATGGCATTTAAGCCCTGAGTACAAAATGATAGAGCTAATCCACGCAAAAGTAATGGTTCAATTTACAGTGTGCCAGGCACCTATAAATGCAAGTCAAACAGAACAGGGCAGGCCATCAGAAGTTACCATCAGAATGCTCCAAAACAGACCTAATTATATGATGCTAAATCATGAGCTAGAAAGAAAACAAAGGCAAACATTTACTAATTTTACAAAACAGATTATGGGTTGGGTGTCACGAACTTCAATAATACACTTAATGCTGAAAGACAGAGAGCAGGACTAAATGATCCAAAAGGGCAGACCAAGATTCATGACAACCGCAACGTTAAATAAGCCGAAGTAAACCACAGGTTGCTTAAAAGTTTGAAAATAAGGAGAAATTGAACAAACCTGACATAAGTACGAGACACGGCTCTGTTCAGCATGGTTTTTCTTCCTTTTTACATAATTTATTCGCAGGCACCAATGCAGTATACAAGGCACAAGTAAATTTGATGACAGCTGCCTAAAGAAAAGTCTTATTGTTTTACTGACATTTATGTTATATTAAATGGTGTTGCTGTTCGACACCTGAAAAAACAGCAGAACAATAAATGAATTCAAATAAATTACGAACCATGCTGGATGCCGCCCTCGTCACACAAATTGGAGGAATCCAAAGGCAGCCAGGTCACAACTACATCACGAGAGTGAAATCACAAGTTGGAGCTTCCTACTCTATAGACGAGGCGTGCATAAGCCTAACTGAAAATAAGTAAATACCTACACAGAACCAAGACGAATAAGAACGAGAAGGCTAGTGACAACCCTTACAAAGCCTAGCAAGCCCCTAGTGTGCATGACTCGAACTAGAGAAAAGGAGAACTCTCAAAAAAAAAAAGTGGGGTGGAAAGGCAAGGAGGGGAAACAGTGAAGTGACGAACGTAGGCTCGCGTGCGGGCAGATGCAAATTTGAATTTGCGCTGCAAAATATTGTGCACATAGCAGTGATCGATCTTTGTCATAAGTAGGACAACATGGTCTATAGAGCATCCCACTCTTAGATTGCAGTGTGGAAGTAAATGGGCGCATTCTCTCTCTCTAACACACGCTGATTGCCGTTAGCGCTGTCCTTGTTTCTTCGTGCGTTGTTGCCAAATATCAAACGAAATTAAAATTTTAATTTTTGGACCAAGCTTTACTTCATATTGTATAGCATCGAAATACGCATCAGGCAATGCTTATTTTGAATACTTAACAATATTTTAAGTGTCCGAAAAAATTAAAAAACATAACTTATTCACTGCGAACTATTTTGAAGTATTCCGAGATGTTTCACATAAAAAAAACAACATACATGTGTATTTCATTCAGATTTTTTTTATTAATAAATTAATGCCTTAGGACGCCACCGAACAAATGTTAAGACAAAAACTATACAGGTTTCACTTAAATAATTTTTTTAATATATTGAAATGCATTTTCTCACAAACTGACACATCAAAAAGTTGACCAGTGGATAACTTTTTTTCTATTAAAGATAGATGGGGGACGAAAGCGTGAAAAATGTTGACAATGAATTGAATTAGTTTTTAAAAGCAGTTCCATCTCAATTGCTTCTACAATTTCCGTGGAAATGGCTGTTAAAGATGTGTCTTATCAGTACAAGAGCGCGCTGCAATAGAGGTTTCTCTCACAAGCTGCCGTCGTAAGAGGAAACAGGGTCGTGTGTTTAGATAAGTGGGGTTCTGTCCTGCAAGCAATTTCAAATACATGGCTTCCTTAGTCAACCATGTATTTCCTTAGACACGCATTTCTGAAAACCAGCCTGCCAGTTAGTATCGCGTCTCGCGACGAAGCAACGCGTTGTGTCCGGTGACTCATTAGAGTTATAATTTTGACAAATTATATACTAACATACGTGATTTTATTTTCTACATTTATTTTTATTACGTACATATAAAATATGGAAGTTAGAACACCGAAAAGAAATTATATCGGTAGGCTACGCGGGAGGGAGCGCAAGATTGTGTTGAATGTATTTGAGTATTTTTCAAAAAATATGAGTGTGTGCAATGCAATTAAGGAAGCTTACCATTCTTCTGGTCAGCTCTGTACTACTCTTATGGAAGGGGTATCAACATTGGTCAGCGGTAGCAATAGTGATTAAAAGGTATGTGATGTTATTAATTTCTTAATCAAGTTAACGTTAGATTTATCGTATAAATTCCTATGAATGATATGTGTGTGAACAGAGTCTTGTTGTAAGTTATAGTTAAAAAAATTCCTTATCGGCACAGCCTAAAGGTGCAGGAAGAATTTTATGATTATATGTTTTTCTTTACATTAGAACAAAACGGGATTTTTATATCCTTAAACTCATATTTTTTTCTTCCCCTTGCAGTAATGGTTGTTACAAAATATATTTTAATCGAATCTTGAACATAATATGTAAAATGTATCAAATAAATACGAAGGAATTTAATAGCGATGATGGTACAAATTTTTGAATTATTTTTTTATCCTTCTAAATACCAAGCACCTTATCAAATATTGTTTTTGACAAAGTTTTGGAAAATAATTATGATATTTACAAACAATTTAAACAGATTTGATAAGGTGTCTACTAAGGCAGTTACTTTTTTTTTTGTCCGGTGAAAATATTTTTCGAACCCATGCAGTTATGGCTGGTGGTATCAAAAATTTATTTAGAAAACATTTATTGGCATTAGGTACTCCGCGTTATCATACGTTAAAACGGATGCGATATTATTCATATTATGGGAGTTGTTGCGATTTTTCTGTTTTTCAAAAAATCTTCCCCATTTCGACCCAATTGTTCGGATTTTTCCCATAACTTACTCGACCGAGTATTTTCATTACCGTATTTTATTTATCATTTTGGACATGACTTGTCCAAAAATACGGCATTTATCGGGCCCATGAAAATGTGATATATATGGGATTTTTAGAACATAAAAGAAAACTATAAGAAATTTTCGTCTACAATAGGTAGTTTTTATTTGAAATTTACATAAAAGTGGCATTTTACAAATTTATATGTGTAATAGTATAAAATATTATAAATTACGATATGATTTCTTAAAATGCTTCTTGTTCGATCCGAATTACAAAGACACACATCTCCTGAAATACGTTATGTGTTAGAGATTTGGCAACAGCGCGCGCCAAAAGCCGTGTACTGCAATCTAAGAGTGGGACGGGCTATAGACTGTTAAAATTTTCATGTGCTAAGATTTTTCAATATGTTTATATTATATAAAGTGTATACATTTTTAACAATGTTTTAATAAAATTAAAACAATTATTTTGTATATTAGGCTATTACATTGAAAATTGAAAACATGGTTTCTCTTTACTTTAAATATTAATTACTATGATTTTTAATTTGAAAATTTTAACCAACCTTAAGTTCATATCAAAGTACACTATTTTCTAGCCATGAATTGAAGCTTAGAATTATTTTTCAGGAATATTTTTTTATTTGTGCAATAATAAGTACTATGTGCAATAGTAAGGCTTCTTCACCTCTTCTTAGAGGTCTACAAGAAATTATCTACAAAAATACTATTCACAAAATGTATAACATCAATTAAAAGCTTGACCACCTTTATCATGACATGCATAATTATGGTTTTTCTTTTCCATAACTTCATAACCACAGCAAAGGCAGAAATGATAAGTATTACTACACTTGGTACTGTGTAATACCCTTAATATAACTTGTCATGGTGCTTTCACAGCAGACAAAGGAATTTTTGAACCCTAAACACATATCAGTCTATATTGCCTTGTAGGTCTGTATTCTCGCAAATTTTTGCTCAACTGTTGAAAACCTTACATGTCTTGATCAAAAAAATATACAAGATATGTGGGTACATAATGAAGAATCAAACAATAAACAAAGAAAGGTATGCAAAAGCACCAGTTCAGCGTAAATGCCTGCTACTTGGCTCCGTGCACTACATAGCTAAGGGAGAGTGGCATCATAATTGGTAACCACAGGATCTGCCACGGTGGATTACAGGCATTCTATGCATCGTACAGGACTCTGGATTTTACTGAAATGTTTTTATATTATGTTTTATTGTCTATGCTTTCTATCATAATAATGTAATCCATTGTTCATCATGTTTATTATCTGTATTTGTCCTTGAGATTTTTTTGTACTGTAGTGAACTGTCCTGTCCTTTGTGTATGTTGTGCCACCTCAACCTGTTGATGGGAAGGTTACAAAAATAAATAAACAAAAAACAAAATCATTAATTTAATTGAATATTGCCTAAAATTGAGTTTTCTAAGTTCACAGTGTTTCTAAATATAAATAAACGTGCATTAATTGGAAACTAACTGGAAAGCTAACTAACAAAAGTACCTGGACAATAAACAAATCAAATAGAATAAAATAGGTGAGCAAATGTTTGCAACAAAATAATAGTTTTGCATAGCTCAGTTCTGCACAGAAAGTTTTGTGATTATGGGAATTTAAGATAATTGCTGACCTAAACCTTTTGGGTACTTATGGTATGGTGCTTAAGCATTTAGGTGGATGTGATTTGTCACACTTTGCATGAAAGCATGTTACGTGAGCAAGCATGGCCGAGGTTTCTGAAATGTGAAGGTCAATAAGATTGCAGACAAATAAGTTCAACCACAGATATCAATAAAGTAGTATGACGAAGTGTGTTAATGAAACCATTAAGTTAAGAAATTTATAAGTTTTTGATTTTTCACATATAATTTTATACAGAAACCAATGGGGTTTAAAATGAACACATAAAAAAACTAAGAAATGGTACTATCAAAACTTTTTTTTTTTTTTTTAATGATTTTCAAGGCAAAAAAATTGCATGTGGGCTTTCAACTGGTTTTGGTGACACAACTTTGAAAAAATATATTTTTTCCAAACATATTATAGAATCCGTTTCACAATACTATTTGTGCTTGACCAATAAAAGTACCTTCACATTATCAAAAAGATCAAATTACCACACCAGAACTTATGAATTCCATTTCCGTTTCGTTTAAAAATAATGAAAGAAGTATTAAGGCAGTAAATGTTGAAAGTTCGTGGCACCTGTATCCAGAGGTCGCCGCGCAGCAGCACGTCGCCCAGGGTGATGTCTCCCAGGATGGTGCCCCGGTCGTGCAGGTCGCGCATGGCCTGCAGCAGCTGGTACATCAGGAACAGAGGTCTGGTGTTGGCCGAGGCCAGCAGCGCCGGGCTGAAGGTCACGCAGTCCTGCGCCGTGTGCTCCGCGACCCAGGGGTGCACCAGCAGGAAGCTGCGCGGCGTCTCCACCGCGCACACCGCCGCCAGCACGTTGCAGGGGGCCTCGTGGCGACCCTCGCCCGCGGCCGCCCGCCCCGGGCCCACCAGGGGGCAGCCGTACACGCGCCGGATCACCTCTCTCATGGCCGCCGCACAGCTGACCAGGCCGACGGCCGGCCCGGGCTTCTCCTCCGTGGCCATCCAGCCGCCTGCGAGACCATCACACGCCCAGGTACTGTCAGCCGGCCGCACCGTGGCCGCCCCTGGTTCCAACCTCTTTTCCTTTTCCCATTGTTTCAATAGACAACCTCCAGGACATTGCTGGGACAGTTTCCTTTAACAGGTGTAGTATCTAGTGAATTACGATGGTCCATCTCTAGTGACATCATCGTCGACTAGAAGTAAAACAAATACCGTATCTACTCGCATAATGTCCGCAGTAATTTGGCTACATTTTTGACAAAAAAAAATGGGGTGCGGACATTATGAGATGAAGTCAGAAAAAAAATTTTTCCTCAAAATTTTACGTTTTTTGTAGAGTAAAAAAATTGTTCTCTCATAATTAGTTTACTTGCAGAGCGCTAGTGACTGGCGACCCTCCGCAGCGGATGTGAGAAATGTGACAGGTGACGAGATAATTGGGTGCCGGCGATTAGTGGAAGACGCCACTCTTTCTTTTTTCTTCTCTCACTCGCGTGTGCGCTCTTACGTTCAGAAGCCGCAGCCAGCCTACACAAAATAAACGCTTTGCGTGAAAAGATATTTTTTTAATCTTTCATTGAGATGGCCACTGACGGCACGGGGCAGATGTCTAATGTCTGCATTAGCCGGCGCCGGCGAACCTCCCTCCCTGTCCCTTGCCCACTGTGTGTATAAAAAAACTGTGCGCATGTACCCCCACCACTTCTCCGCTACCTCCCCTACTTTGTGACATAGTGTGAGTTGACGTGTACTGGCTTGTGCTATATATAAAACATCCCCTTGCAACTCGCGTGACGTCGCAGGCAGCTGCGCAGTGGAGTGCGAGTTTCTGAGTCCGGACGGTTTCACCACGCTACAAAACCCTCTCAGCGACCGCTCCGGAGAAATGAACAACTCAAGGTCAAAGCATTGTTGACAGCGTCAGTAAATTTCCATCCCGTTACTGTGCCTTTCAGGGGTGGCCAAGGTTGCTTCGTCTGGTGCGGACATTATGCGGATTTTAAAAAATTCCATTTCAAGTACTTAATAAGAAATGTGCTGACATTATGTGATGGCGGACATTATGCGATTAAATACGGTAAATAAAATAAACATGTATTAACATCTTAGATCCAGGAACATGTAACTTCCATAGTGTTGTAGCTTATAAGACTGAATTGTATCTATTCAGACATGTTGAAGTGTATTTCACAATAAAATAAGGAAATAAAGGTAGTATTTATCATTGATATTTTCATTACCAATAACAATGAGCAACAGTTATTGCTGAAATTGATCAATTTAAAAACCAGCATATTACATATTGCATGATAAATCAGTGTGTTTACAATGTTAACTACAATTTAAAAAAATATTTTATAAGGCTATTATAATGTAACAGGAAAATGCTCCCTTGTTTGCTTAAAGTCATAACTCTGATATAGTGTTGAAAAGGCTCATGATAAGTCCAACACCAACGCAGTGATAGGTGTGTTCCATCTACAGGCAGCACTACCCTGCCTAGATAGAAATGCCTCTTCATTTTATGTGCAAAGTTGAGTTTTTTCAACTTCACTATATACAATTTGGAAACTAACCAAGTTAAATTCTACATATGGCATGAGGAAGAAGCTCAAAGATGATTCTATGAAATAGGTTCCCTTGTCCTACTGAATCTCAAAAGTATAAAAAATGAAGAAAAAAATTGTGATTTCCTATTTAGATAACTCTGCTGATCAACAAAAAAGTTTCATGACAGCTTCATACACTCAATGATGAAGTATGCATGGATACAAAGCATAACTCATAAGTTTCTCATAACTGAACACAGTCAAAATTAAGGGGATAGTGATCATTCGGTAGGATACACACATCACTCAGGCTCTGAAGTCAGGACTAATTTATGTTCCTGAACAGTAAGTCTACCTTTTAAAACATACAAAGAAAACAAGTACAAGGAAGCCTTACAGAGTGCCTGAAATTTGCCATGGAGACATAAACCATCTGAAAACTTTATCAGCTGAACCATTTGAAAGCTTTATAAGCATATATGTGGCTTCTCAGGCTTACCTCAAGAACTGGCCACTATTTTTAAGTTTTGCACTCCTACGTTTGATATCGTCGGATATCAACCTGAATATAAACACTCTACTCATCTAGGTCGTTAAATATATGTTCCACATACTGAGATGCCTAGCTAAATACACCAGAAATGCTCGATACAGCACAGTGTCACTTTTATGGTCCAAAATGGACTTAGGCCATTTTAGAAGCTTTTTTACTTAAGTCACCGTTCAATTAACCTTAACAATACTGACGTGGTGACGTCATTATCAAAATGAATTTCAACAATGTAAACTTACAAAATTTCATGAACCAAAAAGATTTATGACAATTACAAATATAAAATTTTTATTTTTGGCATATTTGGTATAAAATTTCTAATTAAGCTTATGCCAAACTTAAACATAGCTATTGTGCATGAACGTGGCCATACTAAAAATGCATATCACTGCAAAACCAACATCTACCAGTTCTATTTTTATGTTATAAGTTCTGGATCAACACACTTAAAACTTTATTATTTTTTAGTAAAATATGAAGTAGTCAGTAACACTCTATTTTTGGATGTCTCTGTGCTCTACCCCGCACAGTATAGCAAATTAAATCTTACTTTCTAGACAAAACTTTGCTTGTTGCATAAGTTACCTTTTTCTTGCATGCATGCTAAGCACAAAAAAAACTGAAAAATACTTTCACAAGAGCAGTGAAATAAATAAAAAAAAATTTAATTTTTAATTTTCAAAAATAATTTTGCAGGTGTATTGAAAAAAAAACTGTGAATAAAGAAAGGGACATGAATTTTATAACAGCTGCTGTTAAGGAACACCTACAGTTTCAAAATTCTAAGCAAAATGTCTGAATATATAAAAAAATTTCAATACCTTCTCATGAAAAAATTAATTTTTTGACTTATAATAATGTACTTCCAGACTACAAAATTTATGGAATTTGGTATTGTAAATCTTTTAGAAATCCGTGAGGTCTACACATATGACTTTAAAAGAGCATTTTTTTTAACAAAAGCCATTTACGGCCAACACACACGAAGGTGACATGTTAGCTTGCGTCGAACTTGGATAATGCACGAGAAGACATTTTCAAAACTTTGAATTTTTTTTATATTGTTATAACTTTATAAAAAAAACTTAATTACAGAAGATCTTAAGAGTATCTTATTTTTTAAAAAAATATGTTCTGAAAATGGCCATTTTAGAAAAATGTGCATGTTACTCATTGTATAAAAAAAGATACACTGCATTAATAAACAATTAAAAGGTTTTTCATAAAAATATTGGTTAGGCAATTCCTAATGTATCACTAAGTTACATTCAAAGCTAATGCTTACAGGCCTCAGCCCAACAGTCTAAGTGAATATTAAGCTCAGAAAAGAGCAATACGAACTTGCTACAAACAATGTAGATTGTGAGGAAGCACTGATTGGGTGGATAAGTGGAATTCATCACTACATTCCCAGTTTTGGCGGTGATGGATGTGGTGATGTTCATTGTGACACTTCCTTTCGACAAAAAGTTTTACAGTTGGCATGCTGAGTGGTGCACCATAATCAAAATTCCTTTCTGCAGAAAGTACTTCCATTAAGAATTATGCAGTAGCTGTAGCAAAAATTACTTAAGAATGGTCAGTTATAAGTACAAAGATATAGAAATGATTATATAATATGCAATATCTTGATATATATTTTTTTTAATTTTTTTTTTAATTCTTTGCAATATCTGGATACTTACTGAGATATTTTTTGAAAGCCTCTTTCCATAAGTTTTTGTGGTTTGTCTGCGAGACATAATGCAATACTTGGGCAAAAGACAGATCAGGTTCACACTTTGATGGTACAGGTCTCGCTCTCGGGAGGGGAATAACCTTCTTCTGCCCTTTCACCCAAACCTGCAGAAAAAACCCACACAATTAATTAATATGTTGAAATTTAGATTCATTTGAGAACATTAGAAATCAGTGGGAGAAATTAAGAAAACTTATTTTATTTGCATCTACAGTAAATACTGCGTTATTTGCTGAAGAAACATTTAATACCACAAAAAAATTGATTAGAAGATAGATGTTTACATTAATGTATCACTTGTGGCACAAATGACTTTACTGCATTTGTCTACTGTCTTCCTTAATATTGAAAAACAATAAAATAAACCAGTATCAGCAATTGGCTAGTAAAAAAATAGAAATAATATTGGAATTCTTTAAAATATTATTTTTTAGCACTATATGTATTATTATATTTTGTTGATTATTTGCTTTTTGGTGTAAAAATGATAATTATTTATTTTATTTTCCTTTATTTGAAGGTTTGGTAAATAATGTAACGATTTTAGTACAATCACAAGCATGTTTTACATTGTAAGAATTCCCTTTTCCAGTTTTACTGTAATTGGTTATTTTGAAGAGGTCTGCAACAAAATAATTTTCAAACTTAAAACATAAGTAGTTTAAGAAAACATATTAGAAGGATTTTTATTTTCTAGCATTTAACACCACTTTATTATGATTCCATGTAAGTCTAGTAGCTGTGAAATACTTTGAAGTCAAGGAAAATTGTGTGGTATGCTGAATTAAATACTACTGAATATTGATTAAAAATTATTAAAGTAGTTGTTAATCAGTTAACTTTTATAGAGATTTTAAGAACCTCACTATTTTCCTGGTCTTCATCGCTATCCCCACTACCATGATTTTTCACAAATCAGTTGGAATTCAAAAACTACCTTTTGCAGGATAATCAAGTTACACTACACATTAGTAATAATCAAAAACATCATTTTCAGAATTTTTTTTAAATGATCCATGACTTTAAAAATTTGCAATAATTTACATAGCACATGGTTTACAACATAAATACAATAAATTCAACCAAACAAAATTTCTTATGACAGAAAAGAGGTATCCACATTTGAAACAGTCCAATATTTGATACAGCACGATGAAATAACACTATAACTTATTATGAATCCTACAAAAATGTGCAGCAATGTTACCAACTAACTCGCAGGGCAGTTTGTGGGGATAAGATGCTGTACTAAGCAGGAGCTAAATGCTTTACTGAACCTTTGACTTTGCTTGATACTTCTGGAAGAGACTAGCCTCATACCTTATGCAGTGATATCGGGGCCATTAAAGACGAGTGATGAGATGAGAATGGACCACTGAAAGAATGAATGGGTGGGAGACACACAAGTATTCCAGTGGCTCATGGCAGCATTGCAGTTTCCCAATTGCAAAAAAAAATTCTGGTTCGATTCACCAAAAATTGAACATGGATTGCCATGGTGGAAGGTAAACAACCAGAGCCCTCACTGACTGTGGCTCCTTACGCAGTATACTTTTTGGACGAGCGTATTGGTGTTTTAGATCTGTAGTAAAAAAATAACAATCAAGCACGACTCTCTGTGAATAGAGTTCTCTGCTGCTCTGCACTGTCAACTTCGACTGCGTGTCTTCTCGGCTGCCAGGGGAGTACACAGAAGGAATCGTAAAAATCTACGAAAATCTACCATCCCTTCCAACAACAGGAAATAATTCGAAAGAAAACTGCAGGCAAAGTAGTTCCAACCCCCCACCCCCACCCCAAAAATGAAATTAAGTGCACGCTCCTGCCGGTTGCCCCTCTACCCAAGCACCCATAGGAGGGGAAAGATCACAGAAGCAAAACAAAAGCAGTAATTTTTTATTTGTTAACAGTAAATTTTGGAAGTAGCTTTTCAACCTAAATACGAATTTCTGGACTAAATGGTGCTTTTGGATATGAACTACCAGTTTTGCTTATTCTTTCTCTGAAAACAGGATTTTTCAATAATACTGCATTCTAAAAACTCAAAGTAAAGAAGGTTAAGTCCAAGAAAATTGTGGGGTTGAATTTATTAAAAAAGACAAAATATAGAAAAATAAATGAAAACAATAATTAAATCATAAAACAAATTTTAAAACAGTGTTTTAAATTTTTTCCCCAATTATGTACTTATTTACTCATTTTTAATTCACTATGCCAAACAATTTTCCAGACTTCAAAGCCCTTGACAAATATAGAGTTTTATGCAACATTTTAAATAAAATACAAAGTAAAAAAATGAGACCCTTCACAAAAACTAATAGAAAAATTATTTTAGGAATGCAAACATTATCTAAAATTATTACTAACCAGTTGGTAATAATAATTACAACTCACTATTTTATTCTTCAAAGTATACAAAACAATCCCGCAAAAGTAATTTATAGACTTCATTTTTTACAGGAAAAACTTCACTACTTATACCACAATGCTACTGTACTTATAGTACTTCTATTTCATAGAAGATAAAAATTTTTTATTGATTCACCTCTTTTCAATTGAGCTACCTTCAAAAATTACCTTGAAAACTTATAAAGAATAGTACGCTCTCCACCCAAGATATAAAATAAATACATACTAAAAAGTGTGTGCCTCCTACATGTTTGGCAGAGGTGATGCAGCATCTAATCAAACAAAAAACTGCTCCAACTGTATATCACTAGATTTACAGTACGTTTTAGGCCTGCTTCAATTCTAATTGCTTAGAACCCTAAATGGCAGTGTGTTCAAACAATTATCAGAAAAATTAAATACTAAAATACAAAAAACCTTAGATATAGGATAAGAAAACCACAAAAAGTATATTTCTAGCATATTTCTCAGAAGAAACATGTTTCAATATTCTTACAAATTTTTGAGATATTAAAGAATGAAGATTCTGAGCATTGAACAAGAAGTATCACTAATTAAGAAAAGTAAGAAAGGTTTAATATATTAGAAAAATAAAAATAAAATTTAGCTAGGACTACATTATTTTTTTGTTCCACAATTTTCATTACAATTTTTATAATGTTCACTCATTCACTTATGACTAGTGTAGACTGCTTAAACTCTTGGATCTTAATGTACTTCATTATTGCTGGACATAATGTTATATCGTGAGGTGATGCAGTGCCTGCTGACACAACACTCAAGGACTTTATGTCACATAATTTGGTGATGCAGCACACAGCTAACAAGACACTCAAAAACATGATGTGACATCATGTGGTGATGCAGTTCTCAGCTGTTATGATACTCAAGGACTTAATGTGACATAATGTGTTGATGCAGCGCACAGGTTATAAGAACTCAAGAACTTGATGTGAATCATGCAGTGATGCAGCACTCAGCCTGCAAGATACTAAAAGGACTTGATGTGAATCATGTGTTGCTGCAGCACACAGGTAACACAAAACACAAGAACTTGATGTGACATCATGTGGCGATGGAGTTCTGAGCTGTTATGACATGCAGAACTTGATGCGAATCATGCAGTGATGCAGCGCTCAGCTGGCACGACCTTCAAGAACTTGCTCATGGACCATGGAGGTGACAACATGCTTAAGTAATACCGAAAAAATTCCAAAAAATATTTTAAAAAAAGCATACTACAAATGTTTAGTTACTTAATTGTTTTCGGTACTCGGTTCGATTTCCGGCGAAAGTAAACCAGTAATTTATTAATGTATTAAAAAAAATCTCAATAAAAAGTAATAAAAATGTCTTACACCACACCCATCATTTTGAATTATGTAACCACTGTATCAATTATCGTTCATAAGTGCCTATGCATCCATAGTAAGATGAATACTATATACATAGTTGACAGCTATTTTCCACACACATATACGGCACGTCAAACCGCCGTCACTTAATAAAATGTTCCATAACTCCTTAGCGAATTAAAAATTTTAAAAGTGTTATTTTTAAAATGGCAAGCCCTGATTGGCCAGTGGACATAGGTGCCACTGCACCTAATGCAACAATCACTGCATCGCACCATTACTAACACGTAAACATTGTTTGTAATTTCACTATATTCAAAAACATTAATTTTTGTGTAGTTCATGTTCACAACAATAATTCAAATAAATAGTTTATATACTGTTTCATTGTGCCTTAGAGAGGTCACGTCAATATACCTCGTAACTATTGTTGGACTGCATAAGGTATGATGACTAAAGAGTGTTTGTTGTTATGGCCAGTATCTATACTGTAGCCAGCAGAATCATAACACAGTAAAAAAAAAGTATGTTTATAAGTAATAATATAACATCTGTTTCCTTGTTTTGGTACAACACTTAAATAGTTGCCATAGAATTACACACACAGTTAATTACAGTTGCTTTAACAGTAAGTCCATTTAGTTAATATGAAGAGGTACTTCATCTGCCTTCCTTCCCCTCTTCCCTTCCTCTCCTGACGTCATGCCTTGACGACCCCCCCCCCCTTTTTTTTCACTACTTCCCCAACAGGCATCTCTAAACATGTGCGGAGGGGAGATTGTGTTAGTTTTTATCTTCTGCTGCTACAGGCCGGTCTTCACTTCTACTCGCCGATGTGCTAGACTAAGTTCTTTGCTTAATCTGATGAGGGTGTTTTGTTTGGAACACCAAGCCGGGCGTAGCAAGGTATGTGGGTATGTTCTTTTTTGTTTTTTTGATTGTGTGCATAGTGGTCGCACATTAACTTTACTTCCTCATGTTCCCTTCCCTTTGTTCTCAATTACGTTTCGGCCACCAAGTTTCTAAATTATGGTTCGGTATAGACGTTTTGTGTGCATTGTGGCACTGTACTTTACTGTACTTTACGAACACCCGAGAGGCCATGCCGGGTCAGGTGAGTTTTATGTGCCTTTTCATAACTTTGTGGTTAATGCTTTTCCTTTTTTGAAGGTTATGGGCCTTTCGTATGTATTTCATGTTTCGTATTATCGAGTCATTTGCCCGGTCTTAAATTCAAAGCGCCAGTTGTCTGGCTATCTGCTCTATTTGCCTTATAGGTGAGTCATGTTAACTCACCTCACTAGTCTCTTTGACAGTTGCCTTTGCAACTCGTACCCTTAACAGTGTTCATAAGCTTTTCCCGCGAGCTGAAACCAATGGTAGGAACTTATGTAAATTAATCTTTTATGATCCCTGCATTTTACGACTGTACATGTACCTGTTCGTCGTTCCTTATATCGAAATTGCTTCTAGTGCTTGCCCTATAATATTGCATAAATTTGAAGATTCATGCACAAGATTTATGGGGCTATTGTGCAATTTTATGTACCTTGTAACATATTCTAGTCAACTGCATATAAGGCACAGTAATATGCATCGCTCATGTTTGTATTATTGTATACCACTTTCGTATTTATTTTCTTTGTGGGTACTTTAAGAGTATCCTAGAGTAATTCCTTAAGATTTATCACTTAATCTTTATCTACTTATTTTTGTTTTCTGCAATACTAATCATAGTAACCCATTGTCTGTTTGTATCACTATTTACAGGATGCATGTTATGAAATGATTGGAATAAATTTATCCTTAGAGTTTGTGTTGATAATCTGTTTTAGCTTTTGTTCACCCATCAAGCTCTCACAGGACCACACTCTGTGTTCCCATGGTAGAATGGACTCTTTCTTTGTTCTACTTATTTTTTTGTGAATTTGTGCTGCGCTCGTTGACAAGTTATTGGGGATTGGTCCCCATTAGGCTGCACATAGTAATGTTAGAATTTTTTGAGTATAAACAGTTTATAACCTGTGATTTTTGAGTCTATGTAGTTGTTAAGTAGTTTTTTTAATCATTTTCAGATAAGTTTGTCAAACATTGGTATGATGTGAATAAAAGTAAATTTAATGTAATTATTTGTGGTTTTATTTTTTTTTAATTTATAGATGGACTAGATTTTTAATTAATGAATCTATATTAACAATAATGTTCATGTATCAGGTAAACAAATTAATATGCATATTGTTTTAGATTTTTTTAGCATTTTAATAGTTTTGGTTCTTTATTTTCTTGTTGGCATAATTTTATCACTATTTGTATTTTACATTTATTTAGTAAATTTATTTATAGGTCTTTAGATTATAATTTTATTTTTTTGTAATTTATTTTTAATCTTATTAAAAGAGAATTGGGAGGCTGTTTACTTGTGAGAAATGTACAGAAAATTGAATATGTTTCTAGAAGTTTCTGCTTGAAACTTGAGTCTTCTTTCCTTGCGGAGAGAGGGGCGTGATGAATGAAACGGGGAATGAGTGACGTATTGCTAGCGAGGTACGCAGGTGGGCAGTCATGTCTGTGCTGAGAAGCCGCAGACAAAAGACTGAACCACACGTGACTGTTTCACAAATTATTTTGTCACCTTTTGTTAAAACATAAACACTATAGTGCTGAACTGGCACGGCAACTGTTTAGCTGTGGTATGCGAGTGAAGTGCAAGAAATGCACTCGTGTAAAGTCTGCCCAAGACGACCCTGAAAGTAGCGGAAATATGTTTATATTTATTTTGCGGTGATAACTTGTGCAGGCATTTAAACATGAAAACTACTTCGGGAAACGGGCGTACCAGCGATATCATTGTGGTGTGTAATGACTGGAAGAAAAGTAACTGTGTCGACGATTCCGTGCACCTGAGGGCGTAAGTGGATCTGCTGTGCCAATCAACACATCACTGGGCTCATTGCTGTCCAACTCCAAGGTTACTGGCATACGTCTTGGGAGACATGTTTTCTTTACGAGGGACCTGAAGAACTCAACTAAGTAGACCTGTCCTAGGTGTGTCATGGTTTAAAACCAGACACAATCAGCTGAAGCGGTTTTCCGCTGTATTGCAACAGTGCACGAGTTGGAAACAGATTTTGATAGAAGGGAAACAGTTACATTTTCTGGACGTGAAACAAGGAGCAACTTTGTTGTCTGTAGACTTTTGGCCAAAAACTTACCATGCAAAAAAAAGAAAACCGCCCCTTCTCGAAAGAGGGTCATTCCAAATCAAATCATCCAGAGAAAATCACATTTTGCATCCCAACCACTCAGATTTTCTTTATTATTTATTTACAGCATCTATGGACAAATATATGAATGCATATATTTTATTTATACCTACTCAATTCAATTTAGTATTTTTTTTTGTATAAATGTATTAAAAATAGTGCATTTTAAGTCAATCTTTTATTTGTGGCTCAAGGTGAAAAACTCATTTTTCAGTAAAAATCTAGTTGTGAAGTTATTATTTAATATTAAGTCATGAACTCACAATTCTCACTTAGAATTTCACTAGGATTCCCAAAATCATGTTAAAACTTATTTTCACTCTTCAGAGTTCGTGCTCCTGAAATTTTTATTCGCGCAGTCTTTTCCTATTCTTTTATCTGGCTGATCCTATGAGGCTGAAACAGATCTCATTTGAAAGATGATGAAAAGTAATGTAATAATATATAATAAAAGTTATGGGTATTTGATGTTATCATTCAATAAAAAGGAAAAAAAAATTTTAATGCCAAGTGGCATGTTAGCGGCAGGGTATGTTGATTTTAATCAGCATGATTTAAATCGTGATTTTAATCATGATTTAAATCATGTGATTTTTTTTTTTAAGTCAGTGAATAAAATCAATTTATAATATGATAGTATGAACGTTAATATTTCCTATACTGTATTGTTTAAACCAAGTAATCATGCCTACTTACATAAAAATTGACTGCTGCAAAGACAGAATGAAAATTGAATAGTACTTAATTTCTTCTACAATGTATTTATAGTTATTTTGAAACACTTGTTAAATATAGGTGGGTGGAATGTACCTCTAAATGCCACCTCATTTTCTCTCTTCTCTCCTCCACCTCATGTGTGTGTTGTGTGTGTGTCATATCTCCTTGGCAACAGGTTTGTCTTCCAACAATGTCAAATGCTATTTTTAGAACTGTAGGAAGGAATTTTTCAGTTCTTTGGTATGTCTGGTTTGGTTCAGTCAACATTAATAAATCGACTGGGTACAGAATAAACTGCAAAACTTGTATTTTTGTTTAAAATTTTTAATAAGTAATATTTTATGTAGAAGTTTTGCTTTGAATACTCTCGTATGTGTGCAATTCTGAGAAGAAAAATAAGGAAATTGTGGTTTTGGTTTAAATTACTTTATTTAGAACAATTGGACTATAAGACTATAAGGGATGACAGAAGTGACAAAGTTACATTTAAATATTATATATTTTCAATGATGTAGTTATTTTCTATAAGACATCTTTTTTTTGCTAATGTTAACTATGTTACTGTACTAAAAATTTTCATAAAGTGACATCATTAATGTTTCCTTAAAACATTATGCAATGTAAAATGTGGTTATTTAAAAGAAATAAAATTAGGTTAGTTGTCTTTACAAAATGAATTAATCTGTTATTAACTGTACTGTAGAGCAAAGTCAAGTCATGAAGACAGTCATGAAAATGAACTGTAAATTACACAGATTACAATTTTTTATATTTTAGTAAAAAAAATTGTATTTTAATCCAAAAAAAACAATTTTAATCCAAAAAATCTGATTTTTTTTGATTTTTTAAAAAAAATCAGGATTTTTTCATACCCTGGTTAGCGGTAAATCGTTATCAATGACAATGTAATAGTTAGAAAAATTACATTAATTTTATTATTTAAAAGTAACAAATAGCTTGTACACTTTAAAAATAGTTAAGCTTCATCTACTTTGAATTTAGCATTTAATTAATAGATAATCATGTTAAGGGAGGGGATTGACTTACAGCAGCAGGGCAGAGACAAGAGACAACATGAAAGCTACATGTCTGTACAGGCAGCCCGTTAGCCAGCCTCTTACTTCAGTTAGCTCTCACACACTGTTGTGATAAGAGCACTATAGCACTAGCAGTTCATCGTTAGTTCATTGTGAAAGAGTATAAGAATTGTGAAATGTAGTTTTTTTCAAATAGTTTTTTTTAATTATAAATAAATTTATACATAAAAGAAAACAGTGAGTTTTGGGCCAAGCAAACTGTGCAGTGAGTAGTTACAGTAATCTGATTTTGCATTTTAAAACCAACTGACGTCGACCAGAGCTACGCCCTCCCTAAGCCCGATGTGCCTCATGTCTCGCCTGGCCCCTCCTCCCCCATCTCCTCTCGGTTTCAAACCTCCCGCCATCAGGAACCAGTGTGTGTGTACATGTGTTTGCGCGCCCTGCAAGAGGCGAGTGGAGTCTGTGCCACACACTCCTAAAGTAATATTTTAATTAACATAATTTGTAATTTTACTTATGTAATAATAACCCCTAGTGTTTCGTTTTCTTTCAGCGTAAGTAAGGACGGAGTAGCGCCCTATGCGGCCGTTGCCAGAACTAGCCCTGGCACGGGCATCTCTCATTTAAACTTAAACAAATATTAAACAGCTTTTTAATTAATGTTTTATCAGGGTAACATGTATTATTTTTAGGTAACTAGTTGTAAAGGGTTTGTTCTTTTATGTGTTCTCTTACACAGTATTCGGCAACTAACGGTAAAGAGGAAGATTTCTGCCACCATGACACCCTGGCAAAACCCCAGTCTCTCTCGATCACCATCTGGAGTAGGACGTAGCCGCTACACCTCGTGGACTTCAACTGTTGCATCTCTGATCCGTTAACATTCATCTGGTATTAATTAATTCTTAAACATTTTATTTTGATTTGGGGCCTACTCCGGGAGGTAGACTGTTTTAATAATAATTTAAATGCCTAGGCGGACATTTCGAACCAGACGACGATTATAACTACTAGGCCAGGACTGGGGTGTCCTGGCCTGCCGTTGGCACTTTGTGACTGTGATACTGCGAGACGCGAGGGTGATTCAAGTGAAAAATGTAGAGTCAATAAAACCTGTTCAAATTGTGACACGTGTTCTTCTCTACATCGAGGCTGAGGCGTGTGGGCCTCCTGGAAAGTCCAGACCACCATCCTTCGGTAAGATTACAGTGTGCCCGACGCTTAGAGCAAGCTGGCAGGTTAGATTTTGTTGTATAGTGGGTTGCGAGCCTCGTCGCACTTGGGCTACGTCATGGTCCTGAGTGGGGATAGCCGGGTCCACGTGCCCTTAAACCAAGTGGTAGCGCCCATATCCAGTAACACACATAACGCGTAGCTATTTCCGACCCCAGTGCAACAGCAGAACATTTTATGAGATTTTAGTAATATCAAGATAAATGGCAACTAGGTAATTTATGTAAGCTACTAAATGTAAAAATGAGTTCAGATGAAGAGTTGCCATTACTATTACCTAAAGAACAATGTAGTGGGGGCCTGATCAATGATTCTAATTGTCATACAAATGATTTTACAGTAAGAAAGAAAATCTGTTGGTTTCAAATTTACCAGATCAAGAACAAGAAATCCTTAATTGGTGGTTAGCAAGAACACTGAAACCTAATACTAATGTATGTTTACATCACTTTCTGCATTATATTTATATTATGAAAATTATGTACCGAAAAAAAAGTGTTATGACCCAAACAATGTCCAGCAAAAAAGTAATCACAGCAGGCTTAAAACCAACCGATTTCGATGAAATTTGCTAATAATTTAAAAAGCAAAAAAAGAAGTAGTATTAATAACTGGCAAAAAAATTCTGACAGCTCCGAAAAAAAAAATTACTCAATGACAATGACCAAGTAAGTGGTTGGGTCAGTTTCGTGAAGACAAAATCAGTGACAGTCCCCTTGACAGTAGCTTGCTAACGCCAGTAAAAACTAAAAAAAAAATTATTACACTGACCACAAAAGCTTTAGAAAAACATGATTTAGACCGAAGTATGGCAACATTAGGAGTTTCACAGATAAAAGTAAAATAGAAAATATTCAAAAGGACGCAAGGTTAAATATACAAAACAAAAAGGTACATTAAATTTAATGTAAAATTAAATCAAAGGTTACAGGTGTCTTGAGGCTACCAGATGAAGAGTTAGAGTCAGATTTTTCAAATTCATCAATTGAAGCTGTACCTACCATAGCACAAAAGGCACAATATTTTGACCACCTTGTTGATGCCATTAAAGAGAAGCTCATAACTCAAAGAGAGAAAATAATTCAAATTTTAACCCTTAACACACCAATCATGGCCGAGAACGAAGTGAGTGAATACGTGGTTAGAAAGACACACCAGTCTCATCAAAAAAGAGGCATATTGTCATGCCAGTCAAAAAAAGGTAATAAAGTTCTTCTTGATGTAAAAGAAAATGTTAAAGCTTTTTATGAAGATGACGAATTTAATAGGCATGACGACGAATTTAATAGGCTCATGCCAAGAATAAATTATAACGTTAGTACTACAATAAATGTCTAAATTCAAAAGTGTTGTATCGTGAGGAACTTTACTTAGCTTTTAAAAAAATGTACCCTAATACCAAAATTAGATTAAGTTTTTGTGAATTTAGTCCTAAGGGGTGTGTAACATTTAATCAAAGAGGAGTTCATTCAGTATGTGTTTGTTGCATTCATCAAAATACTGCACTACTTATAAGTCTGATAAATATCTGGATAAAATTAAATTGAAGGATTTAACTGCAATGTTAATGTTTGAAGATGTAAAAAGAGAATGCATGTTGATAATGTGTGATGCATGTCCTAATTTTTACCAATTGGATGACTTTGTTAAAACAACACTTAGAGATTAACATGATAAAAACCAAATAATATTCAAGCAATGGACAAATACTGATCGGAGCCAGCGACAAATAATGGTTCTACCACTGTCTGAGAACATTACACTTTTAAATAAAAAAACTTAAACACTGATACTTTATTCTTTCATATCAAAGTAACAATCTGATACATAAAAAAGAGGAAAGAAAAAGTATCTGAAAACAAAGTGTTTTGCTTTATGAATTTTTCCAAAAACTATGGATAAATCCATCAAGATGAAATTCAAAGTTATCATCAGTCTCATTTATCTTGTACACTACATCCAGCAGTAGTTATTACAGACACAATGAGAGCTTCTCTGTCTCACAGATGTTTTGTATCAGATTACACTAAATACTACGTAAACTTTGTTTATGAAGAACAAAGCAGACTTTGCAGTTACCTAAAAGCAAAACAACCAAAAGTAACAACGTTAGACAAAATCACAGATGGCTATGCTGCAAAATGTAAAAATTTGAAGAGTTTAGTTAATCTCAGTTTTCATGAAGCGAATTTTAGTCTAACAGCTTCCTGGACTTTTCACATCATGCAGACAGCATTGAAAATGTGCATGCGATGGTATAGGTGGCTCAGTTTTAAACAATCTGTTACAAGAACCAAACTTCAAAGACTGTATAAAGACCAAATTTGCACACCAGCAGAAACGTTCAAGTTTTGTAACAAACACATTTCAGAAACAATATTTGAATTCATTAATCTAGAATATGTAAAAAATGTAGAACCAAAAAATGACTCAGCACTTAAGTGAACAAAAAACTATTCATGGCACAAGGTCTTTCAATTTTTTTCCAACCGCTATCTAATATCGAAATAGCAGCAAAATGGATAAACAGTTACTTAAGATTTTTCCTTAAGGTATAGCTTTTTACAAGAACTAGAACTTTCAAATCTCCACCCAATTACCTAAAAAGGCTGTGTGTATGAAGATAAGAACTTCATTGGACTCATTTTGGAGCTTGAAGATGACAACAAAGATGTCTACATCAATTTCATGCACCCTCATTGGCCATCACAAACAATGTTTTTTTCTGGCTAGAACACAAAGAATAGGGTAACTGCTGGGTCCCTTTTACAAACAATATTTACTCCATATATATACCAGAATAAGTGCTGAAGTTAGATGAATGTTGTTCAGTCTTTCTAAAAAAAAATGTGTTAAAAACATTTATGCTGCCTGTGCCGAGGAAGAATTAAGTTTCATACCAACAAAGAACTACCTGTAAATATTGTAAATATGTACACCATAATTTTGCCATGTAATATTACAACGGTGAGCAAAAAATTTAATTACATTATCTTTAAGAACAACTATATTTTTTTTAGCAAACTTTAGCTAGCTACTCTTTACATAAATGTCACATAAAAATCCTAAAAAGTAGGTACCCTAAATAAAGTGAAAACTATGATTAGTAGTGTTAGTCTATTTGTGTGTACAAGCTATTTGTTACTTTTAAATAAAAAATTAATATAATTATTCTTAACTATTGCATTAATAACTATTTACCTATTATCAAATGACATCAAATACCCATTAATTTTAATTTATATTATAGTACTTTTTGCTCTTTCAAATGAGACCTTTTTCAACTTCATAGGATTGGCCATAAAAAAAAATAGGTAACAGTTTGCACAAATGAAAAAAAATTCAGGAGCACCAACTTTGAAGAGTGCAAAGGTTTAATATGAGTCTAATGTTATTTTCAACCTGATTTTTAGAATCCTGGTGTAATTTCAAGTAAGAATTGTAAGTTTTATGAATTAATATTAAACAACAACTGCACAACTAAATTTTTAATGAAAAATGCCTTTTTCACTTTGAGCCGCAAATAACAAAACAGCTACAAATGCATTATTTTTAAAAAATGTTGCACTCGCACCTACAACTGAAACGGGAAATCAACACAAACAAAAGGTCGTTCCAGTACGACCACGGCAGTGGTCCGCTCGTGCTGAAGAAAATAAAGTCACAAAAAATACGAAATAACAAGCAATCCAATTTATTAATCACAATGCATACAATGCATATAAGATGCACATAACAATTCGATTCCCGCGGGAATACAGGTTAAAACAATGGTGCAATAAATGGGGCAAGCTGACGACGCGTTTAACGTAGCACAATTATATCGGCCGCTAGACAACAACAAGAAAGAAAGAAAGAGACATACAATTACCGTTACAATTACCGTTACGACGCGGCTTGACAAGAAGTGTCCAAAGCCATCATGGCATGCCCATATACAGCCGCAGAAAAACACTGTTACATAAGCTACCGGTAGTACTCGGCGTGAGCAAAAGAAACTAAGGCAATGAATCCAATTAAGCACTGACCTGAAGGGTCCAAGAGAAATAACAAACATTACTAAACATGGCAAAAAAGAATAAGTGAAAGTGCAGCCACGACGCACAAGCAAGAACAAGAAATCATACTAATTACTGACAATTACAGACGTTAAGTTTCACAGCCGAGTACATACCAATGGGACGCCAACCCCAAGTGACAGTCCTCGTGTCAAACGACCGGAAGACTGCGGCAAATAGCCCGGGTGCCGAGATTATATAGGCCGGGAACAATACACGGCAGAGTGTGCTGGTGGCGCGGCGGGGAAGGGAGGAAGAGGGGGGGGGTAGGAAGGGGAAGTTGGAGAGGAAGGGGAAAGGAAGAGAGGGGAGGGGAAAGTAGGAGAGGAGAGGGGAAAGGAGGGGAAGGAACGCTAAGCAGTGCCCGCACTGCTTCAATGTATATAAAAAACTTAAGTCAATTTAGCAAAAATTAAATATACACATGGTTATATTTGTCCAGTGATGCTGTAAAAAAATTATAAAGAAAATCTGGGGGTTGGGTGTTAGACACCAGAATGATTTGACTTAGATTGACCCATGAAATGACTGTGTTAATGACTGTAAGCCACCGAGAATTTACGCCATACGTACGCATTTGAGTTAGAACTAGATCGAGAAACTGTTTCAATGAATGTTTTCAATTTATAAATTTTTTAGAATCTTATTTTAACACTATTTAAAGAGTAGTTATAAATTTTGTATCAGGCTAAATACTATTTTTTTTAAGGTATGTTAGTGTTTAAGCATTTAATTCTTAAGTTCAGAATTTATTCGCTATATTGTCATCACATATCTGATCATGCGCGTGAAATTGATCAGTAGAAAAAATTTCACTCAAATGTTGTTTATAGTAATAAACTTTTATGAAAAGTTAATTTTAAATTTTGTATTGTCACTGTGTTCAAAAAACAGAAACAATGTCTCAAATTATTTTATTTATATATTTAGTAATTTTGTGCCCTTTTTTTTGTAAGCCCTTAAAATTTTCAGGAGTAACGGATTAATTGAGTTTACAGACACCTGCATTAGGAAATAGCTATTTCATAGAAATAATTTTTTTTTTCTGTAATTTTGTGAAAGCTGTTCCCAGTAAGGTGTCTGATTTGCAGAGGTTTTACCCTGAGTGGGAAAGCCAGTGCAGTGCTTCACTTACGTACACAACTAGTTTTAACCCAAAATATCTGCTTTTTTGATATATTGTAGATTGTAGTGTTATATGCCACTATAAAGAATGTCAAATTGTGGTCAAGTTTATGGTTAAAAGTACATATAATGGACATAGTGTCTTGTAGTACGTCTAAGGTACTGATATAAAAACTAAATAGTGACAGTACGTGTGGTAGTGTCTGTATAAAAAACTAAATTTTACAATGCCTAAAACAAACAATTTTGGAACTTTTCTACATGTTTTGCATTTCTCAAATTAAAAATTAAATATTTGTAAATGAGTGCAGAAACTTGAGTGAGAACAGATAAAACATTCACTCATATGAAGAAAACAATGTAACATCTTGTAGGCAACTTGCAGCAGTAAGCAGTTATTCAATCATACCTTTATCAAGACCTTACTCCAAGATGCACCCAGATCTTCTCCTTGATTCATCCATGCTTGCACTTCCTCCGGACTGAGGCTTTCGTGTGGTGCAAACACTGGAACGGACTGTGTTTTCACAAGGGTACTAGAAACATTCAAAATAATTTATTTCTAAAAACACTCACAGAACAGTTAAAACATGGCATCCAATACCTACACTTATAAGGTTATAAGTAAGCAGGGTTGGTTGATTTAAATTACAATGTTTTAAACCATTTTTCCAACCAAGAGGTTTTTATAAAAAAAAAATATATAAATTTTTAAATGATGATAATAATGAAAAATGGTGTGAATTTTTACACCCATGATATTACACAAAGTGAACTTTTGATGAAAAGGGAGATATTGTTTTAGAATTTTATAAACAGTCCTTAAATAAAAGTAATGAGTAATGACGAAAAACAAAAAAAAATGACAATAGAGACTGAGCCTTGAGTGGATAAAACTTAGTTAAACTCTGGATTTCTGCTACAAAACAGGATATTTAATGGTATGAATAAATGTCTGCATTACTACGTATATAAAGATTTGCCTGCTTACTTTAGTTAAACTGCAGACTATTTCTTCCACCAACCTCAAACTATCTTTGTAAATGTTTCAATGTCCCTGCTGGCTATCCTATTGAAAGGTCACAAGTTTTATTCCAGTCAGCCTAAAAATTGTCATGCAAGATAAACTCACATTACATACAAGTTATCTAACAATTTAACTACTCTGAATAATATATTTAATAATTAAAACTTCTAACTTTAAGAAAGCTTAAAACAATAATTTTTATATATATATATACATACACACACACACACACACACACACACACACACACTAGCTGCCCGACCTGGCTTCGCACGGCTATACTAATGGAAAAAAATTAGGCCACATCTCCCATTTACAGTAATGGTAAATTAAAAAAAATCAGTGAAAATTTATTACAATGCTGTATTAATGTACCGGAGAGAAAATGAATAGCACAGATGGTTTCCCGACTCGTGCACGCAACGTACAACTGATGTACCCGTACTTCGCTGCAGCAGTCTACAGGCAGATCACTCTTGCGCCGCTCATTATACATGCCCCTCCTTGTGGGTACGCCACTGCCGCGCGATGCCCGTTGCCATGGAGACGCCGAAGGCATGAACAATGCAAAATCCTGTTCTCATGCAGACAAAGTACCCACTGTTGCCTGGTTTTAACCACTCATGGGATCTAATTTTCGGAAAATGTAATCCTGCGTAACATAAGGTACATTACTGTGAAGTTTCAAGTCTGTAAAATATATATACTTGAAAAAAAGGGCAATTTTTGATATTTAAAGTACCCGCCAAAATTTCAACAGTGATGAGGACTGCACTAACAATGAAATGGTCGTTGCCATAGAGACGAATGAAGCATCAACAAAGCAACAGCCGTTGCCATGGTGACTTCCTACCAAAAACTGGAAATGTTGATATATTACGCCCCCGAAACTCCCCTTGGGATCGGATTTCCGCAGAATCCGTTCTTAGTGAGCGTCTACATCACAAAATGAGTAACTATGCTAAATTTCAAGTCAATCGGGTGTATAGTTTTAGATATCTCGTGATGAGTGAGTCAGTGAGTGGTATTTTATCCCCTTGGGGGTAGAATTAATCAAAATCCTTTCTTAGCAGGTGCCTACGTCATAACATCTACCTGCATGCCAAATTTCATCCCGATCCGTCCAGTGGTTTGAGCTGTGCGTTGATAGATCACTATGTCAGTCAGTCACCTTTGAGTTATATATATTTAGATATTAAACACGGACACACACACACACACACAAAAGTAATTTTGTAAGTACATATGTTTAATTTACCAGTCAACCTCATTTACATATTTTTACAGTCCAATAAAATACCAATGACTATGTGGGAACCTCTTGTGGATTGTGTGCACCTATTGGTTCACGTGATCCTCCTGACATCTTGGCACAAGTGGCATTGAGTCTCCGACACTCCTGTCCAAGGTAGGTAGTTCACAAATATGAACTTATTGTTCCAAGCCTGTAGTAAGACAATGTAAGCAGAAAAAAGCAGAGAAAAGAATACACTCATCCTTCTGGACATACCCCAATACTCACATTGGCAAGCCTTCTTTCAACAGACGAGAAAGGCAAACGCCCGATCGTGCATCTTCGGTTTTTTTTGTTTATTGTAAATAAATATATAACTCATGATAACTAATGGTCAATTATGTTATGTTAGCTACATTATAAATACTTTAAAACATTGTGGACGGTTGATTTGGTTAGGATCGCTACATTAAAAATACTGTGAAATCATGTAAACGGTTTCCTAGCGCTGGATAGCTACATATTAAAAAGTTATTTTCTAAGCAACCATAAAATGATTTTACAGTTTTTTTAATGTAGCTATACTTACCTAATATAAACAACCATCCACAATGTTTTAAAGTATTTATAATTACTTCTTGCTAATTTTAAGAAAAGAAGGCTTGCCAACGTGAGTATTCGGGTATGTCCAGAAGGATGAGTGAATCGTAGGCTTCCCACTGAACGCCGCATGAGTGCACAGGATGAAAATTAAAAAATTCCATATCTCCTAAAGTATTTGGAATTTCTGATCTCTGCCGGGTTTAAAAGAGGAAGTTAAAGAGCACAGAATAAAGGTATTTTCGGAATTTTTTATTTTTTTTTAACAAATATTGCCCAAATATGAAAATTAAAAAATTTGATATCTCCTTAAGTATTTGGAATTTCTTATCTCCGCAGGCTGTAATGAAAAGAGGACGTAAAAGAGCATATAATGAAAGTTATTTCAGATTTTTAAAAAAAAAATTGACGCTAATCCATACACTACATATTTACCATACATTTTAAACATATAAATAATATACTTGAAAATTGTTGTTCAAAAACAGTAAATGCTTGCAAAAAATATAGCCTTTATCTATTTTACTGCAGGATAAGGATTTCTTAATTCCAGGTGATAGTAACCAAGGTGAAATGTTGGTTAAATTAGATTAGCAACATCTAAAAAAAATCTAAACTTGTTAAAATGTATAAATTCTTGCATAATCATATATTCTAATCATCTGGATTCTGAAAAACTCAAAAGTTGTTTAGGGCCTGAAGTAGGGAAAAATTGTGAAGCCATACAAATTAGGAACAAGTAAATATTGAAAGAACATTATTAAAAAGCTAGTAATAAAAATTTATAGTGATTATAACAATTATCACTTCAATATTTTCTTGTTTCAAAGGGTTTCACCTCACAATTTCCTTGCAATCTATATTGACCTCAACACTAGCATGTATTTCAGTGGTAATTAAAAACACCTGATTATAGAATAATGTTAAAAATACTATATTTGGATTTATCTTATCGTGGTAAAGCTGCTCTCGTCAACAATTAACAAAACTTTAATTCTACATTGAAACAAAACACATTTCCAAATTAGAGTAAACAAGTATAATTAAGAAACTAGGGCATGAAATGTATGGTACTGCTATATGTTGAGTAGATTTAACTGAAGAGGAAATTTTGAAGATAAATAAATGTTATTTTACAGCTAACTACAATGGTCAATACTAATACATCATTCCGATTGAATGTCAATGTCCTTACTTTAACCACAAACGCTGAACCACAACAACCACCCTGTCTTTTCTTGATGTCCGTTTTATGTATGCAATAGGAATTTTAAGCTCTTTTGAAACTTCTGTAACAGCATCCATCATTTTAAGCAAAACAATCAAAAGTAACGTAAAACGTAATGCGTTATAAAAACATCATGACCCAACAACACAACTCAGTTTACTCGAACATTCCTTAATCTTTATCATTCATATTAAAAACTGTATAAAATTTTACATTCTAAAAACATTTGAATTGATCCATCTGCAGACGAACATTCAGCCAGCTGAAACAGCTGATTATAAACAGTTTTCAGAAAACCAACAAACTAAAAACTAAATACCATCTTTAGCAAATTAAAATCAATAACATGACATTTATTCCTCCAATAATAAATACACCTTTAGCAACCTAATATAATATTTTTACTTAAACATTTTTATTTGCTGTAAAATTACATTGGTAATTAATTTACAATAAAATAATATAGTACGTCCAAAGTAGGGATGGGTAGTTCGCGAACTACCAGTTCATTTTGAACTGTTCTGACGAGCGAACTAGGTGACTAGTTCGCTGTTACCAAAAACAATCGTTCTTTCGTTCTTTCGTTCTTTGCGTGTTTCTCTTCTCCTACTCTGTTTGGTCCTTACTGCGCATGCGCGAAAGATCCCTAGGTGACTAGTTCGCTCGTTCGCTGTTACCAAAAACAATCGTTCTTTCGTTCTTTGCGTGTTTCTCGTCTCCTTCTCTGTTTGGTCCTTACTGCGCATGCGCGAAAGATTCCCCCCCCCCCCCCCCCCTCACCAATCAAGTCAGCCAATATGCCACGTCTTTCTTTCTTCCTTTCTTCCCTCTCTTACGTTTGTTCTTTATTTGGTCTCATCCCCCCCCCCCCTTTTTTTATATTTCCCCATCGCTTCTTCAGTTCCAAGTACTGATCTGAACTACGAAGACCGAAGAGAAAGGGAGTACATATACACACTGAACTAGCTAGTTCAAAGCCATAGATAGTTCACACAGTAAGTTAGGCTGTCGGTCATTATTTTCGTTTCGTTCTTTCTTGCGCAATGATGTATCGTTTGACGATCGTGAACTCTAAATTTTTATCTAATATTCTTTAGACATTTACATTACATATTGGCATTAAAAAACGTGTCACGTAAATAAGTGTAATTACGTTAAATTTCAGATAGCCTATACAATCTGAAATTAAACTTTAATAACACATAGACCACACATTACAAAACTACACTAAAATTTAAAGAAACATAATAAAACTTACCTAATACGAAAAAAATCAGCTTAGGTTGTCACAGATGAGAAAACACTATACCATTATTTTGTTTTGTACACATGTGAAAATAAGCACTTTACTTGCAGAAAATAAATTAATACACATTCAAAAATGTAAGAAGTGTGTGAAAGAAAAACAATATGATTGTCGTTCATTTGTAATGGGAGATATTGTTTACAAGCATCGGATTACTGTGTGCCTCTTTTATTTATAGAAAAAGAAATGCCCATAAAACAAAAAGTTCGTAACGATCGTGTTGGTGTCATGTATGGAATATTTTGTTTAAACATTGGAAACCACGATACCGTCCGCGACCGATGTAGTTCAATAGATCGGTTCCTAAAGAACTAGTCTTTGAAGTGACTAGTTCCGAACGAACTAGTTCTTTCCAAAGAACTATATTTCCCATCCCTAGTCCAAAGTATGTTCCCGGCTAAAGGTGGGTTGTTACAGCAATTTTCGGTATCTGCTTCAACCTGATACTTATACAGTAATGTACCTAGTTACAAGTATCTGATACTTTTGTATCAGAACAGTAGCGGTATCAGGAAACGACAAGGTATCAGCATTCTCGTTACAGGGTACACATCCTCCGTGCCGTCATTACCAGCGTAAAAAGGTATCATTGTCTGATACATAGAGTAAATAAAGTGTCAGATACATTATTTATTATGCCCGGTAATTCTCTACCTCTGTTACTCTCATGCCCGCCTGATACAGCCAGTATCAATCAGTTCAACATTCACTGCAGTTCGTCCTGGCCGTGTATTAATTACCACCATGTACATTGTTGCGGGCTATCATGCTTTGTAGTTAGTATCTTTATAGTGAAATAAGGAATGGATAAGTGCAGGAAAAAGACTTCATTTGTGTGGAATTTTTTTACGGAAAATAATAAGTTTGCTAATTGTAATTTGTGTAAACAAAAACTGAGTTATAAATCATCATCGACTAATCTGAAAGAAACATTTGAAATGTAAACATTGATATAGTATGCTCACTAATGTACGTATCTGTTTTTTTTTTTTTAATTTTTAATTTTTGATAAAATCGTATTCTTTTAATGTATGAAAACACTAGTTACTAATTGTTTTCGGAAAAAAAAAAGTCCTAATGTTGATTACATCTGTTATTAGTGTCAACTGAGAATTTATTTGCATTTTCATAGCTGTTAGATGCACAAATATAAATATATCTTGTATTAATGAACTTTTTAATATTAAAATTTCATTAGTTTTATTATTGAACGAGACTGTGCACCCACTGCGTACTGAGCATACTTTGATGTGGGACAATAACCAAACGACTCGTAACAATTTCGCTTTACGCCTCTCCTTCAACGCCTTCCCCTGCGATTCCTCCCCTACATTATTTCCCTTCTTTATCCCTTATTCGTCGTGCCGCTCCCTCCCCTTTCACAAGCTCCGCCCAAGTGACCGTCATCTGCGATCGGATTCTGCGCACATTGGCCGTGGTGTTGTTCCACGCGAATTCTGAACTGATACTAAAGTACTTGATACTTTTCAAGTGTACTTGTTTGCCGTTCCCAATACAGGCGCGTATCAGTGTCAAAGTATAAGGTTGATACTTTTCGACCCACCTCTAGTTGGGACATCTAGTGGGCAAACTCTAAACTCATCGTGCCTGACATCTAGCAGAGTAATGCTAAACTAACACATCATTCGTCCATTTCAAGAGCTACACGCGTCCATTAAATAACAAGTTTTAAACTAAAATTATTTAAATTAAATTATGTACGTAATGTTTCAGTTTTAGCCTACAGGAATAGTAAAGGATACTTAATTTCATTTGTATGTAAAATAAAGACAGTGTACAGTTCTTATAAATATGAAATACTTAGTTTTATAAATTTCTTAATTAAAATTTAGTAACAAATAAATTTTTGATAAAAATTTTTCTACCACAATTGCAAAAATCTAAACTTGATTTTATAATGTTTTAATTTACATTTTTTTTTACCGACAGTGCTATTCATGGGATAAATAATTTCCCTCGTGCCTGCAAAACTATGGATCTTGGCCTTAAAGTATTATAATGTATTGACGCCACTCCCGCTGCCTGATTAAGTTTAGAAAAATATTGAATTGAAAATGATCTCAGGAGGAAAGGTGGGTTCGACCTCGTGGCTGCAGGCAGGAGTGTGTCGTTATTTTAAACTATCTGGGCTGTTTAGGCCACCCAGGACGCCTTGAAATAAAAAGGAAATGACTGAGAAAACACTGTACTTTATTACTGCTTAATACACTTGCTTGTCCAACGCCTGGCCGAGTCTGTTGTCAGAACGTCGCTTCACGATCGGTTAAACACATTGATGTTGTGCGCGAACAGGATAGGCTGCAAACTCATGTATAAAGTTCTATCCTGAGACCGATACTGACAAAACGAAGGCTGTAGCAAATTATTGAAGAACTGATACGTTGCAACTATGTTTATATGGTAATCGAAGTTAAACATACAATGGCAAAAGTATACGATCAAACATTCTTAAACATGATTGCAGTCTAACCTACTACAATACGAATGTTTCAGATTTTGCATAAGCTCGGCTAGATGAAAAGGTATACTAGAGTGACAGTAGCTCCTTAAAGGTTGACAAAGTTATTACTAGGTTAGATTGCCAATACATATATTACACAGTCAAAATTAGCTAAATCGAAAACACGTTTATTAAAGAGTTACTACACCATGACACTAAAAACTTGCCAGAAGCCCTCATCAAACAACGATTAACTGGCATCGAAACCTGGAAAAAAGCGTGAGGCTCAAGTCCGCTGCCCGAGTATTTTGAACATAAAATTTATGTAATTTGCTAAAATATCCCTGTTGGGATTTAAATGATTAAGCGAAGAGCCGCACGTAAGAACGTACGGCTAAATGGGGTCGGGCGCAGAGCTAATTGAAAGATTAGGTAAACTTACGACTATGGCAATGAACTGGAAAAGTGGCGCGAAAACTGTAGGCTCTGCGTTCGCAGAGCGACCGACCCCTGTGAGCTCCCGGCGGCAACTGGCATTTAATTACACACTAGCGCATTGCCACACCCGGCCGGGTACTGTAGTCGACTTGCTGTTTGTCGCGGCGCACTTTAACTCACACGGCGGACATCACGCGCGGGCGTGTTGGTTGCACTTACAACTAAGTGTTGTTGGGACGTAACAGCCTGTGCGACCCAGAGGGAGAGAGTATACTGCATTTATTCCCGCAGATTTCTCTGTGGTAAGGATCTCTGTCTGTTTTTTTCCCAACCTAACTAATTACTAAGTGTATTTGGGAGGGGTCTGGGTAGGAAAGACTCTAAGTGCATCTCAGGCCGAAGCCTATACGCTCTAAGCATGCAGGTTATGAACCATGCAGGAGAGGAAGCATGCATCATGTGCTAGAAGGGGATTGGCCAGCCATGGCATAGTTTTAGTCATGACTAACTCCTCTCACTGACTATTCTAAGTTAAAACTAGATAAGTTGGGCCCAGGTAAAACCTGCATAGACACAGGGAAAACCCTGGGCACTGACATGCGGGATCCAAAATTGCATGCATTAATTATAAGCAGGTTGGTTACAGGAAACAGAAGGATGGTTCTGGAAGAAGAGTTGGACATAGTAAAAAGACTACTATGCAAATGGGCGAGAGCTTGGACATTTGGTCCGCATTTTGGATGGTGGCACTGGTTGTTTCGGGGGCGACTTTAGTCGTTTTCCGCCAGGCTGCCAGCCAGCTGAATAGTTTAAGAAAATAATAATAATTATATGATAATTATACGACCGCAGCGCTCAGGTTGACCCAGTCACCGCGGTCGTGTATCAGACTCATTGTGCTGCCAGCCTGGGCATGTCAATCATCAGCTAGTCCAATGTTGCTTATTTGCACCGCAGGACGTGGTCAGGCACATGGTCAGACACCTATTAATCAATAATGAGTCTGCTCACTGAATAATTAAAATAAGAGCTTAGGTAATAGGTAAATTTGTAGCTGATTAACTATATATATAGCTTAAACTAAAGGTCAATAAATGTCAGGATACATGTGTGTAATGTTGATGTATTCATTAGAGCCCCGCTGGGCCAAAAGCGCGACTAGATTCATTAGAGCCCCGCTGGGCCAAAAAAAGCGACTGGTTTCATTAAAGCCCCGCTGGGCCAAAAACGCGACTAGAATCAGCATGCTTGGCGAGTGTACTGGGAGGTTGTGGGAGGCCTTAATTCCGACACATTATGCTGCCAGCCTGGGCATTTTCACCGCAAGATGTGGTCAGGCACATGGTCAGAATCCTATTGATCAATACTTGAAATTATAACTTAATAATAATATTCTTAATATTAAATCTGACGAGCTGCCAGAAATACGAGTGTCACTCTGCGTTCTACAGCTAAGGCAGAATTTTCTCGCCAGGCCGCAACCGCAGTGTTGGGGTCTGGCCTCGGCCGCGCGCCGGTGCGCTGTGATTGGCCGGAGCCTCCAGCCAATCGCAGGCCACTACTGCGGTCGGTGCGCCAGGAGTGACTTCAGACGTTTATACTTCTGTTCTACGTCCGGATCATAGTTCCCTAGAGAAGTAATATGTGGATTCAGACTATTTACACATTTATCATAAAAAGTCTGAGTTGTGTGGATATAAAAGTCTTGCAAAGTTTCCGACCTGGTTTCACGATGCAATGCTTCGACAGGGCAGTACACTGGGGCGTCTGTGGCGATTCGAATGCATCTATTCTGAATTCGCTGTAGTTTTATTATGTGTGTCTTTGCTACAGTGGCCCATACAGGGGCTGCATATGTGATTATTGGTCGTATGAGGGCTTTGTAGAGCAGTAGGCCGGTTTTAACTCTGCTGCCACATTGTCTACTCATAACTGGATACAAGGAGCACAGTCTAGTCAGAGCCTGTGCTCGCTTAATGTCTATGTGATGGTGCCATGTTAATTTCCTATCCATGTGTACACCTAGGTATTTAACCACGTCTTCATGCGGGATGTGTTCGTTAAACAAACTCAGTTGCAGACTGCGGTCTATTGGCAGGAGGTGTTTATGAGTGAACACAATAGCTTCTGACTTCGTTGTGTTCACTTTAATGCGCCACGTTGTGCACCACTGTTCTATTTCAGTGAGCGCAACTTGCAGCCTAGTCGTGGCCAGCTGTAGGTTATGGGATCTGCTATATAGGACAGTATCGTCGGCATAGCAGCCTAACTTGAGGAGTTTATGTGCGGGACGTGGCATGTCTCGCACGTATACATTGAATAGAACAGGGCCTAGGATGCTTCCCTGTGGCATTCCTGCTCTGATCTGTTTTAGGTCTGACATGGCCCCTTCAGTTGATACTCTGAAAGTTCTGCCTGCTAAGTAGGACGTGATTAACTTGACATAGCAGTCAGGGAAATCAGCTTGGTATAGTTTATAGAGAAGCCCTGCATGAAACACTCTGTCAAAGGCTTTCTCTACGTCTAGGAACATCGCAACAACATAGTCTCGTACGTTAAATTCACTAGTGATCTCTTCAATGAGACGCACTAGCTGGTGAAATGTCGAATGAGCACCGCGAAAGCCGAATTGCTCATTTGGCAGCAAGTTGTTTTCGTGTATGTGGCAATTTAGTCTATGCAATATTATGCTTTCGGCTATTTTTGACACAGTACTAAGCAGGCTTATTGGTCTGTAATTCTGGGGAATTTTTTTTTTTATCTTTGCCTGGCTTGTGGAAAACTATTACGTTAGCTTCCTTCCACTGGGAGGGGAAAATACTAAGTCTGAGCCTTGCATTAATGCATTCAGCTAAATATTCCAAGGCTTCGTCTGGGAGCTGTTTGAGAACGATAGCTTGTATGCCGTCATTCCCAGGTGCTTTTCGCGGCTTCATTTTCCTAATAGCTCTCTTGATTTCCTGTGCCTGAGTTAATAGAGGCTCGGAAATAGTGGGCTGGTGCAATTTTTCGTGTAATTCGCGGTAAATTGGTGCTGTGTATTGCCTATCGCAAGGCACCATGTTTGGTTGAAAGGCTGTTTCCAGCATATTAGCGAATGCTTGTATTTTGTCTAGGGGTTTGAAGGCTAGGCCATTATTGGTTTCAAGGGGCGGAATTTTTTCAGATTTATTCAAAAATCGCTTCGTCATAGTCCAGGCACTCCCGTCCTGAATATTTAATGAGCGATTTTTGCTTCCCACTGGCTGCTTCGCCACAGTGAAATTTCGTCTGAAATAATTATTTGTAGTTCGTTTATCCTTTGTTTTGTTTGGATAGTGCGTCGTTGTGTGTATTCACGACACAGTCTGTTTTTGCGCGATATCAAGTCGCGTATGTATGCTGGCAGCTCGGTGTGTACTAACTTAACCTCCTTTTCTGGGATCCACTGGCTTATACCATCCTGGATTTCCACAGTAAATTTAGTTATTGCGGTGTCTAAACTTTCGCTATTATTTATGTCAGCGATGTCTGACAAATTTTGCGCAACTTGAGTTTTAAATCCTTCCCAGTCGGCATGTTTGTAGTGCCGAATTTTACGTGGCGGGTTGGTTTCCGTGTTCGCATTGTCAAAATGTAGGTGAACAGGGAAATGGTCGGACGACATGTCGTGTACGACCTCGAATTCGAATCTCGAGGTGACACGCTTGTTAAGAACGATGTCTAGGATGTCTGGCAGCTGGTTCAGTCTGCCTGAATCGAATGTAGGTTCAGTAGGAGCATAAACCTGATAGTTTTCATCAAGCTGATGCGCATAGAGAAGCCCACCATTTGTTATCACGCGCCTGCAATTACACTCCAGGTGTTTCGCATTTATGTCACCTACAGCGAGGAAGCTCGGAGCGGCCACATATAGGGCATCCAGATACGCCACACTGAGGGACCTACCTGGTGGAGCATACATTGAAATAAGTTTAATGTTTTGTTGGTTAATGTTTAAGTTTATTCCAACAGCTACTAAATTTTTAAAAATGGGTAGCTGGCATACAATGTGTTTAATGCTGCGGTGAACTACCAGAGCTACTCCTCCCCATCTATTTTGTTCCCTGTCGCGCCTATAAATTGTATAGTTTAGTATTGTCAGTCGGTCGGTCGGCTGTAAGTGTGTCTCGTTAATCACAGCTATTTTGATTTGATATTTTTCCAGGTGGTGGATGAATCCCGGTAATTTATGTTTAATGCCTCGTGCCTTCCAGAAAAGAAGAGAATGTAAACTTAACCTATCGGCCGGGGTTGTTATGCAACACGGGGCCTGTCTAGTGGCTGCCATTGAGCTTGGCAGCCAGTGACTGAATGAAGCCCATCATCGCATGGACTTTTTCTGTAAGGGAGACAGATGGGTCTCACCATATAACCATAAGCTGGCACATGGGGACAATTGTGGCCGCCAGATTTTCATCTGTGTTAAAAGTGCGCGACTGCTCGAGCACTTTCTGGAAGTCGGCCATGCCTGGTTTCGGGGCTGGCTGCTCGCGGGGTGCAGGCGGTGCAGTTGGCAGCACTGGTGCTGCATCCACCGCCATACTGGCCTCAGGCGCGGGAGCTACCTGCGGCCGGGTGAGCGCGGTCGTGCACCACGCCGGAGCTGGTGCAGCCTTGGCTGCCACGAGCTTTTCCTGGGCAGGCTGTCGCAGCCTGTCCGGCCCAGGCTGTGGGGGCTTGCCTTGGCCATTTTTATGGCCTGTCGGATGCTTTTTGAACCCCTTCTGCTGCCAGGGGTTATTCGCCAGCACTGGGTAGTCCAGCTCGTTGTAGCTGGGCTCGCAGTGCTGATCCAGGGGCGCAAATCATTTGCCACCTGCCTGCTGCAGATAGTCGCCAAAGCTCTGAGGAGGGGGTACCTCGGGGTTCCCCAGGGTTTTTGCCTTGGGGGGCCGAAGTAGCCCTGAGGGGCCCTTTGTGATGGTTGCGGTTGGGGATGCATTGCAGCTCACTTGTTGTCGCGCAAGTCGTGGCGAGACTGCTGCTCGCACTGCTTGGGCACCTGGGGTGGGAGGTTTCTGCGGGTCTCCTTTTTGTAGACCTGACAGCCCTTTTAGTTCGCACAATGCACCTCCTTGCAGTGTGCGCACTTTTTGAAGTCGAGATTTCCCCCATTGGGGCAGTCGGGAGCGTGGTGTGGTCCGTTGCACCACCGGCCCACAGGGGCCGCGTGGCAGGCCTTGCCACCATGATTGTAGCATTGGCAGACACTACATTGGGAGGGGCCTGAGGGGCGATGGTAGTTGTCAGCACGCACAAGCATGCTGGCAAATTCTTTTAGGGCGTAGATGCGCTCAGAGTCGCAGCTCTGAGGCACCTCAATGAAAAGTGCATCGCACTTTTCGCAGTGCTGCCGGTTCTCCAGGAATCAGTGGTTTCTGGACCGGCAGATTGAGGGCGCAGAATTCCTCCTGGAGGAATTCGGATGGTGTGTGGCGGTGCACTCCGCGTAACACGAACTTTTTTGGCACTTCTTCCCTCTGAAGGAGGACGGAGTGCTGCGCGCCAATTGCCTGCAGGGCCTTTACTGCCCTGAGGTAATCGGGGACGGACGCGAGATTCACCTGGATCTCGTCACGGCCACGGTTCTGGCACGTGAACTTTTCCAGGACTGCCTGTTTCAGGGCGGTGTATTCACTGGAGTACTGTTGCCCCTGGTCGAGGAAGACGAACAGGGGCTTTATGTGCGGTGCCCTCTTGGCGGCCTTGGTCGTGGTTGGCTGCTGAGGGCAGGGGGAGGGGCCTGCCTTGTCATCGCTGCCTGCCCCGGACACCTCCGTGTGCAGGCATTGGGCACGCTTGCCAGTGGGCATTGTCCAGCCACTGGATTCGTCAGAGCTTGGCCCTCAAGGGGCCTCGCTCACTGTCATCTCAACAGATTCGCTAGTCATTGTTCTTGTCCTTGTAGCCTACCGCTTGGTTCCACCCACTGACCATCCCCCGGGGCTAGTTTGCCGGGTTCAGGCTAGGCTACAGGGGATATAACTCCCCAGGTGTTGCCAAGGTCGTCGGTCGTCACACTTTCACTTACTCTACGTGACTGTTACCGCCTGTGCGCATTGAGCACACAAGCACCTCTCTTTATTGCTGGGTAGCACTAATAAGTGCTAACCACAGTTGATGCTGCCGTCGTCCGGGGTCTCGGGCTCGAGTCCCGGTGTGGCTCCTAGTGGGAAAAGGCGGTTCTTGATCTGTGTTGTCCGGGTGGGCGCCAGACTAGCTCGTTTCTAGTCGTGAATTTGGGGTCGTGGATGTATGTGCCCCTGCGTGGCCCACTAGGGCCGGCGGCGGTGTTTCGTGAGATGATTTTAAATAAGAGACGTGGAGTTGAGGTGGCGGTGTCGTACCTTTTATTCAGAGGAGCGAGTCGTACACAATACAACACTCTACAGAGGTCCCCGGGGGGTTTTACTTGTTATTCCGTGGCGCCGTATTGTTTGTGTTCCGTGTTACGTGAACTCGGATGCTGTTATGTCTCAGACGTCTCACTGGGTACGCAGGTAACGTAATTTCGTAACACAAAGGCGGGACACAAAATACACTGAATTAAGGGGGCGCGTACAGGTTACGTGGCACTCGTTACTCGGGTAACGTAAGTTAGCAATACCAAATACGGGATACAAAAATACACTGAATTAAGGGGGTGCGCACAAGTTACGTGGCACTCGTTACTCGGGTAACGTAAGTTCGCAATACAAAACACGGGATACAAAAATACACTGGATTAAGGGTGCGCGCACAAGTTACGTGGCACTCGTTACTCGGGTAACGTAAGTTAGCAGTACAAAATACGGGATACAAAAATACACTGAATTAAGGGGGCGGGCGATTGGAGACGGCCAATCCCGTATGCAAATGTCTCGGCGCGGGTGTTGTGCCCACTGTGGTGAAACACGCACCGCAATTAAGTTTGTCCAAGTTCCCTTGCGGGTTTGTGGTCAGCGCCGTGCGCGTGACCTTAAATAAAGTTCTGTACATTGCGGGAGACGGCCCGTGCCGTATGCTGAAGAGCAGCCCCGTTGACCAAGTGTGGTGCGGGGTGTCTTTAAATTGATGCGGCCGGATTAGGTCCTGGACCGAAAAAAGGGACCGGGTACTCACGGAGAGGTTAAGTAATAAAAGGGGTTTGGTTAATTAGTGACTATATTTACCGGACGTTACTTTCAATGTAGACAAAGGATGTTGCCTCTCCGTGGGACGTAGGTCCGCCCCGGTCCATGAGCTGCGCTGAACTGCCGAACTGGCATGGCGTCCGAGGGAGGCTCGGCCTCTCTCGCGCCAGGCGTGACCTCATTACGCTAGACTCCAAACGGGTGTCTCTGGAAGAGATTTTATTGTCGCTAAAATCCTAATTTAATGTTTCAGGAGGAATGGGTACGGTTCTTCTCTTGTCTACTCAGGTTTCCGCGGTTTTGCCTTTAATTGCTGTTCGGCTCGCCTGACTCGGGTGGGCCATGGCCAGGGGTGTGTTCCGTTAGCGGGAGCGTATACTGGCGGGTGCAGGTCGGGCTCTGGGGTGGTCGTCGGCCAGACGACGTCAAACGCCCCCCTCCTGTGAAGCCCGACCTTGCGCCGCTTATGGTCCCGCTAACATGGGGCCACCCCTAGCTCCGGCCGCTCCATCCCGGCGTGGTTCGCGGCTCAGCAGCTGGTTGGCTCCGCGTACTGGACCTGGTGATCGTAGCCGACTGGGCTAGCGTGCGCGCCGCCCCGGTTGCCGTCGTGGCAGGCGTGCCGGGGGCGGCGTCGCGGCGCCTGTGCGGGGTCTGCGGCTGATAGGGTCAGCGCACTGGACCTGGTGAACGTGGCCGACTGGGCCAACGTGCGCGCCGCCCCGGTTGCCGTCGTGGCAGGCGTGCCGGGGGCGGCGTCGTGGCGCCTGGGCGGGGTCAGCGGCTGATAGGGTCAGCGCACTGGACCTGGTGATTGTGGCCGACTGGGCTAGCGTGCGCGCCACCCCGGTTGCCGTCGTGGCAGGCGTGCCGGGGGCGGCATCGCGGCGCCTGTGCGGGGTCAGCGGCTGATAGGGTCAGCGCACTGGACCTGGTGAACGTGGCCGACTGGGCCAACGTGCGCGCCGCCCCGGTTGCCGTCGTGGCAGGCGTGCCGGGGGCGGCGTCGTGGCGCCGGTGTGGGGTCAGCGCACTGGTCCTGGTAAACGTGGCCGACTGGGCCAGCGTGCGTGCCGCCCCGGTTGCCGTCGTAGCAGGCGTGCCGGGGGCGGCGTCGTGGCGCCTCTTAGCTCCGGCAACAGCTCCACCCGGGTGGTGCTCGTGGTGGCCGCAGTTGGTAGGGCCCGAGCACCTGTCCCGGGTCGTCCCACGCCGAACATCCGGGTGCTGGCCTGTTGACGTTGGCCCTCAGCGTCTGGTACGGCGTGGATGGGTACAGCCTCCTCTCCCGTTCCGGTGTACCGGGCGGGTTTGGAGTAGAGGCCTCCTCGTCCCTGTCGTCCAGTTCCATCATCATGAGGGTGGTGTCGGCGTGGTCGTTGTGCAGTTGTGCCCTAAGCACCTCCCCGGACTCGTTCTCGGGGGGTGACAGTGGTTCCGAGTGTGGCTGCGGTGTCTCGCAGCGTGCAGCGGTGCGGTGGTGGCCAGGGTGCCGGCCGGCAGGGGCGGCGGCGACCAAGGTCAGGTAGCTCTCGGTAGGCGGGCTGCAAGCGCGGGCGGCGCTCGGCACGGCCCGGCTCAGCCTTGCCGACATGCGGGCGTTTCGCGGCCCGTCGTGCCAGACGGATGACAGGTGTCATCGGCCGAGTGGCGGTCACGTGCGGTGGGGGGGCGGTCGGGCGTCCAGGTGCTGTGGCGTCGACCTGCATTGCGTCAGGCAGATGCAGGGAGCTCAGGCGACCCGGTAGCCGCGGTGATGTCACGGTGTTGTGGCGCGACGCCTGTGGCGACTTGAGCGCGCGTCGCCTCGGCGGCTGCTGTGGCAGGCTGACCGAGGGGCGGCGTCGTGGCGCCTGTGGCGGCTTGAGTGCGCGTCGCCTCGGCGGCTGCTGTGGCAGGCCGGCCAAGGGGTGGCGTCGTGGCGACTCTGGCGACTTGAGCGCGCGTCGCCTCGGCGGCTGCTGTGGCAGACTGTCCGAGGGGCGGCGTCGTGGCGCCTCTGGAGCACAGAGTGCGGGTCGCTACCGGCTGCTGTGGCAGGCCGGCCGAGGGGCGGCGTCGTGGCGCCTCTGGCGGCTTGAGCGCGCGTCGCCTCGGCGGCTGCTGTGGCAGACTGTCCGAGGGGCGGCGTCGTGGCGCCTCTGGAGCGCAGAGTGCGCGTCGCCTCGGCGGCTGCTGTGGCAGGCCGGCCGAGGGGCGGCGTCGTGGCGCCTGAGCCTCGAAGCCAGGCGGGCACCGCGGGGCGAATCCAGGCGGCGGGGCTTCGCACAGGCGTCTCGGCGTCGTGGCCCTGGGTGTTGCCTTGTCCAGCTGCTGTTTTGAGACCGCGTACTCATGTGGCAGTGAGGCCGGCTGCATGATGTTGAAGCTAGGCGGTGGCGACGGTGTGGCGCGACGTGTCGTTGTCGAGTCTGGTGGCGTCCCGGATGAGGCGTGTGTCGGAGACGATGCGGGTTGCGTCGGAATGGTCCTTCGCGGCACGGTGACGGTGGTCAGGTGCGGTGGCGAGGCCATCCCGGCGTCGTGAGTTGTCTCCGACACGAGGCGGGTTCGTGACGTCGTGACAGACTGCGGTGGGACGGTCGGCGTCATGCGTCGTTCGGTCGGCTTCGGCGGGTCCAGCGTCGTCACAGTCATGTTGAGTGGCGTCTGGTCTGCGAGGGGTGTTGAGGCTGTTGGCTTTGGGCCCGGGGGTGGAGGGAGCAGGATTGGCGGCGAGAGGTTGACGAGCGTCGGCGTCGGGACGGAAGGCGTCCTTGGTGAGGCATAGTGCGTCGGCGTGAGTGGCGTCAGGTTGATGAAGCGTGGTCTCGCTGGTGACGGTGTTTCCGGACTTGGGTCGGGAGGCGTCAGGTCTACGAGGGATGCCGAGGTTGGTGGCTCCGGGACAGGAGGCGACGGGAGCGGGATTGTTGGCGGCATGATGAAGGTCGTCGGCGTCGGGACAGTTGTACGTGACGGTGCGGATGTCGTCGGGGCGTGAGTTCGTGATACGTCATGCGTCTGCGTGAGTGGCGTCTCGATGTCGTGAATTGTCGCGGCGTATCGTAGGGGAGGAATTAGTAGCGCTGCTCCCGAATACTGCACTTGGGTGGCTCGTTCTGCGGTACATCGCGCGCACGTGAACGTGAAGGACTCGCGCCTCAAAGTACCTTCACGCTCGTTGGTGCAGTCACGATGCCATAGGTCGGTACACTCGTCGCAGTGGTAGCCCATGCTACTTCCTCCAGGACACGACCGGCTTCCACACATCGTCATCCCGTATGTGCGATACTCTTGACAATAGCCACACTCGTACCCCGCGGCGATCCTGCCGTTTAAGTACCATCTCGGGTAGAGGTGGTAACACCCGCTGCATTCGTCTGCATCCATCTCTTGTTATCGTGCGTGTTCAGCTGTGTCGAGTCGTGTTTTTCACTCGTGGCTCTGTGCGCGCTGTGCAAGTCTGCGCGCGGGGTCGCGCTCGCCGGCTAGGCAGGTGCCCGGACAGCCGCACAAAACAGAGGCCGAGAATGGCCGCGGCATGGGCGGGGGTGCGGATGGGCGTGTGAGGCGATGGCCGAGAGCGCCCGGACAGCCGCACAAAGAGGAGGCGAAAACGGACCGCGCGGGGTGGGGGTGGTGACGTCGCTCCGTTGCTCGCCTTGCCGTGATGACGTGTGGAGGTGGGGGTGGTTGGAGTGTCCTTTGTCCGCTCGCCTCGTCGCGCCAGTCTGTCTGGCCTTCGACCCTTCCTGTGTCCAAAATGGCCGTTTCGTGTCTCTGCTGTCGCCTGTTGGTGAATTTATCTCGAAAATGTCCAGGAGGTGGAGAAAAAAATATTTTCACGTTATTTTCTGCCCCACGCAGCGGGCGCCAAATGCCGTCGTCCGGGGTCTCGGGCTCGAGTCCCGGTGTGGCTCCTAGTGGGAAAAGGCGGTTCTTGATCTGTGTTGTCCGGGTGGGCGCCAGACTAGCTCGTTTCTAGTCGTGAATTTGGGGTCGTGGATGTATGTGCCCCTGCGTGGCCCACTAGGGCCGGCGGCGGTGTTGCGTGAGATGATTTTAAATAAGAGACGTGGAGTTGAGGTGGCGGTGTCGTACCTTTTATTCAGAGGAGCGAGTCGTACACAATACAACACTCTACAGAGGTCCCCGGGGGGTTTTACTTGTTATTCCGTGGCGCCGTATTGTTTGTGTTCCGCGTTACGTGGCCTCGGATGCTGTTATGTCTCAGACGTCTCACTGGGTACGCAGGTAACGTAATTTCGTAACACAAAGGCGGGACACAAAATACACTGAATTAAGGGGGCGCGTACAGGTTACGTGGCACTCGTTACTCGGGTAACGTAAGTTAGCAATACCAAATACGGGATACAAAAATACACTGAATTAAGGGGGTGCGCACAAGTTACGTGGCACTCGTTACTCGGGTAACGTAAGTTAGCAATACAAAACACGGGATACAAAAATACACTGGATTAAGGGTGCGCGCACAAGTTACGTGGCACTCGTTACTCGGGTAACGTAAGTTAGCAGTACAAAATACGGGATACAAAAATACACTGAATTAAGGGGGCGGGCGATTGGAGACGGCCAATCCCGTATGCAAATGTCTCGGCGCGGGTGTTGTGCCCACTGTGGTGAAACACGCACCGCAATTAAGTTTGTCCAAGTTCTCTTGCGGGTTTGTGGTCAGCGCCGTGCGCGTGACCTTAAATAAAGTTCTGTACGTTGCGGGAGACGGCCCGTGCCGTATGCTGAAGAGCAGCCCCGTTGACCAAGTGTGGTGCGGGGTGTCTTTAAATTGATGCGGCCGGATTAGGTCCTGGACCGAAAAAAGGGACCGGGTACTCACGGAGAGGTTAAGTAATAAAAGGGGTTTGGTTAATTAGTGACTATATTTACCGGACGTTACTTTCAATGTAGACAAAGGATGTTGCCTCTCCGTGGGACGTAGGTCCGCCCCGGTCCATGAGCTGCGCTGAACTGCCGAACTGGCATGGCGTCCGAGGGAGGCTCGGCCTCTCTCGCGCCAGGCGTGACCTCATTACGCTAGACTCCAAACGGGTGTCTCTGGAAGAGATTTTATTGTCGCTAAAATCCTAATTTAATGTTTCAGGAGGAATGGGTACGGTTCTTCTCTTGTCTACTCAGGTTTCCGCGGTTTTGCCTTTAATTGCTGTTCGGCTCGCCTGACTCGGGTAGGCCATGGCCAGGGGTGTGTTCCGTTAGCGGGAGCGTATACTGGCGGGTGCAGGTCGGGCTCTGGGGTGGTCGTCGGCCAGACGACGTCAATGCAGAGATCTGGAAGTTCTCATAGAGCAGCTCTGGGACACGTCCATCCTCCACCAAAGCACAGCTCCTGTCTGGTCTAACATTGCTGGATGATTATGTCCCCCAGCTTTAGAAATTGGTCAGTGAGAAACAATTTAAATATACTGTTATACATCATATCACAGCACACTTGCATATTATTAACTAAATATTTATAACCCTTATATAAAAACATGCCAGAGTTCCATTGCGGCAAAGGCACAATAATTATTTAGTCTGTTTAATCACAAATCTGCTCTCGCCATCTATGGGCGCTTCTGCACTAACATCCCATAGAGGTGCCAAGTAGGAGATATGTATAATAACTTTCAGACAGGGGTCTGTTTTTAAAAGGGGTGGGTTTACTGGCCGAGGTCAGAATAATGGATAAGACAACCTCTATGGTTTTACCGGAGTCTCGTTTTGACCTTTTAACTCTAGGGGGTCCCTTGCGCGTTTTACTTGCCAGAAACAGTTTGCGGATCTTGTATCTTCTACTCTATCTATCTACTCAAGAGGGCAAGATGCTTTCTTGTTACTAAAGTCATGCCCACTTTGCCATTCCTCGCGAGGAAGATTTACGAGGGCAAGTCGTCCAATGGTTGTTTCGGCGCGATTATAGACTTCTGTGTTTATAATTTTCAGTGTATTGTGATTTTTAGGATAATAAAAACTTAAGTATCATTTTACAAATCAAAATTATGATATATTTTGTGCTATGCTCTATCTATACATATACACAGATAATGTGTGGTGTTGTTAGGTAGGAAAAAAAAAACAATTGTCACTTCCTGAATATGGTATATAGATGTAGGAATGGTGTTATTTAGTTATCAGAGTTTAAAAAATAAATAAATCTCTGTGGATATTTATGGCTCAGTAACTAAGTATATTCTGTAATTAAGTTTCAAAATTCATAAATGGGCGCCACCCTTATGCACAACTTAAATTCCTTAATAGGTCAAGGTTACTGTAGTGTGGTACATAAGGGAAAAATGAAATATTCTCACACTTTAAAATCTTCACAAGGCATGAGAATAGACAACAGACGACTTGAAACCATAAAGGACACATACACATACACTGTAAAATGACAACATGGAAACATATGATTAATACCAATATTCTTTAATCAAATAAAATTATATTTATGTTTCTAGTTGGTCCAGTGGTATGCTATTCATATATTCAAAAATTGCTGGATCTAGGTTGCACACATGATAGCATAAAACAAAAGTTCATGTAGTTTCAAAATAATAATGTCTGTTGAAATCTCAAGTTATAATCGAAAATTTTGCGTGAGAAAATAATATATTTATTTGTAGTGTTCTTTATTAAAGTTGATATTTATATTCCGCGGCTGAACTCAATAAATAATTGTGGTAGAGCATCTTCAGACATCTGTCTCAGTTCACCTCTGGGTGTTTGAACAAAGTCAAGTGTAGAAACAGGATGCGTGATTGTTTTTTTTTATAAAATGTTTATCTAAATAGGTCCCTTAACGTGCTCAACAATGAATAGTTATATTTAAAAGTCCGTCGGCAATATTACGATGTATGTAGGTAGAAAACAGTTACATTACTATAGCATCATGAGTCGGCTGTTTACTCACGGTAAATCACACCTGAATACACGTCAGTTATGACGTGCCCTAATTAAATAACATGTACTTTAGGCTTATACGATGTATTAAGCATCCTGGTTGTAGGATGATCTACCCAGCTATTTATCTTCGTTGATTTTTGAGGGGATTTAAACCCAGGCTATGTAGCCATCATCACCGTTAATTCAAGACTCGTTACCGTTAATTCTGTAGTGACGCTTATCTTAAGTAACACCGTCGCTGATTGGCTGAAACACTAAGATTGTTGACTTAATTACACGTTCAAAATCACTCACAGACAATTAACAAAACAAATTAATACATCAAAATGCCTTAAATTTAAAATAAGATTTTCCAACAATGGAAATTCTGTTTTACAAATTATAAATAAAAAGTTCAATTTGCCGTTTTAAGTTCAATGTTCCCGAGAGGGGTCTTGTTAATTGAGCTTCGGCGTCATTCAGATTACGCCATAGAGAACGGTAGTTGCAGATACGTCCAAATGCATAATCATAGAACAAAAAATAAAATGTCAATAAATAATAATAATAATAATTAAAATGTTATTTAAATAAAACAAAACACTTTCTGTGCGTAGGGCAGTCATGTTTCAGCACAATTTATATCTCGATATATATTGAATGTTGTATTTATGTTAAAATGAATTTATTTCATAACTACAGGTTAAGTGGAGTATATTGTATTGATGTTAAAACACAGATAACTTTATTTGAATAATCTCACATCATTTGCGACAAATATTAGGCATTGGCTAAGCAGTTTTTACCTTAGAAGATGTCTACTTTTGTGCGAAGTATTAAAAAGAAAAAGCCCAGGTTTTTTCTTTGAGTATCGGAGTGTTACCATCTCTTTTTGATCTAAGTTCATTTGCTCTTAACTCTTTTGACTCTTTGGGAGCAGAAGACTGCGAGTGGGCGAGCAAAACAAAACAAATCTATTGTGTGTTTTTTAAAATTATTATTGTTTGTCTGTTGCCCTAATTACAATATATGAGAAGAGAAGTACCGAATACTTTTAAAAATGAATAACGATGATTTAATCTACGCATCGTTGCTTTTATTTTCTATTACATTTGGATACTTTATCCGGCTTTTCAAGGAAAGAGAATTAAGAAAATGGGTGTCTACATTGGTCGGACTGTTGTTAGTTTTTGTTGTATCCGGCTTTCACATCGTTCATCCTTTAATATGCACACTGATCAATGCATTGATTATAGTGAACATGGATAAGACGTAAGTAAAATCTTTTTATAATTTTTGTTTAGTTCTTATCGTGAGCAATATCGTATCCAATTAGAAGCAGCATTCAATAGGTGGTGGACATTTTATAGGGCAGAGCAAAACCTCGTTTCCTCACGATATTCTAAACCGGGAAATTCTGTAGCGCACAAAAATACCATTTTGTAGTTTTATTTTTTACGGGAAATCCGCTAAACTAGAATACGATTATATGGTTTTTCTTTTTGAGCAATACACGCGTTTCTGTATATAGACCAAAAACAACTTTTTGAATTCCTACTGGATTATAAGAAACTTGCTAGTGGGCAATGTCATGAAGTAAAGTGAAATTGTGCTGTAAAAGTAATTTAAAACTAGAAAAATATCTAATTGTGCAGAACGTATCTTCGTTACCTTATGTCACTTGTTATCTTTCATTACGTGACAGGTTCTGATTAATGTCCCTGTCATTATTGAGGCAAGCTGTTTGCGAGCACAGACAAACATTAAAATGGTTAATTACATGGGAAGTGTTTGAAACTTGGGAATGTGCCTTCAAATAATTATAATTAAAACACGAAACAATGAGTCTGTTTTAAGGTCTCTACCTTCTTTTTGAGTGGTGGCTCTTTCGTAATAATTAGTGGGTTAGGTATGCTATAGTATATTTAAAATACTTAAAAATATTGTAGATGGCTGGTCAGGTAAGGGTTATAAAAATTACTGTAAAAATGTTAGAAGAAGATTAGTTAGAATGCCATCTTGAAGTGTGTATATATATATATTTTTTTTTTTTGAAACAATGATTATGCAAGCAGCCAGGCTTAATAACTTTATTAAAAATGAAAATGTAAGTTAACCTTCAGATTTAATAAAATAATAACTTGGTTGTAAATATATGATTGTGGGGCTTTTATGTACTGGCACTATAGTTATATATTTTACATTATGTGAAAATAATCCGTAGCTCCTAAATTGTCTGGCATTAGTTATTTTAAGTTCATGGATAGATACCACCTCTAAATCGTCTTGTTCCTGGCACTCGGTGGGAGGGTTATGTTGTGGCTGATACCACTGTTGTTGACATCACCCATCTTCGGTCCCCCATCAGACTTCCTTGATGTGACAATGTCCCGGCGTAATGGTCAGCTCCTCCCCAGTAACCCCGGGTGTCGCCCTCTCTTGATATGAAACAAGTACACATTATACTGGCTCGTCTAAACTGTAATGTTCACCTACCATGGCCGTCCGAGACCTACTTGGCCCTAGATGCCGACATGTAGGCACCTCAACCTTACCTCGATGTGCACGTCATGTTCACTTAGACACGACAGTCAGAGGCCTCATCATCTCGCAGCCTGTCAACCACCAAGGCAGTCGTAGTGGAGTCCTGGTCATGTGCAGCGTCATGATGCCCTGAATGCTGCAGGCTTCTCCTGCGGTGGCCAGCTGAAGTCGGTCCGCCTGAGGCACAAAGTGATCTCCCTCGATGAGTCATGCTGCAACACAGTTATGGCTTGTAGCCATGTCAATCAGGGCACATACAGCGTGCCCGTTTACGACCATTGACACTCATATAAGTTACCCTTCAGCGGCACTCACATGGTCCAGGAGAGAACTGCTCGGCGTCTGTGAATTGTTGTTATTCTAATTTGGCATTGAGGAGGGAAAATGGTTTACCATGCCACCTCCTGTGGCTTGTTTTCCATCGGCTCGTATCTTGACACATCCGGGCGGAGCTGTTTCAGTATCGGACAGTGAATGTGCCACGTGTACACAGCCCTCGGGCACATCTGGCATCTGGGTGGCATTCCTTCGATGGCTTGATTTTGCCTGGCTGGTGTAGCTTGGTTCTCTCTTTGCCTCAGGTTGGTGACGTGCCCTGAGCTGTCATTCGGTGACATGAAGGGCACTAATGCCCTGAAACCAGCTGATGTCTCTTTCTCGGCCAGACACCTCGTCATGGGACTCATATGGGTATCTTCACTGCCTTTTAAGTCCTGCTCGACAGCGCGTGCATACTGAATAAATTCTTCTGCGGACTGTTGTATGGCATGGCACAAGTGCGGGTGGAGTTCTGGATGCATTGCTTAGACTGTGCCCCCCAATATGTCTCCTGGGTAGCCTGTTGAGAAAAAATGCTGCTCTAGGCGTACTTTCTGAATTATAAATTGTTCTGTTGTGTCCGTGGTTCTCTGTTCCTAACATTCCAGTTCCATCTCTGTGCAGATGTTGACGAAATGTGCTTAAAATATCCAGGTGAACAGATCCCATGCAATGTCGAATTTGCTTATAATTGCCCACCAAGTCTTGGCGTTGTCTATCAGTACGCGGCCCACACACTCAGCCCACTCAGCGTTCAGAATTCCATAGTGTTCTATCTGCTCCTTGAACACCTGAGAACTTCCCCGGATCATCACAGTTTCTTCCCCCAAACTCTGGCAACTCCATAGGCCCGACAGGGGTCGCACTGACAGGTGACATAACTGTGGCAGTGTTTGCTGTGGCGCTGCTTTTCATGAGTGCGGAGTCGCGAATCAAGAGTTTTACTTTGTGACACCATTTACCACTTGTCCTTGTATGATTGTACTTCAACCTCATCTGCATAGTTTAATCGCTCGACAGTTCTTGCACCAACCATCCACGTGTATCTGTCCTTTACATCCCTCTTCAGTACGTGTCAACATTTCTGGTGCTGGTGTGATAACTTTGAACGCAACTGCGTCGGTGCGTAGGCCCTGTTGCTCTAAACTCACATAAGTGTTGGACCATGTGTGCTATGTGTCTTAGACGTGCACTTTTAACGCAGTACAAGTCGTTCATGTTAAAAGAGTCTCTGTGCCTACTGATGTCGGTTCGTTCTTAAGTTCTTTAATGCGGATACAATGCGGTAAATGGTGGCAAAACCGATGTTAGTGTTCCGGCGCAATAAGCAGTCCTACACATTCACACGCCCTGCAAAATATTTGTATCCGTTGTTTGTGCGCATGTGCCTGCGCAGCCAGGTCTTGGAATCGTGTGCGCCTGCCTGAAATCGTGTGCACCTGCCGGGATCACATGGTTTGGTGGATTCATGTTACCTGTGAACAATGGTCAGCTGCCTTGCTGCAGCGTTCCAGCGTTCAGCCACACAACTCACGTGCTTAAAATTCCTGCTACGGTTTGTTATCTTGCCACATACTTTTTGGTGCTATTTGCAATCACACAGAGCGTTGTTTTGGTTTAAGTCATGACGGGTCGTTTGTGTATGGTGCCACCACATTGATTCTTGGTCTCTGCTTTTCTTATCTCAGGGCTGTGACATTGCCTGTGTGCAATGGTACTCGTATCCCCAATTATGGTTAACCACTCCAAAATACGTACACTCCGAGCAGTGGACTCAAAGGAATGGTTACTTCCAATCATTGCTTTTATTCATGTTCCTCGCTCTTACAAATCTCTACATCACTTAACACTTAATCAAAGCCGGTGGCACAAATCGGCATAGTACGTGTTTCAAGGCACGTCTGCTGGACTAAGTTAGAGTTCGTATAACAAAATATTCGGCGAGCAAATAGCGAGCCCTCCGTATCTTCCACTCTCTTAGCTATCACATTTGTCACACTTTAAATCCGAGGGGGATGCCCTGATTGCTGCTTCACGGTTCCAGTCTCCGGCTTGGATGTTTCACTTGGCGTTATCCGCCTGTCCATCGGCCTGGCGTTGTGAGTCTGGCTGGCATTCGTCTGACCACGAAGGGGGGATAAATTAGCCAAAATTTGTGTGTGCACGGTTTGCACAATTGTATCTTTAGCAGCGATGAGTTAATTATAATTATCCCTCTTCGGCTGTTGTAAATGTTCGTAAACTAGCACGTACTTGAAGGCAATCTTCACTTTCTTGCCCAGTGCTGTAACCAGGGAGGTGTAACACTAGACGGAAGTTTTTAATAACGAATGAGAGAAGTTCTAAGCATAAATACTGCTTTATTTTCAACATTTCTTGGATAAACATAAATATTATAAATGTTCTCTTGTTCATACAACTTTGTCTTTGAGTACAACTGTACTCATAAACGACGAATGCTCTGTGAACATAAAAGAATATGAAACTACACACCTGCAATACTAAAATTTTACAATACTTATTTAAAAAGGCCTTTACTTAAAATATTACAAACAATATTCTGAAAACAGAACTAAGGACGCACAATATTATATTTAATTTATCACGGGACTTTAAATAAAGTTCATAATTTAAATATTACGGCTGTCATTAATTCATAACCAGCTAAACATATTATTTGACAGCATAGGCTGTGTTATTATTTCCTCACAAAGTCAAACCCTTAAAAACAATATTACAAAATTAGGCTCTCAGTTATATTTCTTGCAATCTGAGAAAATTATCCTTAAATTGTACGTTTATTATTACAAGATTAAAATCACAAAATTATTACTTGAGCTCTAATAAAATTATAAATAAGTTATAAATATATTCCTCATGACATAAATGCCTTTAAACGTATACCCGCTGGAAATACTGCGTCTAAATAAGAAGTCACTCGCCTTCCATTATGACGTCACAGTTGCAGGACTGTGTTTGCAAGTCATCGTAGTAAATGGAGCCCTTGGTCTTATTCGGAACTCATTCAGCGATTGTCTTGCTGTCTTCGCCCTGCTCGCCGCCAATGTATGTCAAGAAGGATACCACCCAGGTACTCGTTCTGGTTCACGGCTAACAACTTGTTCAACGATCTTTGCGATGGCGAGCAAACTTGTGACTGCACAATCTCGAACTAAACCACATATAACCTGATACAGATGCTCGTGTTCAGAGTAGCAATGAACACAACTCTTACAATAACGATCCTGTCCTTTCTTCACTTGACCTGCATCAATCTGGTTGTACAAAGTATTATCAAAAAAATCTAGCTGCCCGCACCTTGCGTCTGTTGACCTTTATTTAAATGACTGCCTTAAACTCAATGTTATTTACTTCATTAACGACGTACATGTAGATTACGAAAATGTCAAGAGTCCTGTAGCAACAAACTTAACTACATATTATTTGCTTGTTCCCTCAGCTTATTGGTTACCAAGTTTCCAACATTGTCATGCTGCACATGTCCCTTGTAGACGTAGCTACTGTGACTCCACACTGATGTTACTCGTTACCTCTTCGATAGCTACGTACTCGCTCCAGGTTCTGCACTCATCCTTTGCTAAGATGGGCTAAGTCCTTGTTGCAAATAAAATTGGTATCTTACCAGATGAAAAGGTTTAGTTCAGTGGAATTCTCGATGCTCCTCTGTTGGGCAGCGCCACGTTCTGCGGCAGCAGTCGGGCGGCAGTTGGTGTGGTGTGAAGGCAGCTTTTCCATGACGGCGTCACAGTAGCTGGTGCTCGGGCAGTAGGCACACACGCCTCGATCCGGCCTTCTGAGGTCTCCTATTTATACCAGCAAGCCTTGTAACAAACATTTCTTTCTGGAATGTCCCGCACTATAGTCGCCACATGGTCACGCAGGCAGCCAACTTCTGTAAGTGACGGCGGGCCCCGCGGCGATAGTGAGTGTTGGCGGGTGGCCCGTTACCAAGTGGCAAAGCTCGGCGCACACACAAATTTCTTACACAAACATTTATGCAGTACGTTACAGACGTAACAAAATTTCTATCACGACGTGTTTTCATGACGCAAAAAATATCTTTTTCTCATGCTATTTATTTCCCACGCTTGTAACTGCAACATTTTATGCTGAACACTGAAGCCACGACTCCGCAAGATGCGCACGTATTGCTGCATACAATTTTTTATTAATGGAAACTTTCCATTTTTTAGGTTCGTGAAAAGCATACATCAGAGAATTGGTGTATGGCTGTTATATATATTCAATTCCTCCAGCCTGGCAGGAGATTCTCTGCGTGCTAGTTTTATGAGGACAAGGAACTGAGAAAGAATAGCTTGCACCGAGGGGTAGAAAATTAAACTCAAGGAAGAAGAGGGGAGAGGACTGGGTGACTGCCGTATCTCCAGCAGACAGAGGTAGACAAAATGACGACGCAGTGCCGTTTTGTGTACGTCCCAATAAGCTGAGACACAGTACACAAAGACTTCACTTGTGCTCAGAATTCTACTGAAGACAAATATACGGTGCAAATTCAAGGGTGGCCCTTACCATGAAATGTATTATCCTTTTTTTTTTACAGGATTTCAATTATCCGGACATTGGTAGGCTCCAAATAACATGGATGATTAGGAGTTTACTGTACCTATTTTATTTTCCTTTGCATTTGCCTTGTTTGCTGTAATCGGTTCTTTGATTTGAATTGAAGAGCTCAGCAATTCATTATTTGTTTTTTTGCACCATTTCTAGGATTCCATACCTTTGATAAGTAGCCCAGTTGCTTTGGTAAATTAATCTGTCGCTTGGGTGACTTAATCTGTCGTTTGGGTGTCCCAGACCGGATGGGCGTTTAGTTCCTTTACAGGATAAGATAGGAAGATGTGATATTTACTAACTACCTATTTAATTAAATTTTGATTAGAATGAATTCAAAATGAAAGTTAAAGAAACAAGTAAAGGTGGACTATAGTAAAGAACTTGTTAGTAGATGTATACCTATGTATTAAAATTTTTCTTTTTCTGGTTAGTTAGTTACTTTTGCCTGTTTTGTTTTAGAAAGATTTTTTGTTGTTCCTTGAATCTACTTTTTTTACTATATTAGTACAAACTTTGTCAACCCTGAATTAGTTTTTTTTATAACAATATTGGAGTGTTTAAGAAACATAATATTGTATAGAAAGTTACAAAGTAATATGAAATTGGATTTCTTTCTTTGGCTTTATAGTAATCAGGGTTCTTTCAGACAGGCAGAAACTGGAAAACAGGAAAAACTTATGAAATCTAATGGTTGTCTTTCTCAAAGAAATTTACAATATCTTAGAAAACAGTAGTAAGTCATTTTGCATATTATGTAGGATATTTATGTTTTAAACCAGTTTTGTATTAGAATCATACATTTGTGTGCTGTTTATAATTTGTGTCTGATTTTTACTGACATGAACTAAGTGTAAGAAATGCTATTGATTTAAAGTTACAAGTTCTAAGTCAATATGTATAGTTTCAGTTTGATCAATCACATATATTTTCATTTTGGCAGTGTTGGTTACTTAGTGTTGAAAAATATTTGATTATTGATTCGTTTAACATGTTTGACATCCATCAGATCTTGCCCAAAATTTGTGAAACATAAAAACATTACCTTGGCAGAAACAAAATTGATCTAATTGATCAATAAAATAACAATAAAAGTAAATATGATGGGAGAAGACAATGTAACATGAAAACAAAATTTAAAAAGAGTCATTAAACATTGAAGCTTTATCAGCACATAAACTCTTCTAAATAATAAAAAGGTCTACTTTTTTTTTCGTTCTTTTTAGGAGGACTATTTTACAGAGTATTATTATATGTGCTGTAGGTAACACACCTCCAAGTTGTAAGATAGTTATTAGTGGTAAAATACCTTTCAACTTTTAAAGTTGTATACCACAGATTTAGATAAATAAAAAAAAACTATCATGAAAAATTAACACTTCGGTCTGTCAATAAAACAAAATAGAGATGTCATTACATTTATCAAATCAGGAATATTTACTTGTTAAGTTCAGTTAATAAGTAACTGACAAAGAAGATAAATTGAATTTAAAATCTTTATTTTATATAATTATTACGTGTTTGTAATATACGTTGACAATGCACTTTACAAGATCTCAAACACGTACCTTTGACTAATACTACAACACACATACACTGAATAATTATACATAATTATCATTGGTCGCTACTGATGTTAGGATTTAACAAGATTGATAAGAGTAAGTCTTTGTTTTAGGTTTTAAATAGAAACGGTATTAAATTAAAATTTACACGTTATTTTTCTTCATATTCATAATTATTTCCGTAGAATATGCTGATCTGTTATAATTACCTCAGCTAAAATACTCAGTGGCTTTGCAAAGGACCACTGGCAAATATGGAACTTTCCTAGCTAATATTTCAATAAAAATTATTATCATTTTACTTTAGTATCTAAACCATTCAACAGAATGAATTTCGTGGACGAAATTAACATTAATTAATAGGCATTAAAATTCTGTCAAGTCTATCATTTTGATTAGGCACAGAAAAGTAAAGATGGTACTGTCGGGATGCTGTGGTGCATGACCCACCTTAGTCCGTAGTTTACAGATAAATATGATAATGGTAGTCTTCTAGGGCCAGGACTCCTTTCGCGATGAGGTATTCGCAGCTACCGGCATGGGTTATGAGCTTCCTTCTAGTTGGGTCATATCGAAATTTGCGTGCTGCAGGAACCAGGGTTCGACCCGATCATGCTGTCCCAAAGTCGGTTGTGCTGACGTCTCCGTCTGTAGAATCACTTCCTTCCTTTGTGGATGATACTAACGTGGATTATTCTCGGTAAATCTCGTGGAATGGCTAAGCACTGCTGTTTGTGTAGTTTATATATTTCTTTTTAAATCTTGAAATTGGTTGCTACCTCTTCATATAGCTATGTAGCAACTTAGACGATTTGTTAATATAAGTAATCTTTCAGTCTTTTACATATATTGATTAATCTTCTGACGAGAATGAAAAACGTACTCATATATTATTTATTTCAGATAATAAATGCTTCATTATTAATGTAATCACAATAAATATATTTTTAATAACAGAAAACAAATTTAAACTTCATTAATGTTTTTAACTTAAAAAAATATTCCCGTTCTCTTTTTTTTTGTTTTAAACAACCATCAGTGCTGAGAGAAAATAATCTCAGTAAAGCAACTATTGAAAATAATACAATTGCATAGGGAAGAAAAGTCTAAATTGACATGTGACTTAAGTCAAATTAAGACAGTAAAATTAACATTCAAGTTGAAATATAATAATTCTATGAGGCTGCAGTATGTACCTCTATAGTGCTATGTAATTAATTACTACTTCTAGTATTTAGACTGAAAATTTTGGTTAAGAGTTAGCTTACAAGTAGATTTTTAACATACAACAAACAGTTGAATAATTACACATTTATAACTTTAGGAATTTGTGTTTTGATAAAAATTGCTCTGCAATTATCATTACGTACAGCTCGAGTTAAGATATTGCTTTTTTTGAATTACAGTTGTATGTAAACACCAGTTGAGTTGTCTGGTAGGAAAAAAGCCGTTTGTCCTTAAGTTAAAACAAGCTTAGTAAACTCTTCATAATAAGTTGGTTATTTTATAGTTTTAATTATTTTAACAGCTTAATAATTCTGCCAAAGCTTTTTGTATACATTATCACATGTAAACTCCATTACAATTTAGAGTCCATGTTTATACCTAAAAAGCTTAAATCATTAATCATAAGCAAAAAGAGAAAAAATCCCAGTTATCCGAGAGAAATCTATGCTAATAATAAAACAGGCCGTGGTATAAAAAGTATGTACATTGGATGAATTTATGAAGAAAAAAATTCAAAATAGCTATAGCTATAAACATGTTTTAGAACTCAAAATAGGGTTTTTAAAACTTTTTTTTATTGGTTTGTCACGGCATTAATCAAAAACTACTTGACAGATTTAAATGATATTTTTGTTATTACCTAGTGAAGTCTTTAGATTACATTAGATTAGACTACATATAATTACAGATTTTCACCCTGAAAGGGGGGGGGGGGGGGGTTTAAAAAAGTGAAATTAGAGTTTTAAAATAATTAATACCTCAGAAGATAATCAAGCATAAATAGATTTTGGTTATAAATAACAAACATACCAAAACTACCAACCACATTTTACCATTGTGCCAAATTAAACCCATACAGGATACGTATAGTTAAAAAAAATATATACATATATACACACACACACACATACACAGGAGAACCTCTGTAAGACGAACTCGATGGGAGACGCCAAAAAATTCGAGTTATAGAGTTTTCGACATGGAGGATTTCGACTTAAGCGGATTTTGATTTGACATAAAGAGGTTGAGATTCATTCTTATACATTTTGAGTTAGGGAGGTAAAATTCTGCAGGAGAAACTTTGACCGTTTTGTATTTTTCTCATGATGTCCGATTCATTTTTTTATTATTGTTCACAGAGTACTCATTGGCAGGCCAAATTGTTCAGCAATATATTTCTTCTTTTGACAGCTCTTCATAGCTTCGAGCACTGTTTTCAGTTTACGTTTTACAGCACTCATGTTTTAACAGTTTTATTTGTAAACTGTTGTACAATTTGATGTGTAGCAGTCCTATCAGTCGACAACAAATTACTTGCTTCGCTAAAGTTCAAATGAAATAAAAAATAATAAAATTAAACACCTGACACCAAGCAAGCAAACAGATGTGTCATATATTAGTGGTAATCCTATTTATTGTATACTCCTAAATTTATTTCTAAGAAACAATGGTGTACTTACATTGTCAACAAATTCTTAAAGTCAGTAACTTATTTTTTTTTTGAACTATAGAGGTAATAAGTTTCAAAAAATCGAGTTGTAAAGGTTGTAAAATAAAACATTGCTATGTTCGAGATACAGAGATCCAATTTAATTTGTCGAGTTATGGAGGGAAAATCTGTACCAAAATGGCTTGGAGGGACTCACTGATTATTTCGACTAATAGAGGGTTGAGATTTCGAGCAATGGAGGTTTTGGGCCTTGATTGGAAGGGAACACAACATTTTTTCGAGTTTGGGAGGTTTTCGACTTATCGAGGTTCTACTTTGTGTGTATGTATATGTATATATATGTGTATGTGTGCCCTAATCTATTAGAACTAGAGGTAAGAAACAAGGAGTGAACAACATGAATGTAGTTAAAATATTGTATTTTTTTAGCACACTTTTATTAGCTTCACCTGTATGTATGTATGTATGTTTGTATCTAACGGAATATTTGAACTTGATTTTTACCCACATTAAAAGGTCAGATTAATTAAAAATTTTGCACACTTGTTCAGGACCAATGACAATACAATAACTTAAATAGCTTGTCCCATTATCCTTACCAGGATCTTCAGGATTAGTGATTTTTTTATATCCGATATTCGGTAGTGTCTTTGTGCCGTAATAAAATTTTTCCATTCAATTTTCACCCACTTTCCAATGTCGGAATGTGTTGAAATTTTACATACGTATAAAGAACCTCTGCCAATAAAATATTTTTATAACTTAAGACCTTAGTGTTGAGGGGGAGTGGGGGATCAGAGGGTCTAAAAACCACAAATTTAGAGCTATGGTTAATAACCAGGCCTTTTGTGTATCCATGATGTCAAGGCATGGTGGGAATTTGTCCCAGGGTCGACTGTAACCCTAGGAAGGGGGGGGGGGGGGAGTATTATGGTTATAACACAAACTTTCTAAAATTTTAAAACTCAATGCATTTTCAAATTGAGGTGTTTCCTATCCAAATGGTCGGGTTATGGTGGAAAAGGGAGGATAATTCCGCTAAATTTCCAAAGTTTCAAAAATATATTCGTTTTGATTTAAAGTTTTTCCGAGGACAGGTAATGGTGAAAAATGTGTCCGGGTTTCGACTTTTTTCCCCTCGGAAGGGGGGGGGGGGGGGAGACCTAAAACCCCATCATTTCGAAAATGTCAAAAAATTTTTTTTTTATTTAGAGTGTTTATGAGGGCAAGTCATAGTAGAAAATGTGCCCGGGGTTCGTTAATGGCAATACGGGTATTATATCTTTAATTATTTGGCCACTCTTCCGGCGTGATCATCAATCTGTATTGATTTCGGCACAGATTGTGTACATATAATTAAACCAATAGCCATTTAATTTCCAGCAAAATACAGCTATGATACTGCTGAAAGGCGAATGCTGCCATTAATACTGAGTTGAGCATCTACGTAGCATGAAATGTAAGGCTGCACTGTAGATTATCCAGTTGTTTATTTGGGATCACGTCTCTTTGCAGCCGGACAGACTTAATGTAGCTTTTAGTTTCGTATAGGCACTGGATGGTCTCCAAATAGAAGAACTTGAGTGCTCTAAGATAACAAGAAAAGTTCCATGTAATATTGACGCAGGGCCATTCCATACCAAAATGAGCCTAAGTGCAAAAAATTTAAAAAAATTATAAACAATGTTTATTGACGTAATACTGTAGAAAAAAGTCTCACAGTCCATTGTCCAAAAAATTATTATGATTCATTAATTATTTCTTTTGTTTTCTACAGTTTAACTTTGTCTATCTGTGTGGGGAATCAAGAGTAAAATTGTTCATTAAGTTGGCAATATTGTTTTTAATATTGATAATCAGTTGATGCCTTTGATTTTAGTGCAGTGACCTTGTTGAAAGTTTATACTTTACTGCAGCATTCTCAATAATAGTAAGATAATTAAAATTGCTTCAATATAGCTCAAGTTTATTTTGATATCATCTGTGTAACACCCGTTACCAAAAACATATAAAAGTTTACATAATAACTAAACCATAACACTTATAAAATTAATGTCTAACAAATGTGAGGTCATGTCTCTCAGTAGCATTTTGATTACCAAAGAAAATATTAATATTGAAATTCAAGGAGTAAAAATATGGTAACGGGTGTTACGTAGCATTGGTAACGGGTGTTACAAGCGCTATTAACATGTTGATTTTGTGTACAGAAATTGTTAAGGTACCATATTATTGTACTGGAAAACAAAAACTTAACCAAAAAGAATTTTGTAGATGTGTTATGAAACCAATTCTTGTTTTAAATGGTTAGTTGGAATTTTATCTGCCAAACTGTCCCACAATAACTGCCTCAAACTTTCACAAGCTATTTAAATTATAAATGTAATTATAGTAAAGTAGCTTACCTTGGATTATTTTAAGTAATATGTGTAAAAGAAAGTGTAACACTCTCCTGGCTGTGTATGCCAAAGTTGTGTGTTTAAATTAAAACTAGGTAGTAACATGAAACTTCTTTTTCATGTCTTGTCTGTAGTCCTTAATACCTCTCAGTTTATTTTGCTGGGAACACTTTAATATAATATCTACAGTCAAACGACATGTGTGGATGACAGTAAAAGGAGACAGAATTCACATTGAAACTGCTAGAGATTTCATCCCATGATCACGTAAACAGGAAAGTTACTGGAATAGAAAGTTTTTATGTTGACAAGACAGAGGTGTTACAGAATGAAACTGTACTAAATAACTACTGGAAAAGTGTTTTTCCAATTCCACAAATACAAGCAAGTCATCACTTCAGGGTGTACGATTTTAATAACATTCTAGTTGGGAAGACCTCATCAAGTTTGATGTCAAAAGTTACGATTAGAGCTGAAATTGATGAATCTGATTTTGAACCATCTGTATCTGTGTTGACAGAGATTGGGTGTCGTCTCCATTACAATGATGTGTACTCAGATTCAGACAGTGAGGACAATCCTGAAAGTTGCCAGTTTATAACTTTTCCTATTGCTAGCCCAGGAGATATACAGTCTGGTATGTTTTTTCTAATAAATGTTCCAAGCTTGCGAGGTCACAATAATTCAGAAGGAACTGTATATAGATATGCTGAAATTTCTCAAGGAAGCGTAGATGATGAAAAGTGTTTGTCAGTGATGTTTTTGAAATCTTGTGGACCAGACAAAACTGTCTTTATTGCTGATGATGGAAACATTACATATGTACATTTCAATCAAGTAATTAGTAAATTACCAAACCCAAACGTACAGCCAAAGGGTATTTTCACAATTCTGTACAAATTTAAAAAAAAAAGTAGATGTGTTTGAAAGAGTTTAGGTAGACATTTACTTGTAGTAATAAGTCAGTTTATAATTCCGTTTTGCTATAGTGTAATTTTTAATGGAAACTCGAGCATGTCGTCAGTGATATTTCAGAAATCTTGTGAATTAGGCTAATGAAAATTGTCATTAGGAGGATATTTTATGTGTTCATTTAATTTAAGTACTTAATTAGTAAATAACCCAACCAACCAAACAGTATACATACACAATGAAACAATGATGTTGAAATTTGGAAATTATTAGATAAGTTATGTTTAAAAAAATGAGTAGATGTATATAAATATATTTATTTTAAGCTGTGAGAACTAAAAGTAAATATATATTGTGCTGTTACTATTTTCATAATGCACAGAAAGTTATGACTTATTTTAATGATACTATTATTTATAAAGTCTTATTATTTTGATTGTTATTATTATTATTATGAAATTTTATTATTTAATTTGTATATTGTTCGCCCGCAAAAGTTATTTAAATATATTTTTATTAATTATGTATATCTACGAGAGCTATGCTCTATGACCTGAAATGGACTTATATGGACAGTCAATTGAGTATACCCCTCTAAGGACTAATGAACTTAACAAATAAACGATGATTTTATTCGGGGTATTACTTAAAGAAATTTTCATTGTTGGAAATTTTCGTTTTAAATTTACCGCATTTTTGTGTTTTCAATTGTATTAATGAGTGTTATTTACGGTATTTATATTGTAAATTACGCTAACCGATTTTGGTTTCGGCCAATGAGAGGCCGTGTTTTAGATGTGAGGCGTCTAGAACGTCTTAATTAATAAGTTTGGTTGTATGAAGGCGTCTGATGCCGACGCAAAGGCGCGAGGCCTATTTTAAATTTGAAAGTTAGCTAGCTAGATTATGCCATCCGACACTCAGGATGAGCTTAAACGACGTATAAATAAATTATGTGTAAGATTATAAGGGCATATTCTGACGGATATGTTATTAGGAGTGAAAATCTGTAAGTAAAGATCTTGCATTTTGTATCGCCCATAGACATACCCAGCTGTATGTAATTTCGTCGTAAATAACTCCGATTTGACGACAAACTGATTTGTTTTCACGTAAAAGGTGTCAATTATCCTGAACTACGTCATGAATTGTTAGTTCCAAGATTTAAATTATTATTTTTATTTTGTGATACCCAGAGGTGAAATGGTAGTACAAGTTTCGTGTCTCTACCATATAAACTGAGTTAAGCCAAGGCAAATACGAACCCAAATATAAACATAAATAGTAATCATACTAATTAATTGTGCTATGATTTCAAACATTTTTCTGTTATGTAAGAATGCGTCCGTAAAAACATCATTTGATTTTATTTTCTGAACTTACACTAACAAACTTTTGGTGAACGATTCATGTGTGCTACGTATTTTCCTGATGTTTTAATTTACATAAGCGCATATCCACGAGTCATGTTCAGTATCGTTAGGATTGTTTTTCTGTGATTTTTATCTAATTATATTAATATTGATTTTTATCTCTACACCTATGTTAGTTGTCCCTGATGAATAGCAATTTTATTATTAATAAAAATCTGGATTCTATCCCTATGTATTGATATATGTTACCTAGCTACCTGTGTCCTAGAGTGTGTGTTTTATGATAGATAACATTTTATGCATGTTTCTAAGGGTCAGAGTACAAGAGTATAACAGTACCATTGACATATATATATGTATATATATATATTTTTTTGAAAAAATAGTGACAGCCAGTGTATATCGTCCCGACAACACACACACAACAAAAGGGTCTATTTATAAATCGAGTACTATTAATGGTACTGGCGCCAGCAGTAAGCATACACCAACAAGTTTAGCAGCAGTACAGTATAATATGCTTATTTTGAAATTAAACATATTTTTTAGCAAATAGACAAGTTACACCTTACTTTTATTTCATTATTTTGTCATCTTGGACCTATAATTTGGACAATATCCATGGGTACTTAGGATGTGTAACACCCGTTACTAACCTTGTAACACCCGTTACTTTACTATTTTACTAATGGATTGGTTAATAGTTTGTCTACAAACAACTTCTTGACATCAGTGTGAAGCCTATAAGCTTGGCTTGGATTCATAATTTTTTTCCAATTTTTTTTTTAATTTCAGTTCACAGAGTTTTGAGATTAATCACTCTGATCTAAAGTAAGATGTCCATTTGCTGTAACACCCGTTACCATTTTTTCCATACTTTATTTTGCATTTGATATGCTAATAAACTGCTTCTACAGCAATACTTATATTCATTTAGCAAAGTGCTATTAACAGGTATGTTAAATGATTTCTTAACATTTTTAGTTTATTTAATATTGACTTTTTTTGTTGTCCGGACGTAACACCCGTTACTATGGAATGCCTGCGCATTAGCTGAAATGACTAGATTACATGAACATAAATGACTAATTTTAAGTTGATTGTAACAAATAAATACCTTAATCATTTATATTTAGTACTTTTAATTTGTTTCATGTACTCATATTCAATATTTTAATTTTATGTTGTGACTAAAAAGAATAAAATAAACATAGTTTAAAAAAACTAATAAAATCCCGCTTTTATCGTTGAATGTACTAAAAATTAAAAAATTAAATTTAAATTTAATTTTTTTTGTCCAACAGCCAAATAATGCACAAAAACTCTGTATAACTAAAAGCGTGGGGTGCTCTCTCTTTTCATTTTTGTAATGACTATATCCTAAAATTAGTGATAAAAAAATTTAAGACAAATGATATCAAGCTCCCCCTGGGCATTGCTCCCAGTGGTGGTAAGGGGGGGGGGGGGGGAAAGCCCAGGCCCAATGGAATTAAGAAGCCCCCCACTAAGGGGGGCTGTCTGCACTTGCAAAAGCATGATTGTGTAACGTGTTTGATGTCAAAACAAACTATGCCTTATGGAAAACTTTCTGTATATTTTAAAGTTTTCTTCTTATTGCATGCATGAAGGCCAAAATATGGACAGTGCACAGCATACAGGCACCGCATCCAGATATGATGTGTCGGTTAACCCCACGTGCAAAATTCTCGGGCCATTCCTCCCCCCCCCCCCCCCTCCTTGTACATTTCTGTGGGCCCAACTTGCGAATCCTACATATTTGCGCCCCTGAAGCACCCAATTACTAATTTTAAGTTAATTATTGTTATTTAGTTCATATAGTCATTTTCGTAACAACTATATCCTAACATTTAAAATTAGTGGTAGAAAATATATTACAAATCATATTGTTATTACTCATTGAAAATGTAAGATCAATGATATCAAGCACCCCACGTTTTTAGTTATACGGACATAGAATATTTGGTAAGAATATTAATAATAATAAAAAATGAACCATACTTTTTTTTACTATTTTGCAAGATTAACCAAGTTTGGTGCTAAGAAAAAAAATTTCATACTACAGAATAAGTTAGTTCTAAAGGTAAGAAACCATGAAATAACAACATGCTTATAGTTAATAATTGTATTTTTTTTCAATTTTTTTAAAATATGACCTGCAATGGGGAAAAGGGGGTAAGTTTTGTTTTATAATTAAGAATCATATCTCTAAAGCAAACAAGCAGAAGGTAAGAAACAGAGAATGAATAACATACATAATAAATAATGAATTACATTGCATGCTTTTATATTTTCTCGAGATTCAGGGAGTAGGTAAGGTCTTACATAAAAAAAATCAGATCTCCTAATAAAGTCAAAAGTAAAAACCAGAGCATGAATAAATGAAAATATTAGTGAAGTAGTTTGTTTTTGCAATTTTTTTATATTCTCCCCTAAAAGGTAATGAAACAGGGTTAGTTAATGTTTATTGTAATTAATCATATCTCTAAGCAAATTAAGCAGTTTAGCAAGAATAACCTAAATTGAATTATTTCTTGCAGTATG